>NC_143559.1:49985000-50600000 GCF_054136105.1 Typopeltis vanoorti
TTTTAATTTTTATTTTGTGCATTCGTACTGTGTTATGAGAGAATGGGGAATATTGTTACTTTTAAAACTCCACATAAATCAACCATTTTAATCATCTATAAGCTTATATTAATCGGGTTACTAAAATCCTCCTTGTTTGTTTAGATGAGTTACGCTAAAAAAATCCGCAGTATCTCATTCCTGGTTTACCCGTTTGATTTTTATGCTCGTTGAAATTAGTATGATACGGATTGAGGGAGCTTTTAATTGGAGTGTTTGTAATTGTAAAGGCAACGAACACCGCAACATTAATGTTGTGTTTATTAGTAATTTTGGTTGATTTTTCAAAAGAAAAACTTTTATTACTCGCTTTCCGAAAACTTCAGTTTTTGGAAAGCGAGTAATAAAAAAAAAAACAATAGGGAGTGTAAATTAATACCTCCTGAATGCTCATCAATTTACATTCCTAAGTATTTTTAGTATCACTATTATTATTTAAAAATAAACATTCACAACCATACCGTTTGAAATCATTCAGAGATTGAACCAATTACATAGTCACGCACACCCGAGGCCAAATCAATAGGAAATATTATTATTAATAAATAATAAATTCTTAAAATATAAATGAAATTTCAAGAATAAAAAAGTATTCATTAAAAATAGTGGATTTGCTATTTACATATAATGTTTGTCGAAATTATTAAATACGTATTTAAAAATAAACCTAACTTTACATTTCTGAATATATAAACATATTAATTTATGTCTCTCTATGTAATTGCAAGTAAATTGGGTAATTAATTATGTTGTTTGTGCTATGAATGTCATGGTTCGTGAGTGACCTCGTTCGAAACTATTCTTTCGGAGCGAGAACCACCTGTTGCCTTTTTAGCATGCTTTGGCACGCATCGCTGTTATATACATACAAACAATTTTCTCTATTAATTTTGATTATCTCGGTTTACTGTTTATTCAAAAATGATTTTGACATTATCTTAAGGGTAAGCATACTTCGTTTTTCACACAAAAGTGGCAATGTCTTTTGCTATGTGCTTATTACCTTTTGCTCAAAACGAAATGCAGAATTTAATTAAATGCATATTATTTTATTTAGAGGGAGTTTATCATGTAATTAAAATGAAAGATTAACTAAATTCAGCAACTACATAAATACAATCCTCGATATACAAAAAACGTGTGGTGCAGGAATGCAGTACACAAATCGAAATCACAAATGATTTTCAAGTCAATCAATTTGATTTGCAGTCATTCTCTGAGATCGTTTACAGTACAGTACGTTTGTCTAGTACAGTGCAACCACCCACTTTCTATCATTGTCACTAGTTAATAATATTTGAATAGTTGCTCCTTAATATTTGCTTACTCTCCTGGTGTTTTGTTTTCTCGTATCTCGATTTGCGTCATAAGCTTCGCTCATATCTTTTTACATTTCATTTTATAGTGTGTGCATGTATGCTTGCGCGCGCGCTCTTGCATCTTCCGAAATCTGCCAAGCTTTCAGTACTTTATTTTTTAATCGGTTCCTGGGCTTAATGATCAGGGACTGAGAAAAACAACACCCATTCTTCGAAACTCCCATTTACGACATTTTTATCCTATCCATAATCCATTTTGTGGTACACTTTGTGCAGGACATGATTACCCTGTCAGGGAGCTAAATACCTGTAATTCAGTCACTTGAAGGGAGGGACGGGTTCAGTGTTTGTCAAAGTGAACAGTTAGCCGACTAATTATAGTTTCTCGTGCCGTGTTTACCAACAGTGTGCGCATTCGGTGGCTGTTGCGGATACTTCTTTTAAAATTAATGTTCACTCTAAATGAAGAGTACGGCTCATCTTGTAGTATCCCCAGTAGCCGAAACAAAAGTGCTACTTAAAGCAATCACCTTTCTATTTCCCCCCTCAAGGTTTAGTTGTCATCGATAACCTTGACCCTACTTTTCCCAGACATTCAAAGCACGCTGGGTTGTCCACCCATGTATGCAGCTATTATTGCTCCCTGAGTTTGTTGTATGCGAGCAAAATAAAAAATCATTATAAATAAAATTGCGCCATTTGGTCTTCACTAAAAACTCTGGGTAGTATCCCTATAACAAACGAAGGCCATTATGTTTAGAGAATGAGCGAAAAGTACGTGCAGCTATTAGTAAAGCACAGTAATTTTTTTTTTTTTATTATTGTTAACATTTTTATTAACGAACCCGAGAAAACCTGAGCAATTAATTTTAACGAACTTGTTCAGAGATAAAGGAATATTTTTCCTTTCAGTACTCGTTATCCCTAAAAGAAAGATGAAATCTCCTCTGCAGTCAGTTTAGTGATGCACAACGCTACTGTATTAAGTGTAATTTGATTTGAAATGTAACCTTAGTTATTCGGATGACCACTATGCAACACATAGTGAATTGTGCATTATTATTATAAAGAAACTGCAAAAGCGTGTCATTGTGCTTCAATGGCGATATGCCATTGAAGCACAATGACGTTAATGTGGGCTTAACAATCACATTTCATTTGTTATCACCATTAAATGTTCTACATATCATAATTAAAGCGACTGTTCCCCTTGCCTGAATTGGTGCCATTGATTACGGAGATAGCATGTTTTTTTTTTCATAGTATATCCGAACTTTATCTAATTGATTCAACAAATTATGTAAATTTAAATACATTCGTTCTCTCAGGTACTGTTTGGGTAATATGTAAAAATAAAAGTCAAATTAAATGTTGCTAATAATTGATTTATTCGTTAATCCGATCTTAACAAAAATAAATATTTTTAAGGCGATATTTATTATAAGAAATTATCAAAGAAATGGTAAACGTTCTGCCTAATGTTATAAGCTCTTTGCTGTTTCTTTAGGAATTGAAAAGTAAAGTGAATTGAATTAAATATTCGAAGAGTGTTGTTTTCACTACTCCTTCCTAGCGCAGTTGGGAAAAAACTACAATTTTTCCAAGTCTTTTAACCTGAAGAAATTTTATAAGGGCTTTTCAGTTAGGCGAGTTAGTTACTTGGTCTAATTACGGAGATAGCATGTTTTTTTTTCCCCTCAAAACAGAGAAATCGACTGGAGAACACAGTTTGCTGCTTAATACACTCACCTCATGGCTAAGCTGCCTCATCGCAATATTAAGCAATGACTGCGCGTTAAACAAATGAAGCTGCTTCATGGGATTGTTTAACGGAATTTAGTATTGCTCTGGAACAGCTAACCACAAGTATGAATTTGATCTCGATCTTTGAATGTTGATATTTTAAATCCTGGATACGCTCAAATCTGAACGGCAAATTTTAAAGTTATCGTCTGAATAATAACAACAACAATAATTTTTGTTCTGTGCCAAACCTAATGGCAATTTCAGTCCTTGACTGACTTTTTTTTCCTCACTAGGCTTGCTTCAGTTTTCACTCTCGATATAGGCACTGCACTTTAAAAATCAACTGTCACCACCTCCTCTCTCTCTCTCTCCCTCCTCCAAGATACTCTTATCTGTGAAATGTCTGCAAACCTCAGCACATTAATTGCCGTGGGTGGGCTAAAGATTAAATCCAGACTCAAAGTACTCTTCTAGCTACCCACGCAACATCATCTCTCACCTAATGTCGATTCTCCAAATCAACGTTTTAATTCTTTGAGAATTGTGTTTCTTTATCTTCCTAGCCTTTCGATAAGAAACATGAAAATGAGCGGCAATAGTAACATGTGAAAAACTGAAAAAGCAACAGCACTATTCATTATCTGCATATTAAAATTGGGAGATCCTTGGGAGTTGAAAGATCGACATGTGAAGCTCATGGCAGCAGAATTGCGAGACTTTGCCCCCACCCAGTGATGTCTATAAAATATCCACTTAGTCTATAAAATTGGGAAGCTTTAGAATAGTTCCTGTCCACATGTATTGGAGAGAGAGAGAGAGAGAGAGAGAGATGGCAGTGATTTTATGGAGATCTAGAGTTGTTCGCAGTCATTGCGACAAAGTAATTACAATGGTTCCGTCGAACTAGGTCGAGACTCGAGAAATTATCTGCGAGAATGCATGTGTTCATGAATCATGTATTCCAAAAACAGAATACTTTAAAAAGTACAGAGTTCCTGGATTTTTTGTGGATGGATCATCATTAAAAAAATCACATGAAAGGTTTCACAAATAATGTCGTTTCGTTCATGTTATTCGATTTCGTATCCGTGAAAAGAGGTGTATTTAGAAAAAAAAAGAAGTAACTTTTTTCTTTAATTTAGCCCAACTCAGTAGCAGACAAATTGTCTTCAGAGTTCTATTATACGGTATCAGGTGCTGCTGGTTTAACTCGTGTTTGGATGAGCTTTTGAAGCAGCTGCTCGCATTTCTAGTATGATTATTATTATTATTATTATTTATTCTTAATAGCAAATATTTTGGTATCTGCCTTGAAGAAAGTCCCTACCAAATCCTGCATGACTTTAGGCTTTCCAGATTGTATACCTTCCATAAAAATGCAATCTTTTTTATTTACGGTTATTATATTTTTACTTTTGCAATAAAATAGACATAGTTTATCTCATTTTTACACGCAAACTAACTGTTATGGCCGTAAATTCATTTAAATTGGAATGTATGGTAAAAATTAAAGAAAATATTTTATTTGGTATTTTTTTTTTATTAATAAGGTTTATTAAGCTGTTTGTGCAAATCCAGAATGCCCTTAAAAATGCATCTGAATGCAAAGTCGCTTTCATGTAAAGGTTGGTTTTTCACAGTTTCAGTTAAGAAGCACAGTATAGATTCATTTCCTTTATGACTGAACATAATCTCGATTGCACATAAATTCAAAAAAAAAAAAATTAACAGTTTACTTAATTTTTATCTGATACTGTATAATATTAGACATTGAAACTGCAAAATAATTCATCAGATGCTTGAATTGATAATCTCTCTATTCAGTCTATTTATTCATCTGTGAAAAGGCCAAAACAGTTTTTTCCCCCTCTTATATGTGAATTTCATAACGCTGCATTTTGTACTGATCATTTGAGTCATCAAGTTTTCTTTTAAGAGAATTTAGCGAAGTTTCATGGATTACTAGACAATGGATACATATTATCTTATATTGAATATAACTGAAGACTATTATGTTTCTAAGCCTAAGAAAAATAGGCTTAAGAGTAGTTTTTACTATAAATTAGCAGGTCAAAAGATTGCGTATAGATCGAAAATTTCACAAAAGTAGAATAGTTAAATTATTTTTTAATGTCTTTTTTAATGTATTTTTAACTCCCATCCACGGTAGAACGAAACGACATCATTTGTGAAACCTTTCGTGTGATTTTTCTAACGATGATCCATCCACAAAGGTAGTAAAACAACTAGCACAGTGGATGGGCTAAGAGATTATTTTTTAAAAGTTTATTTATTTTATGTATTTTTATTTATTTATTTATTTCACGTAATTAGGAAATGCTGCTCTAAAGACCAAACATTTTGAGGTCACTTCAAGCTTCCAGTAAGCGAGATGGTGGTCTCAGACCGAGTGATGAAATGCGTCTACTACGTGAAGACTTCACTCACATCCGTGCCCACGGTGGGCTTCGATTCTGCAGTCTGGTTGGAAAATAGATACGCTGACCACTCGGCCAATCAGGCCAGCAAACCATCGAAGCAGTAGCAACCTTCGATATAATTAAAAGACGGGATTCTCGAATGAGATGTGCATATTTTGTTTTATTACAGAAAGAGTATATTAATAGGATTTTTATTTTTCACTATCCAGGCGTCTTTTTGCTTCTATTTGGAACCTCATCAGCGAATAGGCAGTCGTAACGTTCACTAAAGTCAATTTTGCCTGTAGCTGTTGGAAGTAAAAGTGTCAAGAAAAACAGGAAAAAAAAAAAAAGGGGGGGTTCTTAAGAACCACTGCAGAGGTCAGACAATGACATATCTAGTTTTAGTAGAGATGTGCAACAGTGAGAAAAAAAATGATGGGCGTAGATTTTGGAGGACACTTTAAAGTGCAACCAGGCTCGTATTTTCTCATTTAAAATAATTAAGGTAAGAGGCATGTTTCAAAGTGTAGTATTCGAGAAAGTCATGATGTTGACTTTATAGGAGCCAATGTCGAAAATGTACACCGCGATCATCCTCATAACTCACTGACATTGCTGGACTTACAAAGAAGCTGAAAAAAAGCTTTCTTAAAATTGGATATTAAACATGAAAAATATATAAATGTCTCTCTGTGTGAACATTTTTGTTCAAATATGACAGAAATGAACACTAATGCTCGAGTGTAATGTGTATTTTTCTTATTTTAAAAATACTGTAATTAAAAACGAAGAGGATTTCTTTTTTCTTTTTCTTTTTCTATTTTTTTTTTTTTTTTTTTGGAAAAGTGGATGTCAGAATAGAAACAAGAAGCATCAGCTAGCAGTTCGCATTAAAACAAAACAAAACAAAAGGAGTTTGGCTTTGCCTTGCTCACTGAACACTGTTTTTGGCTCTAGAAAACGTAGTCGAATCACCATGTATCATTATTTCGGAATTCGTGCAGCATGATTATTATTTCATGTGAATTAGGTCGTGAAAAGGGCGAAGAAGAAATCGAAGGAAGTTAATCAGATTGAAAGTAGAAATTTATTAAGTTACAGTAAACAGGTAATATGAACTTCTTTTGATGATATGAACACAGATAAATGTAGAGGAATAAAATGCCATCGAATGCGTGAGAAAAATTGGAGAAAGAGCACAGGATATCAAATTAGTAAACAAAACACGATGACTAGTAATAACTTCTTAGTGCATTGTTATTAACTGTCATTATAGTCAAAGAAAACAATGAAACAGCAATTTAATATGTTCCCATTGTCTACTGAGCTCTTCGTTTCTGTGATGATGGGCTGTTTTTAAATTATGGTACAATTTTTCAAATTTGGGATGCGGAGAAAAGAGAATTAAACTAAATAGTGCAGTTAAATATCCCAGGCAAAGAGAATAAGAAATTGTCGTTTATTGTATTTCCTTTCTGTTTTTATCCCATTAACTCATATGAATTTCTAATTAATAAAATGTGAATGTAAAGGGAAAGAAAAAAAATTCTGCCTTGATATTTTCAATAAGCGTTCTCCGTTTAGGTGTGTCAGGCTCAAAAACACATATCTGAATCCTTTCTTACAGAATATACAGGAAACATTGGTAAAATGTCTAAACCACGTCTCTCTCTCTCTCGCTCTCTCTGGTCATTTTAGTACAATTCACCATGAAATAGAAGCACGCGGGGGCCTCATGTGACCCGGAACAAGGTCAGAGCTACATCCTACTGCGAAACTGAGAGTGCTCCTGGAATGCGGACACCCCTCCCCGTCCAACAAGGGCCAAAAGGTGACGACGGGGCGAAGATCCGGGACTAGCCACTTACCCAGACCAATCAGTGGAACTATTGATAAATGAAGCGCCCTCTGACAGGGTAATCCAGAAGCACCGAATTAGTGGTCATAATAGTTTACTGCTACTGGATAGAGGCATTTTGTTTTCTTTTTTACCGACCCTTAGTGAGGAATGATAAGCGACTATTCTTCTGAAAGCCTTGGTGCATTGTAGAGAAACTGGCACTAATTATCTCCAGTATGTCACACTTTTTCTCCTTTTATGAAACTGGCACAGTTGTCTATAACACAAAAGTTAATGAAAAGGAAGAAACGTCTTGAGTTCAGCCTAAATGATCCGCATTCTAATCTCACGGCGTGGGTGGTCCGATGGCCAGTCAGGATTATTAATTGTGCTACCCTGTATTGGTTCATTTCAGTTATAATGAATAATGATGCAAACTTATGTTAAAACTTCATAAAACAACAGAGAGTTCTCCTCACCAATTTCCATTATACCTTAATTTTGTTCTGCTAATTAATTGAAATAAAGTTATAACGTGTGTTCAGAAATTCTAAACGTGATTATCGTAAAGCGAAATTTTCCACCTTTTTTTTTATTTTTTTAATGGAGGAATTCAACTGTAATGAGGAAAGTTCATTCCAATATAATGAATAGTTTTATTCTTCAATAATAAGGTAGCAAAAGATGGGAAGGAGTAAATAAAGCTCTTGTATCCCTTCCGGGAGATTTTGTATAATCTATTCGCCGCATCTAATGCGGACACCTTTAAAAGGAGCCGACAGGTGTGACATCACGCATTATTTCTTCTCTAACACAACTAGTTGACAATGGGAATGATTGTCTTAACTTTAGTATTGTACTGTTCTATCCCGCAGGCATATGTCCTGTCAACACTAGCTCAGTAACCAGCTCTTTTTTAAGACAAAAATAAAAAATAATAACAAAAGGCGTGATGTATGATTACCTGTTATTACAAAACTGACACATCGCTGGTGACAGTGACAGATGACCTCATGGCATTACACTTCATGTGTAATGCCATTGAATTCATTTTGCTGTTCTGAATCAAAGTTACTATTTTATTGTATATTTTTTTTTAACTACTCAGACCAGGATTAGAAATTTGTGCGCCGTTGAATGAATTACGTAAGTTGATCAAGATATTCATTTATCATCATCAGTTCCAAGTTTTCAGTGACAGGCTATTCATGAGGACTCCGTTCTAATTATCAGCGCGGCACAGAGCTATAACAGAGTGTGAAGGTGGAATCTTTTACACCGGGAACAAAAGATGTATCTCACTTATTTACTAGGTGTCAGAAATTGTTCTTCCAGTCCCCCTACCGTTATTATGACGATGTGCTATCACTAAATTCTAAATGTTAAGGGTGTCGTCTAGTTAAAATTGCTTCCATATTGATATTCGCATGACTTTGACCTTTATTAACGTATTAACAGGTTTCATTTTAACAAACGATTTTCAGACAGAATAAAGCGAGGGCATAAATGAATAGTGTAACCATGGTAAGAAGAATAAGTCGCAAAAGCGCAGAGGAAAATAATAAAATAACAAAGTATACACGAATCGGAAATGAGAAAGAAGGGATGAATTGTAACAAGAAAATAGGGAATAGTGGCAGTGGCATATTAAGTAGTGTGATACTAATGCGGAGTTGTCAGCGAAAAATGTCTTGGATTTCTCTCACTAGTCAGAGAAATGCCAACGGCACATAGTATTATACATGTGAGTTATAAAAAAAACCCTTCTGGATCACGCGTCGCTAAACATAACAAATTCAGCCTTGTAAATAACAACAATTGGTTTTCAGATGATCGAATATTTAACTTGCCCTGAGGTTAGATTAAAATTCTCTCTCTTTTTATTACAACTTCATGTTATATAGCACAGCATAATTTATTCGACCAACTGCTGGTAATTTAATTCACATATTTTGCCAACATATTATTGGCACAATTAATATTTAGCAAAATTGATCTAATGTCCGTTTTAGTTATATTTATAACAAAAGAAGCGCAGTTTTCGTATTTTAGCACCTCATTTATACCCAAACCCACATTTTATTTTATTTTTTATCTTAGAGTAGTCTCTTATTAGCTATGGCAATAATCATCATTTTAAATGACTTGCTTGCTTAATGTTACCTAACTTTGCGTACTTCCTATACCATACTGCTAACATCAGATGGAAATAACATCAACTTTAATCCCATAATACTTAGAAAATGACTGCAATTTTCTCATTCCACGGTGATGCTCTTCACAGCATCAAAGAAGAAACACGCCACAGTATTCTCCCCCTTTCCCCTCACCCGTCCATCTTTTTGCCCCTTAAAGAATATCTTTTGTACTGTACATACCAGACATTGTTACGTCAGTTGCGAGAGTTGTCGACATGTTATGTGAAGCGTGAAGCACGAACTCGCTTATTTGCTAGCTGCCTGCTGGTTTGAACAATGGGAACGAGTTACCACGTAATGATAAAAAATGGCGATATTAGTTATGTCTGAAATCTGCTGATGCACGTCTGAAAGCCGAGAGAAAGATTTTAGGAAAGAATGGCTGAGAAAACGCAATAAATGAAACTAGAACATCAATGTGCATCTATGTATGCACGAATGAATGTATTATTGTCATATTATTATTATTTCTTATTCTTTTTCTTTTCATTTTTGTAATCATGCTCCATCAGAACCATTTGTCGAATTTCATTAGATATATCTTAAGGTAGGCTACAGAAATTACTGTTATCAATCTTTCTTCCCTTTTTCAATAGCAACGTGATCTCTTTTCTTTCCTTTTTTTTTCTTTTTTTCTTCTTCTTCTTTTTTCCCCCCAGCACTCTACCATTCCATTATGGCTTTGTTGGCTATGTTAAGTAAAATGGATCTTACTGCGTGATGATTTCGCCAATAACTCAATTTACTTTGCGAGTAAAGTAAATTCTCTCTTATGGAGAAATTAAATATGTAAAATTTATAAATAATAAAAAAATGAATTTGATATTCTGATACATTATTTACTAATCCCTAAAATAAGAAAGAACCTCACCACTTATGTACTCTTTTTACTAATTACGCCATCCTTTTTCAAGTCCCCCCCCCACTTCCATTGTACCCGTTGTGTATATAACGAGTTGATCAAAAGCTTTCGTTTAATTTTAGCATTCATAATTAAATTCACTTTAATGATTCGAGTTTAGTTCAATTTATTATTTTATTTTCGCTCTTGAACAAGTGAATTTTTTTCGATTGATATACACTTTGTGCACCTACGTTCCTAAGTTCCACAGAGAGAATTTCAAACTAAGTAAATAGCTGAAAAAAAAAAATAAGCAAGGATAGTAAAACAGAAGTCACTCACACACGTGTGTGTACGTAAAGAAAAAAAATAGAGAAACTTGACAGAAAACACAGACATAGAAAACTATGGGGATAGCATTGCCCTGAAAAGAAAGTTTACTTTTCAGGCTTTTGGGCCTAATTCAACACACACACACACACACACACACACACACACACACACACACACACACACACACACACACACACACACACACACACACACACACACACACACACACACACACACACACACACACACAGTGTTTTTCAGTTACATCATTACATCACTAAAGGAGTGCTGGTAGAACCGAATTCAATAGCCTATGTTGCTATTTGTTTGCTGTAGTTTGTTATGGTTAAATACTGCAACAGCCTCATGAAACACAAATAGTAAAATTAATTGTTATTATTATCGTTTTTTCCCTTTAATTTTTAGTTTTCCCAGACATTTTCCTCGACTAGTGACAGACACAACTGTATTATGTTGTGTCTTCCGATGAAGAAATTGGCAACTTGATAAATGACACTAATTCATTTTCTAATTAGACCTTTCTACTCCATCATCATCATCGTTATCAATGCTAATCTTTTTTACCCACTGTCTTCAATTGTCCATCATGTTAAAGAATTGTAAGACAGAACCAAAAAACTGAAGGAGACTACACTTTTTCCGTGAGCATTTATATTATTTATTATGATGTCATCTTTAAAAAAAGAAACAAATACACAATAAATATTAAATCAAAAAATATTTACAAGGCTCTATACAGAAGGTAGTTTTTAGTATTTTCATTTACTGAAAATGCAATACGAAACGTGAAATTTATTAATTATTGCACCCACATCCTTTTTCTTTTCTTGTCTAATTGGAGTTGGATTAATATTCCAAGAAAACGTGAGCAGCTTCAGAATAACTACTGCAACCGATTCCATATTATAGCTGAATGTTTGAAGATATGAATACTGTATTTCGTTTTGCTTTTGTCTCTCTCTCTCTCTCTCTCTCTCTCTGTGTGTGTGTGTGTGTGTGTGTGTGTGTGTGTGTGTGTGTGTGTGTGTGTGTGTGTGTGTGTGTGTGTGTGTGTGTGTGTGTGTGTTTTTCTAATTTACACTGTTATTGTTGTTCTTAACATGTAAGTTCTGCAACGCATTTGATCAAATATAAAAAATATGCAATAAATGATATGTTGAACCTTACAAAATAGACCACCAGAGCGCAAACTCTTTTCAACTCTTCCAATGTCGCTCATGGAAAAAAAAAAAATAAATAACTGCCGCAAAAATCTAAATTGTCTAAAAATATAAAATGTCTAAAAATCTAAAACGTTTCTTGAAAAACGATGGTGATATATTTTTCTTTTTTTTTCTATTAAGCAAGCATAAAAATACGTACAGATGACCAAAAAATAGCTGTGTAACAAAACCTGTTGAACAGTCAATTGTCTGGATATCGACATTTCTTTATTTTATTTTATTTCTGTTTGTTCTGCTCTTTCAAATAGCAATTTCGTTTGTTGTCTGCCTGTACTTTAAAACAACAGAAAAAATAAGTAACTTATACTTCTAACGCTAAACACGCGCGCACGCGCGCGCACACACACACACACACACACACACACACACACACACACACACACACACACACACACACACACACACACACACACACACACACACACAAAATAGAACCAATTTTGTACTCTTAATCGCTGCTCTTTAATGACTACGAAATTAATTTATTGCAATTTAAGCCGCTTTATCATAAAATTATCTCAGAATAAGTACGCCAAAATAAATTATTGTAATTAATCTTAGAATTTTCCTGGCTGACAACAGGAAGGGTAATATTCATAATTACAAAGATCCAAATTAATAGAACTTCTTCGTTTTATTCTGAATTACATGAAATATAATACGTACAAAAAAGATTTTTTAAATGTTATGATTAAAGTTTGCTTCATTGAGAGAATAGTCTCGTAGCACAAGGAAGAGCCTAAATCACAATCGCTGTGGCTAGAATTATCAATTAAAATTATTGGAAATATTTTAAAATTGGCTTCAATGATAGTAGACGCTAAAAGAATAAAAATAAAGTTACTACTGCATAAACTTAATTCTGGTTATTAATCGAGCCAGGAGTCATTAATTTTTGATTGATGAAGATCGAGAGAAATCCAGACGACTATTAGTCTTGTGAACTACATAAACTATCGACACAGTGATGAAATGTTCACCTTAGATATATGGTGAACATTTTCACGAAAGATATAAGCAGATGGACAAAGTCAAAACATATAAAAAGAAATGCCATTCAGAATATGAAAATCATAACACATACAACCCTTTTATGTTGGATGAAATTGCTGAAATTACATGGTTGCAGCACGATGGAGTAACTCGATTTCTTTTTTTTTTTTTTTTGATAGCATCCTGCGGAGTGATGAAGCACCACTCTCCCATACCCACTACTCTTTCTCTCTTCCAGTGCGAGCTACACAATACGTTTCCTATACAAGGGGCTGCTATTATAAGGTGGAAGAAAGAGTGGACCAGTGCTTACAAAACGCTGCTCTTTAGGTTAAGAAAACGTACCTTTGGTTTACTAAAAGATACCAGCAGTGATGATTCTACTTCAAATTTCAAAAGACGGGGAAGGGGCAGGCGACATCAACTACAAGATTTCGTATAACAAAAAACAAAAAAAAATCATCTTTTTTTTAAAATGTAATAATATTAATTTCATCATATACTGGAAACAGTTTTCCCATGTCCCTTTCCCAATCGCAGTTGAGGATACGGCCGAAGCAACTAAGGCTATGAGTCCAGTGAATTATATCTGTTAGCTGCGTTTATTCCATATTTTGCAGAAGGAAAACCCGAGTTTCTGGTATAGAAAAGGAAACCCTGCAATCTTCCTATGGGACTAGTTAACTCTTCTTCGGATGGTATAAGATTTAAGAAACATTTGTAAGGTGTTGTCAACTGAATACGAGTTATCTGATGTGGTGGAAGGGTTTTCCATCTCTCAAAACTGACAAACTATTTAAGCATCAATATGCTATCCTCGTGGCCTTAATTGTGTCTTTCTTAATTACAAATAATCCTAAATCTACCCCTTTCTTCTAGCGCACCAGTTCTTTAAACATAATATCTTAGTTAACGTCAACTTACTGATTTAGAGCAACCAATCTTTCAAAAAATGTTTGCTACAGCCCTTCGCATTACTTTTTCACCAACGAATGATCTTTAATTTCAAGATCATTCATTGGTGAGAAAATATCGCCAGCTGATATAGAAATAAGATATATAAAAATGTTTAACAATATTTGCAACGGCTCACATACCGTTCACACTCGACTCATTATGGAAAGAAGATAAAAAAATCACATCTTCTCTCTAACCGTTAAATGGTCATTATTAGAGTGGGTGGAAAGGCATGAATATAAGAAGTAACTCTTTCAAATAGTGCGCCTCCACAGCGATGACATCCTTTGACTGGAAAGATCTGAGTTCGATTCCTTCATTAAAGGAGAACATTTAGTACTAAATTCGATGTATGGAATATGGCATTGATGTCAGAGCAAAAACAGAATTCCCAGGATTCAAATATCTCATATGTTATCATAAACAATACCCGTCTTTGAATTGCGTGATCTGAACCACAGATTTTTTAACTTTTTTTTTTTTATCCTCGATTCATTTTAAATAATCATGTAATCAAGATAATCATGACTGACGACGTTCATTTCTGATATAAAGTAAAATATGAAATGAAAAGTTGTAGTATAGAATAATTTCAATAGTTCTATAATAAATATTTAATAGACTCACGTTTATTAATGTTTGATACGACCTTCGGAAGAGTTGCGATCTACAGTTTGACAACCACTGATCTAAACAACTCTAACCCATAACACAAGTGTGCACCAAACTACTGATGAGATCCCAAAATCATTGCCCTGTAACTAATGTAATGTTTAAACGTGCAGAATATTTGGTAATTAATGTACTGTATAAATTGTTGAAAGTTTAATGTGGTCTGCTATGATAGCAGAATAGCATTATTGCTTTTAGGGAGATATTTGGAGATGACTTCGCTTCAAGAAACTTCGTACTCATGATAAACGCTTGTGGAATAATGATTTATCAGGAGAAGAGAACTCCATACTTGCACTTTAGGCCACTTGGGGGGGGGGGGAGTATTTTGGCGCAGAACGATTATTTTGCAAAATTGCTCATTTATAGAAATTTCGTAAACAAATCAGATAATATCATAATTTACATTAATAGCTTTTTTGTGATCCAATGTAATGACTTAATTTAACTCAGTTAAACAACTTACGAGGATTAGAATTTATCTTACTGCAGCTATGCACCTTCGTCAGCTTCACATAGGCAAACAAGCTAAACATTTTTAGCCTAATTTGCGTGCATGTTGGCATGTTAAGAAGCTCAGAATTTTGAATCAGGTTAGCAATAGAGTTTAAGAAATCTCCGATAATGAATTGCTTAACTCTAATAAAGAACGACGAGATCGCAAAACGATGTGTCAAAATCACTATTGAATAATAATAATAAAAAAAAACAGTGAGTGTTCGAAATGCTTAAACGGACACACCAAAGAAGGGGACAGTTTTAGCGCCTTCTTGCTGCTGCCTCCGGTAATGTTAACTTCTCAGAGCTAAAACGACTTGCGACAAAACCAGTTTCAATTGTATGGGAATGCTTCGGGCATCTCATTCACGACTGAATTCCATCTCGTCATCAGCAAAACATTGCTTTCAAATACTGGAGAAGATACACCCTCACATATTCGAATTTGCATTCCCCTATTTCCTAGTCTGTGGCGTTCACTGTACGATTCTGGGGTGGTTGTTTGCGATCCCGACAGCTACTCGTCAGTTATGACCCGACCTGCGCTTGTATGAAAGTGTACGGTACGATAACTGACAGCCATGTCCGCCCCCGTATTTGTAAATCAATGAAACAACCAGAATCCCATAACAAAAGGTGTAATGACATTCTTGGGGTTAGGGGAAGAGGGTTTGAGATAGACATAAGGTGAGCATGAGAGACATTTGCTACACAGGGTCCAGCTGTGTTTCAACCTGTTTTGTCGACGAGTGGCTTTTACACAGAATCATACCTCTGCTTCCCCTTGATTGAAAGAGAAAATATTACTAAAATTCTTCGTGAAGAATTAAGGAACTACAAAATAGCAAATGTTTGCAAAGCAAGAGATTGGAATGCATTAAAGTGAAATACATTGAGGTTACTGATTAAGTTTCTTAGCATCGATTTAAGCTATTTATTGAATTTTTAGTTATTATTATGATTATTATTTTATCTTTTTTAAAGACAAGCATCAAATTTACTCAAGTAGCTATATAAATTCTTCCAGATGATTTTACAAACATCCATGCTTTATGGGAATTCAAATCCACAGCCTATTGGTTAGAGAGCAGATACGCTAATCTGTTTTGGTACGCTAATCTGTTCAAGTTACAGATCTGTTACAGATACGCTAATCTGTTCAAGTAGCTATACAAATTCTTCCAGATGATTTTACAAACATCTATGCTTTATGGGAATTCAAATCCACAGCCTATTAGTTAGAGAACAGATACGTTAATCTGTTCAGAATAAGTAAATATTTCAGTTTCTATTCTCGTATGATAAGCTAGCGTAGATGAGTTTGGGTTTGAAGTTGTTTACGAGAGATATTTCATATGTATTTTTTACTCTGCTTTTATTCTTCTTTTATATTCTTATATATAAGAAAATAAAAAGGCTTGCCTGAAGGACAAGTCAGAATCATTAATATTGCAAGATGGCTAGAATAGTTCCTGTGCTCAGTTTATATTAAGTACAGTCTCGTTAATATATTTGTCTATACTTGTTCAGTTTCTGTACAAAGTGCATGAAATTTTTGATTTAAGATTCGGTAATGGTCCATGTAATATCTATCTTACAAGTTTATCTTAGAAGTGTATTAAATATTTTTGATAGTGGATACGTGAAAAGGTTCATACCATGTACAATGGATTTAAGTACAATGTTGGTTTTAGAGATTTTAGATAATCCATGTAGTCGACCATACAGTTTCTTCAGATTCCTATTAGCAAAATTATTTTTGGTTTCATAATTAAGTTTAGGTTTCATCAGTAATCCTAAACTGGTGTTTAGGATTACTGATGACTATACCTTTAACTTTTCTATGATTAAAAAAAAAGTTCTTGCTTACACGTTTCCATGGCAACAGTTGTAGGGTCACCATGTGATCACATAATCAGTGTATGTTTCACTATCGCCTGTAGATATTGTCAATAAATTATGTTCTTTGGGACAAGTATATCGCATTTTAGCATGTTATTATCATTAGTGCACTATGTGCGCTGAAGTATCATTATATTGCTTGTTTTTAATTAGTCTTTAAGGCCATTTCTTTCCGTAACGTTTTAGAGGGGATGCATTTAAGAGCATGACAACTGTCTTTATTCTAATATAACTTTCGAAGGACAAGGTTTTCACATCTGTTTTGTCATTTGTTAGGATAACACCCTTCGGGTGAAACCGTGAAAAATTCCTTAAAATGAATGCTGCTGTTTCAATTGATAATCAGAATCAGAAAGACGTAATTAAACTTCCAAGAAAGTAGATTAACAACGCAGTATGTGACATGAAAACTCTCCGGACCTTGTACAAAAATCGACCTAGATTCGGATAGCTCCGAAAGATTATTAGAATCATAGACACTACAAATATCTCAGTAGAAAGTAACCATTTGAAACAGAACAGTTCTGTTCTCCATATAACAGTATGAAAAATCTTTTTCGTACTGTTATACGGAGTTACCCCGTCTTCCATGGAAGTAGCAGTTTTTCATCCCTCAGAACGGATATACTGGCCAGAGAATACAAGCAGTTAGCTGACCGTAAAAGACAATATACTGGCTTCATAGCTCAGATGTTTCGATGGTAATTTCAACCAATACAACAATATCCCTCCTGATCTTATATAATTTTATGTGACTTTAAATTAATACAAAAAATATATAGTTATCGAAAGTTTTTCGCTTGATTATATTATAAATTAAAGATACCAAGAAATTATATACTTGGTTTAATCCTTTATCCAAGCGTATGCAAACAAAGTTTGCGCCTGAAGTACAGTATCTTTCAGGACTGGGACAACTGTTTGCTTACACTTGGATAATGGTTAAACCAAGTATACAATTTCTTGGTATCTTTAATTTACAAAGAATAGATTTTAAATGCCGTTTGCAATTTTACCTAGTTTCAGCAAATTCATAATTTTCAATTTATTTTTTATTTCATAACACCCGAATGTTTAAAATCTAGAGTTACTGTGCTATAATGTCTGAGTGCACAAACTTCATGCGAAAGGAATTTGGAGATCCAGTTGGACTAGTGATGGATTTATTTGATATTTAAGCTATTTCAGTACCTATTGAACAATTTTCTCAATCGGTTTATAAAGCGTTTATAAACCCATCATGCAAAACGGCGCGTCTATATCGCTGCATTTGCATCTTTACTTAGCACAACTGAAGAGTGTTTAAAATGACATCATGCTTCTCGTGGTAATAATTTCAATTAATAGCCATATGGTAAATATTTTCGTCTGCGTTTACAGTTGTATTTATGTTATACGAGTGAAGAGAGAGAGATTTTTTTTTAATTCGGTTTCCATTCAAGAAAGGTTGTAAGCCTATATTACATTAGTGAGTGGGCTAAAGATTTTTATTCTAGTTTTGATTAATTTTTAAAAATAATTTTTTATATTTTTACATAGTGCGGAAACCTCACTAAAATAATCACCAATCCATGTCTAGGCGAGATTCGAAACCGCGACCTGTTGGAGAGCGGATCGCTAACCACTCGACTAAAAGGTCGGATCGGTGATTGATATGGCAAACATTCATTTATTCTACAGTACTTATTATTGGTGAATGAGTTTTAACGAGCTGATATCATGGTTAATAAACCAGTACTAAATTGCTATTAAAATCTGACAGCGTCGGTTGTGGACAACTAATACTTTAACTGACCTTAAATTGTTAAATAAAGTACGTTTAGACAGCAGTAAATGACATATAAAAATACTTTTTGCTGGATTAATTTTAAAATATCGAATGCACCTATCTCTATATTCCATTTATAAGGTATACATGATAATGTGGTACACAGTACTACATATTGTCATGTATCACTTGTTCCAGGAGTAAAATGTTATCTCCTCAAGCAAAGGAAACAGTAATCTTTTCTTTTGACGGTTGACTGAATCACTTTATGGTTATCAGGTTGTTATTCGACATCTAATGGAATACATCGGAGAACAAACTCCTTATTGCTGCTTATAGAAGGAGCTTGTGTTTGCTGATATGTTCTGGTATCGTTTCATTTAACTTGTTGATTATGATATCAACAATTTATTTGTAATGCAAATTGGTTTGACATGATAGCACCAGAATGAAGAAATCCACGCAATACGCAGATTCTGGCAGCAAAGCAAATTGCACAATTTCGATAGAAGTTGTAATAATAGTTCTATTGAGCAGATGCTGGCAGCAGAGCTATTAAGATCCCTATACAGTATAGTTATTAGGATCTCTTTATCACCCTATTGTACAGTCCGACAAAAGACCTCTCTTTAACGATGTCTCGAGAATAATGCGAAATATGCCCTTTAATTGGGTTTAAATTCGTCTAGGATCCTCCTGGTCCAAATGAAAATTGCGTCTTAGTTGCTTCATTCGTTATTATAAGCAATGGATGATCAATAATGTGCGTGAGAAAGAGAGATTCTAGTGTAGGGGTCCCCAGACTCTTGTTTCGTGATTGTAACCGCAGGCTGTTATTGAATAGAGTGGCAGATTTGAAAACAGGAATAGATTTATTGGAGTAAAAATTCTTATGAGCTCACTAAGAGGTTCTATCTTTCCAGAGAGTTAGAGCATCTGACCTACATCTGTTGATAAGGTGCACTTACCGAAATAAACATTAGTTCACTAGCATCTTCAAATATGATAGTGAATTAACGTACATTTTTAGGTGCGTTTGCAACACCTTTTAGTTATTATGGAATCGTTATATCTGCATGATTTACTTACACAGATCCCGCTACTTTTATAGCAATTCCATACATGAAAAGGCTATTTACTTTCTGCATACTAATCGTCCTTCCAAGGATTTTATCCCACTGTAAGTACAGTAGCAAAAGAAAAAAAAAATTGTAATATTAAATATTCTTGGTTGCTATTGTATCTGTTCATAAGTGCAGGAAAATTTTTCACAGACTTGCTTCCTTCAACGAAGAGTCAAGTCATCGACCAGTTATTAGAGATGTAGGTGTCTTGGAGGAAACAGGAAGCCACTAAAGAAGATGGAAAGAAGGGGGGGGGAATGTTTGGTGAGATGAATGGCTGAAAATCTGCCTTCAAGGAGGTTCCATAAAAGCTAGTTTATATGGATTATAGCATTTTTTATGGGTACTTGGCTCTTAAGGGTCAGCTTGGGAAAAAAAAGTAAAGGTCACTAGCATTTTTAGACGAATACAGCCCAGGAAAAGAGGTCAAACTGTTGACCCTGTGTTTGACTTTTAATCTTGTGATCTTGCCCGTAACTTGTGCTGTGGAGACATAACAAGTTTGGTTTAAGAGAGCTTTATTTACATACATACGATATTAATTGTGTGTGTGTGTGTGTGTGTGTGTGTGTGTGTGTGTGTGTGTGTGTGAGAGAGAGAGAGAGAGAGAGAGAGAGAGAGGCAAACCATTCTTAAACAAAATATTTTAATAAATATTCATGGTTTATTTTTATCAAATGCATTTTTATTGGGAACATTAGAGATTCTTCCAGCGTAATGATTAGAAAATTTTTTCTATCCTTAATCATAGAGCTATATTTTCTATTTCTATATTTCTACTTTTTCTATAGCTGTTTATCGAAAGTGTGTTAATGCGTTTAACTCACATGCATGTTCACCAGATATGTAAATGCCATTCATTTCATTTAACTTTCATAAAATATTAATCTTTAATAGTATGAAAACAGAAATACCACATTAAAGATGGTTTTGCTTTTTTTTTATTTTATTTTTTCGATTTTATTTACATTTATCAGATACATATTTTGACTAGATAAAAATAAAACGACGTGCTTCGAAAATTAAGAAATATTCATACCTTCTCATAACGGAATTAGTACTTCAATAGCAGCACGAGATTTTTTTTTTTGAGTTTTGAAAACTCTATATCAGTTATCTCTTAGTAGGAGGGAATATTAGAAGTCAGTGCAGAATCGAACTCTGGTCAGCATATCAGTGGTTACACTCAAGAGATATCTCTTGAGATATGTTGATAATGTTTGCGATTATCCCGAACTTTATCCCATTAATATTCTTGAAATCCGTAACTTAACAATTTTAAAAATTTACCAACTTAAAAAATAATTCCCATTTTAAATGAATATTTGATTTATTTATTGCTTCATATCCTAAACTGTTGATGCCTATTTACAATTGAAGAGAATAAAAACGAAATACAAATAAATAAACATTTTTAAAGTTATGTTCATGAAATTTTGAACATGACTCGTTGGATCCCCTTCCTTCCCTTTGGAGTATCTATGATGACATTTTAGGGATTCACAAACCCCGCAGTTTGAAAAATAAACACGATATTTCACTCTTATCTTTCTTTGAATAATACATTGAACAACAATCAGGTTTGCTTGGAATTAAGAAGCGAGAAATTTCTGACGAAAACCTTCACCACTATAGTTTGAAAAAAAAAAAAAAAAAAGCGATAAGACTAACAGGTATGTAAACAAGTAAACAGGAGAGCGATCGAAGAGAAATAAAATGCAGGCTTAAAATGTGAAGAACTGTTTCAAAACAAGATGAAAAAGTAATGCAAATCTGTAAGCAGGATGCACTAAGACACATCCTACTTACAGACAATTTTTTCGAGTTATGAAAAGTATCTAAGATAAGATAACAGCGAGGTCGTTTAGAAGATGATATTTCACAATCTTATAGGAGAAGAAATGTATTTCGACTCTCTTTGTAGTGAATCATTTGTTGCATCCCAATTAGAGAGAAAATTTGTGTGTATGCGCGCACGCGAGCGACCATGTGAGAGGGAGAGAGAGAGAGAAAGATCAAATGCGGTAAAGTGATACGTGTTACTTGGTTTTCTTGATTTAATTTTATTTACAATTAGAAATATATAAAATAAACAATGGACTTGAATACTAGAACGAAGTGTAACCGTGGCAAATGAGATATGGGAATATTTCGCTCTTGATAAGCTTGTTTAGTGGTGCTGCCCCCCACCCCCACCAATGAATTCCATATCATTCTTATACTGACCACTGTATTTTTTAATAAGAGAAAAATTAATTTTTATTATTAATGTTTTATAAACATTTCCAAATTACAATTTAAGTCGCATAGTATTTTAACTTTAGCTGGTACAGAGATTTACTAATAGTTTGAACTAAAAATGCTTCTAATATCGGCCAATTCAACCTCGGTATGGCTGATAAAAAGTCTTAAATAGAACAGCATTCACACACACACACACACACACACACACACACACACACTGCTTTTCAGTACGCAGTTAGTCGAAGATCGAGATGTAGAGCTGGCTTTGCTCTTTGTGTTCTGGTTTTCCTCTAACAGACATAAAGCTAAACTCAAACATTTGGCAGTAGTTACATGTACTTGAAAGGTATGAAGTAGGAATTTGCGTAATTAGCGAGTTTCTACTGCTGCTACCCTAGATAGACTTAAGTTCCCTTTTGACATGGCAGTAGTAATGATGATAAAGTCGCTAACATGAAACTATGCTATGCATTTAAGACGATTCCGAAAATTGTATGGAGAGTTCGAAAAAGAATGGAACTTCCTGGCAAGGCATTTACTTTTTAGGAAAGTGAATATCCTCCCTTATTCTTCCAAACTGAGAAAATATGCCTTGTAAGGATAACTTATATCCTATAATCTGATTTCTTTACTTTCAGTGCATATTTTTATAATTATAATTATTATTATTCATTCAAGGCGAATTTGTCTAGTAAAGACTGTTTATTTTCCAGAAAGTCATTCAAGGATGTAACAAGTTCATGTTCCTGACGCAGCACATCATTATGTTTTTTATCCGTTTTATGATACCTAATGTCTAATATTTTCTAAACATCCAACTTGATGGATTCAGTTATGGCGTATTTATTCCCATTGCTAAATAAATATTTTAATTTTTGTGCCTTCAGTTTCATCCCCAAAAATCTTTGAGAGTTAATGTAATGTGAAGTGTGTCATCTCGAGTAGTCGCTGCGCAACAACTACTAGGTCAAACCAATAGTTATCGCAATACACCTGCATTTGTGCGTTTTGGACTGGAAAATGTCTAATTAGTAACTCCACCGCTGTCTTATTTTTAACCGGGCATGATCACGCGACCAGAATTGAGTGTGTAACATTCTGTTTGTTTCCTTGTACTGAGTGTTTTCCTAGATGTATATTTCCTTGTGGTAGTTTTTAACTTTTTTTTTTCTTTACGTGCAGGAAGCAGACAGGAAAAATAAGAATCGAAACATTCCCATTCTAAGTGAGTGGCTGTTCGTGTTTTTAATTAGTTACAGAATAGTGACCAAGTAGCTATCAATAAAGGAAGTTAAAAGTTCAGTATCTTCATTTCAAGCACCAGTAGATGTGATTTAGAATATTGATTATCGTTCTTTTCTCGTCACGAAATTCCACTCTTCAAAAATAGAATTTGTAGACTCGGTGATGCTCAACATGTTTTTATACATATAACCGATACCATAGTTGTATGGAGCGTGCTATTTTTCGCCAGTTCAAAAGTTGTAGTGACACTAATTATTCTTTAGATTTACCTAGTAACACATTCATTGTCCAGTTCAAGATAATGAACTTTAAGCTATAAATAAATTCACAATTTTATAGCTACTTCAAATGCAATAATGCTTTCTCATTGCAAAATTCTCTATGCAGAATGTTCTGTCGTAATTTTCCAATACCTGTCTGCTACGAAAATAGTTTTTAAAAGTGAATAAACACTATTCTGCAAATTATAGCTTGCAATCAACACTTATACAAGCACAATGCAATTAGTTTCAGCCAGAGAGTTCCCCTCCATACACACACATGCATCCTTCTTCAAATCTGTTCACAGTATAAAAAATAAAAAAAAAAAAGAAAAAAAGAAAAAAGAAAAGAAAAGAAAAAAAGCACAATATAAAACCTAAACTGAACAAAATCAGTAATTAATATTAGTTTTTCTAAGCGGAAATTAAAATCATAGTTTAAACACAAGTTAAATAACAAAAATTGATATATGTTGTCAATTTTTGTCATTTGCTTTATGCCTTTCCTCTTTTAATTTTAATCCATAATAAATCTCATTCATTTTTACTTATAATAATCAATAAAATTTATTATATTGTATGTGCGTTTGCACATTTCTTCACATATTTCCAGAATGCAAATACAGTATTGAAATAAGCTTTATATTCAGTTTGCCCATCATACTGACACTGATGGAATAATTTAACCTATTTGTTTATCTTCTACTATCAAAAAGCTAATGATCTTCAATATCAGCCACCCTGGGTGGTCAAATGGACAGCGTTTTGTTTTGGGACCACCAGGCTGTGGGATGTATGTTCGTGAAAATCTTTAGGTAGAAGATGATTTTCGTCTCCCACTGCGTGACACCACCCTCCTTATTGTAGGTCTCAAGTGACTTGAATTTCAATGTTTGATCTTCAGAGTAGGTCCCGTATTTTCAACCCTTCGCGTGCCTACTAAATGTGCTATAGGTTTTGACCTAGCATGGGCGGAATTATCGGGGAAAAAAAAACATCGATCAAAGTTCGAACAGCTATGATACACCGTGCATATTAAAGTTATTATTGTCGACATGAGATACTGTCCCATAAATGTATTATAACTATTAAATATATGGTTCGGATATTCCTTTGTATTTTTTCCCGTATGACAACTATCATAATTTTACTAATTAAGACATTGTCTTTACTAGGTCCTTTAATTAAAAATGATACATAGCACTTAGGCATTGAAATATGCAATGAAATATTTAAGTGTTCACGACTGTAAGATTTTATCGTAATGGTATACCATAGGGTTGTTTGTTTAATCGTATTAAAGCTAAAATATTTCAAATAGGATTGCAGGGCTTCTGACGGAGAAAATACTTAAACTACCACCTTTGAGCCTTATTAACAAAATATTATTTCATTGTGAAAACCATAAACAGCACAGACTACCCTGGAAGTTCCACACTAAGGCTTGTGGTTCAACAATATTCGCGGCTTCTGCTGTATTTTGACTGTGGATAACTGCTTTTTTTTTTTTTTTTTTTTTGAGATTTTTGTGGAGTTTGTCGTGCATCCTTTCACACCAATGTTTACGTCCTGAAGAAGCGTATTATTTACATTAAATGGACAGAGAATAACGCTCCTTCTAACGTTTGTTATCTGACTGTAAAAGCCCTTAAGTATCAAGAAAAATTCTTAAATCGATTCACTTTGTAGTTCAAGTTAAAATTATTTTAGCTTGCACCAGGCAGAAAGAGAATGTGAACTGTGTTATTAACAAGAAAATAGTAGCTCTAAAGAATTCTTGATTGAATGCAACATAAACTCTGAATTCCGTTTTCTCTATCTAGAAAACAAATCTGAAGCAGGGAGAGAAAAAGAAAGAAAGAATGCAAAAAAATCGTCGAGCAGGGAGGGACGGTGGGTGCAAGAAAAGATAAGGAAACTTGAAAGAAGGAATGAGATTCAAGTTCAGAAAGTAGTGAAGTCCACACAATCGGGTCTGCATGGTCCTGTACTATGTTGTTTCAACCCAAAAGGCAAAACAGACCGGCGGGGGTGCAGGGTTTCATGATAATGGGCACAAAAGAACTTCTTGTACTTGCACAGTAGCAGGGTTTGTTCCCCACTTGAGAAGGGGAGGGAAGATGAAGGAATAGGGACGAGAGGGAGTCGGTAGACATCAATCACTTGAGAGGCTACCTGTAATGTCTGAGTGTACGGCAGAAGGGGGGGGATAGCAGGGACGAACAAAGGGAAGAGAAGAAAGGGGCAGAGAACCATCGAACGCGTTATTCTATCCTCTCCCTTTCCCCTCTAGGAAGGCCAGAACTGGTTTGATTACAGCAAGTAAAGTGGAGAAGTTCGTGTCTGGCCCAGGGTAAGAAACAAGTACAAAAGATGATCGATGGCCATGTTTCCCACGTAAGGCATTGAATTCTTAGAAGACTGGTAAGCAAGCTATCGGCCAGTTACCACGTGTGCTAAAGAAACTGTAAAGTGCCGTTCGTTAAATTAAATTGGAATTTATAAACAGTACTTGGTTAATTCATGTACATACCAGAATTCCTCCCCCTCCTACAAGCATTGTCATGTCATACCTCAGCATAATTTCACTGAATGTCATTTTTAATTTCCGAAACCCAGCAACAGTAAATATTTATTCAGTACATTCCAGTTAATTTCCCCCCCCCCCCGTTATTACTGGAGATATTTCTAGAAATACTAAATCAGTCTCTGTTTCAGAGCTGGTGTCATGGTGAGCTATGATCAGCCAGATATTTCATACCGCATGCTGAGCAGCTAAAACATCGTCATAAACAATTCGTAAATATCAGACCAGCGCCATCTAGTGATTTCTACTTATATCGATATGAAATATTAGTACTTGATACCGATTTATTTCGAGTGTGTTATATTCGAAATATTAGAATACTCTAAAATTTTTTCGACGGCATACCACAATGAATGATGTCCATTCATATATTTCTTTAACTACTCCATTCTGGTACATACCCCCCCCCCCCCCCCCACACACACACAGAGAGAGAGAGAGAGAGAGAGAGAGAGAGGAGGGAAGGTTTGTTGGTTGGAATGATGGGCTGAAGCGATTAAGGCTATGGAAACCCAGTGTATTATGTCTGTTAATTGGATGTGTTCCTTAGGGAGGTTTCTGTTTTGTGGGATAAAAAACCCGAGATACTCCGAGGAGGCAATCCTTCCACCACCTTATGAGACTAATTCACCATCAGTTGAAAAGCCCTGATGAAGTTGTTTTTTTTTCCGTCGTAGATGGGATTCGAAGTCAGATCTCTCCAAACACAGGGCATCGGCAATGCCTGTCGAGCCACGGAGGCTCCGAGAAAGAGAAAAATAAATTTTATTTTCACATCTTGTAAACAAAATCTGTTAATTCTAAATAACTGACAATTATTCCTTCTGTTAATAAACATTTAAAATTAGAAGCGAGAGAGAGAGAGAGAAAAGGGGAGGGGAAGACCATCGTTAGAAACTTGCATACTCATTTTTACGCAAGGATCAACATTCTTATGTCGATACTTGCATTTTACATTCAAAACTACAAGAATCCTGCTAGTAAAACCTATGTTTGTCTCTTCAAGGACGAAATAATCAGTTTAAGGTCTTTTCGAGTGAAGTCGAGTTAAATGATCTCAGACACGGCAGGATAAAAAATCCTACCCACTCTGTAACTTGGGTTTTTCCCACAGAAGACGGACCAGAGAACACAGTCGACAAACATTACACTCTCCTGATGGCCTTAGTTTCCCCTGCTTTTTTTTTTTTTTTTAATTAGAGTAAATCAGTTAAGCTGTATGGAGATTGGCGGCCATTTTGTTTCGTGTTCAAATTATGTAAACAGGGAAATTAAACGACATTCACGTAACCAAGTTAGCAGGGACACAACAGGTTTTACATTTGCTTTATAATGAAACGAAATATTGAACGATAGTAGTAATAGAAATAATTATACAAAGCGATAATCCAAGCTGTCATTTATTTCCCGAAGATGCACGTATGTAAATTTAATGCATGAAATACTTCCCATTACCTGCTTTAACTTTATCATCTTAATGATAACATTAAGCACAAAACATTCATGAAGGAATGTATGTAAAATATATGTGACCTTTGCTATCGGAAAAGCTATTAAGCTAACACTGGTTTGTCGAAGCGAAGGGTTGCGCCTATCTTATGCTATATCACGCAATGGTTATAGTCAGATGGATAATTAAAAAAAAAAAAAAAGAAGAAGAAGAAGAAAAGGCCTTGAAATTCAAACTTGTTTTAAATTTTGATTTCTCTTTAGCCAGTCTTCGCCTCTTCTAGTAAAGGAACTCGTGGTAAACGCGTGATAATTATTAATTAACTGGAAGAAACGCGAAAAAGATGGCCGTTCTGATAAAGCAAGCTGGTTTAAAACACCCCGAAGGAAGACTAATTTAAAGAGTACCATACGTTGAGTTGAAAGTTCTTCGGATAGAAAGAAAATTGGGGTGATAATCACGAAGTATGTACATGTCTCGTGGGTCGTGATCAGTAAATGCTTGATCGATTCGGTCGCATATAACGACTTAAAATCTATCAGTAAGCGTCCCGTCGTCTGCTACCGATCGAATACACGTGATTCTAATAGAAATGCGATTCAATGAGTACAAGGAAATTTGAAATCCGGCATGACTTTACTAATCCTTGTCTTAATTACGGAATTTGATGATTTGAAGTTTGTTATCGGTCGTTGAAGTTGAATGAACTGATGCTGTGACCTTGATATCGGTCAAACGATCGCGATATTTTTTTTTTTAATCTAAAAGTCGCATGCGTTTTTTCTTTTTTTTCTTTTTCGGACAGGTGGCACGAGATGCAATTAGATAGTCAATGTTTACGGAACTCCTGGACGTTCCGCTTTATGGAACGTCCAGAAACGAACGTTCCTGGACGTTCCATAAATGTTCATTCCGCATAAAGGAATGAACATTTATGCAACATAGAAAATTCTGCTGAATTGTGTATAAACATTTCATATAACAAGTTCCCTTTCTGAAAACTTACATCAACGTCTAGAATCCATTAAATTATTTTCCAGTCTTCAAAAGAACTGAAGATATTGCACTTCGATAGAGTTCAAAAGAAAGTGTTTAGAGTATCCTGAGTATGACACTAGGAATTTGAATGAAGACGAAGTGAGTTTTGCGGATACTGGATGTCTGCACATCGTGTACAGTATTCGTACACCGAACTTCATATTTCAGGACTGAAACACTATTAGCTGCTATTATAAAAATATATAAAACAAAGTAAAGGATATAATTCGATGTAATTAGAATATCTTAACGCAGTTAAACCGGTTTAATTCACTTTGACATATTTATATGTTAAAGCAGTTACTGTCATGCCTCTCCCTTCCCTTGAAAGAGTCAGAGTATCCGTTGTAATTATCAGACTATTCATAAACTTGGTATCAATGTTAAATTGAAGGCTATAGTCTTCCCCCCCCCCTCTCTCTCTCTCTGAGAATTAAAAAAAGTTGCATATTTTTATATTCTAGAATTCATTTAAACGTTTTTTTTTTTTTTGTTTATCCCTGAGAAGACAGTTAAACAGTTTGGAGCAACTTTTTATCCTAAACCTTCATCATCGTCATGAAGGGCCATTAACAGCAAACATACGAAACTTAATGAGCATAAATTATTATTATGGCTTTATTTTGTGATGCTTTAATTGCTAGAAAGCTTGTCTCGTTCATTTTATTAGATAGCGCGGTTGTTTCATTGTTAGGAATCGCAATTTTAAATAAAATCACGCATTCCAGTTTCTCCATCTTTTTAATATTGCATCTTATCTTTAGGAAAGATAAGAAAGTCCAACACACACACACACACACACACACACACACACACACACACACACACACACACACACACACACACACACACACACACACACACACACACACACACACACACGATTTTTTAGACATTTGTATTAGTTAAGTTTCTATCAGCAGTTGTTTGAAATTACTGTTCTCAGTAAGGTTGAGATTTAAAAAAAAAATATTCATTCTTACGCCCTTGGTAAATACGCCGGCTACCGTGGGTGGATGCTACTCCCAAGGGAATGGAACACCACTATTTACCGTGTAGTGTTCAGCCAGCGTGAGAAATGACCCTTGGCATTATGATGTTGCTAAACGGTTCTACACAGAAAGAGCGGCCCTGTTAGATCCCTATCTGTTTCCAGTGTTCCGAAGGCTTAACCATGCAGTGAGCATTTGATACGGTTTGTAGTGAAGGAATGTTTTATGTGTTTTCAGGGTGTGGCCACAATACAGTGATTTTGCACACAACCTTTCGAAGATGGTTTGGCCTTGTTACAGCTTCTGAAACCAGTAGCAGTAACCATTGGCAACTCTGAAGATCTATCTATCAAAAACTTTATTGCAGATAACTGAATTTTTCTGAGCAACGCAAGGAGAAACCATTACCGGATGAAGACTGTGATTATTATCGTAACAAAATTAACACACACACACACACACACACACACACACACACACACACACACACACACACACACACACACACACACACACACACACACACACACACACACACACTTATCTAAGGATCACAGAAAAGTAGCTGAAGTCGTTTTTTTTTTTTTTTACAGCAGACTTTGTTTAATATTCAAACACTAGGTAATTGCCAACTTAGCTTTTATTATAATAGCTACGTATTATAATGTTGATGACCGTTACATGGAAAGGCTTAATGGATGATGCTGGCGTGTAGAATTTTATTTTGGATATGCTATCAATGGTGCATACGTACCTATATCAGTGGATGCGATTGGTATATCTTATCTTCTACAAATCATGTAACACACAACATTAAGTTTCTACTTTTTTTCCCTCTCCCACGGGGTACAATATCCAATATATATATATATATATATATATATATATATATGGAGACATCCAAGCTTCATTTTCGATGAACAGGATACTGTAACGTATCTTGAAAGGTTGCTCTTGAAATATTTATTTTAAATTAAATAGGAGTATTGTCGTTTCCACTAAGAGCTTCAATTCTGTATCAGCATCTTTGCATAACTTATAAGTCATACGATGAATATGGTTTATAAAGATCGGACTAGTAATATTTCAGTCTAAATTTCGTTTAACATATATGATACGTCATTTTCTGTTCAAAACAGCGCTTAATATTTGTACACATACAAGCGTCATTGAGTACTGTTAATTTTATTTGGTGAAAGATTTGCTAATCTAATCGTTATTTCGTAAGAAATAATATACTGGCTATTATCCAGAGTGTAATTATCCGATGTATATGCAGAAATACAGAATAAAAAAATTCTCTACTGCTGAGAAAAAGTAATTTCCTTTTCTGTCCGTACCATACATATGTGTATGCACCGATTCTCTTTTAACTGGTGTTGCGTTGGCTTCAGTATTTTAAAATTTATTTATTTATTTTTAAGTTATAGTTCTTGTCGTAATGAATTGATGTAATAGACGGAATATATGATAACAAACAAGCGAAGATTTATCTCCTTTGCTTTTATTTGAATAAAAATTGTCAGATGTATCTTAATGATGCATCTGACAATTAAAGATAAAACTCCAGATAAAACTATTACGTTTTATCTAGCGGAGCAGACGGTGTTAATTCTGGGATGTAGTATTAAAACTCACATGGCGAAAGATATATGAATGCGCTGCCTTTTTTAAAATACACGTAACAAAAGAAAAGAAATAAACTTACCGTCCACCTGAAGGTGAAAGGCAATCTCAGCACCACCTTATGGTCGGGGTTTATATGCACCGAGAAGGAGTTACCTCCAACAACGGGAGTGGACATATTTCCAAATGTGCATGACCCTTCTTCGGACACGTGGGATTGGTACTCCTTTAGGCACACTCGAAAATATGTGTTACACTGATGGCTACAAGTCCCTTCGGTATTGCGCACACCTCCGCAACATGACTTGTCGGAAAGTTCACCCCGCGAGTTCTGGATGCCTAGAATTTGAAGCTCAAAAAATCCAGACGCTTCTAGAGTTGTCAGGATTGCTACTAAAGTAAGTGCAAGGGATAACAGCATGTTACCAACTAGTGACACACAATAAGAGGTTGTCATGGTGATGGTACCGACGCTTTGCTTACACCGTTTCCCTGTCTTGCTACGGACCAAAGCAGCTATGAGGAGTGTAGCTGTGAAGAGGGGGAAGGAAAATAGAGAGGAAGGGTGTGAGAGAGAGAGAGAGAAGGGAGAGGAGAAGGGTGAAAGGTTTGTTTAGAAGAGAAAAGGAGAGGAGGAAGGATGTCCACAAGTGGACGGTAGTCACGATGTTGTCCTCAGACGCTGGTGACAGCTAAACCCGACGACAGTTAAGCACATCTCCAAGGAAGGTGTAAGACCCTGTGTTCATCGAAGTTAGTCGATAGTGGCGAGTTTAACACGCCAAATAGGATGGCCAATCGAAGGCACAACATAGTTTCTCGGTGTAGTCAGCGACTCCGCTCTGCCCCATACCTCCAGTCAACGACTTGGTGAATGAGGAACGCGTCTCTCCCTACTGCTACCGGGCAGTCGATAGACAACTTCAGAGCATGCGCACAAGTGGGCACCTCTCCTTGAAGTAAATCATTGGCTTGGAGAAACAGGAGTTTTCACTGCTGGCCAGACAAACTAACATTTTTTCCCCACCAACCCCATGCAGTTTTCTTATCGCTTTTGTCTGTATTATCGGTATTCCAAATCGAAATATTTCTTTATGTAAAAAATACTGTTTAAATGTTTATAAAACTGTTTCCGACAGTATTTAAGGATTTCTGCGTTACTTGTAATTGGATGCTTTATTTAAATCATCCAAGGATTTAGCACAATATTAAAAAAAAAAGAAAATCACTCATCGTTCCGATTGGATTTCCACGAGCCCTTTATTTCCCCCCCCCTTTCTTCTTCTTGCCTTACGTATTTATTTTTTTCTCTGAAGTTTACGACTCAGATACTCTTGATGATTACCAAGCACAGTAATAGAAATAATTTAATGTGATGTGCTACTGCTGATGAATTAATATGATGAAAAAAAAAAAAATATATATATATATCATATTAATTCATCGTCATCATCGTTATAGGTTATAACGAAATGGCTTGAAAAGTAATCGCTACAGGTTGCAGTGACTATTTTAATTAATTATTTATTTTGATCTCTCGGGAATGAAAATGGATTTTTATTTATTTATTATTATTATTATTATTATTTTTTGCATTATCTAATGTATTTCATACCCAATGAAACTAATGACTCTTATGTATACCTGATATGTATATATATTATTCTGATCTTTAGCACTCTTACCTACACGATAAAATAATTCGTCGTCGTCTGAGCAATTCAGGTATAGGCTTTTTATGTCCTGTTCCTGCTCTGCAGATGAAGATAAAATAATTATGGAAGAAAATTGTTCCATGAAAATACTTGGGAGTTGATTTGATTTTTATGGCGCAAAGACATCAAAGGTCATACTGAGCCAGTACACAAATTTACAGCAGTACATATGGCAAACGGTTAATAGAACAATCCCAAACATCCATGGCGTAGGCGGGATTCGAACCCACAGCCTTCTTAGCTGGAGAGTGGATACGCTAACCACTTGGCCAACCAGTCTGACTGAAAATGCTAGTAGCGATGAATGAATGAAAACACGAGCGGTTGATGTAATGAATTTTGAAGAGATAATAATTAGTTGTTGTTCGTACTGATATGATTTTGAGGAAACCTGCGCTGTTATGCATTACGGGTCCATTCAATACACTCATTTACGGATTTACTACTTCGAAAAATATCACAGAGCTCTCTCAAAATATAAGCAGCGATGACCACTATTTATAGCTGTGTGTGTGTGTGTGTGTGTGTGTGATTTCGAATATACAAACGAAAATTATTCTGAAAGATGAGGGAAATCTTGATTTTGAATGATTTTTATATTTAATGTGTGTGTGTGTGTGTGTGTGTGTGTGTGTGTGGGTGGGTGGGTGGGTGGGTGGGTGGGTGTGTGTGAGAGAGAGAGAGAGAGAGAGAGAGAGAGAGAGAGAATAACATACATATTAAGCTCTAATTTTGGAATGTTCGCAAATGTACATAACAATTTCTAGTAAGATTACAGCGAAGTAAATTATCTCCAAAATAATTTTCTTAATTTTCTTCTCAAAATAGAAAAGAAAAAGTAAGTGAAGTAATCACAAAAATAAATTACTTTGAATGTATACTAATTGAGCCTCCATAGTTTAGTCGGTATAGACGAAGCCGTTTGGTCGGAGAGACCTGGGTTCGACTCCCGTCTATGACGTGAGAAACCTTTATCTGGTCTCTTTCGACTAAAGGTGAGTTAGCCGGTCTCATACGGAAGTGGAGGATTTTTTCGTCCCTCAGAACAGAAAAACCGGTCCCGTGAACACGCATCTACTGACATAAGGCACTCCTAGAATAAGGATTAACCAACCTATTTCGTGGGATTTCGGTTTTGAACGCCCTACACGGTGAAGTGTGAGTCTATGTGTGAGCGTAAATCAGGAAAGGAAAGGATATACTAATTGCATTAAACAGACCATGAAATACCAATGGCGTAATGAAGTAACTTTTCTTTATTGTTTCAATTAGAACTTAACATTGAATCTAATCTTATAATAAAATAAGCAACATTTCATGATTTTGACCTTTCTCAGAATGCTGTAAACTCATAATTATGGTCTGATAATACGTGCTTCTTTTTATTTTTCTGTTGTTATTATTTGAGTCATTAAAATAACAGACTTAACACATATAAAAGCCTATAAGTTTTAATTGTTAAGCAATTTGTTTGGTTGATCACGTAAATATTCCTTTTTTATGTTCATTGTTATTCGAGAAAGCGAACCTTTCTTTACGCTTTGCCAGTTTATGATTGAAAGTATGAAGAAAGCTCTTGATGTTGAATCCCTACCTACCTACCGCTAGTCATGATTGTCCCTAGTCCTTTGCCTTGTAATTTTGATTCTGACAACGCCCATAATCTGTCATTGTGATTATTGATATTACATTGCGTGAGAAACTAACTACTCTGGGAAATCAAATAATTAGTTTGGAACTTGCGAAAGGGTGTTCACAAGAGAGCGTTTATACAAACTTAATGGGCTATAGAGTAATTAAGGGGGCTACTTGAAACACTTTAAACGCTTCTTAATGATAAGGTATGTGCAAATGGCTCACGGAAAAGAAATCAAATTGTTACTTTTTTCAAATGGGAAAAAAAAGTGGTTGAATTGAATGTTGTTTACCTAGTTTGTAAGGCTGCGTTTTTTATACTTATATATATATTCATCTCCAAACATATGCACATATATAATATATTACAGCATGTGCAGAAGTGTACGCATTAGCGTTATTATAAAGTTTGAAAATAGGAGAAACATAGAACCATATTGAGTAAAGAACAGTGCTAGCAAAAATAACCAGAAATTTTATAATGAGCAAAGTGACTATTTTGAAGGGTACAAGGTCACTTCGAAATTAATAAAAGCATGTTTGTTAGTTATAGTCACATCGGTATTATCTGGACACAATTTTAAAGTACGCTGTAGCGTACTTTTAAAATTAAAATTTTAAAATTATTAAAATTGTATCGACCACTGATGTAATTATAAAGCTACTTGTTATTACCCCATGATTATTAAAGATCATAATAATCCTCAAGTGCTAAATTTGCCGGCTTGGTTTGGGGGGGGGGTAGCGTATTTGCTCTCCAGCCAACAGGCTGTGGATTCCAAACCGTATACTGCATCCATACTTACTGCGTGCCGTAGCTATAGATGTTTGTCATTGTCTTTAGGTGAAATATCTCACTCAGGGCGATGAAATTCAACAGCCCCGCTTAAATTAAAAATGACTTGAAAACTTTCCATATTTACTCTCTAAAGCAACGTTTCCGGATTATTTAAAAATACAATAAATAAATAAAATAAAGAAGTCTAAAATTAATACAAGTAAGAAAAAACCTAACCCACCCTAGGTTCTAACGTACTATAGGTATACAACCTTTCATGAATGGGAGTAATTAAAAAAAAAATAGAATATGCAGTGTAATCTAAATCTAAATCACATCACAGAAATCTTATCCTTTCATGCCATGTTGAGTTTTAGAAAAATAAAATATCTCGGGACATGATCGGAGAGGGAGATTGTGAGACAACATCTATGCCGTCTTCAGCCAAAGATTTCTGTACAGAAAAAAGAGAGAGTGCGTGGGAGCATTATAGTGATGGAAAAAGTTACCTTCATCCTATTTGCATATGGACGGACAACCTAATCGCTCATCATCATCATGAACAGACGCTAATCTTTTATGATCATAGAAAGATATATGTCTCACCTACGAGAAGGTGCGAAACCAATGGCACGTCAGTGACGTGTGTGGACAAGTGGTTAAAATAAAAAAGAGGAATCTTTATTCATAATGAATGTTTATTTTCTTGATCATCTAACTAGAGTAATTATTTGGACAATAGATCAAGTGTTAACTAATAAATATTATTAAACCTACTAGTTTCACCAAACTTTAATTATTGGCATCTTCAGGATACAAGCACTTAGATTAAAAAAACATTACACAAATATGAATAACTGTAAAATTCTAACGATTATAGTTACAAACTGAAATAGCACTGAACGTGAGTGATACACGTATCGCGTGTATGTGATTAACTAGTTGTTGCTAAGGAACGTTCTGTAGTTTGCATTGAAGTTCATTACTTGTGTGTTAAGAGCTCTAATTAGGTTTTCCATATCTCTGGGAGTATTAAACCCTGGTTCCTGTTAAGGTTATCAACAAAGCGAGCGACTGTAGCTGCTTCTTTAAACATTCGGGAGTGGTAGTCTTCTTCTATGTAAGGGGAACTATGTAAGTGGGATAAAACTTCTATAAAGTTTTATCCCACTGAATGACATGGTTAGTTATAGAAAAATGAGATGACAGGCCTGATATGTCTTGTCTGTTGTTTTTGACTTAACCAATGTGCTCCTTCTGTCTAATTTCGAGGCTTCTTGATGTCTGCCCGATGTAACATGAACCACATGAGCATGGAATATTGAAAACTCCAGCATATTTATAGAAAGGATGGTTATCTTTTGGAGATCTTAGTAGTTTACGAATTGTTTCTATAGGTTTGAATGTCACTCTTATTTTGTGTGATTTGAGGAGACTAGCGAGCTTGTTGGAGATGCCACTCACATACGGAATTGTGATAATTTTGATATATTGAGTATCCTCTTGCTCTCTTTGTGGTGGTTCAGAGAAAAGGATTTTGTTGACGAGTCTTCGTGGGTAGCCGTTCAAGTACAGATTATTAGATATCAAAGTTAACTCGTCTTGAAGGTCCTTGTTATCTGTTATGATGCGGACAGCTCTTTTCTTTAACATGTGTACTACGCTGAGTTTGTGAGAAATATGGTGAGAGGAGCTGAAATGTAGATAGCGACTTGTATTCGTATGTTTCCTGTAAACTGATAGGTTTATATGATCATTAATTTGCTTCTTAATTAAGATGTCTAAGAACGATAGTTGTTTGTCTCTTTCAAGTTCCAGAGTGAATTTAATAGAATGATGAAAGGAGTTGATCTTATTGAGGAAGTCAAGTAGGTCATTCTCGTTGTGGTTCCATACAATGAAGATGTCATCCACATATCTCCACCAAATTGTTAGTTTGGGAATTATTTGAGATAGGATTTTATTTTCGAGGCGTTCCATAAATAGGTCAGCACAAGAAGGTGAAAGTGGACTGCCCATTACCAAGCCAGTTAATTGTTGGTAAATCGTATTCTTCCAAGAAAAAATGTTTGAATTTAGGCAATGATCGTACAGTGAGGTTATATCTTGTGGGAACATGGTACCTAGGATGCTCAGATCATTTTCTGATATGGTAATGCTTTTTAATTTTTCCACAAAATGTTGTGAGTTTCCGATGTAACTCTCTGAGTTATGGATATGTTGTTGTAGGAGTTTGGAGAGATGTTTGGACAATAAGTAGGTAGGTGAGTTGATTCCATCTACAATAGGGCGTAAAGGAATACCATCTTTGTGTATTTTTGGAACACCATAGAGTCTTGGAGTTAAAGGGTGCATGGATTTTAGTTTTTTAATCAGATCTGTTGGCCAGTTGGATATATTGCGTAGTAATTCTTTTTACAAACGTTCCCGTGGTGGAGGTCATCAGCAGCCTAGGTACCTTCTTCCCACAAGATATAACCTCATTGTACGATTATTTCCTAAATTCAAACTATTTGTCTTAGAAAAATACGATTTACCAACAATTAACTGGCTTGGCAATGGGCAGTCCACTTTCACCTTCTTGTGCTGGCCTATTTATGGAACACCTCGAAAATAAAATCCTATCTCAAATAATTCCCAAACCAACAATTTGGTGGAGATATGTAGATGACATCTTCATTGTATGGAACCACAACGAGAATGACCTACTTGACTTCCTCAATAAGATCAACTCCTTTCATCATTCTATTAAATCCACTCTGGAACTTGAAAGAGACAGACAACTACCGTTCTTAGACATCTTAATTAAGAAGCACATTAATGACTATATAAACTATCAGTTTACAGGAAAGCTACGAATACAGGTCGCTATCTACATTTCAGCTCCTCTCACCATATTTCTCACAAACTCAGCGTAGTACACATGTTAAAGAAAAGAGCTGTCCGCATCATAACAGATAACAAGGACCTTCAAGACGAGTTAACTTTGATATCTAATAATCTGTACTTGAACGGCTACCCACGAAGACTTGTCAACAAAATCCTTTTCTCTGAACCACCACAAAGAGAGCGAGAGGATACTCAATATATCAAAATTATCACAATTCCGTATGTGAGTGACATCTCCAATAAGCTCGCTATTCTCCTCAAACCACACAAAATAAGAGTGACATTCAAACCTATAGAAACAATTCGTAAACTACTAAGATTTCCAAAAGATAACCATCCTTTCTATAACTATGCTGGAGTTTTCAATATTCCATGCTCATGTGGTTCAAGTTACATCGGGCAGACATCAAGAAGCCTCAAAATTAGACAGAAGGAGCATATTGGTTATGTCAAAAACAACAGACAAGGCATATCTGGCTTGTCATCTCATTTTTCTATAACTAACCATGTCAATGAGTGGGATCAAAGCTGTTCCCCTTACATAGAAGAAGATTACCACTCCCAAATGTTTAAAGAAGCAGCTACAGTCGCTCGCTCTGTTGATAACCTTAACAGGAAACAGGGTTTATACTCCCAGAGAGTACATGATTAACTCCTAGTTAATCATGTACCGCGATACGTGTATCACTCACGTTCAATGCTATTTCAGTTTGTAACTATAATCGTTAGAATTTTACAGTTATTCATATTTGTGTAGTGTTTTTTTTTAACCTAGGCGTTTGTGAAGATGCCAACAGCTAAAGTTTGGTGAAACTAGTAGGTTTAATAAATATTTATTAGTTAACACTTAATCTTTTGTCCAAATAATTACTCTGGGAATCTTTATTGTTTTTTTTGTTTTTTTTAATAACTGAAGTCTTTAGGGGAAAACTGTCTGGGGAAAACTGTTCCAGAGCACTGAGAGAGAGTATGAAGGAAAATGACGAGAAGTTGGTTAACAGTGAAGCCTGACAGTAAGTGAATGTTGACCAATCGTTACCAGTGTGATTTTAGGTTTGAGGGAAAGTAGAAGTATGGTATTAGCCATTTCGGCAGAACAGTGCCCATAAAAATACCCTCAGAAGAGACACAGAGAAGAAACAATATGTTTATAAGAATATTGACTGAAATGAGTCACTGAGAGGGGTCACCAATTAACCATATTTCCCTCTTCTGGATACCATCAAGCATTTTAGACAGATTTGGTGCACTACTTCATAAGTGGGAACGAATTATTCTAAGGCAAGGTCGAGTTGGAATTTACAGGTGAGAAATAATGTTTTGAATGGAACAGAACACAGTTTTTTGGATGCAGAGGAGGTTATGAAAGTAGTGGCAGGAGACGGTAGGCAGGTCAGGCCAAAAAAAAAAATTGATTTTGCGTGGAGATCTGGTGTTATCGAAGCTTAGGGCAGGTAGCAGGTAAAGCAAGAATAAAATAAGACAAGATTGTGTTTTGATGACACTGAAGCTGACGTTGTTCTCACTCCACTGAAATATAGCAAGGAGGTCAGCGTTGGAGGCACTGATTACGGAAGATTTTGTAACTTTTGATATATGGGCCTCGCAGGTTTGTCGAAAAGATGAATAAAGTGTAATTTTATCAGCAACACTGCTGTGGATAGCATTTGAGGTTAGACATGAAAATCATTTAAGAATGAGAGAAAGAGCGTCTACGAAAGTATAGAGCCCTGGAATGTTCCGGCGTTGGTGAGGAAATCAGGAGGTAGGAAATCATCCACTATGACATGAAAGTGAATGACAAGAGAGGAAAATAGCAATCCAGTTGCAAAAGGGGTGCTAAATCGATAGTAATTTGGTGAGCATGCCTTTGCGCCAGACCCGATGAAAATTCTTCGACACATCTAGAGCAATCGAACCTTTCCTTAACGTGAGTCCATTGGCGACGTTGGTAAGAAGATGTACTGTGGACCAAGAGTGTCTGACTCTATATAGGTAGTCATTGATAGGATGGAACTGGTGAGATTCTATAAGTGGTGAATTAATGAATTGATATTTTTGTCGACGAGTTTCTTCATTATTTTATATATTCATGTATCTAATATATTTATGCTTTATCTCTCTCTTCTTCTTTGGTGCATGAATCCGAAAATTGGTAAATATAGAAGCACATCACAACATCCTGTCTTGTGACTTCCTTTTTATCTCTTCATAACTCTTAGCGCCAGTTAGCATCATTGTCTAATATATGCATTTATCGAATATATATTTAATACGAAAATCCAGAATGCAAGGAATCCACAGTCAACCGGAATGCGCAGGTGAACAGCAGTCTTCAGGGACAGCGAGGAATTTTAATTTAATGAATTTAATTTAATGAATTTAATTTAATGTATTAGCGGGGAAAAATTTTTTTTTGGAGTTGTATAGCAATCATCCTTATTTTTCCAAGATAATACACTTCTTTTTCTGACAAAGGCTGTATGTGTTTTCGAGTGTTTGAAGGTCCAACTTTCGCAGTAAGTTATGGACCTGTGACTCGATCTTTATGAGATTTTATAAAAAATACAAATTCACTAGTGTTACGTTTTACAAAATTTCAACTACGTATTTCATAAATGTCTCTCATCAACAGAACCAACAACATGGGAATTAAGTATGCAGTTCACAAAACACAACAACAAAATCTTCCCATATTATTTCAAAAATCTTCATTCCTTCTACAGGACAGAACTAAATGATGCGCTTTGAAAAGAGAAATGATATGGAAGGATGGGGAATACAAAAAAAAAGTAATTAATAGGACATATTATAGGAACAAATATATCCATTTCATCAAATTGTTGATAAAATCTCCTTTAATATAGCTTCGTTGTTCTCTAGAGAGAGAGAGATAGAGAGAGAGAGAGAGAGAGAGAGAGAGACGCAGCTGCAACGAATACAAATTTAATAAGATCAATAGCAGTTTTTTATGTGTGTTCGTTTCCCACATAAATTTGTTATGTATGTTTGCTACATCACGCGCGCATACCTACTGTAATAAAACGTAATCACGTAATTGAAGCAACACAAGTACAGGCAGTTGTTAAAGTGGTGTCTGTTTCACTCTAATCTATTACTTCAGAGACGTCTGCCACGCGCCCTTATCTTTTGGAAACAATCGAGATAGGCGTCAATAGGCGCTTACACGAAACTAAATCAACGATTGCCGATATTAAACCGATAAGTACGCACGAAAGGATGCCGCAGCTGTAAGTTTGCCAAAAAAAAACACGTGGCACCTACAACTGCCGAAGCTTGAACTGCAGCTGCCTCGCGAACCCTAGGTCCGTGGCGCCTTCACGTGTTGATCTGGATTAGATGCCTTATTACCGTATTATTACTTTTTAAGGGTTCTTAATTCGAAGTGAATAGCTATAAACTATCAGAAATAAACTTTTATCATTCTTCTTTGATTTTAAGAGGCTTCCATCTTCTCCAAACTGTCCCAGAAAGCTATGGTATATTATCATGTAGTGGAACATAATTTAGTTTTGATTCTAGGAATATATGAAAATTATTCGATTTGACGGTCTACATTGAGACTTTCACATTGTAGGAACTCCTGTGCAGTATGATCTCTATACATGTTATTTTATTCAACTCTCGGATAAGTTATTTTAGAAAGAGCAATTTTAGCGTTCTAAAGTAGGGAAGAAAGATGTTTATGCTAAAGAGCCAACGTCCGAAGACATATCGATTTTAAGAGATGAAGTGGCGGGCGCCAACATGTATGGCGCCTGTCGCTTGACCTGCAATTGTAAATGCAAATTTCATTTTCCTTCAAAAATATCTGGATTGAAATCAATATATAAGATATAATCTATGACAGATATCGTATTATTATTATTATTATTATTATTATTATTATTATTATTGAAAATTGTTCGTAAAAGTTAAGGAATAGCATGTACCTAACACGAGAGAGAGAGAGAGAGAGAGAGAGAGAGAGAGGGAGAGAGAGAGAGAGAGAGAGGGGGGGGAGGGGGAACTTCAACAAGTTTATGCATAAAGGAGCACTTGAAATTGCATCGGAAAGTAATTTGAGATTAAATTTCTGCACTATTTTTATTCAGGTCAGCATTAAAGAGAACATTGTGACTATTTCATCAGCCATCTTTTCATAATTCGGAAATACCAGAATATTTCTATTTCTAATCGCGTATAATCATCATTGGAGCCACCTTACTGGCTCCAGCTGACAATTTTAAGAAACTTTAGAATTTCAGCAATGGTTAGTTTGATTAAGTTTGAATTAAGGCAAATAGCAACTTGGGCTGGAAATGAGTATGTTTGTTAACTGCGTGCGTTTTCGCTGGCTACCTACTTTGCAAAAGGGGAAAAACCGAGTTTCGTTGTAGGAAAAATCCTTTCATCTTTGTATGCGATCAGTTAACTTACCTTCAATTGAAAATTCATTTAAAGAACATTCTTGTTCTGCGTGCAATAGGAATGTTCTTCCTGAAATTTTTGTGGATAATTTTTGTTGTTACTCTTAAATGTCTGATTTAACATTTTAGTGCCCATAAATGAAAATGTGGGAATTTTTCTTAAAATCCCTACGCATTTAACAAACGTCTGATTTTTTTTTTTTTACATATGTGACGCATTTGAAAATTCTGACAGACATTCAAAGCATTTAAGAATACTAAAAGAAAGGATATTCCCAAGCAACCATGCTACAGTGGGATTCAAACCTAGCTTGTATATTAAGAGGACAGAGACGCTACCAGTCGGTAAGAAGTTAGTTGAATATACGATTGATAGTGTCGCTTTAAAACTCTGTTACTTTGTTCGCGAAATTCACAAAATTTCCTTTAAATTTAATTTATTAATTTCAAGTTTAATTTCATTTGTTTTCTTAAATTTGGCCATTTTTACGGTTCATCCGCTATAATAGTCTCGAATACAAAACAAGATTTTGTATAAGAGTCAGTTTCGAAACTCTGCTGATTACATTTTTAAAAAAATACTAATTTTTGTCTACGGATTGTGACAGTATTACAGCTTCGGGAATCGCGAAGCCACTTTCCAGCTATATATATGAACTCTCAAGACTGTGCTGCAAAATTTCACTTCTCGAACACACAGAAAGATTCGGCAGCAAGCCCTAAGATCTCCGTAAGTGAGCCGTGTGAAATAATGTTTTTGGACTAAATAACAATTGACTGGCTTCAGTTAACTGAAAAAATTGGTCTTTCATGAGACTAGAAGACAACTGACATTCCTTTCATTAATGTGCCCTTGACTTTATAATCAATTAATTGACTGGTGAACCTTCTTACGAGAGAAATTACTCGCGCCTAAGTATTACACTCGGTGGTTTCAAAGCCATTAGTAGCAGACATTCCAAGGATGTACGTGTTAATTATATCCGTTATTAAACATTCAAGGTCACTGTGATGGAAAAACAAGACTTCTGAGGTGGCTGAAATTAAATATATTTGTCAACGGTGGTCGTTGTTTTGATTGGAAAATTATTGAATATTAGGGTTGAAATATTAATTAGTGAGATCCTGAGAAGCCAATTGAAATTTAGTTCTCACCCTTATATAAGCTTACAATATATAGTCTCAAAATTAACGGATTAAAGTAAGAATGTATATATATATATATATATATATATATATATATATATATATATATATATATATATATATATATATATATATAACTTCTTTTAAATAGTTGATTATTTTAAGTATTTTACTTTAGTCTAGGATATCCTCTCAAGAATAAAACAAGAACACTGACGCAACCTTTGATTAACGTAGTGAATTATCATATTTTCCTATTTATGGGATTACGTAAAAGTATGTCTGACTGGCCAAAAAATAAGCGTTATGACTGACATGTATTCCTACTGGGGTAAATGAAGATGAGTAGATAAAGCATTGAAATAAATTTTAAACACTTGGTTTTTTATTATTTTAATTTTTATTTTTATGAATGAAGATCAAACTGAATGAAAGAATTTCAAGTGTATTTTTATTACTACATATAAAATACAAGCATAAAGAATGTGAAAACGATTACATATTATCAAAATCCTATTTTTATTGTATTGGGGGGGGCGGTGAAGAATTATATAAAAACATTAGACATTAAACTTTACACATTTAAGTTATAATGATTTTTATTTCTTTAAATGGCAGAATGGTATTTTTATGCTGCTCAAAGGTTTAAACATCTATTCTTCGATGGATTATATTTTGTTAGATTAAGGAATTGATCTTTTGGTCAGTTCCTTAATTAGTAACAAAATTTAACAGCAAACCGGCCATTTAAAACGGTATCAATTTCCAGTACGCTGCACAACCATATTGCCATGTTTTTAACCTCTAGGAAGTGTAATTAAATTTGTATACATTACACTCCCCCAAAGCGAAGTGCGATTGTGATAGTCAGAGTTAATCACACTAAGCGATAAGGTCAAGATGTCGGAAATATAATACGATATCGGAAAGTCCTGCTCTCAAGAGCAGACGAGGAGGCAGACTATAATTATTTTTACTCTGGAGCAGATGTTAGCAATCTTGTGCGGTGGATCAGGAAAAGAGAGAGAGAGAGAGAGAGAGGAAAGAAAGGGGGTCGGGGGTCGGTACATAGCCAGTACTTTGTGCACTACGGGCTGATTTAACGAGAGTGTATTTATGGATTTTACAGATCATCTCATATGAAGAACAGGCGTAGAGATCAGAAGAAGCATCTGCTAGTTTCAAAGGAGGAGGAGAACAAGAGGTCTTTACCCTGTTGTTTTTAGATGAGCTCACTAAAGTATGTAAATGACGCTAAGCCAGACTCATATTCACGTGTACTGGTAAAATATCAACAAGCTAAGCTATACACAAATACATCTTCATAATGATTGTGTTTGAAAGTTTATTTAAATTATTCTTCTGATCTCGACATAAAGTTCATAAGAATTACTCTGCGCACATAAACGTTACCAGAAAGAGCACAGGACTGTTCACTAAAATCTAATTATAAATCTTATTAAAATCTGTAAACAATTTAAATATTTAAAATTCTTTTTGTCATTTGCCATAACCGCTTATAATTCTTCCCAACCCTGGATTTTAAGACGAATCTATTTTTACAGACTAAAATTAATTACTAAATAATAAAAAAAAATCTTAGAGTCATTTTCAAAGATCAGTATATAATAATTTGCTCATCCATCGACACTGCCAAAGTTTTTTTCACATTTAATAACTAAAGCTTGTCTAGTGTATAAAAATGTACCTTTTTAAGGATGCTTACTTATTTCTGGCCTCTTGAGAACACTGATCAACACAATTGACATATTAAAGTGTTTTCCCTTTCTCGGCACATTTTTCCAGGAAAACGGCTAACCTTATTTCGATTTCGCATTCTCGCTTCCTAATCCCCCCAAAAACTAAACGCTAGAATTTTTAATATGCCTTAGGCTATCGAAACTGTATACTGTATTTGAATATCTCACTATTGTGTATAATCCTATGTCAGTGCTTCCTGCACTGACATAGGATGATAATATTTTCTCATATTATCATGCCTCTCGTGTTATTGTCGATTGTCATTCAGTGGAATTGCATTAAGTAGCGAGCTTTGTGAATATCATTTACTTTTGCTTGAATGGTCCATCTTCTCTATACCAATCAGTATCAACGATAGAAATTCGAATTATCTACAGAGAAAGGTTGGGCACTTAGTTGGATTGATAATTATTAGTCAAAAAAAGAAAAGAAAAAAAGGTTAGCTTATGTTGCTGCGCTAGTTTCGACCTCCTCTTTTCCTCTTGATATACTGCGTATTATAATATTGAAATTTCAACTCTCTCCTTGCTTGTCGGCTTGCTCCTATACCATATCAAATAAGCACTAAAACATTAATGAACGAAATATCTTGAGGTCGTGCCAAATGGTTGTATTGTGACCACCAAGGATTAAGGAACCTTTAGATTCTTTCAAGTGATGCTGAGCTATCCAGTCTCTTAGATGGAAATTATAGGCCTTTCAGAGAACTCCAGTTTTTCCTTTCTCAAAAACACACATACTGGCTTGAACGCACACTTTCAACTAACATAGAAAACAACGACAACCACATGGACTTATACGCTTCACGACAAATTCTTAACATCCCAACCAACTCACTGTAGTTCAACAAGTCCTAAGTCAGAATAACCGTCAATCATGGCATAATTCCTCTTTGACTTCTCACAGAGGAATTAATTATTAAGTTACGTAATCCTTTTATACCAGAGGTGCTCAACCTTTTAGGCTCGGGGATCAAGCAGCCTTTTCCCACACTCATCGCGAACCATATGCATCCGGTAACTCGGGTGAAAGACCGGAAAAAAAAATATTTAAAGGGAACTTATGAACATAAAACAGGATGTTAAGCCTATCTCTTTTAATATAACAGATCACTTCTATCACCTGTATTGTATTAATAATTAATATTGGATGTTTTTTTTTTTTTTTTTTTTTTTTTTGGATGCTTGACTGTGGGTAAGTTAAAACTGCTACATTTCTGTCTCTCAAGTATGTCTTTTTATGCGATTTGAATTGGGTTAATTCTGGAATTAACCACAGTTGCTTACGGCAATATTTTTACTATTACTTTTACTATTAGTCTATATTAATAATAAAACGATTTTTTTTTCGAATAAACAACTGCTTGTCTCATTGGCAGGGTAGATAATCTTTCTGCTTTCCAAACTACAGGCTATGGATTCGAATCCCAGTCTTTTCTAGTGTGGATGTTTGTGTATGGGGGTTGATTGTTATCCTATGATTATGGAAGACGTAAAGTGGCTGAAAAATGAACGATATTAGGTCTGTAGAGTAGTGATATAGCAAGAGCGAGATTGTTATAAAAAATTATACTCAATGATTTCATATGTGGTTATGAATGGGACCAAGAAAAGTAGGTTTAGTGATTTAAACATAATATAAAAACTAGTAATATCCGGATTTCAAATGAAATAAGACATATTTTATCCACTCGATATTATGTTTAGTAATGCCACAGCAGAATCGCTTTAAAAAACCTCATATGATTATAAACAAAATGAGCACCAAAAAATTAGGATCGAGTTTTTCTCAGTTAATGTTTCCTGTTAAAAATTGGTAGTTTTTTAACAGGAGAGTTAAAAGTTAATTTGATAATTATCTTTTTATTTAAAATAAATCAGTAACTTTACTGCTAGGTGCATTTTCAGTAAATTTTCTAGATAATTTCTTTATATTATTTTTTTTTTTTTTTTGTGTGTGTGTGTGTGTGTGTGTATTCTTCAGATTTTTACGAAGAGAACTATTGCCTAGAAATCTGTTGAGGAGATGTTTAATCCCAAAAATCAGATCTGACCTTTCAGATAATGGTTATCTATTTATTACGTCACTGCAAACATTTGGCACTCGCATTCTATCCCCTAACGGACTGAGACGCTGCAGGGTTTGGCACCAGGAAAACCCCTGAAAATTAAAAACAAGTATCTTTGACATTCTTGCAGCAACTTAAAGCACCTAACCGGTAATGTACGTGGAGGAGGTTGTAACCCCTCTCACTAGGAGTTAGGGCCATCGACAAGTTTGTAGGTCAATGTCTGGTCAAATGTCGGCAGTATACGGTGAAGTTCAGAGACTTTTCCGTGTGAAGATTAAATGATAAGCCACCGTAGTAATAATATTGGGATGCAGTAAGTGGTGATCCTAAGATTCAAAAATCATTAACTAGTCCGGTGTCTAGTCAGTGAACTGTGCATCTTCAAAACAGGAAATCAAAAACTTATCTATGCATTCAATTCTGTCTTGAGAAGTCCATCTAATAGATATGTGCAACATGCAAATACAAACAGTTGCAGAACTCTTTTTACATGAGATTTCGGATTTACGTTCATACCAATGTTTGGAGAGTGGCACCCTTCCCGCTTTCCGACTTAAAAGTGTTAGGTTTGAATCTTACCATAGCATAGATGTTGTGAAAGCTTTAGATGCTTTTCATTGCCTGGTGTAAAATCACTGTCCTCTTTTTTAATAGAGTTCCTGAAGTGGCATGGAAACGTGCTATATTTTATCTCTGGAATAGGGCTCTCTAGGACACTAAAATGTGCTACAGGTCTCCAACCTTCCACGAGTTCATGAGAAGGAGAGACAAATAAAAAAAAAAATAATAATAAATAAAAATAAGTCTTAAAAAATTCATTTCATTTCATGTCTGTTTCTTGTATTGTGAAAACCATGTATAGTCTTGTCATTAAATATAGTTTACTAAACTGAATGTATGATTTAAAACGCAAATATCACTGATATACACAGTATAATATTGTCTATTAAAAATAAAGAGAAAAAAACGAAGAAAAAAAAATTCTTTTAATGCTATATAGAGTGAATTTTATTGCATTTTCAGAAAGGCATTGGAATTATTTCTGCCCTTTTGGCACGATATATATTACCTACATATACACTATCTCTTTATCGTTTTAATTTGTGTTTTATAATACTTACCAAAGCAGTGCTCAATCTTTCATGTGATCGCTAAAACCGCTGCTGTTGTGCTGTTGTGAACTTCAAAAAAATGAGGAATTGTTAAGAAAACGTCTTCTTTGTAAAGAAACCCTATCTTTGATTTTGAATTATCGGCAAAAGCGGGGGTGAGAAGGATGTCATATTTGAAAGAATCCCTTCCGTTTTCTCAAAGCATTCATTGAAATATCAGAAGCTTATTTAATTTAGGTGACGTTCATAAACTCAAAGATTGTATGTCATCACCTCGCCATCATTTTTGAAGCGCACGTTCTCAAGTGAACATCACCTATTTGATTTGCTATTTCCGTCTGCAAGAAAGCCCGAGAACGTTTTAAGACTTTGAGAAAAGATTGTGAATCATTTTTAATTGTTATTAATGATAATAACTACCGAGTGATGAAAATAATAATAACCGTGGATAATAATAACTACCAGAAAGCTTCTGTAGCTTAGTTCGCAACTACAATGCCCTTTGATTGGAAAGACTTAGGTTAGAATTCCGTACAGGACTCAAAGAATCTTTATATAAGATCTTTTCAACTAAGGGAGAAATAGCCGATGGTCTCTTACTGAGATTGAAGCGTTTCCTTCTGGAAATTCGGGTTTTTAATTCCGCAAAACAGACGAACTAATTTTGGGAATACATGTAATGGACAGGCATGCAGACTGCAGATAAGATTGATCACCCTCTCAGGATATTAATTAAGCTTATATGAAGTTAAGTAACTTAGCCATGACAGGCTATCGAGTCTAACGCGTTAAGGTGGAAATTAATAATGTCACTTTACTTTTTCAAGACCAAAATAGATGTTTCCCTGCGCCACGGACGCACGATGTGGAAAGTGCCCAAAGGTAATCTTTGGGCACTGATAATTTTAATCTCTCCCTTAGTACATTAATAGCTCATAGTAAACATAATCCTACACTACTCTTCTAACCTTATCGCGAATAAGCATACAGTGTTACTTTGTACATATACATTTATTGTTTTCACTACTCAGTCAATACAGTTTTCTCGTAAACAAATACAACTGACATGTTAAAAAAAAAGTACAGTAAGTAATTAATATAGTTTAATTAATAATGTAATTTTAAATAATTAGTGACAATGTTGTTGCAGCTGCTTCTAAATTGCAGCTGACTTCTCTTCCTCTGTACCTGCCTCCCTTTTTTGCATAAGATTTGTTTATTATGTCGCTTACTTTTTTTAGGTGAAGTTGGTAAAAGCGATCTGTAGAGGTCTGCAATTCACTTTATTTAATTCTCCCTCCTTTATTTAATTCTCCTCCTTTGTTCCATTTTAATCCAGTTGTGCCGAATTTCAAGAGGAACCCATTTATATTTACCCTATTCACTTACGTCGAAACAGAGTAAGAGACAACTATATTTCTAATTCGGTTTGGTTTGGTTGTTTGGAATTACAACTAAGTAAGTATCTAAGACTATAGGAGTAATGCATTATGTACGTTAATTGCGTGTACTCTTCTGGCCTATTTTACTGATGAAAACATGAGTTTCCGTGAATGAAACCTTTCCACATCCGCGTGGCAAACACAATTTCAGCCTTATTTTAAAGTTTGTAACGTCCTAGACGAGATTCGAGCGCAGATCTTTCCAGCCAAAGATATCGTCAATAACGATTGAGCCCAAATTTAGTTGAAATGATTGATCTGTAGAAGTAGCTGAGTAGAAAGTGAACAGCTTGCGATTCTTCATTCATTTTAGGATGACTGGGATGAAATTTTCAGATAAGTATAAATAACGAAAGAAACAACTATATTCTCAATTTGGGATAAGTCGGTTGAACGATGCGACTTGTAGAGGCATCTACAGAAGAAGTGTTTTCCCTTCCCCCCCCTTTCATTTTACTCGGACTACTGAAATTCTTGGGTATCACAAACAACCTGTATTGCAAATCTATTGAGTGATGCGATCTGTAGAGGTGTCTGCTTAAAATAAAATCTCAATGCTTTTGAAGCATTTTTTGCTATTTTCAAAGTGTCTTAATTTCTTTATTAATTTAATTTGAATGTGACAGGATATGTTCAGTTGAATATCCCTTCAACAGAAAAAGTGCAAGGATTCTATTCATCTTATAACTATAACAGACTTAATGATCTTATAATTATAAATATTTAAACAAACTCTTATAAATAGTTTATAATATTGCAGTGGCTTTCATAATAAAGTATTTATAAATAATTTATTATTTATAAATTATTATAAACTTAAATATATTATTCAAAACATTAAAATAACTAACTACATCTTCAAACCAGTTTTAACTTATGCGTTGGAGAGATGGATTAGAGTAGAAACGGTAGATATGAAAACTCTGGGGAAAATTAGGCAATAAACAGATGGCATCAGTGACAAAATCATCTTAAAAAGGAAGGCTATTAGAAAGGAACTTGACTTTATTAGCATTCAGGAAAATGTGTGAGCAGACTAAGGGGTATAGTCACTTAAACAGAAAGCGAGGGAAGGTTAGCAAACCAGATGTTTAATGGCAGGATGGCAGGAAAGAGACACAGAGGAAGATCAAGATCTAGGTGGATCGACCTTAGAAGACAGAAATATAAAAATAATGTAGTACTATCATCTCAACACTCCTTGAGGGTGCATATTAGAAACTTATTTATAATAACATCATAATATTCAAGTACTCCACATAAGGGTCACTATTATAACTGTGCACGAGACCTGACAAGTCTTTAATTACCCGAATCTGCTAAATAGAACTTGACTGAACGTCAAAGAGTGTATTCTCTTCCTAGTTTGTCTGTCCTATGAGTTGGAAAAAAAAAAAAAACGAGTCTAGCAGGTTAAACTTTCCACCTCCATATGAAGTTGGTTAAATCATCTTTAGTTGAAAAGTATTTTTAGGAAGGTTCTAATCTAATCATTCCACTCAAAGAATAGTTGCTATAGAATATGATACGGAGGCGCTATTGTAAAATTATTATGGCTGCGCAGTGTTGAGTAATATCAGCGTTTTAAATATGCATAAAAAATTCTCCTGGATAATTCTATATAAAAAAGGTTGAAATGACTATTGGATCAACCCCCCCCCCCCCCGTTTTAGAACGAAACTTGCCGATATCGATAGTCCTATTGTCATGCACCCTATACTGCAGTCCAGACACTTTAGCAATTTACGATTGATACCAGCAGGCAAATCCCGAATATCTGGCCAGTATTGTCGACAGGGTGTAGCATAGAGGCAGTCTGCTTCACAGCGCGGCTTAATAAGGGCCCTCGTTCAGCCATATTGCGGTAGGCGCAGTCGCTACGCTAACAATTTCTGTTAGCATAGCAAGTGCGGAAAGAATTTTTCCAAGCTTAAACTGATTAAAAATCATTTGCGAACAGCAATGACCCAAGAAAGATTGGTTGGTCTAGCAACTATATCGATAGAGGCAGACATAGCTTATAATTTAAATTTAGAAGAGCCTATAAACAATTTTATTGTGCGATATCCCCGTAGAGCAAATATTTAATTAATATTATGTAATCGTTTTGCATTAATGTTTCACTTGTAATAAAAACTGGCAAAATTGGAGATTTTCTTATATTTTTGTCTCATAATCCATCAGGGGCGATATTTAATTGTTTGCCTCAGGGCGCGATTTAATCTGACGACGGCCCTGTATCGGGTATGTCCACCTTTGCATTCTTTGAGAGAGGCTTTCCACCAATGTGCGGCAGATATCAGATGGAATTTGTCTCCATTCCTCCATCAAAACAGCACTGAGTTCAGCGACAGATCGAGGACGTGCTGCTCTGGACCTCAATCGCCGCTCCAATTCGTCCCACAAGTGTTCGATGGGGTTAAGGTCAAGACTGCCCATAACAATTCCATAACAGCTGCAGCTTTGTGGCATGGGGCATTGTCGTCTTGATAGTAACACTGGTCCGTTCCATAAAAACTCCACAGTGTAAGCAGTACCTGATTATCCAGAATCTTAAGGTACTGAGCTGCCTTCATGGAACCACGGACAACGACCAGAAATCTCACTCCAAGCCAGCTGAATGCACCCCACACCATTAATCCTCCACCACCAAACTTTACTGTAGGTACAACACACTGTCATCAGACTGGAAACAGGTGAACCTTGATTCATCAATCCAGAGGAATTTTGCACTGGTCAATTATGCAGTTCACACTCTTAGCACCAGGCTAGATGAACCGCTTTCTGCGCTATTTTGATGTTCGACTTGCGTGCGTCGCTGCTCTTCTCTGGAAACCCAGTAAATGGGATTCTTTTCGTACAGTATTAGTGCTCGCCATGACGTTATTGGCGATGGTTTATAGCCTGTTTTAACACCCTACTGTCTCTGTCAGTCATTTTCGGCGCCCGTCCTGGATGTTTTTTCCTGCACTGGTGATGCCAGAACGCCTCCATTTGTCGATCATATCGCCAACCGTTGCTTTTGGATGCTCCAGTTGAGCGGCAATGGCACGTTTGGACATGCCACCGATGTTACAGCCCACGATGACACCTCTCTGGAAGTCATTGAGTTCACGTCGTGTTGCCATACCACTTGTATCGAACTGCTACGATGAAATACTGCTGCATACTATCTGCACACACGGTTTTTATGTTATTAACAAACCTGGAATGTTCCATAACTTCAAATAAAAGGGATGTACGAACAATTATTGGTAGATAGTGTATATTGACATTGTTAAAAGACTGTATAATTCAAATTCAACTGTAAGCAATGTTATCAGCTGAACGAAATCTGAGGATTCTACTTCAGCCAAGAAACACACAGGAAAACCGGAACTAACACTAAAGAACAAAAAGGAACTCAAATAGTAGTAGTAGTACGAAAGTCTGAAAATGTGGAGAAGCTATAAGACTTTAGATTATATAAGACACTACGGAAAGAGCTGCACAGCCTTGATTTCAACAGTGCACAAACAGAGCAGGTTACTAGTGTAAAGTATACTGCTGCGCTCACTTATGATCCGAAAAAGTGCGACTGTGAGAAAATGTGAGTGAGATACCTGATCTGTTATCCGCACAGTGATGTTTAGTCAGTGTTATTAGCAAAAGTTTTAGAGAAAAGAGACTAGAACCAATTAATTAAACGCAAATCTCATATGTCGCTGACAAAGCTTGTAAGTAGTAATTCTTGTGAATATCAGCAAGGATTAACTGAGAATTAGGTTAACGAGTGCTGAAGCAAGAATCACTTTCCAGAGCAAAATTGCATAACAACTATATAATGCTGGTAACAATAAAACGTTATAGAAGAACATTGAAATTGTATCACTTCCGTTGAAACAATCAGGCAGAACAGCTAAAAGGTGAGTTCGGTCTCATACGGGGGGGGGGGGTAGAGGATTTTTTCTCCCGGAAACTCGGGTTTTTCGTACCTCAGAACAGGAAAATCGGTCCCCGTGAACATACGCTGCTGCAGTCAAAAATACATACTTAATCCCTGATCAAGAGGGCTCAATCAGTCCTAAGAGGCGGTCGGGGACCGGGGGAACCCCACACGAATAATAATAGTAATAATAAAATACAAATGAACTGTTGATCATCCAGAAATTTTAGTTGGATGATTATTCAGAATTGTTCAGTTTTGCCAATAGGACTGATTTTTAATTAATATAATGTATACTAAATTAAATGCAAAATGATAAAATCTAAACAGTTCCCCCCTGGAAAACTTGAGAGTTTTCATTCCGGATTATGACCGTATTTATCTCTTCTTAATTTCAACTAGTTCTAATCCCACCCACTTCTTACTTATCTATTGCGTAACATTATTAAACAAGATTCTATATGTAAGATAAATACCATAAAATATGAAAATACTAATTAAATTTATGTAAATAGATATAATGCATACAATGGAGCAAGAAAAATAAATTATCCTCTAGCAAAGATTACTGGGAGGAAAACACGCACATACACTCGAAGGTATTCTGTAGTTGCATATAAGACAGCAAAAGCAATTGTCCGCCTCGAATCTCGAATCTGCGAGGAATATTGGAAAAGTGAACTGTGACTCCTGTACTTCTAAACTTTGTAGCATAGCTGCGTAGAAGCAGTTTAAAGATAGTAGTTGGACCAACTTATTTTTGAAGACCATTCTCCAGTTTTTTGCCTGCCCACTCTATTTTAAATCCTCTCTCTCTCTCTCTCTCTCTCTCTTTCTTCTCTAATTTGGATTTTTAGAGGCTTTATTCCGTATTAGTACTACTCTGTTACCGTTGGACATTTATGCTTCACACATTTATCAAACTCTGAATATGTTCTTATACAGGCTTGTATTAAATGTTAAAATTTGTTGAGGTGGGGAGAGAGAGAGAGAGAGAGAGAGAGAGAGAGAGAGAGAGAGAGAGAGAGAGAGGTGTTTCTCTGCTTTTATTGATTGTCAGGACTCCCTAGGATTTCAGTAGTTCATCATATCATTACAAGAATCATTTAATCGCAGTTTGCAGAGAGAGAGAGAGAGAGAGAGAGAGAGAGAGAGAAATGGAGGAAAAAAAAACTTGTCGAATCAGTCATATTACAATTGTGATATTTCCCATCTACAAAACAGTTTTAAGACAGACAATCCAGCATTAAGGAGTTTACTTATTATTCACTCTCCAGAATTACTGTATGCCTTCTCTTTGTTGCTAACACCTATTTCAGAGAGAAAGCCTGTTTCCTACCAAGCCCTACTATTGACACTCCACTGTCCTTGTTCGTGGCTGTAATAGGCGTGGCTAGGCTATCTGTGGCCGTTGTTGGGAAGGCTACTCATAATCAGGCATTACACAGTTAGTAGCCCATTTCGTGACTTTCAGCATGCCCACACGAGGACTTAGTCGGCTCTTGATGTTTCTTTACGTCTCTAATTCATTCACCTCGTACACCAGTATTTGTGGAACGCGGAGAATTTAAAACCGGATGTGTCCTTGAAGTTTTATGTTTTACTTTCGAAATACAGATATATTGATGTTAGAAATCATTTCTTTATGCTTGTTGAATTATGGAAGTAAAGTTATGTTCAGAACAGAGAAGGATATTAAAATACCAAATAAATAAATAAGTACATAAATAAAGATTAAAGAAAAAGGAAAGTCAATATTACATGACATAATTGTATTCAGATGAAATTTATATTGCCTGAATAGCTTACCAGTTCAATGTTCGGTAATCCACATTTTTGTTTATTGTATTCCTCTTCGTTTACTCCATTTGATTTTTCCTTCCGCTAACCCGTAGTAATACATGCATATAGGCTTAGCTTCTCCCCTCTCCTGCAGTCCCCTTCGCACTGTTGCTAGCATAATACGAGATTCTCGCTTGAGTTTTAATCCTGTCTAGGGCACAAGGAATCTTTATAGAGGGTTTTCAGTTGAAGGCGAGTTAATTAATCTTATATGGATGTTAGTTTCCCCCTGAAAAACTCGAGTTTTTCATTCCGAATTATGACCTTATTTGCTTCTTCTTAATTTCAACTAATTCTAATCCCTCCCCTCACTTCTTATTTATTATTATCTTTTGTTGTTGTTGTTGCTGCTGCCGTTGCTTTTTGTTATGTATTTTTCCTTTGCATTCGCACTGCCTTTCTTTGCATACAAAATCGGCGCATACTTTCACTTACTGGTTTTGCGTTTTGACCTCAGTAGCATATACTGTACGTATCAATTTCAGTAACCACGTAATGAGAAAATCAAGTTTGCCTTCACTTGGAGGCGTTGCCGACTGTAAACTCTCTTGAGAACTAATGAAGTAATTTATAAACTTTTTGTTATTATTATTTTAACTATTTTACTACTGTACCATTGTATAAAGTAATTGTTCCCAGGATCAGTTGTCTTCAACTCAACAAGTTAGCCGAAAGTATTTTCGTGGACAGTCAAGGATTCTGTACCTCAATCTCTTATATACTTTTATATATATATATATATATATATATATATATAATGTAGAAAGTTTTTTACCTTGGGTATATACCAGTGGTGGTCAACCTTTTTTACTACGCAAGCTACCTTTCTATAAAAAGTTATTCGGCGATCCACTCTCTTATATAGATCACGTTCCTCCAACCAGATATCTAATTACGCACAAATAAACAACTAAAAAAATACACAACTAAATACTTTCTTTCTTTATTTAAAAATTTATTTATCACTTTTAATTATTTTAATACAACAAATACTTTAATACAACAAAACAACAACAAATATATTGGAATAAAATATTTATTTCTCTATTTTGGAAAACCAAAATTAGAAAAAACAAGAGATTGATTACAAACTTACAAGTTACAGGAAATGCTGGTTGATTAAAAAAAACAAAAAAGTTAATGTGAAATTTGGCATTGTTTGGCCCTCGCAAAATTTTCATAGTAAAGTTGATATGAAGAAGTGGCCAATCGCAGACAATCATCCAAATGATCATTTGTAATTTGGTTTCTTAATTGATTTTTTTATGACGGTCATATTTGAAAAAGCGGATTCTGACAACTATGTCAATCGAAACACGACAGAATTCAGTTAATTTTTCATGTGCATACTTCCAAATGACTTCATCGTTTATTGATTTTAAATGTAAACTATTCTGACTGAAATTAACACACGTGAACCACAGTAGTAGGTTTTTTATTACGTAAATATGTCGTCCTAGGTATCTTAGGACATCATCAGTACAATAGAACAATACTAGGAATGACACAAAGGATAGGGTGCGTACGTACAATGGAATTCCAAATTGCGTGCAGTGGCGCGTTGCGGCCTGAACTTAAATTAGATTAAATTGAATTAAATTAATTTAATTAAATTAAAATTGAATTACAGTTAAGTTATTTTTACAGAATTTTCTATGACAATTTCCCTTACTTTAGGGATGGCAAGAACATCATTGCGGTTTAGATTTGGTCTGTGAAGTAGGGCTACAGCACTTTCTTTATATAAGCGTTCATATTTGTATGAAGATCTGTGTAAGAGTTTTGTCTTTTCCCAGTGGATCTTGCGGTTTGGGTTTTCAACTCCGGTTTGAGCGAGGCCTGATTTTTGCGGATATGGTCTTGATGTTCCGAAATGCGTTTAAAACTGATCTGCCTGTCTGTCCATAATAAGAGAGTTTACAACAGCATGGAACCTCATATACACCAGGTAGTAGCATAGGTGCAAGTTTGTCTTTGGGCGAAGGTAACAGGTTGTGGATCTGGTTGATGGGTTTGTAGATGGCAGTAAGGTTGTATTCCTTCATAATTTTCGAGAGCCGTTCGGAGATGCCTTTGATATAAGGCATGGGAATCCTATGGGCTTGTTCTTGTCTAGGTTGATGTGTAGAGAAGTTGCTGATGATTTTTTGAGTTGCTTTGGGATTGTGTCCATTTAGAGTGGCTGTGTTTTTGATTATTTCCAATTCTTGTTTTAGAGAATCCTAGGAGGAGCAAAATCTGTGTGCTCTGGTTACCAATGATTTAATGATGCCAGATTTTTGAGAGAGATGGTGAGCAGAAGCACGGTGAATGTAGCGACCTGAAAATGTCGGCTTGCGATAGACAGAGGTGGAGATGGAACCGTCTTCTTTTCTTTAGATGTGTAAATCCAGAAAGGGAATGCCCTGTGGGGATTCTTTTTGTAATGTAAATTTGATGCGTGGATGAAGAAGGTTGAATTTTTCTAAAAACTGAAGTAGCTCTTGTTCGGAATGACTCCAGACTGCGAAGATATCATCGACATATCGAAGCCCGAGTTTTGGTTTGGCTTTAAACGCAAGAATTTCTGGAGTCATTCCGAACAAGAGCTACTTCAGTTTTTAGAAAAATCAACCTTTATCCACGCATCAAATTTACATTAGAAAACGAATCCCCACAGGGCATCCCCTTTCTGGATTTACACATCCAAAGAAAAGAAGACGGTTCCATCTCCACCCCTGCCTATCGCAAGCCGACATTTTCAGGTCGCTACATTTACCGTGCTTCTGCTCACCATCTTCTGAAATCAGCAACTTCTCCACACATCAACCTAGACAAAAACCACCCCATAGGATTCCAATACCTTATATCAAAGGCATCTCCGAACGGCTCTCGAAAATTATGAAGAAATACAATCTTACTGCCACCTACAAACCCATCAACCAGATCCACAACCAGTTACCATCGCCCAAAGACAAACTTTCACCTATGCTACTACCTGGTGTATATGAGGTTCCATGCTGCTATAAACTCTCTTATTATGGATAGACAGGCAGATCAGTTTTTAAACGCATTTCGGAACATCAAGACCATATCCGCCTCATCAAACTGCAAAAATCAGGCCTCGCTCAACACGGAGTTGAAAACCCAAACCACAAGATCCACTGGGAAAAGACAAAACTCCTACACAGATCTTCATATAAATATGAACGCTTATATAAAGAAAGTGCTGAACCCCTACTTCACAGACCAAATCTAAACCGCAATGATATTCTTGCCATCCCTAAAGTAAGGGAAATTGTCATACAAAATTGTGTAAAAATAACTTAACTATAATTCAATTTTAATTTAATTTAATTTAAGTTCAGGCTGCAACGTGCCACTGCACGCAATTTGGATTCCATTGTACGTACACACCCTATCCTTTGTATCATTCCTAGTATTGTTCTACTGTACTGTTGATGTCCTAAGATACCTAGGACGACATATTTACGTAATAAAAAACGTACTACTGTGGTTCACGTGTGTTAATTTCAGTCATGAATTCTCCACAGGTTTCTTTATATAATCAAGTAAACTATTCTGAATGTTTATTATCTCAAGTTCTACTTCAGCTTGGTTTATATCAAACAGCCCACTAATTTTATTTGAAATTTCTGTGATGTTCAAGTTTTCTTGAAGTGGATTATTGATAAAAGATACAATCATTTCAGTTTTATTAAAATCCTTAAATCTTGAATTTGTTTCTTCCTTAACTAATTCTATTTCACGAATAAATTCTTTTAAATCATAGCGAAGCATTTCTTGATTTTGTTTAAAAAATTTTAATAAATATGGGAGATGTCTAAATTCGCGGTCATTTATATTTTTCTTTAATAAAAGTAAGTATTGTTGGAAAGTTTTTATTGATCTTAACATGTCAATTAAATTTTTATCTCTGCCTTGTAACTCTAAATTTAAATTGCTTAATTTCGTACAGAAATCTACTAAAAATGATAAGTGTAACAACTTTTTTCACTCAATTGTGGATAAATATCTCCTTTTTCATCAAGAAAAAATTTTATATCGTTAATTAATACAAGAAATCTTTCCAAAAATTGACTTCTGCTGAGCCAGCGAACATTATTGTACAACAGAAGTTCTCCCATCATCATCTGCCTGTAATTTAAATAACCGCCGTTGCAGGGCTTTTCCTCGAACAGAATTTACAATTTTAAATGTAATATCCAAAACATCTTTTGTGTTTAATCTTTTACTACACAGTACTTGTTGGTGAATAATGCAGTGGTACGTTAAAGAATCTGGATATTTGTCCAGTTTTTACATATCTGGATCGTTTTTACATAATGAAATGAAGCCTGATTTATTACCTATCATTGCAGGGGCACCTGTCAGTAGTAATAGACACAAGTTTAAAAAGCGGAAGTTTGTGTTGTTTCACAAATTCATCAAATGCCGAAAAAATGTCTTTTCCGCTAGTCCTTCCCAAAAATGGTATAATTTTCAAAAGTTCTTCTTTACTTGAATAATCTTGAAATACCATGCGAATAAATACCATTAACTGAGCAATATCAGTGAAGTCGTTTGATTCGTCAAATTGCAATGAAAACGCAACACACTGGTGAATGTCTGACATTAACCTGGCCTGGAAACTTTTCTCTAGGCCAGGTTAATGTTCCGGCAATTTGAACTCTTCCTTTCGGCAATTTGAAACCTTGTCTGCAGCCTAGAAGTAGTCTCTCTCTCTCTAGCGACGTCTCGAACCGAGAAGCTTCTTTCTGGAAGCGGGAAACTCCTCTCTCAAACAACGTGGATCCGGGCAGTCTCTCTGACGGCGACTCTGGACCGGGCAGCCTCCTCTCTGACAGCAATTCTGGAACCGGGACCCCTTCTGTTTGCTTCAGTTCCTTTTTATTAGGCCTCCTCTGATACCTCACATGAAGTTTGGTAACCCCCAAAGAATCGGTATGAGTCTTTCATCTTAAGTTTCAAGTTCGTCACGTCTTTTGTTCTCCTCCGCTTTCTTTTGGTTGTAAGTTGGCCGGCCATCGGAAAGTTGTTTGAACTCTTTCTGACTGACTACGGAGATCTTTACACTTAGAGCCTGCAAGCCTTTCTCATACATACAAGTTTCACTAACAATCATTCTAATGCCGCCATGTACAGCTTCGGCGACAAAAACATCGCCTTTGTTTTTAACACTCTAACATGTTCTTATTAAAGCAGTATATACAGTTAGCTTCAAAAGAGTTATTTACAAAAACATCGAATACAAACTATACCGAGACAAACAAAGTTTATTTTTTTACAATATTCACATGGGATTTAACCTAATTAAAAAATCGATGTAATGTGCTTTGGAATATTTAATATTTAAGCTACAATCGAGTTTTTACACTTTGCTTATAATCGTATTCACTCGGCTCGCTGTTTGACCTCCACTGATCCAAATTAATTCATTTTCCAGGACTTATAAGAAAATTACTGATTTGACAATTTTAACGAAAAATAAACAATAGCAATACACTTAAAGCGAATTAAAAATAATACAAAATAATGATGAATAAAATATTATGTTTTCAGTTTTAATTAAATTTGTAAGTAAGGAGGAATACAAGGGATATATATATATATATACTTGACAGCTTCTTGATAGCTTTATTTTATTTTATTTTTTTTTCTTAAGCAAATTATGTCTTTGTGTTTCTGCAAGTCAATCGCAAAGACAACAGGGCATTGGAAAGTCCTGCTTTCGAATGCCTTCTAGGAGGGGGAACCTTTTCCAGTGAAGATAAAATAATAATAATAATAATAATAATAATAATAATAATAATAATAATAATAATAATAATAATAATAATAATATTATTATTATTATTATTATTATTATTATTGTTGTTGTTAATCTTTAAATTAAAGACTAAACGTTTTTTTTTTTTATGAATAGTCATCAGTGAATATTTTCAGTGCTCACCAAGCATTCTGATGTCCCGTTTGATTGTATGAAATTATCACTAAATCATTTGGCATATCACTCATACGAAGGTGGCATTTTCATTTTGAAAATTCTATTCTTCTTACAGTAAAGCAAACTGGCTGGAGAACACACGCAATTAACAGGCGTGATATACTCTCCTCATAACTTTAGTTCTAACCGGTACTAAATGCAAAACACTTTACTAAAGGCATACATTGAGGCGTGCTAATTGGTCTACTTTTTGATATTTCGCACGATAGCAATTTCTACATGCTTTTATGGGAGCTTCGAGATGTGTTATAGACGAAATCGAACTTAGGTCTTTTCATCCAAAGGGCATCGTAACTAGGGGAGAAAAAAAAAAAAAAGAAGAGGGAAACCATGAGCTGAGCATTTATTTTACTGTAATTTTAAGGTAAGACACTGTTTAAAGAATATAAAACTAGTTTTTTTTTTATTTATTAATTTAGTAAATAATCATAAATTCTCTTTTCAGTAAGCTGATTCAGTTCTTCAAGAATGATCTAGTAATCGGATTTAGGTTCGTTCACTATGCATGAATTGGTCTCAGTTTTTCTAAACTTGATAATATTGAAACCACCCTGAACCGCACTGCAAGCCAATAGTTCTGAATGTAGGATTTAGCCTCTCGCAAATTCGTAGCGATTGTGAGAACTGACGAAACAGAACTACTTTTTTTTATTACCAAAAGAGTTACAATTATTTGGAAACATATTGGTGGTTATACGTTTTTCCAGACTGGCGTAACTCTCAGTTGTATTTTGGAAATAATATTATTGTATTCAGAATTATTAAGAATCCTACTTCTTGTTAATTCCTCCTCCTCTATCTTTCTCCGAAACTACAAGTTGCCATCTCATTAACAGAAAATAAAAAATGTTTTCAAATGGATAACTTTAAATTTTACAACAAAAGCATGCCATTATGTTAACTACACTGGCAAATGCAATCTCCATTCTAACATACAGATGTCATTCAACAGAAAGCATAAGATTGCTGAAAGAGTGGATCCACATTATACGATTACATATTAACCATATTGGCATATGATCGACTGACATGTGTTAGTTCGAAAGTAGTGTAAATCACTAGGGAAAGATAATTTACTCTTTCTCCTCTTGATCTTTCTATCTTATCTTTGGTCATAATTAACCATTACGATAAAATCATGGCTTACTATCAAAAGTACAAAAGTGTTAAATCACTTTTCGACCAAGCCAGCAAAATGTTTGTCGTTTGCAATAATAAACACACTTTTTGTTGAAGTAACTCCAGAAGTGTAAAAGATGATGCTAGACTCAAGAAAGGCGAATGTTCAGTTTGATTTTCTCTACAAAAGAAAAACAAACAATAAGAAACTTCGAAATCCAGTCATGACACTTTATTTGTATTCGTGTGGGGGTTCCCCATATCCTATGACTGCAGCCTGTGTGTTCATGGGGTCGGATTGCTTGCTTGCGAGATGAAAACCCCCCGAAAAACTGGGGGTAAAAACCCTCCTGTCCATGCTCAAAAACCTTGCTTAATTGGCTATGGCTGAGAAAGTTACTTAAGCTTCTCACGTCGTCGACGTAAATCGAACCCAGGACATTCCTTTCCCAGGCATATGGTTGCGAAGTGCATAGCCACTAGGCTAACAGCGCGGACATTAAATTTATACACCTAGGTTATTATTGAAAAACCTTTGCAAATAACATAATTTGTTGTTGTTGTTGTAATCTGTCGTTAGTTGCTGAACACTGCTTTGTACCTGCAAAATTTCAAGAGCTTTAGAACAAGTCAAGATCTACCATGAAAACTCAAGCATTGGGAAAGAAATAGATGAATGAAGATAAAGGCAAGCCTCCAGAGTTACTTCACCAATATAAGTAATGTATAGTTCTAACTTCAGTAATATTCATTTCCATCTGTAATGTATACAAACCACACTTATATTTCCTAACAAATTCAAATTTCAACCGAAGACATAACTTATTTAAGTTGTGGTCAGTTGGGTGGTTCTTACCGTTATCCACAGAAAAAGCGCCATTCTTTGGTTTCTTTCTTTTCCTCAAATTCTTGCATAGACAGAATTGGTGAATAATCTTCTGCCGTTCCAAAATATAATATAAAATAAAAACAAAAATACTGCTCCCTTTGATGTTTCGATAGAAGGAGATTAAAAAAAATCTTCTCTAAACTGGATATCAAACATCTCATTATGCGGATGATGTTTTTATTATTGTTCAGAAGATTTCTATTCCAGAGCTGACTCTTGTTTTATATCAATTTTTTTATTCTCTCCCATTCCACTGATATCTATTCGGCAGCCTAGAAATCCGTCGATATGCATTCCATTCTTCAGAAGTGCGATAAATTTTTAATATTAAATTACATCTGATTTCTTTCACTTCGGTTCTTTTTAGAATAATGAAGAAAATATTTGACTCTGAACTTCTACGTTAGCTTGAAGCCTCTCAACTAATAAATGATCGCCTAGGTTCCCGTCACTGTCAATCAAGACAGAATCGTCGTATGCCATTCACCTTTAGATAAATGCTATGGAAAAGTGTATGGAGCCTCGCATGGTCCCTTGATATTTTTAAGTGATGTGATCGAGTTGCTGCTGGTTCAAAAAGCTGTGTTCTTTCATAACTGTTTTTCTCTTTCATCCGTTTGAACTTCTTCAGACTACAAATCCAATATGCAGTTTTGCTAATGATAGTGCACTGCATTCCACTTTCTCAATTGACAACTTAGCACTACACAGATCATCAAACTTCCAGATTATCAACTTTAAGAACCCTAAATTCTCCAGTCCAATCTCCAAAGCATTTTTCAGTGGGATTTGATAACCATTTAATTGTAATGCTAGTAAAACTCATCCTTGTCCTTTTTCTAACAAAACAAGAACACTCGTTTTCTAGAAAACATTAACTCGTTTTTTTTTTTGTGTGTGTGTGTGTGTGTGTGTGTGTGTGTGTGTGTGTGTGTGTGTGGGCATTTGAAAGAAGAACAGTTTTTTCGTAGTCGTTATATTCAGCTTATCGAATAACTAAAAAACATGCTTTTGGAATAATAAAATGAATAATAAATTGCTTCTTTATTTATTTATTTAATTTTGATATCCAGAGGATGCCAGCATCTTCCTTGTGTAAAGCAAACACGAGAGAGAGAGAGAGAGAGAATTTAAAAAATGCTAAACGCTAGTATTCTGTTGTTACAACTAAATGGTTCCACTACAAGTAATCCAAGATTTCTCTTCAATTCCAAAATAACATCTGGAACAGGAGTTGAATCGTTATCCTATGTGATCGTATACAATTGCCAATCAACATTTCAGTTCTGAAACAATCAAGAATCAAATGCAAAGAGAATACTGAGACCGGTAGAACGAAGTTGCATAACGACATCTAAAAATTATTATTTGAATATCTATAAGCAGTTTACTACTTCACTAGTCAACCGGTAGGAACTCGTATATCGCAAGCAAAGACATTTATTTAACAACTCAGTTCGTTAGAAGTTAATAATAAAATGAAGAGGTTTTATTAAAAGTCTGTAGAAATGACCGAAGACGGCTGTTTCCCTTTTGATCCAAACTTTTAACTGCATCTGGAAAGCTCTATTAATAATGCCGAGTCTATTGTTGCTGCAAATTTTTCGAGTAGAAAAGTGTTAGCCGGCCTTGTTTTGTTAACTGTTCTATAATTAATGGCTATCTCTTTAAGAAATCATTCTCTTTATGTTTTTGTAGACGCTGTCATTCGCTTCTCTAGTTCAAATGCCTGTGCACAATTAGTGTGGCCCAAAAGGTTTGAATGATAAATGACGTTGAAGTGCTGCTATCCACCTGTCCTCGTTTTAAATTCTGTCCTGAGTAATCACTCTAAAATTATTCTTGGAGTTTTTTTTTCCCCTTCATTTTCTTTACCGTGTATTTCAACTTGACAACAGCAAGGTCTCTTTGCGTGCACGTGTTTTTATTTCACTTACTTCGACGTACCACGTGATAAACCCGTCAATGTCACGTCATCTAGTTGGCTTGTACTATGGCAACTAGCCTTACTGTGGCGTTTTATCCTCTCGTCCGAAGTGTTTAGTTTTTATACCCTTATCCAAAAAAAGTTCCTTATTCCTCCTTTTGTTATTATCAATTTGTATTACTACAAAATACAATACTTTTTAAAAACGGTTAAAAAGTAAATGAAAAGCTGCTGCAATCAATAACTACCAGTGATGCCTATTATTCTTTAAGCCTTAGTTTAGTGGTAGCAGGATTTATCAATGAAAAGAAATATTTGTTAGGTTTTGCTGTTTTAGTTTTCTTAAGTTATATTTATTTCGTATGCAAAAACACAATTTTCTTAAATGCGTTTATAGGTGGTAATCGCATAAAAAACTGGAACCTGAGAATTTTTTAGTGATGCATAATATTTCCTATTTTGACATATGTACATTTTTAATTGAGCATTTATTCCCTTTAAAATAACTTTTCATCTTCTTTATTTATTTATTTATTTATTATTACACCCTTCATGGAGTCGGCAAACTCATGGTGGGAGGTTCAATAACAACAAATCTATCATAGTGATGAGCATCAATGTGTTGTGAATATCTTTAAGGTAGCGGGTGAATTACATAACCTGGCAGGCTGCCACCACTTTACTTATTGGAGAACTGAAATGACTTGAAAAAGTGCGGTCCCTAGAACAGGCATTTTATCCTTAGCGGCCCATAGTGCTAACAACACGTTTAAGGTCATTCCAAAGAGAATTGAGATCATCTGAACAATTTACTATTCTACTAGATTCACATAATCGGCCAAGAGGAGATTTTACTATAATAGCCAACTCTAAGTTATTAATTAAATATATTTAACTTCACATAACTCTTGAACTACGTTTTGAGACAATATGAGTAAACGATTAACCACGTAAGTGCTCAATGGCTCTACCCTCCTCTAAACTTTCTTCTTGTCGTTTTCTGTTAATCAATTTGTTACCTGTCTCGCCAAATAGTCATCAGTATCCATTTTGAGCATGTTTATCAAATTTAGGAAGAACACTATCAAATTGTATGCTAAAATCTAGATATATATCATAAGAACCGATGTTGCATTCCATTTCTCTTGAGACTTATTAAAAGTCAGCAGATATGCCTAACAAATGATTGCCTTTTAAATAACTTGAAGTGTAATTTACTATACACCTATTTACCGACGACTAAGAGCAGCCTATGATCTTATTTTCAGCCTTATTATCATTTGTAAGATGCTTTAAATATCGACAGTTTGCCTCTCAATTGTATTATGCCATTAAGTGTACAAATATTTTTAAACTGATTACTCACCTCTAATTTACCTCTGTACGTATAAAAACTCGTGAAGCAACTCTTAAATTTCTTCGCTCAAGCAGCAGGATCTTTCCAAGATGCCCACTGACCTTGTTTATTTCAGTTTATTTTCTCTTGCTCCTTATTGCATATATTAATGTTATCATCCTTAACTAACTGAAAATTAATAGTGCAGTCTTAAGTTAAACATTTAGTTAATAATAATGGTTGTTTAAATGTGTCATCATATTTATCAGTTAATTTATCAGATGTGTACGCTTTTCTAAATTTGTTTCTTTAAAACTAGTTTTTTACAACTGGTTTTGCAACGGACAGATAATTTCTGTTGAAGTGTTCTCAATAATTGAATAAATTAATGATAATTAGAATAAATTAACGACCCACCTGGTGAGAATCAAAGCAATTACCAAACCAGGGCTTCTTTAAAACGTGTCTAGAGATACCCACTACACTACAAATAAAGAATGCCGAAACTTTTTATTTTCTCTAGCAATTCGCCAAGATTATTATTTGTGGATGAAAAAAAAATAATGGTTATTAACAGTTAAACACAGATAAATTAAACAATTATGAAATGATGTGAGATGATCATGAAATAAATGCATTTCGCAAAAGCATTTAACAAATTAACACGAGGAAAAGAGTGAATATTAAATTTAAAGCCAAATATTTCAATCCGAAAGTTACAGGTCATCATCAATCGCATCAGGCAATTTCAGTACAAAGTAGAGCAATGGATTGTTTAAAATAATAAGCGTGATGTTATACGTAGAATAATGGATAAGACAGGAAACATTGTATTACCTGTGTGTGTGTGTGTGTGTGTGTGTGTGTGTGTGTGTGTGTGTGTGTGTGTGTGTGTGTGTGTGTGTGTGTGTGTGTGTGTGTGTGTGTGTGTGTGTGTGTGTGTGTGTGTGTGTGTGTGTGTGTGTGTGTGTGTGTGTTTAACAGTGATTACTGGTTGTTTGAATGGGTATTCAATCAATGTACATTATCACAGACGAGAATGCTTCTAGCACCTGTTTCTTTAAAAAAATGATTTTGAAAAAAAATCAGAGTTTTTTTAGAGATTTCATTATTAAAAGAAGTATCAAGATATCTGTTTTTTCTCATCAAGCAGCGCTTTTCCTACTTTAATTTCCATATTAATAAGAGAGTTTGTTGAAATACAGGGATGGCAATTTGAAGAACCATTTCATTTGAATGGGCATATGAATGCGACGTTGAATTATATTCTAAATTCGATCACCTTAGGTGGAAGATAATTTTCCTTTCCCTATTGTGAGCCATCCATCTAGCTTATTGGAAAACAGGAGTTGCTTGAAAAAGTACCATGTTCGGTGTCTTTAAAGCAGAGTTTCGAATACACCAACGCTTAGCTGGTATACAGTATTAATGTATTGTCTGTCTTTCATTTCATACTGCAATTATCACAAAAAAATAAAATAAAACTAAGTTTCAAATATCAATTGATATGAAAGAGAATAATTAAGAACACTAAATTAAAACGTGTCACAAGACCTGTTGCTTTATGCTCTTCCACAATATTCTTATAAACAACTGCATTATCAAACCTTCACATATTTTTCTTTCTGAAAAATTTAAGCGGTATGAATTATAAATATTCTAATTTCTGTCTCGGACATACCATATACATATATATATGGTATGTATATATATATATATATATATATATATATATATATATATATATATATATATTTATATTCTCCAAAACATGAACTTAAGATCTGTGGAGATGCTTTTCATTATTGAAGCTAAATCTGTTTTTTGTTTGTTTTGTTTTGAAAGTTTTCCGCATTAACTCTTTCCATTTAAGAATAATCTAATAATCTGAGATATTATCTTCATCTTTTTCTCCTCCCTTTATTCGACAAGTTGTATATATGGAATTTGATCAGAAAAATGCAGAATACACACATTAAGAATACATTCAGTTAGCAAGTGGAACAGGTTTTCCCTTCATCATCTCTCCGTTCATTTCATGCCATAAAATCACAGTTTTCTTCCACCCGATAATTACAATTGGTTCGCTTTTTCACTTTTTTTTTTTTTTTAAACTCTAACATTTTAATTGAGTCCTGGGAAATTTCTCACGGCGAAACAGTTTCTCTACCAACTCCAAGAAGTGAAAATAACAAAAATCTTCAACCTGTTCTGATTTCCTGTGGGATTCGTCAGTTTCCGGAGTGCGTGAAGTCATTAGTTAACACACACACACACACACACACACACACACACACACACACACACACACACACACACACACACACACACACACACACACACACACACACACACACACACACACACACACACACACACACACACACACACACACACACACACACACACACACACAGAGCGAGCGAGAGAGAGAAAGATATGCAGGCCATTGTCCTCTGTTTCGTGTTTCTCTCTCTAAGAAGTTAGTTTGAATTCTTTTCATAACACTTAAAAGATTATCAGAATTATTTTTTCATTAAACTTCATTATTACTTTCCTTGCAGTCCGACCTTTTTTATCGTTGTTGTTTTTGTTGCTCTGTATGAACAAAAACGAAGTTAGTATGCAATGCTCGTGTCCAGTTTTTATCAGTTAACAGCCCGCCTTGAAAGTGATGCTAAATCATTCAAAGTTGACAGGTTCGTTGGAATAGCTTTGTGGTGCTTTGGCTATGTTATTGTCTTTATGTACCACCGACTTAAAGTTGTAACACTTGATCTATTAAATTACGCTTAAGCCTGATTGTATCCATTATCTTTGCTGTTTCCTTTTATCTACAAATTTCTTGCTTATTGTGTAATGCGTGGAATTTATAAATTTTCGTAACATAGTAACTTCCAAAATACTCCAAGGATAAATTAAATAGCGTCAAACATTTAAAAGTACTACTCAAAATATTTTCCCTCCTCCCATTTCAGTGATCTATTTTTGAGCCGATGGTTGACATTTTTATCGTCATAATCACAAAAACAAACAAATAAACATTGAGATGTAGTTTATCAAATAAATATTAGTTTTATTCGTTTCTATTTAAAATTCTTAAAAAATTAATATTTGAATATTTTAATTCTATATCAGAATGCAAACTCCCTTTCATGAGCAGGATGAAAATATCTCCAAAAAATGTATAACCTACTAACTGACATTGTTATAAACCATCTGTTCCCAACCGGTGGTACACATATCCCCGGGGGTACGTGCTGGGCCGTTCAGGGGTACACGAAAAATAATCAGTAATGACGGAAAAACAAGTAAAGTAAACAATTTTACATTAAGATAGGCACTGGACAAAAGTGCCAGTATTTAAAAACAGCTATTTTAAAAACAAAGGGTACAATTTATAGAAATGGGTTTAAAGGGGTACACAAGTAGGAAAAGGTTGGGAACCACTATTATAAACTATCAGTATTTGATCATCTTTAAAAATTTACGAATTGCAGAACTTTAGTGTTATTCGACATATAGTTGCGACATATAGGGTCGAATTAACATACATAATACACTGGCCTCATAGCCTGAGTTGCTGGACGTAAATCTAAATAAACCAACCCAAGGGTCGAATGCACATAATACGGAAGTGTGTGTGTGTGTGTGTGTGTGTGTGTGTGTGTGTGTGTGTGTGTGTGTGTGTGTGTGTGATGTGTTTAATGATTAGAACCTGGTAAGGCATGGTCCACTTCTTCCCCTAATTAAAATTGTATATCCAATGTTCACGCATCACTTATAGATGAACGGACTTTACACTTATTTTTGTTTTGTTTTACTTTTCAAAGGCTAATAGCAATCGAATTTAATAGCAATCGAATGAACTATGCGAGCAACACGACAGCTGAAATGATAATAGAAGCGTGTGTGTCAATGTTTACTAATTCTGAAAGGGTTTAGGGTTTAGAAGTATTAGAGAGTGAATGAAAAATTTCGTCCTGGGATATGAATTTCAAGATTTTTAATCAACATGTAATAATAGTGATAATTAATGAACACAGGCTGGAACCTTCTGATCAGTGTTTTTTTTTTTTATTTGCTCGTATAGTTAAGTTTTCAATTCGACATTGTTGTCACATATTTCAGAGAGTTTTACAGGATGTTTCATACAAATCGAACCGATTAAATGCTTATATTCTCAAGTTGAGAGCCTTCATCATTCCTTCTGAAAGAGCTGGATTCGAACACTTGGACCAGAAGAGCCCTTATGAGGACTTTCTATTCCAGTGACTTGGTCAGTCTCACAGTGGCAGAATTATTCCTGTAAGACACATGGGCTTTTCATTCCAAAAAACAGATAAATTCCAGAGAATACACGTACTTAACAGATATAGAAGGCTGCAGATAGGATTAGCCCCGTCAAAGTTTTAGTTTTCTAAGAAGCCAAGTTACTTGGCCTTGTAAGGCCATAAGTCTAACATGTTAAGGGAATTATTCCAAGAGTATTATAAGGATTCCATATGTGTATCTGTAAAACAGAGCAAAATATTTAGAGTGCATTCTAATCAGCTTTAAGACCCTATCTATTCAGTCAGCAATATGATACAATGGCCATGAGAAAACATTTCTTCTTGGTAGTGATGAAATGATGAAGTGATGAATTTTAAGCACACCTTCTGCCATTCGTTTTTAGGCTATAGAATGGGAATGAAAGAAAAAAAAATATATATATATATAAAAATCAGTGCCATTCTCATTCTAAAGTCTAAAAACGAATGGTAGAAGGTGTGCTTAAAATTCACCTCTAAAATTTCATTCTTCCAATCTTTACTGATGCTTAACATTTTCATTTTTAATAAAATATTCTCTGTGTGAATTAGTTCGCGAAATATTATAAATCTATCTTACATAGCTTTAAGTAATTATGTTCCGTATTATAGATATTGAGCATGGTACATTTCTTTTTTCTTTCTTTCTTTTTTTTTTTTATCATTTCAGACTTTCAGTAAGCAGGATGTTGGCGGCCTCACCGCGGTCGACGAAATTCGTCTACCACCTAATGACTCTCACAACTTTCATAATTTCAACAGTAGGATTATGAACCCACAACCTGTTGGTTGGAGAGTGGAGACGACTTTTACTCTAACAACGAGGCCGGCAGAAAAGATTGGAAAAAGTTGTGTGTGAAATCAAAAAGAGGATTTTTCGAGTTCCTGTGGGTTCCTTCGACCGACCTTGAATATTGTTCTCAGCTTTGGGTATGCACTCAAAACCTTCCTATGAATTCTTCATTGTATATAGAAGAGACCGTAATGGGTGATCACCCCTCCTCCTCCTTCTCCTCCCTACAGTCACTGGCACTTTCTCATAGGTATTCTGTTTCTGAATTGTCTTTTTATAGGTATTTTCGCGGGAGCTGCTCCACTGAACTACCCACTACCATTGCTTCGCTTTCCTGTAATTATGTAAGAACACGACCAGTCACTGGTCAATATTCGTACTCATTTCAAATCTAAACGTCCGTCATTCCATCTACCTCCGATTTGGTGATAGCATCGAAAGATGTAGTTGTGAACGGTATCGATAGCAAAACTTCCACAACTGGTTGACAGTGATAATTGTCTGATAAAGGGTATACATTGAGCTATAAATTAGATGATTATCGAAAGCTCTGTAATCAGTTTTGAATTAATATCACAGGATGACGAGCTGCAGGGAAAAAGCTTGATAGAGAATGGGGATTAGTTAAGCCGCACCTGACAGGAAATCTGTAACTATACTATGATCCAAGCAGATAAATAGGGAATGGATTGAAATGGATGAACAGTGAAATTAGACAAGACAGTTGGCAATAGTTAAAAAGGAGATCTAAGATAGTACGCTTTGACAAGATGTACGAGGAGTATAAGATACAGACAAGCATGATAAGGAAAAAAAAAACGGTCCAGTATGAGAAAAGATTGATCAATCTTGCCAAAAGATATTTGCAAAGAGTTCTTCCACTGTATTGAGAACATAAGAATGATTGTCGAAGGTTGACAATATTAGTAGGTGGTGACTAAATGAGCGCTGCAGAGAATTATTGACCTACATTCTGTCAATGAATTTGGTGTATCAGCGTTAGTGCACTCGTCGTGATGCTGTGAAAAGTTTAGAATTGATTTGACTTACTAAAAGGAATAGAAATGAACTGCAGGCAAATAAAAAGTGTTTTCTTGGCTAGTTGTCATTAAGGCTGTGTGGGTTGTATAATGTATCGCCATCTAATTTTAGGGAATTTGTTAAGTAACCTCCTTTATCCTTGATTATGTTATTTAGTTTGACTATTACAATTGGGAGGGTCTCTATGAAGTGAAAGGAAAGTAAAAATACGAAAAGCTGCGAATGTAATGTTTCCATTGTGATAAATCTCCAACCGAAAGAAATTTTCATGAAATAAAGTTACTTTGATGTCTCTGTTCTGTATATTATTTTTCAACATCTCCCTTTCTTTTATTTTCAAGACCATTTTTTCACTTCTGCTTCGATCTGTTCATCATTTTCAAAAAAAAAATGTATCTTCAGTTTAGAAATAATTACAAGTCCAGTGGCGTCAAGTCGGACCATAGAGAGAGTGTTTCATAGCTTCAAATGAGATCTCTTTGACAGTGTTAACGTGTGAACATCCTCATGTGTGATCTCGCGTTATACATCCCAGTGTTCAATTTCAGTGCTAGTTATCTGATTGATTCTCCAGTTTTCCTGATGAACTGCTGAGCGTTCTGCTCATGGAAATTATGAATTGCAGTTTTTTCGCCGCACACTCGTGATCAGTCATTGATATCAACGATGTTCTTGTTGTCAAAAAACTTTATAATCAAACGCGTGCAAATAGATAAATGTCACTGGCATTTATGTCAGTGATATTTTATCGTGCACTTTTCACAAACACATTTTCCTGCATTAAAAATTCGATTACTGTAAGACTTGTTCATTTTGCACGCGATACCACGAGAAATAAAAGTTCGATCAGACCCTACTGTTTACGAAACTGCGGAGGAATGACGGAGCAAAACAAGAGCCAAAAGGCTGCGGGTTCTAATCCCGCCGTGGGCATGGATGTTCGTGATTGTCCGTGAAAATACTAATGGTGGTGGGCAGTAGTAGATGGCGATTCGCTGCAGTTGTTGGAGACGGAGAGTTTTAGAGTAGGTGCCCCTTCCTCGATGAGTCTTTGGACTCCTTGGAGGCGTCACGTAATAATAATAATAATAATAATAATAATAATAATAATAATGGTTTATAATTATAGACTAGTATGTATATATTGTCCCACCACTTTTCCGATTGCAGTAAAATGGATGTGGCTTATATAATTCGCAGATGGAAAGAATATCCATATTTCGCGCAGATTTCATTTCGATTTCATGTCAAACTATGAGTACGGTGGAAAATATTTTAGAGGGAAATAACAGTCGAATGTCATTTGTGGTATCTGCTCTTATGCATTTGCAAGTCTGCAGTAGGCAACAATGCCGGATAAATAAAAGTTGGTATCCGGAGAGTTCATCGAAAAACAGTCAATCGAAAGACATTTCATTGAAAAAGCAATTAATCGAATGAACAATTCTTCAAACGACAATTCGTTGAAAATGCAATTCATAGAAATAACAATTCACCGAAAATTTTAACTTTTCGAAAATGTTATGATAAAAGTGATCCATTTAGAACAAAAACTGAACCGTGCAGAGTGAGATAGAAATGTTACTTTAATAGGGAATAATTATAGAACAATATGGTTTGTTATTGTCTTTCTTGTTTGATAACTGTTTCATGTCTGTTCATGGGACTAATTTGCCTGTTTCTGGGAGGAAATGTCCAGCCTACGCAGACTCCATTATTATTATTGTTACCAGTTGTAATATGCAACTTCAATACAGCAATTATTATGGGATGACTTTTACTCAGATTCGCTATTTGAAAACTTTTACAAGAAAATGTCGAACCGTTCCAGTTTTCAGTTCAGCTATATTCGGGGTAACAAAGAAATAACGTGTCCAAATTATGTATTACAATAACTCTCTGACTTAGCGAAATTAGTAGAAATCATCGGTACAAGAAGCTGTCTGCACGGTTCAGTTTTTGTTATAAATGGATCACTTTTATCATAACATCTTCGAAAAAAAGTTTCGAAAAATATTATTAGCAATTCACTTTGGCTGAATCAATTTAATGAAATTTTAGTTAAAATTTTCGGTGAATTGTTTTTTCGATGAATTGCATTTTCGATGAATTGCCTTTTAGATGAATTATCTTTCGATTAACTGTTTTTCAATGAATTTTCATGGAACCATACGACACTTAGCCCAAGCTAAGACCTGAAATACCGACTAATAAGCGCCGATGCCCTTTGAGAATATGGTCCTAACATTCACTAACTACGGCTATCTGTTAGGTGCGTCTAATAATTTTAATAGGAATAAATTTATTCCAATTTTAACTTACTGCATGATCAAACGTGTTGTCTCTAGTATTCTCTCTCTCTCTCTCTCTCTCTCTCGATCATTCTTCCGCTAATTCTTTCTTTTTCTTTCTCATACTCTCCTGTCAGGTTATCAGTTAAGCAGCAAAACTAGTTCGACAGCATTTTAAATCTGCTTCCAAAAACTTAAGACTTTAACCAGTGAATTAATTAGATGGCTATTAAGGCTAGCGAGATGATAAATCTCCTTGTCTTTTATTGTTATTATTTATGCTCCAATGGCTAAGTTGACAATTATTATATATCCAATCTCGTTATCTCCAACAAGACTGAAAGAAATGGGTTTAATTAACAGAACAAGAAAAGAGTGTTGAGTATTATTATCAAAACGAGGGGGAAAGTTGTTCAGGTAATATTGGAAATGAACACACCTTGCAGGTTTCTCTCCCTCTTTTTGTGGTATCAGTGAGAAGACACTTAATGCAAAACAACATTGTCATTCCAATATACCTGAACAACTTTGAAATTTGTTCAGGTATATTGAAACAACACTGTCAGCCCTTATAATTTGGTATTATCAAGCAGTGTTTCTTAAACTACGTTCTTGTAGGTTTGCCCCGATGCATACAGACGTTTATAACTTGTATCAGATTTATCAGGATACTTTGATGGTATCATATGATTAAGTGTACGTTATAAATTATTGTATTATAAATTTAATTATACAAATATCATTTATATAATTAAATTTATTAATTAAACAATCTTCAGTGAATGGGAGAAACACTAATTTTTATTAAATTGTCATTTCTAGAACACTTATGATTACTTTATTAATTTTCTCATATTATGTTTTCTTAATTAAAATATTTACAGCTAACAGTTCGTTGTCATGATTTCTTTCCGACAATTTTTTATGAAAAATTTCATAGGGATTCCGCAAAGAAGAAATATTTAATGTAACTTTCTGCAGTCTCAAAAAGTTTAAGAAACACTGTTCTATAAGGCACTTCAAATTGCTTCACCTTACCTTTATCTTGTTCTTCCTCCGGATCTTTTCCAGGGAAAATATCCAGAGGGTTTGATACCATCTTGGTATCCAACACTGGCTTTGCTAATATTTCTTCTTCCATTCTGTTCTAGTAACGTGACACCTTACGTTGGCTCTGCCCATACATTCTTGAATAGTAATAATATTAAGTTCATTCCTAATATCTTCATTTTTAATATGCTTCTGCCATTGATAAAGATTCTAGTCTTGGATAAAGTGCTTTATTTCTAACCCAGGTCTATGATCCAGAAGATAAAATAAGTTTAAACATTGCCTTGTATAGTGCTAGCATAGTGTTTTGGCTTTCTCTCTTATTCCATACAAATTTATTCACCTAGCTCCGAACCTCACTAGCTTTGCTTATTCTTTATCCATTGCCATATTTAATTTTTACATAGTCTATAAATGATAAGTAAAGTGAACATATGTGCACCTTTGTCCTACATCTGATTTTAAATCAAATCATCTTCCTCTATCTCTTTCAACTTTAGCTGCTGAGTTAATAGCAGTGTAGTTAACGTAAGTGTAGACCATGTATTGCTCTGTATAATCTCCCATTTTGCCAATTATGTAATGCCTCATTTACTTCATTCATATAATTTCTATAACTGTAACGTTTGAACAGCATTTCTCTATCCAGATCTGTAAAACTAAAATACAGATCCTTGTTTATATGATTTCTCGACTATCTGTCGTAAAGTCAAGTAAAAAAAAAAAAAACTGATCCTAACAACTCCAATTTGGCTGAACAAAGCTTGTTTTTCTTCAACTTTCTCTTCCACAATTTTCAGATAATAAAGCTATCGTGATGATAAATCTCCTTGCCTATTATTGTTATTATTTACTATCACTAATTTCAATGGTAAATTGTCAATTATTATTGATTATTGTTTTCTAATCATTTAGAGCCTGCCTGGTTGGCCGAGTGGTTAGTGTATCCACTCTCCAGACTGTGGGTTCGATTCCCGCCAGTAGCATGGATGTCTATCATTATCCTATTAACTCTTTGTGGAAAGAGCATCTGCTACCCATACCACTTCTAGCAGAAGGCTTCACCCCCAAAATCCAATGAGGAACGAGTGTAGCCTCATTGGATTTTGTCTTATCATCTCTTATCATCTTCAACGATGCCGAAAGAAATTTAATTAACATAAGAAAAATCTCCTGAATCTGTTTTTTTTTTTTTTTTTTTTCAATTGAGAGTAAGTTTGCTGATCTTATATTATACAAGGTAGCGGTTTTTTTTTTCTTTTCTTCTTCTTCTGGAAACTCAGCATTTTCATTTCGCATACAAAGCAAATCGACCCAAGAGCACACAGTTTACAAACAGAGATGAATTCTATGGAGTGGAGTATTCTACTGCGCTAGGTACTTGGACTCTTTGGAGGCGTCTCGTAATAATAATAATTTTTTTAAAAATATGTTTTAACATTTTATTATTTCTCAGATAAATTACATACATTACATAAACACAATTATGCATAACAGATACTTGCACGTACATAATGTTTTTTTAAAATAATAATTTTTTTTTTTTTTAAACATTTTATTGTCTCAGATAAATTACATACATAGATACAACAATAGTTTTATATACACGTATATATATATATATATATATATATATACATAATATTTATAATACATTACAATTGTGAATAACAAATACTGGCGAGTTATTAATATTTTTAAATTATAATAATTTTTTTTTTTTAAATAAATAATATTTTTGTTCACTGCTAAAATATTTACACATACATATATACAATAGTTATCTTGAGTATAACAGTAATAATTTTTTTTTTTTATATAAAAAAAAAAAGAAAACAATTTATTATGTCTCAGTATAAGTTACTTACAATAATAATATTTACAATAATTACTATAAGGATTATACAGAATTTTTGATTTTAGAATATACATATACATAATAATAATAATAATAATAATAATAATAATTTATTTATTTTATTCATTTATTTATCATTATCATTATTTTTATTTATTTATTTATTTATTTTATGTCTCAGATGAATTGCATACATAGTTGCTGTAGTAATTATATATATATATATATATAATATTTATAACGCATTACAAGTGTGTATAACAGATTCTTGCAAGTTGGTAATTTTCTTCCTCGAAGCTTAGCAGAGCTTATCTGAGGAAGATAATAGATGACAGAGGGTGTTGACTTTACTGTTTGTTGGTACGTGCTTGTAAGACTTCGACTGCTATTACAGTTTAACTTTTTTTTTTATTTTTATTTTATTTTTATTTTTGTGCAAATAGGGTTGGATTTAAACATGGTGTGTTTGTTTCTTTGTGTTCTTGTAGTGTTAGTTTTTGAGAGGGGGGGTTGTCATAGGTTTGTGTGTGTGTGTGCGTGCGCATGTGTGGTGGGGGAGAGAGAAACAGGAATTGCTCTAATTTTCATTCTCGCTATAATATTTATATAGTGCCTGTTTCAGCTCTCTGTATGTTCCTAGGTTTCTGTTGTCGAACGGCAGTTTGTTTAATAATAATAATAATAATAATAATAATAATAATTTATTGATTGCTAAAATATTTATACATACAATAAACATCTTGTGTGACATTGCATCTTATAATTTTACAGAGTTCAGTACTAAGTGCTGCAATTTCTACATTGGATTTCAATTAAAATTTTTAATAATACTTTTTTGCCTTTATATTATGTATTTACAACACATGTTCTTCTAATATTAACAATGAAGATTATACAGAATTTTTTGTATAATTTTTTTTTTCAATGTTTGAAAAAGAGTGATTATACAAACAAATTTCTGCATTTGTTTATAAGGATTACTTCTAGATAAGTGAGGCAAGTTAATTCCACCTACTTCGAAGCTTGGGTCAGCTTTTATGAAGAGAGTGGGATTTAGCCTTCACTACTTATGTTGTTGCTACTGTTTATGTATGGGATGTAGGCATTGGATGCTAGTGATTTGTGATGTGTATATTAGTGTTAATGGTATCTTAACTTTGTTGGTATATTTTCCAGAGTTATTTTTTTAATGTTCTGTAGTTATCAACGTGTTTTAAATTTCTTGGTAGGTTGTTGAGTTGCGTGGGTATCTGATGTGATCTCATAAAAGAACCGTATGAGTTGTTGAAGGGTGTGGGGATGTAGAGAGTTGTTGTAGGTCGTGTTATACGATATGTGTCTCTGTTGTTTCGATAGGTGATGTTGAAGTAATTCCTTGTTATTGTCATGTAGTGTTTCAGGTTTTTAATGCTCAGAATTCTGTGTATCGCCATGTGCTTGTCGGATATTGGTTGTTGCGTGTAAGGTTGTGTATTATCAACATCTGTGTTTTGGTGCCGTTGATTAGAATTGCGTTTTGGTAGAAGTATGTTGTGATTTCATTTAGGTCTTGTTGTCCTTTGCAGAGAGCTGTGTTAATGTCTGTGTGGATTGCTAGTAGTGCATTGTCATCTGCGTATTGAAATATTTGACTTCTTATGGATATGTTATGAACATCGTTAATGTATATGTTGAATAGATTGGGTGATAATATGGCACCTTGAGGTACACCGTGTTTTATTTGTATACTCCGACTGTGACATGTACCTATTTTTGTTACTTGTGTTCTGTTTGAGAGGTAGTTCTTGAACCATGTATGTAATGTTCCTCTTATACCTATTGAGTATAGTTTGATGAGTAGTATGTCCTGTTCAAGTGTGTCAAATGCTTTGGTTAGGTCCAGCAGTATAAGAACAGCGTATTTGTTTTTGTCGAGAGCTTTGTTTATGTGTCGGCGATGTCTTCTAATAAAGTAATGGTGCTTTTTGTTTTCTGAAAGCCGTATTGGTTTTGTGAGATGATGTTGTATATTTCTGTAAATAGTTTTGTAGTCTGGCGTGTATTATTTTTTTCTAGAATTTTTGAGATGACTGGTAGTGGTAATAATTTTTTTTTTTTTTTAAACATTTTATTATGTCTCAGTATAAATTACATACAATAATAATATTTACAATATTTACAATAAGGTTTATACAGAATTTTTGAATTTAGAATATAATAATAATAATAATAATAATATATATATATATATATATTTTTTTTTCATAAACGACTTATTTGTTTTTGTTTTTACAATGAAAATGATAAGGTTTACTATCACACAGAGTATCTGCACACACACAATGAAAAACATATTATCTTTTCTGTACAGTACGAAAATTCGATATACAAAATGCAGAGTACATTTTATAAATATGAATATAAATTTTTTTAAACTAGCTAAATATGGATTGGCACCAATGTGCACACAATTCACGAGACAATGCAGTAATGCAGCATACACACACAATTCAATAATAATAATAATAATTTTTTTTTTTTTTTTACATTTTATTATGTCTCAGTATAAGTTACATACAATAATAATGTTTACAGTATTTACAATAAGGATTATACAGAATTTTTTTTTTTTTATGTCTCAGATGAATTGCATACATAGTTGCTGTAGTAATTATATGTATATAGTATTTATAACGCATTACAAGTGTGTATAACAGATACTTGCAAGTTAGTAATTTTCTTCCTGGAAGCGTAGCAGAGCTTATCTGAGGAAGATAATAGATGACAGAGGGTGGTGGTTTCATGGTTGTGTTCCTATAGTGGTCACAAGCCAGGTGTTGATTTTACTGTTTGTTGGTACGTGCTTGAAAGACTTCGACTGCTATTACAGTTTAACTTTTTTTTTTTTTTTTTTGTGAAAATAGGGTTGGATTTAGACATGGTGTGTTTGTTTCTTTGTGTTCTTGTAGTGGTAGTTTTTTGAGAGGGGGGGGTGTCGTAGGTTTGTGTGTGTGTGTGGTGGGGAAGAGAGAAACAGGAATTGCTCTAATTTTCATTCTTTAATAATAATAATAATAATAATAATAATAATAATAATAATAATAATAATAATAATAATAATAATAATAATAATAATTATTATTATTATTATTATTATTAAGCAGGCAAGAGAAATGTTCTGATATATATCGGAAATGAAGGCACTTCTTGTATATCCTACTTCTTTTCCCTTCTTTTTTGGAGAATATGTAAGAAAACATTTAATGCTAAATGTCATTGAGTAATATACGTAACGGTTTTCTATTTTTGTGAAGAGAAAACCATAATTCCTGGTAGAAAACATTACTAATTATTGCAGTTCTGGACTGAAAACTTCTGCTGATAAATAGCATGGAGTGGTAGTGGAACTAATATATATTTATTTCATTTCATGATGGTTATTAATCGTTATCTTTTCCGCTGTTTTTGACTCCAAATATGATTTTTCTTGATGTTTCCTACATTAATTACTGGCACGCTATATTACAAAAAAAAAAAAAAAAATCACTATCAGCTGCATCAACATTAGTAGTAATACTGCCATTTTCCTGAAAATTTAAACACATATCATTCTATATTATTCATCTGTCTTAACTAAGTAATTGCGAATCTTCATTATACGACAAAGCTAATGATGTCCTCGGGGCTCTGGCGAAGATGTTAGGACTGCAATGACATCTGCTGTTTCATCATTGGCGGAAGAATTCATATATCAACGGCAATGTGAAACAATTGGCTGGCGGAAGAATCTGAATACAGATCAACGGCTGGCAGGGTGGGCCAAGTTAGCTGGCTATTGCAGATTGGGAGAGATCGGGGGCCTCACCACGTTACTATCTTCTCTATCCTATAGTGGACCATGGAGCAACGGAAATATTTTACAAGCTGTGCTTTGGAAGTTAGAACCTCTGCAACGTCCCAAGCTGTAAATAGTTACAGGAAAGAAGAACACTGTGAGTAAAACGAGCGAATGGAGAGCAAATGCACTCCATGATGATGATGTCAGCAGCTTAAATCCGAAAGGAAGGTCGGCATCTGATATGCCCCCGTTTGAAAACAAGAAACAGAGTCTGGAAAATTGGAACTTGGAATCTAAGAACATTATATAAACTAAGGAATTTTGACAACCTTATACAGGAAATGAAAGGACTTAAAGTTGATGTGATGGGAATTAGTGAAACAAGATGGCCTATCACGGGAAAACTAGAAAAAGATGGCTTTACATTTGCATATTCTGGTGGAGAGAAGCATGAATATGGAGTGGGTTTCATGATTAAGAAAGACATCTTTAAATGTGTAATGGCGCTGTGGCCCATAAATGAAAGAATAATACTTATTAAATTAGCCACAAAGCCTTTTAACATCATAATTATCCAGGTTTATGCTCCTACGATGACTCATAATGATGAAAAAATAGAAGATTTTTATAACAACTTACAAAAATCTATAGAATATGTAAAATCAAATGAGATACTCATAGTGATGGGTGACTTGAATGCAAAGGTTGGAGAAGGAGAAGAAAATCCAGTCGTTGGAAAATTTGGATTAGGCGATAGAAATTAAAGAGGTGAGAGATTGATACAATTCTGCATTCAAAACAATTTACGCATAATGAATACTTTCTTTTAACATCCAAAGCGCAGACTATATACTTGGACAAACCCAGATAACTCTATAAGAAACCAAATAGATTTCATAATGATAAATAATAGATACAAAATTAATATAACCAACATAAAAACATACCCAGGTGTTAATATAGGTTTAGACCATAACCCTGTTATGTCTATTTTAAAAATTAAACTAAAAAACATTTCTAAAAACAATCATACTGAAAGACTTGACTTGACAGCTCTGAATATACCTGACAACATAATGGTGTTTAACTCAGAAATTAGGAAGAAATTAGATCATGTAGGATATAAAACAGAAGACAATATACTTTGTAACACAGAGGAAATTGAAAACAGGTGGTCAAATTTTAGAAGTGCAATATATAAGACAGCTAACGAGGTTATCCCAAAAATTAAATACAATAAGAAAAAACCCTGGATGGCTGAATCAATACTAGAACTTATGAATGAAAGACGAAAAAAGAAAAGTACACAACAGTATAGAATACTCAGTAAAAGTATAAAAAATGAATGCAGGAAGGCTAAAGACAAGTGGATAAATGAAAAATGTAAAGAAATAGAGGAATTGGACAAGAAACACAATAGTAAAGAAATGCATAAGTCAATCCAGGCTCTGACAAATAAAAAGAAAAATTTCAGCCATAATCCTTATATAAAAGATCAAAATGGAAAAATGCTACTAGAGACACAAGATATCATAAAAAGATGGAAAGATTATGGAAAAGAACTGTTTGACTCTGATCGCACAGACTCACCAGATATACAAAATATGGATAGTGAACCAATTACATATGAAGAAATAGAATACGCCCTAAGTCAACTAAGTCAAATGAAAACAGGTAAAACACAGGCCCTTATCAGATCCCTATCGAATTGTTAAAGAAAGTAAATGAAAACATACTTAATGACCTAAAGGTTATTTTTAATAACATCTATGATACAGGATACATCCCTGATGATCTAAGGAAATCCATCTTTGTCACTATTCCCAAAATCCCAAGAACTTTTGAATATTCAGAATATAGACGAATAAGTTTAACAAGCATGTAACAAAATTACTACAGAATAATCCTAGAAAGAATAAAAGGCACTTTGTCAGTAGAAATAGAAGACACTCAATCAAGTTTTCAAAAAGATAAAGGTACAAGAGAAGGAATTTTCAATTTGAAAACATTACGTGAAAGAAGCCTTGATAACCAGAAAAGCATATATCTTTGTTTTATTGATTACACCAAAGCAACTGATTCAATAGATCACAAGAAATTAATACATATCATACAGAATAACGGGTTAAAAGAAAAATATCTACGTATAATTACAAATATATACTGGAATCAAATGACCTCAATAAGATATAAAAATGCATATTCTGACAACTTTGAAATCAAAAAAGGAGTAAGACAAGGGTGTGTTTATCACCCTTACTGTACAATATATATAGTGAGCAAGTTTTTGTAAAATATTTCAGAACTGAAGGTTGTAAAAGTCGGGGGTAGGAACTTCAACAACTTCAGGTATGGCTTATCGCTGAATCTGAAGATGATCTTCAAAACTTAGTCATAGAAATTTATAACAGAAGCTTAGACATGGGATTAATTATTAACCTATTATTGACCCAATAAATAAGAAACTAAACATAACTATTAACAAAAAGAAAATTGAACAGGTTCAGTCTTTTATATATTTGGGACAAATGTTTACAGACAGAGGAAAGTCCATTAAAGAAATAAAAAGAAGAATAGAGATAGCAAGAAAAGCCTTTATTATATGAAAACTGTTCTAACATCCAGAGACATTAATATAGACACGATAAAAAGATTAATAAAATGCTATATCTGGTCAAGCTTTCTCTACAACAGTGAAACTTGGACTCTAAATAAAGAGGCAGAGAAAAAATTAGAAGCTTTCGAAATGTAGACCATCAGAAGAATATTGAAAATACCATGGACAGAGAAAATGAAAAACGAAGATGTTTTAAAGAAAACAAAAATGAAAAGAACATTAATGAAAATAATTAAAGAACGAAAACTTAAATATTTTGGACATCTAACTAGACAAGAAGGCATTCAGAAATTAATATTAGAAGGGAAACTGGATGGAAAAAGAGGGAGAGGTAGACCCAGGAGAATGTGGTTTGAAGACATTAAGCACTGGACTGGCTTGAATTACTATAAATGTTCCAGAGTAGCCAAAGAAAGAAAAAAGTTCCGTGACATGGTTGCCAACCTCCTAGGGGATGACACTTGAAGAAGAAGAATGATGTCCTCCGATTGTTTTCATAATCTGAGAGCTTATGACTGTGGTCGCGAGTCTTTGACCAACTGTTTTATTTTTAATGCAATTCTCCGATTCATATTTTGGTTTTTTTTTCTTTCATTCCATATAAATTTAAATTCCAGCTTGCTTCTCACCATACCCACATTGCTTATTCTCTTATCTATTTTCATGCGACACGTGCTACTTGTTCTACAGGTTTCCTGTTCAGAATGTTGACATTTTATTGTTGTTTTGTTGTCCATTTTAAGTTTTTTCTTCTTTTAAGTTGATAGTTTTTATACCAACTTTTATAGCGGTTATTTAATTTGTTTCGAGTTCTTAAGACACGCAATGAATTTATTTAAGGATAGAAAATAATCTGGTAAGGTAAAAAACTGAATTTATAATCCGATTTAAACCAAATGCGACATAACTTGGCAATTTTTGATAAAGATCCGTCTTTGTCCAGCCAAAGCTGAAATTAATGAAACATCTGAGTTTTGACTGGACAAGTATCCTAGACGCGATGCGAACCCAATCTTTTCAGCCAAAGGGATTCGTCTTTACTGACTGAGCTACAGAGAGCCCTCTTTCATACGAGTTGCAAAATTTCTCACCACACGATACATTGTAGGTCTCAAAAGTATGAAACTGTTTCACTTCTAAGAAAGTCTGCATATCAGAATAAGCCAACTTTGCTGATGTGTTCCTTTATTATTTTTGCTGAAGTTAGTAGTACTTCTGCTTTGAGAATAAATTATTTTAGAATAATATTCCTTCCTTCTTTCCTATTTTAACGCTTACGCGTAGACCCGCATCGCACCATGCAGGCGCTCGAAACCAAACCTGTTGAAAAAAAAAAAAAAAAAAATCTTCGCGGGATGAAGAACCAGAGTTTCAGGAAGGAATACCCTTCCATATCCGTATGCACTCAGCTAACTCACCTTCAGGTAAAAACTCCTGATCAAGGTTCTTCGCGCTTTAGACGTGATTCAATTTAAGTCTTTCCAACCAAAAGACATCGTCGACTGAGTTGTGCAGGCTCTAGAATATTACAGGCTAAATAAATTGCAATATCATTTTACTAGTTTCATATCTTTCGAATTCCAGCTCATAGATTTTGTGCTTTCTCAAACATCTGTTATACAAATCGACTCGCTTGTGAGAATCCCAAATATTACAGTCATTCGCAGTGTTCTACTTAAGTACGAAGAGATTAAACTATGTGTTACTATTTAACTCCCTCCGTAGCGAAATTGCAAGAACGACAGTGCTTTACCCCCTTCGGTTAGAAAAGGTCTAAGTTCGATTCTCTTCGTGAAGGGAGGAATTTTAATATGTTTTTTTCAATTAAAGGTGAGTTAGCAGATCTCATACAGAAGTAGCAAGATTTTTTCCTCCCTGAAACTCGGGTTTTTAATCACGCGTGCAATCAAATCGGCCTGGAGAAAACATGCAATTTACAGACAGAAAAAATACTAGTGGTAGTAGTAGCGGTTTTGTGTAGTTGGTGGATTAAATGGTGGAGACGGAGAGTTGTGGAGTAGAGTGGTCTCCCTCGATGAGTCCTTGGAGATGTCAGGTCATAATAATAATAATAATATTTAACTGCCTGGTTAGTCGAGCATTTAACGCAACTGCTCTCCGACCAACAGGCTGCGAGTTCGAATCTAGCCAGCATGTTAGTGATTGTCTTTGGGTAGCAGATGAATTACATCCCATGAGGGTGAGATCTCACCTGTACTTATTATGGAATGGATTGAAAAATCCATGTTTTGGTCATTAGAATTTACTACTGTTTATAAAAAATAAATTAAATATTTAATAAATCCTTAGCTTGCCCACAGTGCTAATGTGTTACAAGTTTACAACATGCAGAAGGAAGACCATTAAAAAATAAAAAAATTCCCCTTGTCAGTCGATAGGTCTTAGAACTCAGCCAAAAGAGCACGTCGCAGAGTTCTACTGGTTATTGAAATTCTATTTCAACCTTTACTTTGTTTTCAAAAAATCAGATAATACCCATGCGTTTGTTCAATGTTAGTTATCCAGGACTAGGATGCTTCCTTCCTGGATTCTTGGAGTTTTCCTTCACAACAACAAAAAATATAAAAGGTTAATTGCATAGTTTAGCTGTGGCTCTCAAACTGTGATGTCAGTCATCATCAGCATACTCTAGAACTGTTGATTTCATGATCCCTTCATAGTGGTACTTGATGCGTCTTACTGGTTGATGCAATTTTTAGATAACACAGAGCAAGTCAGCAATAGCTGATGAATATGCAATATCGAGAACAACGATTTCTTATTCTGTTGAATATTTAACACCTTCTTCCTTTAGATATATAATGCTTCCTTGTTCCTTAATAGTAACGGAAATATTTATCAAGCCATTAATATGACTCATGTATGTCGAATTATAAACATTATCAGTGTCATTGTTAAAGCACTATTGTATCTGTAGAACTGAATAAATTCGATAACATAACAATAAGAGTTTAATAGGTAATGGCTTGCCATTGAACGTGATGAATTAAGACAAAAAATTGAAAAAAAAATTTTTTTTTTTCCAAACTCACATCTTGATTTCTGTGTTTTTATTTTATAAATGTGAAGCATATTGATATCCAGATAGAGAAGGGAGCCACTCCTAGTTTGAGCAATAAGAGCAGTTTTATTAAGTATTTTAATTAATTAATTGTGAAACAAAAAAAAATTAAGTAAACGTCATCCAGCTATCCTCAAGTTACCTCAAATGTTTTTAATGCTCGGCGATCCGCAGTCTCAGTCCGCATGCAACCCTTGGAGTCCATATTTATGCAACCTTCGAAATATTTTTCTAATAAATAAAAATGGGGCCCTTTCAAAAATAAAAAGCAATTAGTTTTATTTTGAGCAAAATAAAATTAAAACCATAATAATTTTTGATTTTGATATTTTATAAAATGAAATAATACTTAATAATATAAGTCCACAATAAATTAACAAAATTAATCCATTCATATTTTTAAGAAGCCTGATGCAAATATGGCCCACGAGCGCGCGCGCGCGCACACACACACACACACAAAGGTAGAATTATTGATGGGATCACCATGGTTTAGAAGACAAGAATCGCGAACAAGTGACAATTGTGTTTAAGAAAGGAGGGGGAACAGCATGATGTCTGCCATCTATAATTTTATAATTACATTAAACTACGAGATGGGATCAAAAATTTATGCCAGATAGCATTATTGTAATTAATACAAACTCCTCCGCTAATTTCAGATAGAGTAAAATCTGCTCCGGCAGAATTTACTCTGTTTTTACCGGAGCCTTCGCATGCTTGATAATGGTAATTTGATAATGAAAAGCAAGCATGTGTATATCTCTGAGCTCCGATTTCCATTCACAAATATAAAACCAACTTCGAATACTTAGTTAAATGTACATCCGGTAAAAATATGAATTCGGGTAATTAATGAAGTTCATACCGTTGCCGTCTAGATGGACATAGGTCTCTTGATGAAGAAAGGTCGATAATAATAATAATAATTTTATGCTTTCTCAGTTCTGGTCTTTCCGTCTATTATTTTAATATGATTTTACTTCTCGAACAATAAAAATTAAAAATTAATTAAATCTGGAATTTTTTATCTCAAGGAATTTTTTTTAGCTTAGGAAATTAAGCCATCTTGCCTTAAAATTGAAGTAACAGCTTTTCCTGTTGTAAATCACATCAACCGATACGCGAAACACGAACTTAATACGTTGATGATAAATAGTTTACCTTCCTCGGAGATAATTATAAACTGCATCTGGTATATATTGTATGCTTTATATCCAGGATGAAAAGAAGCATTGAATAGAGTCAGATTTTAGTCAATGGTTGAGGCCCTATGCTCCGCAGGGAGCGAAGAGTAAGGTAAGGTAGGGTAAGGTAAGGTAAGTAATATCCAGGATAAGCTGTTACTTTTGGGTTATGCATACGATGCCTTTTAAATAACTTGGAAATGTAAACAGAAAAAAAAATATTGAAAATGTAAAATTTGAAATAAAAATTTCAAGCCATTTCTCAGCGCTATCAAAAAAAAAAAAAAAACTTTTAAAGGTCAAAATTTCTATGTGCTAGATGTACTGCGTCGGGTTAAAAATCATATCAGTATATATATATATATATATATATATATATATATATATATATATATATATATATATATATATATAATCTAGGATGGCGAATGCATGTAAAGCACCAGAAAAAAAAAAAAAAAAATATATATATATATATATTTATTTATTTATTTATTTTATTTTATTTTTCTGGTGCTTTACATGCATTCGCCATCCTAGATTGCAAAACATGGCAATGAAAGTCAATATTTTCTATATTTCTTGCTTATAATACTGCAGCAAAAATTAATTAACAGATTATACACAATGATCGTTCTCTCTTTTTAAAAATGATAATAATATTTAATATTAGTCGACATCAACAATATAGTATGTTGGAATTCCGATACTTAAACTCACAATAAATTTTATCCTTTTATTATGGCTTCACTATCAAACAATATTTTGTTCGTTGAACAAGAGACATTCAGCAGTGTCGCTGTTTGTCCGCGCTTTGTGCACGTATAATGACCGACCGCTTCAGTGGCATACACAAAAGGCTCATACCAAAGCTGTGGGGGTACGGAGGATCATCTCTTACTAGTTCGCGCGTGCTGATTAACTGCTGCAGGCGACTGAGATCACGGCGTTCTCACGTGCCCGTAACCTCAAGACCTTTGTAACCTTTGCTACAGGTTGATCCAATTCTTAGATTTTCACGGCTTATTTACCGTTATCTGGGTGGTTCAATTTCTGGAGATAGGAAGTGTGCAGCTACCGTGCAGCTGACCAGGGAGGCCAGCTATTTTGCCTCGAACGTCAGAGGACTAGCGCTCGGTTTAGGTTTATTCACGTTTGCGGCTTCAGGTCTCTGCAGATGAACTCCGTATTCGTGCTACCGAGAAAAATTACTTGATCTCTATAGAAAATAGAAATAAATAACAATTGGATATTCCCCCCCCCCCACACACACACACCTTTCCTTACGTGTTTCTTCTTTTCCAATAAATGTGAAAACGATTATAAAATATAATTTATATGTTTAGGATATTCCTTAATTGTTTCTTCCTCTCAATTATAAGGGAAATAAAAATAATTAAACACTTTGGAAATTTTAAATTTCCAATTTTAATTTTTAAATTTTCAGTGTAATTTATGAAATAGAAGTAATCGACTACTTGTTTCATGTATTTGATGAAAAAGATTTTACTGAAAACCTTTTTCAAAATCTAGTATGTTAATCATTTTCTCAGTACCTTAAAATACATTTGCTCTTATCGGGAGTTGATTTGTTTAAAATATTTGTCAAAATCCATTAAAATTATATATATATATATATATATATTTTTTCTTTTTGGATAAGTATCATCACCCCAGATAATATATATTTTCAGGTTCAGTAATAACTGACTACCGGAATAAAATGTCTTGTATTTATCTAATTTTAAAGCAAGTGACGCTACGGGGTGCGAGTGGCAGTGCATAAAACTATGATCCAGAAGAAAAATAAGATCGAAACGCAGGGTGGTAGCTTAGGGTAGCGGTAGGGAGTATGGGAGGGTAGTGGAGTGGAAAGGATTTACCGCACCCCCCCCCCACACACACACAAAATAAATAAAATTAAATAAATAGTATAATAATAATAGTGTTGCAGGTATTGGGTGCTCTCTCATGTCTCCGATTCTTTACAAATCACTAGAAGCTGTGGTATATATATTGAGAAGTAAAAGTGCCATGTCATTCGGACATCCTTCATTCCAGTTATATGTCATTATAACGTCTTTTTTTATTTGTATTTGTATATTCTTATTTGTGGCATGACCCTTGTTCGTAGCCTATTCTGGCACTAGAACATGTTTATTATTATTATGTACATTTTTTATGTTACTCCCACCCACAAAAGGTTATGTTAACTACAGTACGTTAGTACTGTGGGTGAGCAGGGATTTATTATATATATTTTTTGTATTTATTTGTTTATTTTTATTTAATAACCCGGGAACCATCCTCTGGGACCTGACACGGAACATTTTGCAAGCCACTTCAAACTTTCGAACAATATTTTGTTTGTTGAGCAAGAGACATTCAGCAGTGTCGCTGTTCGTTCATACTCTGTTTTATAGCATTGTTTTCCGTGTGAAGTTAGGAAAATGAAATAAAACAACAAATAAAATCCTTCAACAAGCTGGACGGTTGTTTCACAGCAAGCGATAAACTTCATCTCCCGCCTAAGACGATCACAGACATTTATGTTTACTGTGGTATTCGAACCCGTAGTATGTTGGCTGGAGAGCGAACACGCTAACCATGTATGGAATCCTTGAGTTCCATTTCATGAAAAAAATTTCACATGAAATTTTTTTAATGAAGTTTACTACAAATTCTGAAGCTCTTAGAGACGAGTCTTGAAAAGCAATAAAAGCTCAAGATGCAAACTGCTTGCCAAAAAATAGCAGTTTTACTAATACATGGCCTTCCAGACCATGATTCATTGTTCCTAAAGCATGCTTTTGGAGCAGCAATGAAAAAAAGATTTTGCAATGCTAGGGACTGCAGTCGCGATATTATTCTGTATTGGGGGAAAGGATTTAGAGGAGAATGGGAAAAGAACCGATGCCTGTGATTATTATTAGAAAGATGTCGCTAATCTGAGCATTATTATTAGTTCATCATATACTGTGTTGCTGTAGACTGTAAGACCGGAATCCAGTTAAGATGACATTGAAGAACATTTTAGGCACTCCCTTAAATAATATCACTTTTTTTTCTTGATATTTGGTCTTCCTTTCCTACTTTCGAAAGTACTATATTTATTTTTCCATGTCACAGATGATTCTCCCTTCTAAAAATAAACATTTAAAAATTAAAAAAAAAAAAAAAAAAAGATGTGAATGCTGAACATTTTAACATTAAAACTATCCGAGATTCTCTTCTAATGTTATAATTTAGCAGTTGCTGATTATATTCATCAACTGTTACACTTCTATCTTGAAAATCTCATTATTTTTATTATATTTTTTTTTAAGAATTTGTTTTAACTTCTTTAATGCATGCCATGACGTCATATCTTCAGACTACATTCATTTCTTCTATCTCTCTATCTAAAAATATGTGACTATATTGAAATTTTCCAGAATAATTCACATCAATAATAATGCTATGAACAAATATTAAGTAATAAAATATTTTAATTCTTTGCTGTAACATGAATTTTTCTTAGTGATTAGGGTAGCTTCAGCTTTCACTAAATCACGTGATATGTTGTCTGCTGTGTGTGTTGTCATGCATGCCTTACCTGTTTTTTTATGCAACGTTTTTATGTGGAGTTCATTACGCTTGGAGTTTTTATCCTTTCCTTTAACATACTTGCTTAACTGGATTATAGTTTTTCCTGTTCCACTTCCGTCGGAAACTGAGTTAATCTACAACAGAATATTTACATTGCAGACGGTAGAGTTCAATGGCGGCTACCGTCTGTACATCACTAATAACACAGAGCACTGGGTGACAATAGTTTTTGCTACTGACAACTTCCCACGCCTTGTGATTTTTGTTGTCGTTCTTAAGCTTCAGATGGCGCTTCTCACGGGAAAATAGTCTTTGCTGTTAGCTGATAATCTGGTTTTTTGTTTTCTTTACTTTCTTTTTTTGTTATCTCTTTCATATGATAGATGCACGAATTTTACTTGCGTGTTTTGCTTTTACTAGAATGCGCTATTTATTTAACTGGATTCATATTTCTTTCGAAATGATGAGGGAGCTGCAATATCAGCTATTTATTTTACTTACACATCATATTAGATTGTTTGAAGATATATATTCTGCTGTATAAAATATATGTAGATTTTGTTAACCTTAAAATATTTGATTCTCATCTTGCTGATGGAGAGAAGGTCGTTGTTGTGGGAAAAACAAACTGCTGTAATTGCATTTCTTTCGTGCATAAATGCAGTGATTTGTTTGCCATGTATCTTAACCCAGTGCGAGGGGATGTTAGAAAACCGGTTTTAAATACATCCTCTGTAAATATTGGCAAAGTGAGATTGTCAAACTCATCAATACACATAATCACTGACGAAGGATTTATTGGCTCTAAACTCAACGCTATACTAATTTCAAAATCAGCGTGAAGTTATGCCGTCAGGAGGTTTCAACCACAGATAATTAACGGTAGTAGTAAATAGCATGAGACTAAGGGTATCATCAGTCCAACATTACAGTATTTATATACAGTCTTTAATATGTAGGCTATCGTTGCTTCATGTTTACGCCAGTGATTTAGTAAGAGGGGGGGACGTTAGTCTTATGAAGATTTATCAAATAGAATGACCTTGGTTTCTTTATAACCAACCTTAAAATGCTATAAAAGTTCAAATATAAATAAAGAGGATGCAAAAGTGAACTGCGCGAAGGCGTTGGACAGCTTTAACAGGCCCAAAGGCTCTAAAGAGGCCCACCAGAAATTTTCAAGGACTCGAAGAGGTAGAGATACAAAATCGCAGTTACGTCACTGGTCCGTTTTCATAAAAAGAATCGAGTAGTTTAATCAGTCAGAGAAGTATCATTTATATTTATACATAATATTCATTCATATTTATTGATTCATAATTATTCATTAATGCGGTTGCTAAACAAAATTATACTAGGGAAGAAAATGTATTCTTGTTTTAATCCTTTACCTGAACGTGAGCGTTCAAGTATTTTCACGACTGGACTACTTGTATATATAGATGCTGTTGACTTCACACCCAATTGCCTCAATATCCCATAATGTAAATCATATTTCCTTTTGTAAGTGCATATTGCTATGCTTAACGGACGTATCACTACCCATATCGGTTTCGGTCTTCTATCAAATATACGGCAGATCATTGCCAGAAATTTAGCGATCTAAAAAATCACTCTCATTCTGCTTCCCTCCAACCTACAGCATGCTAAGTGGTTCTACCGGACCACACTTTCACTCCATGCGCCCACTGACAAAAACCTGCACCGAGCCAAACTCCAGCTTTATCCGGCAAGAACCGCTGTACTGCCTGCTATGGCAGGCACCCACTAAAAGACTCTTATCAAGGCCACGTCAGTAGGAGCTAAACTATAGGTCAGTATCCACAGCACTCTCATCACCATGACCACAAGACCACATCAACGGGAACTAGACCTTGCAGAGTGATGACTGTTTTGGTGATGGATTGATTGGACCCGTCCATTTGTCGGATCTGCAATCGAAATTTTTCGATTAAGGGTGATTATTGAGCACCTGGATTTCCCATTGTAGGCTATTGGCAGTAATTTTTTTTTTCTTAGGAAAAAAAAGAAAGAAAGAAACTTAACCTCTTTGGTGTGTTTCGTTGGGACGTTTGGCACGAAGATATTTGTTCATTATAGTCCGCACTAAATAGATGATGAACTACAACGGACTAAGGATTTAATGAAGCCTTTGTTGTGTTCGCTGTAGTCTACCACTTGGCGGATTAATGGATTAGTAGGGATGGCGGCATTTGCAAAGAATTTTGCAGCCCTTTAGTGTAGAAAAGTTTTGATCTCGGGAATACCAGCTTCTCGATGAAGCTGTACGTTTCTTCCGAACCATGGTACGTTGAACGCTATTCGTAAGAATTTGTTCTGGATTGTCTGTAGTTCGATAACGTTTGAATCCGCCGTTTGACTCCAGGCAAGTAAGCCATGCGCCAGGATTGGTCTGTTCAGCATCTCGTACAGAGTACTTTAGGTTTCATGCTTAGCCGGCTGCTTCAGTAACGTAATGGATATGCATTTATGGATAATGTAGTCTTATTTATGTAGCAACTGTGAGTGAGATGTCAGTCACATAAATGGCAAAGAGCAGATTCACTAGCAGGGAGCCCTGTGGAGCTCCTGCTGTGATTTTGCGTTCATACGATCTGATTCCCTGTAGCGTCACTCGGAATTTGCTTTCGCTGAAGTAAGATTTGGTGTTTGACCAATCCCAGTGAATTTGACCTCCAGGAGTTTGAAAAGGAGTCCATTGTGCCCTCTTTTGCCGAGTGATTTGCCACTGTGTAGGATTATTGTGCCTGCCTGCTGCTTCTAGTTGTACCTTATGCGGATGTTCTTCACGACTCTAAGATTGCTGTTCAGTTTAATAGTTCTCCTGAATGCTATAGTTTGGAGGAATTGTACTGATTTTTGTAATTTCGGGATTATGATTACGCCAGCTACTTTGGTGGGAAGTAGGGAAATCGTAACTTATCATATTATAGCAACAACCTTTTGACAATTGACAATTGACATTTATGACTTAAGGGGTGAAGCGAAAAGCTTTTCATAATCCCCGTTGTCTGTTACGGTCACAGTGAGAGAAAATATTATGAGCAGTTTGCTCGCCCAGAATGGGCATGGAGATTATACACCACTGAAGGAAGTTAAAATGGCTTTTGGTCTTTTGTGTTTGAATGTATCCGTAGGCTCATAGGCTACAGCTTGCTGAACTAGATCATTGGGATGAGTGGACGTTTTTAGGAACAACTTTGCAGCTAAAGTTTGTAGGAAGGAGAAGATATAAGGAATATTTGTATCTCGGTGAAGTTTATGATTTCTGATGAACCATGGGACGTTTAGGATCATTCTCAAGCATTTGTTCTGAACCCGTTGCAATTTGATAATATTTGTAGTGGAGATGTGGCTCCAGGCTGGAGAAGCATAAGTAACTATAGGACGAACCGCCACCTGGTATAAAAGTTTGATTCTGATGTTTAGCTTGCTGCTTCTGTTTATTAGGGGGTAGATCTAAGTGATGGCTTTAGATGCCTTTGTACATGTAGCCTTGATGTGTTGGTTAAAAGTTAATTTTTTGTCGAGGACGACACCTAATTGTTTTGTTTCCGTCTGCCAGGGAATTTTGGTGTTGAATAATAAGATGTCTCCTACAGGAGATATCGACCTTTTTGTGAAGATTTAGGGGATTTACTTGCGGTCTCCATTTGGAGAACCATCTTTCTAATTTTAGAAGGTTTTCTTGAAGTTTTCTAGTAACGAAATGTGGTCGGAGAGATCTGACTAATAATGCTGTGTCATTTGCATACAGAGCCATGATGGATGACATTGGCACTCTGGCCAAGATGGGTCGCTGAGATAAGGTAGTGCCTTTAATCTTGACTTGCATGGTCCTGTTTTGCAGATATGAATTAACTAGATGTGTCAATTTCATTGAGATACCAGCTGAGATAAATTTATGTAGCAATCCAAAATGCCATATTTTGTCAAAACAGCTCCCGTGTATGGACGCTAGTTGTAGCTGATAGTAATGTATTCCACTATTCTGTGGATTTGGTGAGTAGTACTGTGGTATTGCCGAAAACCGAACTGCTCTTTAGGAAGGATGTCTAGTTCATTTATTGAGGCTTGAAGACTTTCGAGGATGACCTTCTCCGCAATCTTGCCTAGGTTAGAGATGAGACTGATTGGACGATAATTTTGAGGCAGGTGAGGATCCTTGCCTGGTTTATGTATAAGAATTACATCGGTCAGTTTCCAGGTGGAAGGAAAATAGCGAAGACTTAGGATTGCATTTATAATTATGGTCAGGAGCACTACAGCTTTTCGGGGCAGAAGTTTGATCACCCGATTAGTAATGCCATCTGGCCCAGGAACTTTTTTGTTCTTTAATTTTTTAATAATGTCATATATCTCACCAGGTGATGTTGGTGCAATATGGTCAGTGCTGATGTCAGGAAGTTTGAGTGAGTGTCTGACCTTGCTATGAATCTTATATATGTGATCAAAGTCAAGGTTTTCATAAGAAGGCCTGCATTGCTCCTCCAAATTATTTGCTACAACTTCTGCTTTGTCTATATCTGTGTGAGCAAGGTCTTGGTCAGAGAATATTGGAGGAAGGGATCTGTCTTTGTTTCTGATATTTTTTAGTAGTCCCCAGGTGAAATGGAGGCTAACTTTTCTTCCCATACTTGGTCTCTATGAGCTTTGAGTGCATCTCTTACTGCCCCATTTAGTCTGTTTAGAGCTGTTTTATCTTGTGGTGCACACGTGTTACGGCATCTTTTCCTAGCTTTGTTTTTGTCTCTGATCAAGTTCATGATGTCTTCAGGTAAACAATCTGGTTTGCGGGCAGATTTGCAGGAGGTAGCTACCGTTATAGCAGAATGAATTTGTTGTGTGAGATTTGTAACTGCAGTTTCTACTTCTTCTTTTGTGCATATGTGAGGAACAGGTCCAATATAATCCTTGAGTGCTGTTGACAGTCTTTCCCATGCTATGTAGGAGTGAGAAGGAGGAGACAAGTATTCTTTTTTTCCCAGCTGTAGTACAATTGGGTTGTGATCGGATGATAGTTCATCCATAGATATGATGCTGTATTGAAGTTTGATATCCTGCAGGATAGCTATATCCAGGATGTCACCAGTGCCAAACGTACTGAGATGAGTTGGTTCGGTGGGTTGGTTCGGGCCACAACAGCGTTGCTTGATCCTAAGTAATTGGAAAGGATGCAACCATTCTTGTTGGTGGTTGTGCAATTCTACGCAGGGTGCTTGGAGATCACATCCCCGGCTGTAATGGTGGGCTCTCTGACGCATAAGATGGCATTTACGTCAGAATGTAGTAGAGATTTTTGGGGAGGGTTGTAAGCTGAGTAGATTTTCAGTCTGCCAGCGGAGCTGGTGACTACTTCCACGCCTGTGATCTCAAGGTTAGTGCTTGAAGGGTTGCTCACAGAGTGGTGCTTAATGTAATTTTTAATGAAGATGGTAGTGCCGCCGCCTCTGTAGAGTAATCTATCATTTCTGTATAGGCGATAATCCCTTATTTTAGGATTGTCTGAGGGTCTTAAATGAGTTTCACTGATTAATATAACATCTAGTTGATACCTATATGTGAAATCTCAGAGTTCCAGAATTTTGTTTTGAAGGCCATTTGCATTCCATGCAACGATCTGAAGAGATGCTGAATGAGTTTGTTACTATTCATTTATAAGAGCTGTGAGGATGACCTGTGTTTCACGAAGAAATCTTTTAGTGGAGGTTGCAGTAGAGTTTGACAGGCTGAAATCTTGTAGCATGTTTGCTAGTGAGGCCGTAATAACAGCTGTTAGATTTTTAGGTGTTATTGGTTGATTTTGTTCTGGTATTGGTCTATTTGTACGGGTCACATCGGCATAACTTCTTGTTTGCTTTTTTGTGTCTCTATTTTTGTAGGTCTACGACTGTGGCCGCTGAGTCTCCGGTTTTGATGCCTGGGCCTCTGGTATTCTTATATTGCAGAGGAGGGCTGATTGACTGCCTCCATCTGTCTGTTCTTTGGGTGCTGAGTACATCCTTTGTAGTTCGCAGGATGAGAGCCACCGCAGTTGGCACATTTGGCCGAGGTGGTCCTCGGCTTTGTGCAGGTATTGGTTGGGTGGCTGTCCTCACATTTCGAACATCTATATTCCACTCTACATAGATTCTGGGCATGGCCAAACTTCAGGCACCTGTGGCACTGCCCAGAAGATGATCTTTTACGGAGTGGTTCTAGTGTGACGATGAGTCCACAGACTGTTTTTAAGTTGTAGATATTTTTGTAAATTTTATGAATCTCTACTAGGACTAATAGCATGGGAGTCTTGTCTGCTTCGTACATTCTGCTGACCTTGACTCGAGGCAGATCCTGAGAATTAAGGTCAGCAGCTATTTCTGCTGTGTCAACGTCTTCACAGACACCACGAAGGACCACTTTTAAATTTTTTTCCGAGCTGAGCGAAAAGGTATGATACTGGATGCCTCTATCGTCCAGTTCTTTGGTCAACCTTCTATAGTCTGTCACTGTTGATGACTGTATCTTTATGCCTTAATCCATGTTTTTGGCCTTAATGAAGCCAATGTGCAGATTGGACATTGTGGATCTTAAAGCTGTCCATCTCTGCTTTTCTCTAAGGTTGATCGGAGGAACCTTTTCTTTGGGAGAAATAGCGGCGTCCGAACCCTGAGCATCCTGTTCCATTTCGTTGTCTTTGTGCGGTTCTTCTGTTGTTCTTCGCTTTTTGCGTGCGCACACTTCTACAAAGTCTGAAGGAGTAGAAGGCGCCCGTTCTAACTGATCTTCTGCGACAACGTCTGTGATATTTTCCGGGGGAAACGTGTCGTAAAGTTTCACTTTTCCCGGCCAATTGTTGTTAAGTAGTTCACCTAGTCTTATAAATTCTCTAATATACCTCCTCGAATATTGTCTAATTTAGCTGTTTTTCCATGACTATCAATGTGAAGTATCTAAAGTTGAAGAAGAAGAAGAAGAAGAAGAAGAGAAAAAAAAAACCCCGCTTACCGTGCAGTTGAGGCCTTGCCGGCACTTATGAAGGACTCTTTTTGGTGTAGGAGCACTGATATATAATGGCATGGTGTTCACGACACATTTACAACAAATATCACTTGCCGGTCACTCGTAATCCCACAATCAGCAACAACTTACATTAACATAACATTGACATTTCTGGCTAGATGGGTGAATCAAAATTGCTTTTCATATTCCCCTTTGTCTTGTAATGAAAGAACTTTGAATGGAGTGTTTGTGAGCTATATGCTCGCCCATTGAGAGCAGTGAAGTTAGTTGTGTTCAGCTGAACTTAAGATAGAATTTGGTCTTTTATATTTGTTGATTTCTGCTTCGTTATATTCCGAGGCTTCCTTGATTAACGGGTTTGGATACTTGTCTTGGTAAAAACTTCTCAGCTAGATTTATGAGAAAGGAAGAGATATAAGGGATATTAACTTCTCTATGGATCTGGGTGTTTCTTATAAACCAAGGGGAATCCAGAATCATCCTCATGCACTTATTCTGTAATCTCTGAAGTTTTAGAATGTTTGAATTTGCGGTGTGGCTCCATGCTGGGGATGCGTAAGTGATAACCGGTCGAATTACCATCTTGTAAATTGTTAATTTTGTTTGCGTGTCCAGTTTACTTTGTCTGTTGATCATAGGGTAGAGCTGTGCTAAGACGTTGGATGTCTTTGAGGTAATGTAACTAATATGTTTGCTGAATAGGAGTTTACTATCAAGAATCACTCCAAGATATTTAACTTCAGTCTGCCATGGAATCTTTACTCCAAGTAAATAAATATCTTCCATGTTATGGATTTTCTTTCTAGTAAACAATATAGCTGAGCTTTTCTGGGGGTTAACTTGAATCCTCCAGTCTACCATCCACTTTTCTAAAGTGTGTATGCTAGTTTGTAGTGTTTTAGTTGCCCATTTTGGGCTCAGTGATCTTGCCATCAGTGCAGTATCATCTGCATATAATGCAGTGAATGTTGTTCTTGGGTTCAGAGGGATGTTTGCTACATAGATTGAAAACAGGAGAGGCGCCAGAAGAGATCCCTGAGGTACGCCTGCCGAGATCCTGCGTCTGGTCGAAACCATTTCGCCGACCCTGACCTGCATATATCTGTCTTTCAGGTAAGAATATATTATTTTTATTAACTTGACTGGAAAGTGAAATTTTATCAGTTTGTAGAGAAGGCCTTGATGCCATACTTTGTCAAACGCCTTCTCTGCGTCGATGAAGATGGCAGCTGTATTGAGTTCCATTTGAAACCTTTAGTAATAATTTCTACCAGCCGGTGCTTCCGTAAGGCCCATAGTACAGAAGCCGAACTATTTATTAGGCAAAATTCCTAACTTATCTGTTTCTGCTTGGAATCTTGAGAGGATTACTTTCTCTGTCATCTTTCCGAGGCTGGACAATAGGCTTATGGGTCTGTAGCTTTCGGGAAGCTGAGCATTTTTTCTTGGCTTCTTCAGTGGTATGATTGTAGCTGTTTTCCATGTAGTAGGGAAATGCTGGAATCTAAAGATGACATTTGTAATGTTGATGAGATGGACTATGACCTTTCTTGGAAGTAGTTTTACTATTCTGTTAGTTTATGCCATCCGGTCCTGGAGCTTTTTTTTTTATTGTTTAGATGGGAGATGATATTTATCATTTCTGCCGGATTTGTAGGAGTGATATGTTCGGAGTTAACAGTGTTCTGTCTTCAGGTTGTCCTAACATGACGATGAATCTTGTACATAAAGTTGATATTTAGATTTGTATAAGATGGATTGCACTGAGATTCTAGGCTATCTACTAGTGCTTCAGCTTTCTCTTCATCTTTGTGAATGGTCCGTTTCTTGGTTTGTATAGGGGGTATGAGTTGCTTTTTGGTGCGGATTGCTCTTAAGAATTTCCATACAGAATGATCTTCAGTATTGATGTTAGCCAATTTGGTTTCCCATTGATGGTTTCTGTGTTTTTGAAGAGCTTCTCGGACCTGCCTGTTTAGATTGTTCAATACTGTTTTATCTTGTGGGGCTCTGGTATTGTGGTATCTCTTCCTGGCTCTATTTTTTGCTCTGATTAAATCCATGATTTCTTCAGGGATACGGTTGGTTGGGTGGAAGACAGTGGATTGTCTAACTGATTCTATTGCTTTCTGAATTTGTATGGTTAAGTTATTTATTGCTGTGTCAATCTCTTCCTTTTTACTGATATTAGGCACCGGACCAATATGATCGGGAAGAACCTTGGCTAACTTGTCCCATGGTATGAATGTATGCAGAGGAGAGAACTGATCTGATGAACCTAAATTAAGCACTATAGGACTGTGGTCAGAAGATAATTCGTTGATTGATTCCAATTTGAATTGGTATCTTAAATTTTTAAAGATGACAATGTCCAGCACATTCGAGCCAGCTGAAGGGGCTGAAGTGGGTGGGCTCGGTAGGGCCGGCCACAACAACAGAGTTGAGCATTGCATAGTTGAAAAGTGTGTGTGGCCTTTGGTGTTAGTTGATGAGCTGTACCAAGCTGTGTGTTTTGAGTTGAAATTTCCTGCTATTATTATGGAGTCATTTGGACCAAGTATGGAGTTCAGATCTGTTGTCAGCAGAGGAATGCTTGGAGGGTTATAAGCAGCATAGATCTTGAGACTCCCAGCATTGAAGGTATGTACCTTTACACCGGCCACCTCCAAGTTTACTGTTTTGGGCTTGTCTATTGTATTATGATTCGAATAACTCTTAATATATATGGCTGTGCCTCCACCTCTTGTGCCAATTCTGTCGTTTCTGTACATAGTGTATCCACGGATTTTTGGGTTATTAGCTGGTCTTAGGTGTGCTTCACCAATCAAGATGATATCAGTACTGAGACGAGTTGAAAATTCTTGAAGTTCCAAAATCTTGTTCATTAATCCATTTGCATTCCATGCAGTTATCTTAAGAGCATTTAGTTTGAATTTATTATTCATGACAGGTGGCTGTTATAATGTTTTGAGTGCCTTGCAGGAATCTCTTTCTGGAAGATGTTGAGGGGCATGTCTTGATGAATTCCTGCAGCATAGTGACAAGTGAGGCTGTTAAAACGGATGTTATGTTGGAGCTTTCTAGTTGGAGAGATGTAGGAGGCTTAGTTCTTGCAGCCTCAGCATATGTTTTGGTCATGGTTGTTTTGTTCCTTCCTGTGAGGTAGAAGGCAAGGTGTTTCGGACTGGAGGACGATTTGTTTGGTTGCTTAAAACGTTGTTACGTGGAGGAGCAAGATTGACTTTTGTTGGTCCTCGATTTTTTGGATTGGAAAGGCATCCTTGTGGTTAGCGGAGTGAGGTCCTCTGCAGTTTGCACAGCATGCTGGAGTTGTGCATGGTTTGGTGCATGTGATGGTCTGGTGTCCCTCGCCGCACTTCAAGCACCTGAAGGCTGTCTTACATAATTTTTGGGCATGTCTAAACCTTTGGCTCTTTTCCTAAGAGGCTCAGTTGAAATTTTGAGACTGCATACTACAGTCAGTTCATAGATTTGCTTTTGTGTGTTGTTTATTTCCACCAGCACCAAAGGCATTGGTCTTTTATCTGATCTGAGCATTCTGCTCACTTTAACTGGGGACAAGCCCTGTCTGGAGAGATCAGTGGTCACATCTTCAGGAGTGATACCTTCAGCTATCCCACGTAGAACTACCTTCAGGTTCTTTTCGCTGGGTAAAGTGAAGGTGTGATATGGGACGTTAGCATTGTCCATAAATCTGGTCATCTGTCTGTAATCCGAGACAGTAGTGGGTTGTATTTTAACTCCCTCATCTGAGTTTTTAGCCTATGAGAATGAGATGTTTTGTTCTCTGAGGGCTGATGAGACAGGGATCCATTTTCCTTATCCCTTAATATGACTGGCGGTATCTTTTCTTTAGGACCATTGAGTGCTTCTATCCCTGTTGTTTTGGGTTCTTCCACATTGGTGGAAGAACCCTTCTTTCCTCTTCTTTTTGACTGTGTATCTGTTTCCAAGGTATGATAACTGCTGTCTTGGGATGTAGCATCTTCCATACTTTGGGGAGTGTGCATAATCTGATTGCGTCAGAGTTATGGGCTCTTCACTCATGTCGTCCATATTGTCCTCTGTGACTGCTGTGTGTGTGTGGGGGGGGGGAGAATGTGTCAAAGCGCTTGACTTTTCTTGGCCAATTATCACTCAGCAGCTTTCCTAGTCTGAGGAATTCCATGTATACTTCCTCGAATTTGGCCTCATTCAGAAGTTTTGCCACGACAATAATTTAGAAATGTGTTAAGACACAGATGAAGAAAGAGTAGAGATTGCTCAGGTTCCGAGCAGGTAAAGATAATCCTGTGACCCTCAAGTGTCTGTTTATGGCAACAAGCAATTAACCTCTATTACTAACGAATAAGCATGAATCGCTAAAAACATATCAGTCAAATTCACAATTTACTATCAATAATACACGACACGAAGCACTAACACGCGAGCCGCCATACTTGATTTTCATCTCTCAGCAACAACCTACACCCAGCATTATTTAAAAAAAATATTTTATATATAAGTAATAAAACGGTGTGTCTTCATATTATTGAAATATTCTGGATCAGAGAGAGTTGTAGAAAGATTTGACAATTGGTTACTAAGAGAATTATACAGAAAAACAAATTATATTCTCATTTACATAAATTTAAACAAACAAAGTTCGCATGAATACTAGTCTTAAGGATACGTCATGCGTAAGTTTTGTTTACTTACGTTGAGGATTAAAACAAACACACAATTTCTTTTCTACTATAATTTACTTTGGCATCCAAGCGGGAAAAAATTTTGTGGCGACTAAACTGTTTTGCCGGATTCAGATTATGTTATATAATTTTTACCCTCTTGAATTTTGCATTTAAAAAATATACATCTCAACATAAGCTAAGCACTTGCATATCTAACTTAGTATCATACACAAGGTAACGAAATTAAGTAATAAAACAAAAGTAGTAATTTCATTGTGCTAGTATTGATTACATAATTTCATTGTGTCAGTGATAGATCGTTCTCACGCTGCTTACTACAGGTTAAAATAATTAATTAAAAGGAAATTATGTACGACTTGTCGAGTCATTAAGGATCACCGTTGAATTAAACGATCGTCTGCTAGATTTAAAACTATCAGACCAATCAGTAAGACGTGCAACGTTCTTGCATCACTCAAATGAAATTTTCCTGGTACTACAGTGAGGGTTGCACTGTATTTTCTTATTCTGTCCTCATGTTGCCACTCTTATGGCAACAGAACTCATCCATGCATATTCTGGTTTCCAGATTTGACACTCTAAATCAGAGGCGTAGCTAGGGGAAGGCAGAGGGGAGAGAGTCTGCCCCGGGCGGCACTTTGAACCTTTTTGAACTTTTGCAGTTAATTCTAAAATACAGTCTCGAGAACTCATTTCCAAATATTGTAATACCATTGCAAATTTTCCACACGATTGCTGTAAGTGTTGCTAGTTGTGAGAGGAGTTTTTCTAAATAAAATTGATTAAGAATTACCTATATTACTATAAAATAGACTTGGCTAATGTCATCGACGACAGAAAAGCAAGAAAAATAACATTTTAGAATGTTGAAATTAAAGTTTTACTTCAAAAATAAACACAGTGTTTTAATTTATTTCCCTCTACGTCGTTTTGACGTTTTGTAGTATTTTGTGTGTATTGAGACGGGCGGCAAACTCAGGGACCGCCCCGATCGGCAAAAGCACTAGCTACACCACTGCTCTAAATGCTTCAACGTAATAGCAGAATCGTCATCATTTTGTGATTATTTCAACATTCTTTGCTCTATATGTATCACTCTACACAGAGCTACCCAATTCTTGACGATGGAGACTCAATTTTATATATCGCTATATTCATGAACTGAATAACAAATGATTATATTAGATATAAATAAATTCAATAATGAATTCGCATCCTACTTAACCATATAATTTTATGGTAATTTGTTAAGTTTAGTACATAATAATATAAATAATGAAGTTGATTAATTATTAATAAACTTATAAATAATAAAATCAAAATAAATATAGAAATAATACATTTTAAATAATTATTATAGCAACACCACGAAAATTAATTTTTAATAAATATTTCTTTCTCTTTTTCTTTTTTAGGGAACAGTATCGATGTTGCTGCTTCTGAAGATTATACATTTCGTGCCCAACAGAAAGTAAGCATCTTGTCTGACGTTTGCATACTAATTATTTTATTAAGATCATTAGTATCTCGTAGATGACATTGCAAGTGATAAGATATTGAATAGGATGCATTTGAAGCTGATAGTTAGTATCAAACTTTTATACAGGTATTAGAGGTTTATCTGTGGTGTTGAGACTTTCCCTGCAGCTTAGAAAACCGTAATGTAAAACATTTTGCAGCAAAGATAATATCGTCAATAAGTTTATCCTAAATAAGTTAAAGCATTCAGTTCGATCTCTATGCAGTTGTATTTACTACTAGTTGTATTTCCCAATTTGAAAATTATACATTTTGCTTTTTAGCATAAAAATAAATTAGATTGGAACTAGTTTGGCTCTATTTTCATATCTGTATTTACCATGCTTTGCATTTCATTTACTGAATCTGCTATGAAGATGAATCTAGTGTCATTTGCAAAGGTATCAATTTTCCGGATAATTGTAGGTCACAGAAATAATTGATCTAGATTATAAACAGAATTGGTCCGACCGCCAAACCCCTGTGAACACTATAATTGAACCTGAAGAAACTATAATGGATTTTTTTAATTTTGTAGTTGCTGATGCAGACGGTAAATACCTTTTAAACCACGAAGACATTTACGTGTAATTGCTTCAGTCTCCATTTTTATTTATTTATTTTGATATATCATGGGATACTGTGTCGAAAGCTTTCTGCAAGTTAAAAAAAAAACATGCTAAAGGTAATGTTGATTTTTGCGAGGAATGCGTCGCGTTTGCAAAGTTCAACATGCTTGTTACCTAGCTTTTGTCTGAATCCAAACTGGTTGTCGGAAAATAAACTTTTTCCCCTTGAAAATATATATGATATATATATTGAAATCATATATATATATATATATATATATATTATATTAGATCCTTTGGTTAATACTTTATCTTTGATTGGCACGTTTTCGACAGAATTTAGAACAGAGATAATACCTGTTCATAAAAAAGGAAATTTATAAATGTATTTACAATTTCCTTATTTTTTTACATTTCCTTTCGTTTCAAAAAAATTTTTTTTTTTTTTAGTTTACGATTTATCTGATTTCTATAGTGTTTTAAGCTATGCGAATATTTTTACTATATATGTATATTATATTGATCTGATGCGGCTTGAATCACTTGTTAAAAAACCCTACTCAACTGAGTAGGTTGAGTAAATGATAAAAACTGAGGATTTTATCATTTAAAACTTGTATTGGCTTACTTATACAGAACGCAATACTCATTTCGAATGCTATGCTTCCTTACCAAATACCTTATGCTGCATCTTCAGTAAAAAGCAACATGTGTTGGCACGCCACTAAAACGGAGTTTTTTTGTTTTTGTCATTTATTTTATTTTGGTTTCCCTCAATCGGATAGCGCCTGAGAGAACTCAGCCTGCCCCCTATTTCGACACGGTCAGCTTTCTATATCTATTATTGGAAATCATTCACCCATTATTGTCGATACACGCTGTATTTCTGGTTGAGGCAGCCATTGTTCCGCAAAAAGTGTGCCCTAATTCTCAACGGAACAAATACAATAACATCTTGTTAGCTCTTCAAGGCCGAAACAACGCATTCCCGGTATTTTATATCACAAAACAAATTACGTAACAAGGATAGAAAAGCGGTAATTCTTAATATTGTTGGGCTACTTTTGATTCAATACCTTTGAAGTCGGGCTTATTATGTGATTAAAAATAGTGTCTTTGTTTTGTTCTGAAGCATTCGCAGGCTGGGTTATTCGGTTATATTTCGGGACAGATTAATTTGCACTAAATCCTTGCTGTATGATAGTACCTGTCTTTATTACTGCATCACAAAGAATCAAGAAACTTCACGACTATATCGAGTTTTTTAATGACCAAAGATACTGTAAATTTCATAGGAATTTTTTCTTGGGAGATGAACGACCTGAAAATAGCAATGGTTAAACTCGTCTTGATCATAAAGCGGGGGGGGGGGGTACCAACAGCTCTTAACAAGTCGAGCCAATACCGAATCATCTGCTTGAAAAATAAAAACCACGTAAAATAAGATACAATTTTCAAGGTTGGCTGGTTATTTAGTTTATGCCGAAGCATCTGTTATATAAATATATAACAAAAAGAAGCAGAAAAATATAAATATACATTATATAATAATTAATTAATTTCAAAAGACTCGATTATTATTATTATTATTATTATGCAATGAAATGTTATTTCTGCTGGGGTGTCGCCCAGTTAAACGAGGACCGATTGGTTTCGTTAGGAAACTAGTGCTAACAGATAAAATCAGCTACTGGATCAATCTCAGCATCAGTAGAATTGAAGAAAGGCACCATCAACATAAAAAAGTATCAATGGAAGAAGTCAGGCTTGCCGCAGAATAAGAGAAGTGCTACGGACACAAGTAATGTTACTGAGAAGAGGGAGGAGACTAAAACAAGTGAGAACTCGCTAAACAATAAATATAGAAGGTTATATTCGGAAAATAGTGATCTGAAAAAAGAAGAAACAGCGATAGTATTCAATACTAAATATAAAAATAAATTTCTTTATTCCTAGGCAATTTAAAAGCGAGTTATGCAGGAAATTTTCAAAATGAGGAACTGAACAATATTTATTTATGCCTACAATCTCACAGAAGGTTCTGCTAAAGAAATTTTTCTTTAAAGAGGAATTTTTGGAGCCATTAGAGAAGGCAGCTGACATAAAGGAAACCAAAAGTTGTTCCCTGTTAATCTAACAAGGCAGGAAACGAATTCCATGCATATAGAACGTTTGGGAAAAATTTTAGAGAAAAGGAAAGCCAATAATAGTTAAGTGCCTGCTGTAATTCTGTTCGGGACACGAATTTGCCATCGCAAACAGTGTTCCAACCTAAAAGATGCGCACATGCATATTTTAGGTTTTTTGTGTCTTCACATGGAGAGAAGACACAAGAAATACGAAATATCTCATGGACTTTGTCATTTGATAGCGATATCTTCACGCCAATTCAGGAGGAATACAAGAGTATACAGGAGATTTTAAGTAGGAAGTGATAATCTCTTAATTTTAAGCAATATGAAAATGAATATCATATCGAAAAGTAAAATATGTAAGAAAGTTTTTTAAAAAATTGAAGTCAAGTAGGTTTTAGAGGTGAACTGTAGAAAACTACAAATATTAATCAAGAAATAGTTTGAAAACAAGAATTCCAAACTTTGGATTCTCAGCCGGGGAAGCATATAATGAAGCAGTTGGCAAGGATAGAAAAATTCAATCATGGTAGAGTCAAGAAGTTCAAGGGGGCTGTATTGAAAAAGAAGAAAGCACATCTCAAGTTCCTAGCAAGTAAATCAACAGACACACTGATAGAATAGAGAGAAAAATGTAAGTGAGCTGAGTTACGCGTAAAATAAGCTAACAGTCGTGGGAGGATTGGAAGTCAAATATCATCAAGATGGCAAAAGGTTCTGGAGCTTATTACACTTGTTATATCACTTTTATCAGAGATAATAAAATGATAAAGAAACTGAATATAAAGATATTCTGAATGTCTGGGAGTAACTACTTTGAATGATTATTAAACGAGATAAGTAGTAACAGAAGTGTGGTGGAAAATATTCAAGTAGGATGCCATCAAAAATTATTTAAAACTTATTGAGGTAGAAAAGTCGTCATTAATCCGAAATGGGGAAAGGCTGCCGGAGTGGATGCTATACAATTAGAAATGCACCAATATGGACATATAAAAATCATGCAGTGACTACACTGCATAAAGTTTAGTCAGTGAATCAAATTCCATATGATTGGAGTAGAGCTCTCATAGTTCCTATTTAAATATATGCAAAGGGGAATAAAACTGAATATAGAGAATTACACAGGAATTTCCACACTAAGTGTTCCAGGTAAGATTTATGCAACGCACTTAAGAAGATGCTAAGGAAAAGTATGGGGAAAAACAAAACAACTCATGTTCAGGCCACACAAGGATTGTCAGGATCAGATTTTCCTTTATAGTAGACAGTTGAGAAATGATGGGAATATAATAGGGATTCATACTTAAATTTCATAGATCTGGAAGAGCATATAACACATTTTCAAAAAAAAAAAAAAAAAAGAAAAGAAAAGAAAAAAGAAAAGCTTTTGAAAAGTTTAGAGTTATGAAATAAATTGAACATTATACAGAGAAACATATACTCTGGTTTTAAGTTGTAAATCAGCAGTTAGAATTGAAGGAAATACGTAAGATAGTTTGATGTAAAATCAGGTGAGACAAGAGTGCACAATATTCCCACTCTTATTCATCATCTATATGGATCGCATTATGAAAGAAAGTTCCATTAAACCTGATATTAGAATGGAGATATCAAACTTAGCTCTATGCGTTATTATATGCTATACTTCCAAATACAGCTGGAAGAACTGCTGAACAATGCCCTTTCCTTCCACTGGAAAAGATCTAAGTTCGATTCTCTTTATGACGAGAGGAGCTTTTATATGGACTTTTCCACTTGAAGTGAGTTAACCAATCTCATACGGTGGTAGCAAGGTTTTAATCCCGGAAACTCGGGGTTTTTCATCCCGGTTGCATGCAAATCAGCCGGAAAACACACGCAATTAAAAATACATATATTATATCTGGATCATAGATGGCGGATTATGTAGTGCATTAGTGAGCGGTAGATGTCACACTTTGAATTGTGGATGACGTAGTGTGTGTTGATGGTAATTTAAGTAGTATAGAGTGCCCTCCCGCGATGTGTTCTTTTATTCCTTGGAGTTGTCAAGTAATAATAATAATAATAATAATCCGTACACTGGAACTTATACAGGAAATATGGTTTCCCAACTTGCAAAATTCCTTGGGAACACAATCGAAAAACGTTATTGAAAATGAAAATGTAAAGATATTATAGGACTTTAAAATTCAGGCAGACATCAGTGTAGTCGGACAACAACATGTGTGGTTTATTAATGTTGCAATAACTGGGGACAGTAGAATAGAATTAAAAATGCATGAAAAACTGACCAAGTATACAGATCTGGAGATTGAAATTCAACTACTTTGGAGGAAGAAAGCAACAACAGTTCCAAGTGCTAGGAGGGAGCAATATCAAAAATATTTTTGAAAAGGCCTCCTCAATATGACTCGAATCCAGAAAACAGCACTATTAAAGACATCTCACATTTTACGACAATATCTAGTCAATTCCAAGGCCTTTGGATAAGGCCAGAATTGGACTCATTTGGCAGTCAAAGGTTTCATTATTCTGTTTCATTAAACTGTCACTTTCTAACTGTTATTTCTGATTATTATATTCAATTAACAGAGTTCATTGAATATAATAATAATAATAAAAATAATAATAATAGTGACTTTCCTTATTATGTTTTAAATTATGTCACCTACATGTAACGTAGGTGATTATTTGCTTATTTGCATACAAATTTAAAAAATAATGTCGACTATTAAAACTAAAAAAAAAAAAGTAATAAAAAAAAAAGGTAATATTTCGGCGGGTTCGATGCGCTGATTTAACGCTCGTGTTATTGTTAAGAAATATCACTGTTGTTTTTGAATACCTGCTTGCTTTTTCATGTCTTTGATCGTTTGACTTTATTAAACGTTTTAACGACGCATTCTCCAGGATCTTAAAATCGTTAGCAAATACAGCACATCTAAATCTCTGGCAGTATGTTTTACATGCTCTTGCCCTAAAGTGTCACACTTTAGGTCAAAGAAATACAGAAATAATGAAGCGAAGAAAACTACTCGCGAGAATTATGCATAATTCCGAAACTAATTTTCTACTTATAAATACATACGTGCTACTACAGCACACTTCTTAAACTATTTTGCCATAATGAATCTACGTGAATAGCAATGTTAGCAGGTAGTTAAATGATATCATCTTATGCAAAGGCGTGTCACTTATGTTGCAACTCTTATTTAATCTGTCCATCACCAGCCACTGTCTGATAGGCAGATATCTAAACTGGTGTTGCCTTACGTACACGATATTTACTTCTTATTAAAAGTGATCTTTCTGATCAGACAAGTAGCTATATACTTATCTCTGCGTTTTAATTTTTTGTTGGGCACATTCATAAACCCTGCCCTTTGGTGTGGCATTCTGTATCCTCCTCTAAATCCGCAACATCTTTTATGGACAACTTCGAGAGGACAAAATGATTAAAAAAAAAAAAAAGCCTAAAGGAGGACAAGCAAATTAATTTTGTTTTCTTTTCAAGAGTAGCGTGCGAAAGTGAACAAGGAAAAACCTATTCTCTTCCAAACTTATTTCAGTGGAAATCTCGAAACAAAATTGAACAGCGTAAGCAATCAATCATTGTTACATCACTATCAGAGAACTCGTTTGAATTCAGACCCGGAAGTTTTTTTTGTAGATAAGTTCAGAAGACTACAATATATTTGAAAGCAACAAACACCAAGCTATTTACTTATTTACGTGCTATACTGCTTAACACCATTCTCAACGTATGTACGAATTCTCTTAGTTTCCTCCAAAGCAAGAAAGTGTAAATTATACAAGTCATATTCATTTAGACAGCGCGTCAAATAAATGGTGATTTATTATGCGAATACTTGGGGTGAATTACAACCTCTTACGCCCCCTACCGTGTCTCACTGAGTACACAAAACGGAGAAGATTAAGCTGGCTATTATAAGTTACGTATCCCCGGATGCAACGTATACTTGGTAGGCTTAACAACTGCTTGCATGAATACCGTAATGGAATTGGAAGAACAACAACAAAATGGGAAATCTTGTTAACCATATTTATTGCTACGAAATGGACAAGCCCCTTAAAGAAACCTGTCTGGGAAGATGAAATATTGTAGCGTACATAGAGGGAGGAAAACAAACAGAAAACCCTCCATACATATCCAGCTGTATTAGTTTTATGTTCAACTATGCTGATACAATAGTCCTAACATGGACACCAACTCGCACATGCCACACAAGGGGGGGTTGTTTAGTCCACGGATGGGGCAGGGTCATCGAATTACCTGCGAAATTAATCTCAGCATAACTCAACGAAATCTCCACATGAAAATGCTGAGCTCATGTATTAACTGAAAAGGGATTGGAATCGCTTTAAAGAAATAAGATTCCTTTTTTAGACAGTTTTTCCATCTTATTTGCATTTGTTTCGTTGCACAGTTTATGAAACTAGAAAATGTCCATTTGATTTCTTTCTTTCATTTGATTTTTGCAATAATATATAAATATGATGTTAACTCGCTGATATAGTGAACTTTTCCGCTTTTTTAATTCTTCTTCCCAGTACAGAATTAATTTTGGCGAATAAGGAGCGCAGTGATTTTCTGATGGTTAAATGCCATCAGAAAAAGTTGGTAATCTGAATTGATTCATAAAATACGGTTTTAAGGAAAGAGCTGAAATTAAAACAGTTGAAAAGATGAAATACTCTTTTTCTTTTTTTCCCTTTTTTTATCTCTCTTCCCCAACGAGTTCTTATCCTTAGAAATGCCTATTATCTCTAATGATAATTGACATTTATTAGTTATAGTGTATTTATTGTGAGCGTCTTCTACTGCTGGAGGTTATATTATACAGAAGTATTTCTACTACGAGTTGTACGAAAACGAGGGAGAAAGAACAGTTAACTAACTTATCTCTGAGTTAGTATGTACTAGATGGAAAAGCTGTATGAAATCAGCTGTTTTTACTTTCAAACAGACAGCTTCTTGATCTTCTTTACTCAAGTCTCAAAATGGGACTATGAATTGATGGTTTACTCTGTTGCTTATGATATCATATTGCTCAGTAAGTTCGGTCGCATATCCCTTAGAAAAATTAAGTGATAAACATTTTTCAGAATCAGAAGATCAACCAGATTTGTTTTCTTATCCAAGAAGAAATAGTAGAGAACTGTAGTTTATTTTTCTTTTCTTTCTTTGTAGCAATTTACAGATGTCTTGCAAAATGAATTTATCAGTATCTCACCTCTATTTTTGGCTTTTGTAATCATACTAAAGTTATGGTAAGCCTTTGTTTTATCGCAAAATAATACATTAACTACAATTGTGAAACATGACAGTGCTGGGCGTCTTTCTCAGGATCCTGTCAGTGCAGTAAAGGAGCTAATCCGAAGTTCCAACGTACTTGGGGGGGGGGGGAGAAAATTAGTTACGTCATCACTGGAAACATAAATTTCTTTCATGGTCTCAATAACTTCATGGTTGAAAAGATGGATATCATGATATTAAGCAATGAGATAATCGTTCTCATAGGGATATAAGCTATCTTATAGACACATAATTACTTTAATTATTTATTGTAAAAGTGCATATAAAAAACAATATATATAAAAATATCTATATGAACTTTGACATATAATATGTCAAAGTTCATATAGATATTTTAATTCATATTACTATTCAAAGCTTTTTTTTTTTTTCAAAAGATTAATAGTTACAGTTCTACAGCTACAATTTCTACTATCGTTAAATCAAATTGACTTCACTATCAATATGAAAAGAACTCGTTGAAGATCTTGCCTGTGTAGAACGCTAAATATCAAAGTTTTATTTAGAGAAATAATATAAATATTTCATGCTAGTCATTACTTTTACCACAATCTAATTATCTAATTTCAGTCATTAGCTGGAAAATATATGCAATTGGATTATGCTCGAAGCACCCAGTTTAATTCTAATTTCCGGATAGGATATTGCAGAATTATGGCCCAAGCAACTAAGGTCAACCCATTATATCTATTAACTGTGACTTGTCTGATAATTCACGGATCTTCTTTTTTTTTTCCGGAATAAAAAATCAAGTTTACGCAAGGAAAAACATTTTTAGCTTCGCATAAAACCAACTCACTAAATTTCACTTGAAAAGCCATTATAAAAGTTCATCTGGTCCTAAAAACAGGACTCGGACCCAGATCTTTCCACTCAAAAATTCTTGTAATGTAGTTTCATAACTTCGAATCTCAGAAGGAAACTAAGCTGTAATTTCTTCTGTTTTTTGTTGCTTTCACTGCTCTGTGTTCGAATTCACTGTTGATATAGTTAGTTCATAGCTTTTTCAGAATATTCGATCAACCTCGTCCAGTTGCATCTGGATGAGGTTGATCTCATCCAGATGCAACTGGATGAGATCAACTAGACCTCATCTAGCTTGTCTTTCGAAAATAGCACTTCGAAAGCAACTCGTATTGTATTATCAGAGCCCGGAAGTAGTGTTGCCCATGTTCGAATTTATACGTACAAAATATGTTATTTGAATTCCCGATTTGTTAGTTTGAAGCCGATTTACAACTTTCTGTATGGTCAAAATTTTCCGCACTCGAAACAATACCAAACAGATGCTTAAGCACGGACAATATGAAGCATTTCAGTTCAGTATATGCACATTAACCTATTACTGTTTTTATCTCTGTTTCAAAGCCAAACAAGTACAATGGTTTGTTAAGAGATTATGGCGTTTTCCTCTTGCATGACTTGTTCCCATCACGACTACATATGTTAGCAGCTTAATCACAACTTTATCGTTCTTTAGCAGAGAACTGCTACCTTCAGTTATGAACAATGAAAGATAAGATTTGGGAGAGAGAGAGAGAGAGAGACGAAGGAGTAAAAAAAAAAAAAAAAAAAAAAAAAATCCGTAAAATGAAAACAACGCCCAGGATTACGTAATTCTATTATAAACAGCTGCTAGTTTTATAGACTTATCGTCTGGTAAGGTTCAATACTAATCACGTTTTTTGTTAACGCGTGTTCGCCAAACATGGCAAAAGAGCAGATGTTGAATTGACTGAGTCACTTTCATCGTGCGCGGATTTCATGACCGGCTAAATATTCGTGGATTATCTGTAACATGGAAAGGATGTGGAGATTTACAGCATGAAAAAAATCTTTCAGTAGCCAAAAGGTATATTTTCCGGTAGTTTTTAGTAGATTTTTTAACATCTGCATATCAGCTTGGATTAAATACATTTGAGTGTGAAATTTCATCCATAGTTCGTTTCTAGATTAATCGTAGATAGTGGATTTGTATCAAATTTACTATCCTCTGCTAATTGTTATTTTCACGTTCACACATTTTTTACTGGATAATAAGATTTATTAAATATTTCAGTTATTCAGGGCGGATTTACTGCACAAATAATGCAATCAAGATCATTTCGTTTTAGTACCGAACAGAGCAGCAAATAGACATAGAGATTTTTTTTTTTTTTTTTTAAGACTGTTTTGTCACCCTTTGAATTGTATCGCCTGGTACGACCACACTTAACCTCCTCACAATTACGCCACGCCACTGATGCAATTCTCCTGACAAAAGAATCATACTTAAGGTTAAAAATCATGCGCAGTTTACATTTTTCGAAACAAGCTTTTGCATATTTCTCATTTAAGCCAATTTATTTATGCCAAGTCTAATATACGATGAAATTGCAACCGACCATCTGCTCAGTTTTTAAAAATAAGTTTTTAAAAATAAGTTTTTAAAAATAAGTTTTTAAAGTTTTTTTTTTTTTTTCCTATTAAGCAAGTAGTGTCGAAACTCAATCAGTCAATTATTTTTACTCAGTTCATGAAGAAACGCAATCTAGGAATAATCAAACGAAAGTGAAAGAATTCACCATTGTTACGCTTAGTTGGCTTGTTGGTAGTTCTTTAGATGAATCCGAGAAGGAAAAAACTCTATCATCATCGTATAAGGCGTTCAGCTAATTCTCTTTCAGCAAAAAGTCTTACTTACACACACACATATATATATAAATTTGAACGCGTAGTTAATTTCATTAACTACGCGTTAAAATTTTATCCGGATATCAGAATATATATGAAGAAATAAATTAACATAAAGCTTCTTAACATTATGGTGCAAAACTTCTGCAACTGACCATCGCAAAATCGAACATTACTATGGATATATTGCTTTCTTCTAATACACACGACACGCGATGAAGTGGAGAGATTATGTCACTTAAGCAAGCAAAATTAGTTACAAACATCCTTGCTACAATGAAATTCAAACCTAAGGCATACATAACAAAAGGAGATACGTTATCTTCCTTCCTTCAGTGAAACAGTCGTCCATGTTTTTCCATATAAGCGAGTGGAAAAAGAAAAAATAAAAATAAAAGAAAGAAAGAAAGTAGATTAAGTATTTACACTGGATGTTCTGTTCCGAAATTTTCGAATTCTATTGCATGCTATCTGAGTCAGTCGATTTTCGATTCTGTTCATTTGTTCTGTCTTCAGTGTCTGTAAAAAGTGATGAATTTGCCTGAAAGACATTTGATTGTGTATTTGTTGAGTAGGTTCTCTATAATTTTTTTTTTTTTTTTTGGAATAATTGCCTAAGTAGATAAGGCTGAGGCGTGTTTAGCCTGGTAGGTTGTGCGTGTTTTTTCTGTCCAATTTGCTGTTTTGCCAGAATGCAAAAACCAGAGATTCCATGTAGAAAAATTCTTTCACTTCCTCATGAGACTGACTAAACTAACCTTCGGTTGAAAAGCTCTCATAATGGTATTTCGTTCCTAAATCGCTTATCTGAGCTAAGGAGGCTCCGAGAAGTTTACTTCAGAAATTGGAATGATGAGTGCTTTATACAGCCACGAAAGTTTGTAGAACAAAGTTATATATTAAAATAAAATAAAGAAAAAAAATCCAAGAACGACTTGGAAAATTAAAGATAGAAGATTATTTATTATAATTTTTAACAGATTAAAGATTCTGTCGAAAAATATTTTGTTTGATTTTTAAAATCTTTATAACATTCTATTCTGAATGTTAAAAAGCTTCTTCTTCTTTTTTTTTTTTCAACAATCACATTTGCTTGACATACTCGCTATGCAATTTTCACCGCTATTCATGAACGTTAAATCTTTCTTATTTGCACTTCATCTGTCACTGTTCCCACTAGTTGCTTTTCTTATGATTATCCATATTATGCTTCCACCAAAAAAAATCTCCTATTTTCTTGTGATATCATCACTCTTTTTTTGTAGATCATTCGAATCATTAATTATCTTACTATTCCTACTTTTCTTTAGAAAGACAGCATCAAGTCAAGACAGAATTCTCCAAAGATGACAGCACATGTTCATTTTTATTTATTTCTTTTGCCTTTCCATCTGGGAGGATTGACGATGAACCAAACAAATGAATTATTGACAATAGCTGAGGTCATTGTCCCTTCAAGGCATTACATCGTGGTACTATGGGGAGCGTCGTTCTTGTTCTTCTTCTTTTTTTCTTGCTTTATTTAACCTCGGCCAGACACACAAGTATATATTCATGTAGTATATCACTTATATTCGTGCATCTAATTTTCACATATTCATCGAGTGAGCATTTACAACAGTAAAGCTTCTTGTTCACGATCGACCCCAGGCTACGCACTCTCCAACACGCTCTCAGTAGCCTGCAGGCGGCGACAAACAGGTTAAGTACGGGATTCTCACACTGAACACGGAAGACTTTTTGGTTTGAGAAACTACACAATAGGAAGGAGATCCAAAAACATCCCTTATGTCATAATAAATGAACTACGCTATGACCTGTAATAACATGGGGTATGAAAAGCAGTAAGTGATCGACTGTTACGCCCCCTAATGCCTTGCGAAGCGGGGGAAGAAGAGGGAAAAAAAGCACAAAAGAAGAAAGTCAAGCCATCATATATAAGTAATCTTTTATTTTCATGAGGACAGATCAATCTGTTTAACAACAAGAGTTATTCTAATCGTTAGGGTAATTTCGATGCTGATTTAAATAGCTGTACTTGTTTGATGAGAAGAATAGGACTCCTCGGGGCATCAAAGATGCTTAGAAACCAGGATTCGCACATTCACCTTCTACCCCCTTCCTTCCCTTTATTACATAATATTCAGCATAACAAGTTACAGTCAGATTACAGAGTGATGAATCATTCCGTACTTTTAAAACATGCAGCCTATATACCAGATTCATAAGGTTCTCAAAGGCCAAGTCAGTATTTTGTAGAACAATATAATTCCAATTGTAAGTTTTTTATATACTCTTCCTTACACTCTGAGCTCATCTCCTTGCGACTTCCCCATCTCTGATGCGCTAATGTAGGGATTTACAGTTCCATATTTCTAGTCTAATGCATGCTGATATGGAGTAAATGGTGATGATTTTTTAACCAGCAGACAAAGGAATTCTTTTAGCAATTCATATGCTGCTTGTTGTAAATTTCTTACTGAATCAGAGAATTGTACTCGTCTTTAGGCGCAGTGCTCTCGAAGCATTTTTATAGGTTTTAATAAAGGTCTCGTAGCCTTAGTTGCTTCGGCTGTAAATCCAAACAAACCAAACCAATCCAATAGTTTATGTTACTTTTGATACTCTTAATGCACATGTATAATGTTTGATGAATTTCCTCATCCGGTGTAAAACTACCACCCTGCTTAATTGAGGCCTAAAGTGGCTTACAAACGTTTCGTCTCTAGAACAGGATCGAGAGATCAGTTAATTCTTAACCCACTCTTAGTATTAATGTGTTAGAGTTAACAACCCTTCCTGAAGAGGTTCACATGAAATAATTAATCAAATCGGCAACACAGACCTCTTCTTCCGTTCACTTCATGCTAATTTTTCCTATTCACAGTCCAACATCGACTTACTTCATATTTCGGAACTAACGAATTGCTGCACTTCTTTTTATTTGTTTTCTTTTAAAAGCTAATATAAAAGCAGCCCCACAATATCATGCTTTTTTTTTCTCGGAAAACACTAATCGTCATATATTTATCAGATTCAACTGTACTTTGGAGATGTGTTTGTATTGATTTTTAGTATGGCTATTGGTTCTAGAATGGCTTCTATTGATTTTAGAATTACAAACTCTAGGTCGTTTACAGTTTGTAATTCGCTTTTCAACTTTTTCAACCTCCATTCCTTACGTTTCTTGAAAAGATACTTTTCTCGTTAACGAATTTTCTAGTATTATATGATGTTCACTTTTCATTTTTTTTTATTAATTTTTTTTTTTTGTGACTCCCACCACAAGAAAGTTTTTTTTTGTAAACCTAATGCACATTCGCGAGTAGGGAAAGGATTTTTTTTCTATTTTTCATGATTTTATTATTATTTTTTATATTTTTTATTTATTTTCACATAATCCGGAAACCGTGTTCTAGAGATCAAACATGAAACTTTTTCAAGCTACTTCAGGCCTCCGATAAATAGGGAGTGGTCCCACGCTGGTCGATGAGATTCATCTCCCATCTAAAGACAATCACAAACATCCATATCCACGGCAGGATTTGAATCCGACCTGTTGGTTGGAGATCGCATATACTAATCACTCGGTCAACCAGTCCGGCAACTTACACATAAATAGTAAAAGTTTTAGTGCGACTACTTTTGTCTGGGTTTAATTTTTTATTTAGCCGTGACTACTCTGCGAACTGCGTTAATTCTCAAGTATAGATATAATACTAGCTTCGTCTTAACTGTCTTGTTGAGAACTAAAATTACAAATAAATATCCCCAGAGATGATGAAACAGTACGAGACCGATCTGAAGCTGTTAATAGGCGATACAAAATTAATATTTAAAATTTAAGGGATAAACATACGATATATCGACAAGAAATTAGTTTTATAAAAATAAATATGTTGAATTTATTGAAATTAACAGAGTTTCATGGAATTTTTATGGAGGAGAGTTTTAGCAATAGGAATTTTTTCACGATATTGGTATTTATTGCTTGATTTTTTACTGTGAAAAATATTATTTTAAATAGTATTTTTTAAAATAATATTTTAAAAATTGACATCCAAGATCTTGTCTGTTTCTGCAACTTGCAAAGTAAACATATGATATATATGGAAATTAGAAAAAAAAAGAAGTCAGCATTATTCTACAAACAACAACAACAATAACAACAAAAAAAAACCTATCGTTCAATTTTTCTCAACCTCTATTATTGTCTTATTGTAAATTGCGACTCTTATTCATTCTCAGTATGTTTTTTTTTCTCTCTCTCTAAACGCGTATTGCTTTATCTTAATAAACTGGCGACACTTCGTCCTCATCGTATGTTTTGTGTAGCACTTCGACAAGTGAGAGGCTGAAAAGCCTGCAGCACGCCAGACCTGTGGGTAGGTTACGATTTGGGAAACATGAAGGAATTTAACTTATTTTTTGTTATGTTAATACTATCCACGAAAGGTTGTAAACCTATAGCGCGATCATTAGGATCGTGTTTTGATTGAAGGTTATCTAATCAGGAAACGTGGAAGAGGTGGTCTCACACACACACACGCACACTGGAGGATGAAATTCATCTGCCAAGTAAAGACATTCACAAACATTCGTATCATATGGGAGAATTCGAACATAGCGTGCAAGTTGGAGAGCGGATATGCTATTTACTCTGCCAACAAGTCTACCAACTGAGATTAACCTTGAATAATTATAATTAGTGATTGGTGGTTTTCCCCTTTCAGTCGTTGGGCAATGCCTACGAAGTGACTTCGTAGGCATTGCCCAGAAAGTGTTCTTGGTGAGATTTTTTACAGGGTAGTTCGCCATTGCTTTCCCCCCATTTTTTCCGGGCTCGGAACCCACATATGGCTGGGAGGACGTATTCATGACTGTAACCCATGTGTGTTCACGGGGTCTGTTTTACTGTTCTGGGGGACGAAAAACCAGAGTTTCCGGGTGAAAAAAAAAACCTTCCTCCGTATGAGACCAGCTAACTCACCTTTCGTAGAAAGAGAACAGATAAAGATGCAGATTCCTCCCGTCTTAGACGGGATTGGGACCCAGGTCTTGTCGACCAAAGGGCTTCGTCTATACCAACTGAGCTACGGAGGCTACAATTATAATTAGTACTTATTCGTAAATATTGTTTTCCTACGAAACAGAGTGACTAAATAGGAATATGTGCACATTCAACTCGTATAACACTTGCCCCTTCCCTTAACTGCTTTGTTGTTAAATTTTCTAACCCAAGTGGTATAGAAAACAGACTCTTTTCCAACGCGATAGTTCAGTGCATTCAGTTGGGAATATTATTAAGTCGGTCTCATATTAGAAAACACCAACGCGAAATTTTAGGCAGAGAATTTGGGTTGGTGTAGGGCTTATTGAAATTTCCGCGCTAATTTAATTTTCCCAGTGGATGTTATAGTGCATACTATTATTTTGGTTATCTACAAAAAATTACCTATCTATCCCCACCTCCCTATCTCTCCTTGCTTTTTCTTTTCAAGAACAACTGCTTTCTTAGATGGTGATATTCATTTATGGTAACTGCCATGAAAAAAAAAGGTATGGAGTATTTGTTTTGTTATCACCAAAATTATAAACAGAATTTACTATCAATGAGAGAACACGTTGATGCTACGGAGGTAAAAAAAAGTAGACAGAAGAACAGAGCTGTAGTGAAATTTCTGCATGTAATCCATCTGTACTTCCAGTGGAGAGAAAATGTGTTATCCAGTTTCAAAATACAGGGCACCTTCCCCTCCTCCCCCGACATATTCATCATTTTGGAATAGGCTGAAAAACTTTTGATGTCTGGCGCATTTATAAGTCAAAGTCAACGTTTTCTCTTTTAATTATATTTGTTGTACTTGGATAGCAGTTCTGTAACAGCACGAGCATTTTTCAAGACAATTTAGATCTAACAGACTTACACTACTGACGATAAGAAACTTTGCTGAAATGTGAACTAAGTATTTTGAATACATTTGCGCAGTCAACATGCAATAATTTATATGCATATGCATTAGGATTCTAATTTTCTCGTCCATGTTTTCCCTTACCAAAATAAATTTATATTTTAACTAAAGAAGAAATTTAAAAAAAATGATTTTATATCTTTTCATCTCCCTCTCTCGAAGATATGAACTAGATCAGTAATATAATAAATTCTATTTTTCCGAACGCTGATAAGACTTTCAGTGACTTAAAATGATAGACTATTCTCGTACTCGCAGTTTTTGTCTTAAAGGATGATTCTCCTGTTTGCTCTTTTTCTCTTTGTTTCTGTTCTTTCGGCACTAAGACGTACTAAATAACTATAAAGGAAGGTTGTATTGCCATCATGTTCTCTTAAAAGCTTGCTAAGAAATATCAGTGACACCTACGAGAGACAAAACACATTTTATAATTCTTTTATTACTTAATAATAGATGTTATATCTTAAAAATGTCATTAGATATTCACAACCGAGTGTTGTTTCTTATATAAATTATGACCGACTGGTTTAGCAGTTAAATAAGATGCTATATGTAATATTGTCATGTAGTGAGTTATAGTTTGTTTAATTGACTATTTATTTTATTAGTTAACAATATTCGCTCCTTGCTATGAATATAAAATTATGCTTGAGAAAAAAGTCGTACACTTGAAAACGATGATTATAAACTTCCTTTGTATTGCTTGAACTTTTCCCTTTCATAAAAAAATTATGTAACTTTTTGGAAAGGGCAACGTTCTTTAAATTTTTATGAAACTTTTTGTGTGAAATAACTTTACATTTATATGTGCCACCGAAAGTTTTTAATGTACAGAATAGTCTCCTGTGGCTAAAAAATCGAAATATCCTCGATAAAGGCTTCAGGCACAACAAATCATTGAATTCAAATATAATTAGTGTAACTTGTTCTTAACCATCAAGAGTGTTTGAACTGGGATTCAGCATTTCTACCACTATCTATTTACTCACCTAGGCAAGAGGCCTAGATAATCAGCAATACCTAATACATCTATTATGTCCCATATTTATCTCATACGTTCCCACCCATCCTCTTTGTACGTTTAGCACTTGGCAAAATACCAATTAGCCGCTAGGTAGCAGAGACCATTACCCTTTCTTGGGAATGGAACTCTAAGGCTGGAATGCTTCATTAACAGCAACCATTAGTCTTAGCTCAGTCACACATGAAACAACAAGGGAAGAAGAAAAAACGAAACTTGAAAAACCAGAGTGAAGACAATATGACCGATCTAAAGTCCAATTGTGTGTGTGTGTGTGTGTGTGTGTTAGGCATTTGCTATATTATATGTACCCTAATTGCCTGCCTTATTCTGTTTGCTAGTTATCGTCATAACAGTAAAAAAAAAAGCACAATTATAGCTACACGCACGTTTTGCGAAATAAAGAATTTATCATTTTTGACAATGACGAATTATTTTACCAATTTTCCCATGTCGTATACTGCATTGAAATCATAATTATTTCGCATTCTAAGTGTTTGTTATTCTAAGATTTTGAGGAGATTGGTACGTCACACGCATACACACTATCAGGCAGCGTGATCTTTGAAATTGTCACACAATTTTGAATATAATTAGTATCTTGAAACATAAAATTTATTTCAAGATGACTGACTATATTCGCTTAACTATAAAATTGCGCACGATTGATTCTAGAATGTGGGGGAAAAAAATCCCCGAAGAAATAGCTTAATACATCTCATTCATGGAGTTGATGTTTTGTTTTGTTTTATTGGAAATAGGTCTTATTTCATTCTTCGTGTTCTGCTGTTATAAACCTGTTTTAACGATCCTGTTTATTTACTCAAACGATACTCAGAGTACCTTTTTTAAAAATAAAAAAAAAATTTTCAGGAAATACAATTCTTAAATTTACTTCTCCAAAAATGAAAATGCGCAATATCAAAAATGTTATGTAGAGTTGCGTGTGTATATTTCCGTATGGAAGTATAATTGAACTAATATACTTCTTATTTTTATTACTTTACAGCTTCTTTTGAATAATTCTCATGGTCAGTTTTCTCGTCTTTTAAGGTTGCGTGATGATATTCCATTGGCGCCCAGGATATTGCACCAAACCTGTCCAGCATCCAGGTGTACTGTTACCCCCTAACCCTATAGTCGGCGCCTTGAAAGTATCAAGGTTTGCCCTTTACGAGGAAGTCTAACCTTATCTTGTGACCTGGGAAGCAAAGTCAGATGAAACAGCACGCAATATCATAATTTGGTTACATAGACTTTACTTGTTTTATGAATGGGTAAAAGAAGATGATGGGGAGAGGGGGTGAGAAGGGATGAGCAAAGGAAGTATGGCCAATAAAATTTTAAAACCAAACTTTCTGGCAGTTTTAACAATACTGACTCATGCTGTGAAAAAGAAGATGCAAAATTCTGGGAAAGTTTAAGCAGGGAGGGGGGAAGTAAAAATGGAATTAATTCTTTTTGACACTTGGTAGAGTTTATAAAATGATTCAGTTGGTAAAACTGTTACCAACTGAATCATTTTATAAACTCTACCAAGTGTCAAAAAGAATTAATTCCATTTTTACTTCCCCCCTCCCTGCTTAAACTTTCCCAGAATTTTGCATCTTCTTTTTCACAGCATGAGTCAGTATCGTTATGGATTTATTACAAAACCACAGCTAGTTTGATAGAGACAGATATGTTCAACACGTTTAAAAATATGGATTTTGCTAATAAAATGGAGACTATGGATTTCTGAATCAGAGAATTTAACATTTTGACTGATTTCGGAGAGCTGAATAGCAGTTTGGACCGATTTTTGAAATTAATTTTTAATTAAGAATATGTCAAAAGTTTTCATCAGATATTATAGTTCTTTTCTTAAACAAGCATCTATTATTGAAGATGAATTGCTGTACACAGGTTACATCAAGAAGATACAGCATTTGTGCTAAAAGAGATCGAGAATTTTTGATGAGCATACAAAAAAAAAAAAAAGTTTTGAAAAATATTTCCAGTTACCGGATGAGTCAAATTTCCAACTGGAATATCGAAATGTAGAAGTATCTAAAAATCCTTCAGCCTTAGTAGCACGGATCTATTCTATTTGGTTTATTTGGTTTGAATTATAATCAAAGTAGCTAAAGTTATAAGTGCAGTAATTTATACGTTTGCCTTCTGTCCGGATTGGGATTACTTGTTTTGAAAGCTCTGCTACTGCTCTCTGAGATTGGCTAATCCATCTTCACTTGAAAGTCTTCTATGAAGTTCCTCACGTCCTAGACAGAGAAGCGCAAAATGTTGCAGCAGTCCTTGTGACTACCTTACCGAGACGCGTAAGCACTATTGATCAATAATAGATAAAAATCGGATCTAAACTCTAGTAGACATGTTCTTCGAAGATCATGATTAGTGGAAAAGTTTATTTTAGTAAAAAGTGTCATCCAGTAAGAAGTGAACTTCTTACTGGATGACACTTTTTTTCTTTAGTAAATAAGATATTCATTAGATCCAGGAATTAACATAACATGTTTTAATTACCTACACACGATAATTAAAGGTTGAAGTAAGTTACAGCTCCATTGATGAGTTATATCTCCACAAATAAGCCTTACCGATTAATTCTGTATCCAAATACTTCTAAGCAGAAGAGTACTTCTCTTTGCACAGCAGTATGTTTATTTTTGTTTGGTAAGGTGGAAGGCTGAGATTTTACATTATGCTTCTGCTTCTATTTAAGTTATCAATACAATAAATGGGTGCGTGGGGGGGGGGGTATTAATGCTCAATTGCCCTTCATGCTTTCAACGAATTCTTTCTTGTTTAAAAGCTGAACTGTAGTAGTTTAATAATAAATGCATTTATACAAAACGCCAAGAAGCCGAAACAGCGATTTAGTATCTGCAGAAAACGCTCTTAAAATCTTAAAATAGCACTGTTATAAGTGCTATTTTAGGCAAAAAAAAAAGAAAAAGAAAAGGCAAACAGTCTGGCCTTCAGGATAGGTCTTTTAAGTAATGCAATACTACCTGGGGAAATGTAGAGCAAGTTGAAGTGCTGCTATAATAATATCACTTGCAGATGTGTATGCATGTGTGTAAGAAGAGAATAAATTCCATTTATCTGGAACAGAACTTTTGTAGAAAAACTTTTAACAGATGGAAGTGAAACACGTGAAATATTTGGCAGCATTTCCTGAACGAAAAAGAAAGTGGCAGTTTGCAGTTTCACTCAGTTATGAATGAACCGCTCTAAAATGCGGTTCCTATTTTGCGCCGTCACATTATCAAATGGGGCATTGAAGGAGATACGTGTTTGAAATTTGCAATTTCTTTTGCAAACTTGATAACACTGCTGCATAAACATATGAAAATTTTATCAATACTCATTCGGAAAAACAACATTGACCATTGAGTCGATTCAAGGCATTTCAGTAATGAAATATCATAGTTTATTTTATGGAAGGTATCGTTATATCAGTAATTGCCCCTCCCTAAATCTAGACCATGAATTATACTATCTACGAAACTATTCTCCAATGACTTTGGACATGCCGTTCATCTAAAATTGCCTCACTAACAGTCTTCAGTGCCTTATTTTTGAACCACAACAACGCGACCTTTACAATAATTTTTTTACCAAGCACAGTACCTCCCTTTTACCTACATGATTTTCCTTCCTCTGCGACCTTCTCTTCTTCATGTTGAAAGGAAAGCGAATTTCAAAGACTGTTGATATACAACTGAATCTGGCACAACCATCTTGGTTTCTGGTCTTATTTTAATTATTAGTTATTGAACTATGATTATTTAATTATTATTTATTTTTTGAAATAATTTAATTATGATGTTGTATATATTAGTTATGATAAACAAACTTTAATTTTATTAAAATAATAATAGTAGTAGTAATTATTATTCCTTTAAAAATAGATTTGAAAAAATTCTTGTGTAGTTCTGGACCTAGCTAAAAATAAATATTGCTAAACGTGCAAACACGTCGCTTTTATGCTGATATTTTCCCACATCAATACTGGTTCTTGTAAAGCTGATTATTCTTAAGGAAACTACTGTTTTATATTCTTCCTTGTGTAAATCAAAATTCTTATTTTATTTCATTTATTTATTTTAATGGGAATTCCGATCACCAAAGGCAGTTGGTCTATAGTACATTAATGTTAGATACTGTGCGTTGGTTACGAGTGAAATTGCATTTCGAAAAATGTATTTCATAGAATATCCAGTAAAGAAGCAGTAAAACTAACTGGCGCTTGCATTTTTAATTCATTTCTGAAGAATATCACACGATACGTTTGTTAATCGAGGTCTAATGTTGTCAATTAGATGCTAACTCAGATTATTTTGTGTTAGGGAGTCATTGGAATAAATACTGGCATCATTAAAATGATTAAAACTATTTATTTCGATTAGTTTTATTAATAAATAGAACATAAATCACACACACACACACACACACACACACACACACACACACACACACACACACACACACACACACACACACACACACACAGTCTGTTATTAAAATGCATAAGAAAAAGGAAACATTTCCAATGAATAGAATAAAGCAAGGGAAAAAAAACATCTCTTAATATCCTTAGATAATCCTTAGAGTCCCTTTTTTGTTATTTTTGAATTCTCTAGAACAGTTTCTCAACCAGGGTTCTGCGAAACTCCGTAAGAAATCGTGATTAAAAATAAATAAATAAATAAACATCATATAAATAATTGCAGTATATAAAAGCAGGACTTTGCTGGGATCTGAAAAATATTTTAAGAGTTCCTCCACGGTATAAAGATCGAGAAAGACCACTCTAGAAGAACGGAATTAACGAAAATATGAACTCATCTGTTTTGCTGATATCATAATATAGTTTTCGTGAGAGAAGATCTAGACATAAAATTAAGAGAAATTATTTCATTTTCAGTCAAAATGGGTGAAGATAAATTTAACAATACAAAAGTAATGATAAATGCAATTTAACACCGAAAAGAATCGTACTAGAAGATGGACAAAGGGGAAAAGTAGATTCATATCCTTTTCCCTGACAAATAATGCAAATCAAAGATGATAAACAAACATAAGAAATAAAAAGAAGGATATAACTACATTGGATGGGTTTCGGGAAGATGAAAGATATCCTCAAAGTCGATATTCCAATTAGTTTGAAGCGAAAAACTTCCGATCTGTAATCACATATGGCAGTGAAACCTGGAATTTAAATGGCGATATGGTTCACAAATTGAAACTTACCCAGAGAAGGATGGGAAAGAATATGCTTACCGTGACGCTTAGAGACAGAATGCGATCCCATTTATTAAGATCAACAACAATAAGCTCAAACTAGGAATTAGCTGAACACATTGCAAGATATAGCAACAAAAGATTACTTAACTATTAATAGAATGGAGACGTTGACGGCAATAAGCAAAGAGGAAGACCACCGACGGGATGGCAAGATAAAATTGTTAAATAGATAAGAAAAGCTGAAAAGAGAGAATATCCATAATGATATTTAAAAAAATAATAATTTTTAAACTCGACGTCTAGTCACCCATCCTCCTATTTCACTAATTCTAGAAAAATGACCTTAACAAGAATCTACTCTGAACAAGTGAAAATATCGTGCATAAGTAGTTCTTTACAAAGTCAGCTTTGTATTTGGATCCATTAGAATAAAACATTTGAATAAACTGATGAAAAATGAAGCGCTCCAGGAGATGTTAATTTTTATTTTCAGGAGTATATTACGGTAATGCTGAGCTAGAATTTCTAAGGACTTGCAGTATCCTAGAACTCCCCCCCCCCCCCCCGAGTTATGTTTTCGAGGAACCACAATGAATTTTAATTTTTTTTAAATTAACTGATATCGGTTAAAACGATAGTAACGTCAAATATTTTCTGACATGCTTTTTTTACAAGGCTACGAAATGGCTTTGGTCTTTATTGCCAGGTTTGATACTGAGTTTGTTAGGAAATGACTGGTTAATGACGTCATCCATATACAACATATTCATTTTCAATTGCCTATTAATTAGGATTAAAATGCATGCTGCTCGCGATTATTATTTGGCATTTAGACCTTGATAAATGGTATTATCGGTGCCTTCGGTATGCCGTATTAAACATACGTCCTACTAATTAATATCAAAGGTCTCGGTTACTTCATTATCTAACAAATATTGCATTTATCTTTCTTCCTCTTGCATTTCATTTAACCAATATTAGTAATAAGATACGCAAGCATTCCCATATAATACCGAGTACCTATCGCCATCTAGTGGCTGTTATCGGCAATCATAAAGACAGCAGGCATGTACAGTAATTTGCACTTGTTTGTTGGGTCGCTGATTGCCTCAATGCCTCGCAGCCTTCAACCGATTTCATTAACCATGCTCATGACTGGGCGGTCTCGTTCCACACGGGAGAAGTATTGGGGAATGTGTAAATCATGATTTGTCGGTCAGTGAACTTAGCCATTTGTCCATCCCCCCCCTCTCCTCCCCAACCCCAATCACGCCTCCACACATCCGTTGGTTCGTGATTTTAAAATGCCGTAATTATTCCGTCAACAGCCAAGAAAATCATACCGGAGCTTATTTTGGGAGATGACTACATCAGCATATTATAAACTTATGCTGCAAAAGCGTCAATTTTTGGATGGTTTATCGCTTTGCATCAAACTTCGTAACATCCTCAGTTCTGTCAGATGCCTTTGACGTCATTTTGTCAATATTTGTTATTTTATCCCCAAACCGTTAACAGCACGGAATTTTTAAGTGGAGGGGGGGGGGGTTAAGCCGCAGGGTCAACTTGCAGTGTTTCTTGTAATTTATCATCAGACTTTAATTAATTTTAGCCATAATTGGTTAGGGACGTACTCGTAATTCACATTATTAGGCGAAAATTACTTGATTTATTTGTCCATTCTACCTATTCCAAAGAAGTTGTAATAATTTTAAATGGGAGTATACCGTATCCTAAATCTTGTTATTATTATTAACAGATTTCCTGTTAAGTTCCGCCAAGAAACCTTGACACAGTATTCCGGCATTTATTCTAACAAGGTTGTGGACGGTAGTTAAAAAAATCGAGCTGAAAGCAACCTTCAGATTATTTTGACGTGGTTTTTAAGATATTTCTCTGACATCTTGATTTCCCCAATTTAGCCATGATGTGAAATTTGTCTTTTCAGCCTGGATAAGCCTCTGTTTTTCTATATTCTTCATCCAGCATGTTTAATATTAATGTTTTAACTGAATTAAAATCTGAAGTATTTTAATTCGATACTTACGGTGTTTTTGATGAGCATTCCTTTAAGAAACTTACTGTTTTTGCTGTATGCCAGCCCAGCGGTTAAATTCTAAACGAATAAGTTCCGGGGGCCCTATACAAAATAACCAATTGTATTTACCTTTGGATGCTATCCAGGGAAGTTCGTGTGATGAAAGGAATGTCCCCGTTCCTTTCATCACACGTTCGTAATCAGGCGACTTGATATTGACTTTATTGACCATTCAAAACTGTAAACAGTTGTTGAATAATATCATATTACAATAATGAGTCTTTGGACTCCTTGGAGGTGTCACGTAATAATAATAATTACCGTAAAGGGAGAAAAGTCACAAAACAGAAAAATGTTTCTACAAAATAACCAATTTTATTTACCTTTGAATGCGATCCATTGGTCGAGTGTCCAGCAAGTCAGCAAATCTTTCCTTTCCTTCAGCGTATTAATATTATCGCATTGCAACTGATGGTAATTCTCTGTTTCTGTGGATTCGTTACACACCTCTTTCTCTTCAGAAACTACACATTCAGAGGCGGCTCGTGCATAGGCACTGCGGAACTGCAGCACCTCCAATTTTTCTCGATATATAAATATATTTATTAATTTATTTATATTTGCTTGTAATATTTAATTTTATCATCAACAATCCTATACAATTCTCTCATTTTGTATAAAAAATAATAAAAATCCATCTTGTAGCACTTAGGAGGACGAAGGACGCTAGCAGCACTGTGTTTACCACAGTGTCATATTGCTAGTATTTGCTACGCGCGCAAGCATATGCACGTCATAGTGAGATGCGAGCTATTAGCATAATGCGGAACTGTCTGTCGCGCAGTTCCACTGTTGTTTATATGCTGTTTGCGCCAGTAGTAGAGTGTTCATAGTGCTTATCGTGTTTACTCCGTCTCCTTAAATATTTGGACATTACAATTAAAGACATAACATTTGTTATAGTTTTTACTTTAGAACATTATTGGGGTTATGATAATGGATTTTATTTTTAAGTAATTTTGAATTATACTAAACTGTACAATTTTATCGATAATAAACAATATTTTTTCATGTTTAATTTTTACCATAATTTTGATATTTTATCCAAACACGTATACACTGTACTTACAGTGTGTATGTATATTTCGAAAGTTGCAGCACCCCCACGATTTCAAGCCACGAGCCGCCACTTTACACATTACAAACTCATTTTGTATTATCACTGTCATCCGAGCTATTTTTTCCATTTAAAGAAGGTACCAATGTACTTATCCATAGTTGGAATACCGTATTTACTCGAATATAACTCGCCCTCGCATATAACTCGTACCCCTGATTTTACTTTTCGAAAAAAGAAATTAAAAAGTTTCGTATACACCACGCACATGAAAAAAGCTTAAACACGTTCACGTCACGGCGATAGTAACTTGCTCCCACGTTAAACAACACGCACTCCCCAATAGCCACTATACTACAGAGGCAAGAAGAACAAGTACTTTTATTATGTCAGTGAATAAAATACAAGTACTCTGTGTAATATATTTCTCAACAAATAGTGCAATTAGAGTCAACTGGGATAAAAACGACACTAATTAATGAATCACATGTCCCTCATACAGAAACTATGCCGTATAGACTCAGAAAAAAATCGCAAGACCATATACCGCACCAGCAAACACAGTATCTAACTAAACACTATTGTTATTAATTAGATTGTGTGAGTTCGCTCGCAGGAATAAAATTCAACCGAACGTGTTAAAATTCGTAAACGTGTTCAGACTAAGAAATATATATGTAGTGAATGTTGTTATGGCAGTTTCACATATTATTGGAATTCGGTTGAAGCGAGTTAGCATTTCAACTCAATTGTCGGCTTGCTTTTATCTTTCCGTCTCGCAATCTTTTGTTAATACTAATCATATGCACGTCTTAATAACCTGTCATTGCTTGCTGTTTTGCGTTAGGCTTAATTACCGTAAAGGAAGAAAAGTCACAAAACAGAAATATGTTTCGGGTCCGGGTCCAGTGCATAAAAAAGTTCTGGGGATGGGCCCCGGCTGAATTTAACCACTGTGTCAGCCTAATAAGCAGAATTTATCTCTCCTAGAAACTCGACTAAAAGTGCTCTCGGCGATAATTATTTATTATGAATCCAGTTACAAAACGCCGCAAATCTCTCGTACATTTTAGTACCACGAGTGGAATAAGGATTAGACAAACCGGGAGTCCTGCTATACAGACCAAACATGGTATTTTTTCGAAGTGTGACACATTTCTGTGGTTTAGTAACCGTTCGTCAGTCCCGAGAATTTATGGAACTCCTAAAATCTACAAACGAGAAGTGTCTTCGCATTCTATCTTGGACGTGAGAGATTCTCCCACTTTCAACCTAGCAAAATATCTTTCCAGGTAACTCCACGCATAGGAGAAATAGAATCATATGTGAAGAATACCTTACATTTTATTGAAAAGGTAAAAGATTTATAAATAGAGCTTTCAGGCATCCTAGCATGCTTAAGGGCATCCTGTTGACCACCATCCTTAGGGACGATACATTGAATCTGCTTCAAGAAATTTTCTTCATTCATGATCAGTCTATTCAGATATTGCATGGAAAACACGTTATTTTCTTCAAATTTCAGGATAAATATTGGGAATAGACACAAGGATTTGCTATGGGCTTTCCTGTCACCCCTCCTACTGTAGCAAACCTATTTATGGAAAACTTTGAGAAGAAAGCCATTGAAAAATATCACCCCCAACCCCCCAAAGCTGGCTGCATTATGTGTATGATGTTCACCATTTGGTAGGAAACAACTGAAGAATTAGAGCAGTTCGAAAATTATGTAATGCGATATCTGTACTGGAAGTCCAATGAAATGGTATAATGAAATGCCGTCGTGAGATTTTAGTTAGATAATTTGGAAATCTACTTTATGGATCAAACATACTTTATTTATTTATATATTTTTTTAACGAGGCCTGTGTAGCTCAGTGGAAGTGGCGCTTGCATCCTCTGCACTCGGTCGCTTGAAGTCAGACTTAAGTTCAAGTCTAGTCGCTGACTGGAGGAACTTTTTCTAAGCCTTTCTTCAACCGATTCCTGAGTTAGTCGATCTCTGGCATAGGCAAACGGATTTTTTCTCCCGGAAACTTGGGTTTTTTATCCTGTAAACTCAAGAAAATCGACTGTAGTATCCACATTATTTCAGACAGTAACATATCTTGTTAGGGTTAGGTACCAAGAGATGGCAGCACTTGTTTGCCAGCCTCTTTTTTGGTGGCTGCTATAATTAGTGATAGACATGGGCCAGCTATCTCTGATTGGCTTCCGGTGGAGATTGAACTGCCCACTCAGTCTCCAAAAAGCTAGATAGGGTATAAAGGCCTCGCCTACTCCCTGTAAGGGAATAAAAGGCATTAGCTGATTTTTTTGATATATTTTTTAACCTGCTTCACTCCTCTAAAGTGAAAGTCTAACACACCGGGGGAATGAAAATCCCACAGATGGCTGCGATGGTATTAGTAGTACATTACTCTCAGAATGACATTAAGATCGATATGAAAATTAAAATATAATATTTAGGTTGCAGATTTTAAGAATTTGAGCATATAAGCAATATGAAGTAGAATGAGTTACCTAGAGCACTTTTTTCCCAATTATTCTGCGCCACTTCGTAATATGGGATGTATGAATTTACAAATTAACAACACCGCAGTATATAAAAAGTACTTTGCAGTTAAAAAGAAGCGGAAAACATTCTGAAACACTAAATAGTAAAAAAACAGTAGTTTGTAAAAACATTCTTTCACACTACATCTTATATTTATTATATTTTCTTAAAAAGGAGACGAAGTAATTTAATGCAATGTTCTGATTTATTTGTCTTCATAAAACCTTAATCGTAAAGTGCATAAATGGATTAAATTTAGGTAAATAAAATAAGTACTTGTTTGCGAAAATTATTTGAGACAGGCGAGCAATAAAATATTTCTAAGGTTTCTAGATGGCGTAGTGAAATCATGGTGAGATATGTTATAGCCGCTAGCTTGTAAATCACTGTTAGAAAGCGAGTTGATCATCTACTTGTAAAAAAGCAGAAAAAAAGATCATAAATATAAAACTTTTTAATCGAATTTATAATTCGATTAAAAGCATTTTAATAGAATAAAGGGGGGAAAACTGTTCAAAAGCAATTTCTTGTGTATCGGTTGCCAGCAGCAGAGTTAAAAATAAAATAATAATAACAGACAGGAACTTAACATGTAGTCTTAACAATTTTTATATCGTGAAGTAGGTCACATTATCAGAATTTCCTTGTACACGATAATTTTGCTTACTTTTCTAATAGAGTTCTATTACAGAATTTCGAAAGTGTATAATGGCCCTGTTTGGTTCCCATTGTTAACTTAATGCAATTACTTTGTTTATTTATCTTAGGAGTGTTCACTAATTGCCTCAATAATGACTGTTTTTAAGTTTTATTTCTTGCCTATAGTGTTTCTTTATTATTATCTCACTTCGACATGAGTGATACTTGCATTAATAGGAGGTTGGCTTCGTTAAATTTTGCCTCATTTAACTACTGTATTAGTCTTTAATTAATTTTCTACTTTCAACTCATTACTTTAAGTTTCACGTGTACATTCACCTTTGTTTTATTAGTTCTAAAGGATTTTCTGCTACACAATTTGCTCATTCGACTTCACGATTAAGCAAGAGCCCTGAAGCTCTGGCTTCTCATATAGCTTTTCTCTTGGCCTATGGTCAGAAGAAATAGTTTCAAGATTAAAAAGACTCGTTGAAGAAATGAATAGATAAAACCACACACACACACACACACACACACACGCACACACACACACACATACACACACACACACACACACACACACACACACACACACACACACACACACACACACACACACACACACACACACACACACACACACACACACACACACACACACACACGCGCGCGCGAGAGAGAGAGAGAGAAAGAGAGGGGGGGGGGCTGAAAAGTTCTGATAAACACCTAGAACAAAAATGATATTAAAGTAATTGATGTATTCACAAGAAAGAACATATCTTAAAACCTTTTAACCTCCATATTTCATCAAATTGTAATAATCTCCTTTTTCTTTTAGGATATATATAAAAATTGTTATCATTTTTATTCTAGGTTTTTACCATCTTCAGGAATTTTCTCTCCATTCCCATTTATAAAGATGTTTTGTGTGTGTGTGTAAAAGTAATTCTACAGAGAATTTCCTCACGACTGCAGTTTGTTCACATTTTTCCCTTAACCTGTTGCAGAAATGTCACAAAAAAGTATAATATGACTATAGTAAGCTGATATTGGACTCTCTCTTTTCCTCTGTCAGTAGACAATGAACTAGGTTATTATTATGTGACACTTCCAGGGAGTCCAAAGATTCATCAAGGGCCTACTCTGCTACTCTCTGTCTCCACCACTCAATCCACCAACTACAACTAACCGCCACTACACCAACGCCATCTACCGCCCACCACCACCACCACTAGTATTTCCACAGACAATCACAAACATCCATGCCCAAGGCGGGATTTGAACCCGCAGCCTTTTGCTTGAAGAGCGGATACGCTAACCACTGGGTCAATTCGAATACTACTAGATCATCACCACCTTTCTTCAATGATTGAAGATGGTGAGAATGGAGTACATAGCTGGGCATTCCATTTTCAAGTTTAGCAGGATTTTTCGCTGTTTTTATAACTGAATAAAAACAGACGGATAATATACTTTTGTTTCTTCTTGATGCATAGCAGTATATTTTATGTGTTTTTTTGAGGTTCCAGTGTGTAATCAACGCTAAGGGGAATTGCTAACTAAAAATTCATTTAGCAGTATGGATAGCTAAATCAGATTTTCAGTCCATTTTACAACTGTCAAGTTTCTTTTGAATTAGTTGATAGGTTTTTCTGCAAGATTGATATTCTTTCTTCATTCATAGTTTCTCTATTCTACGTTAAAGTAATTAGATTAGGAGGAGAGGGTAAGACTTTTATGTCGAGCTTATTTGCAAATGTCATGAAGAACGCATTGCTTGATATTCGATTAACATCAAATTCAAAATATTTCCATAAAGATTTACAACCAACCAAAGAAACATTATATATATATATATATATAACCGAAAAATTACTAACCAGTTCTCACTTGAATGTGTGGAATGCGATCAATAGTTTTGATGGGTTTTTCCTAGGGCGTAACCCGAAAAATAGCCATTAACAGTTACAACCAAGCCCAACTTATGCTAAACCGACAGTTTAACAATGAAATTTTTGTTTCTTTTTTCTCTCACTGAGCAATTTCCACTTCTATTTATCACTAACTTGTTTTCATATCCCTATTACCTGTCCGAACTAACATGGGATCGAAAAGTGAAACATTAACGCCTCATTTCTAAGAAATAGTTGAATAGCACTTAATTTCCGAGAATTAAAGAATTGGAGTGCGTGTGAAATCGTTGACGAATACACACAATGATTTTTTTTTGTATTGTTTTGTGAAGATAGGTAATCTATTTCGTTGATCACAAGACTGATGCACTGCTCAACCATTGAGTTTCAGCAGTTCAAATTCTGATTTCGCTAAAGAATTAAATTGAGCTTTATGTGGTGGTTAATTTCATCAACTTTCTAGTTGTCTTTGTAGTTTCCATGTTTTATATTGTTTTCGATTATTTTTAAGTATTTATAGTTGGCATTTGGCATTTACATTAACCAATAATTATTCACATTTGCATTTACGGTCAGGGCTGAAGGTTTTGTGGAACCTCGGGAAAAAGTTATTAGTGGGATCCCAAAATATTTGCAAAAACGAATTTTTTTATCGAAAAATCATATAATTTTATTAAACATAATTTACAGACAATACATATAGTTATATACTAAAATATTTTCCATATCAATACATCTCTGAAACATCAAAAATTTTATTATCAAATTTTCTTAGAAATTTGATAATAAAAGGGGCCTTAGACTTAAGCCCCTCTGACTGCGATGCCTAAGTCTGAGGCCCGAAAATCCGACGTCTGAGCTGGCCCTGTTTACAGTTATTTGCATTTGGCATTTATCTTACTGTAGTCGCCCTCCTGCTTGTGTCTTGTAGAATAATAGCAATAAGCAAACGTTAGTTTTTCGCTCCATTACTTTCATGTCTCTAAAAAGACTCGCTGTTACGTCGTTTGGCAGTTACAAATTCCATTCCATGTCTCAAAATATGAATCTTAAGGGTTCGTTTCTATTTCTGAAAAAAAAAAAAAAAACTTCCTAGAGTTCTAACGAATTCCACTGTTTAAGACAAAATCGTGCATTTTAGATTGTTGTTTAGATAAATTCAAATCTTGAATAATAAGATCGTTTAATTCCTTCTGCTCAATCAGACGAGGTTTATAGGTTTATTGACAGCGTCATAAAGGCTTTCACCTGATGACGATCAATTCTTATCTACACTTGGAAGCACAAGGTTCATCACTCGTCAATACTGCAATATCATGCAGTAGTGGCGAGCTGGTGCTGGGAGATGTAATGATCGAGGCATTGGTCTTATGACAGATTCAAGTCATAAAACGATTAATAAATGGAAATACTGCTCGTAGTAATTCTTAGCTATTATCATTAGCTGATTTAGGATGTTTGCAATGATTGCTAAAAAGAAAGAAGTAGGGGGAAAACAGTTCGTTTACTTTGTAAATGAACTTTTTTTTTCTTCTCAAAACAATGATGACTTTAAATGTATTACGGTTATTAAATGGTAATATTTAAGTAAGTTTTTGATTTCCCCATAACTTTTAACTCATCTCCACAGTATCTTTCTCATATTAGTTGCTGTACCTTATACATGTATAAAAAAACACGGTGGTTGGTGACGCTGTAGAAATCTTCGCATAATGACACTCACGACTATACAAGTTTGGTCTCTGGAATGACTGTTGGTTTTCATCGTGCAAGCGAACTCCTTTCGTACACTTCTAGGGACTAGTTACACCAGTCTTACTTTCCATTGTTAAAATCTTTTCTTTCTTTTTTTTTTTTTTCATCCGTCCGTTAAATTGCTTTTTATTTCACTTCATAATGTGGCCTATTATTTTATACCCTACAAAAGAAATAAAGATAAAATATGAACCTACTGATGGTGGACAATTACATAAAAATTTATTTTAATTTTATGTACTCGGAAGTCTGACTGCATTGCATACTATAGCTAATTATATTACATGTTATGTCTGACAACACTACATTACAATCTCAGAGGGACAAGCTAAATATTACTGTTCATTGTAATGGAAGTACAAACATACTGTGTTATTCTTGCAGAAGGCACGACAGCAACAAAAAACAAAACAAAAAAAAATAAAATAAAATACTATCATTAGGCTGCAGGACAAATTTTCCCTGCTCCCATTAGCGAGTCTGACCAAATTAACAACCAGATCAAGCTGTAAAGAAATGATGACTACACATGCTTCGGGCAGTCCCACTGGGTACAGAAGATAGTCTTGTTATTTAATTGATTTGCTCTTAACGACGTCTAGCGGCGTCTATAATTACAAGCCGTATGGATGGCCCATTGTTTAGCAAGGTGCTGCGGAAGGAGACTCTTATGTGTTCCATTATTTTCCTAGAAAGTTATATGCGTTGAACCGAAAAGCTCATCGTAGACTTTCTATCGCTAATAATAAAACCCTAGTTTTTTTATATTATTGAAATTGAACAATGAAGTATGAAGTGTAGATTGTCGCTAACTAAAGAATTCAGGGTTTACTTAATTTGAAACGCATTGCTATGTATATATAGACTATTATTTTGTATCTCACCCCCCCCCCCACTCTGTGAAGTTGTGGTTCTTGTTATTGTTGTTGTTGTTGTTGCTATTGTCGTCAAATGGTTTTGAGTATTTTGACAGTTCTGTTATGTTCTTTTTATTTTCTTTTTATGGATTTTTTTTTTTTTTTTTGTATATTCTCATTTATTTCTTTTCAGCTTTCGTTTCACCGTGTTCACTCTTCACTGAGATTATTTCTTTGTTTCTTCCCATTTCTGTAATTGTGCTTTGTGCATTACTTTTAAAGTTAATCATCATTAATTTCAATTTAAATATTAAATGATAAATTTTGCTAATCGAAGTTCTTGGATTTATATTTAAAGTGTGAAATCGTTGATATATTTAATATTCCAGGGAAATTCGTCGTTTAAACATGAAACAAATTAGTTCATTTAATGGAAAAAAGAGTTCTGATGCTCGAAGACAGCGTTCGAGTCCTACTAGATGTGATTTGTCAATTACAAGAAAATTACTTGCTGTGGAGTGTATTGAAGAGAAACGCACATTGCAGGAATGCTGTTAATGCTCGCGAATATCTAGCGAATATTAAAGCCACATTTTCCAAATAGAAAGTAGCATCACGTGAACAGAATACGCTTGCCTACGTTAACTGGAAGATCGCAAATTCATCATTTGATAAACTTCAGTTTTATCAAAAATTGTTCACTGATTTTTACCACATTTTTCTTATTACATAACTTTGAAAACCAATTTTAAAATTTTGTTTGCCTTTCTGATTTTTATTTCTCATTTGAGAAACTTTTTTTTTTCATTTTTTTTCAACTTCACCTTGACACACTTTAGTCTATTTTAATTTTATTTATTTATTTATTATTTATTTTTTTTTTTCGAGGAAGGTATTCAGAACTTTTCATTGCTTTATGAGCATTTTAAGACTTTTTTTTTTTAATTTTTTTTTTTTTTTTTTGCTTAATGTATTCGGCGTCCACTGATCGAGACAGTTATTATACTCATTAAAATTCCTCCTAGTCTCCGTCTAAAGTTTAATAGCTGATTAATAAACGGAATAATTTCAACTTCCTTTGTAATTATCCGGATGTTTTAAGTCAAAGAACTTCACCCAGTTTTCAGTCCATTATCAGTTCATGTGAAATGACCTTCATTTATTATTGAAGGTCATTTCACATCAATTTTGTTATGTAATCTTATTTCTTAATATTATTAAGAATTATATTTAAATATTATATTTTTTTAATGAAAACCGTTAGTGTTATATTTATTTGATATATGCAGAATAGTTTTACTTTGCTACATTCCTCTTAATCTCATCCGTAAGAGACTGCTGATTTGGATGAACACTACATTACGAGTTCAACTTGCATGGATAGGCACCTCGTATTTGATAAAATGTTATTATCCATTGTCCGCTAGAAGCAAACCTTTTATTTGTAGCTATTACACAATTATATGTGATTGATATGTTTTCCTTGTTATTTTTTTCCCTGTTGATATACCTACAGAACTTCTTTTCATCTCTGGTAACATAGTAACTAACCATCTGAATATTTGAATCTTGATCAAACTGATAACTCAAGTGACGTTTTCTTCCAATTATTATAATTAAAGGTCTAGACTTATAACTGTGGCCAAAAGTATTTTCCGTACGACAGCACACGTATGAAAAGTGACGGCAAATAGCTCTTTCTCTTTCTCTCTGGTTGTTACCTTTTTAACAGGATATTCAATTATTTCACTTCCTCCGATCATCCATTATAAAATCCCAACGATCCTGTATTCTTAATAATCTTCGCACACTATTTTTCATGGGTATAAGAACAGAGTCCTCCAAAGAATAGCAAAGCAAGATTTGAACTCTGCGTAGCTCCGGCGTTTCTTGACCTAACCACAGGTACGCGGTTTTCTTCCTTTCTCCCTCTTCCCCACCAGGGTCTCACATAAAACGTCTTGTGAAAGACCACTCATCTTTTTTCGTTTTTTTTTTTTTTTTTTTCTTCGCAGAGTACTTGTCAAATGATCCATTAGTCAATTTCATCGGAGTATTTTTATGTTTTATTGTGTTCCAACTTTATAAATGACTCTAATTTGTTGTTGATCATTTACTGTGCTTCCTTTTATTATTATTATTATTATTATTATTATTATTATTATTATTATTATTATTATTATTATTATTATTATTATTATTATTATTTTAGCCTTGTAGATGATCAAAAAGGTTTGTTAGCAGTTATTATTACTGCTTCTTTCTTTTATTTACTATTATGCTAGCAGAATTATTTTATTTCGACAATCTTCCATATACTTTCATATTAGAAAGTATATGGAAGATTAGGTCAGAGAAGTATATATCCTTCTCTGACCGGTGCTTGTTGATGAGCATTGCTAGTAGAAACGGACCGAAACATTTAAAGTTGGAGAAAAGAAGAGAAAAAGTAGGAGAAACATTTAAGAAAGGAACGGAGAAGCAGGGATTTATGGCAATGTGGAAAAATTCATTGTAAAAGAACTTCGTTTAGTGTATTTATTTCATATGAAAATATTTAAATATCAGACCTTTGAAAACATAATCTACATAAATTCTTGAATTTTATAACGTAAAAAATGTTAATTCCACGACAAATAAGCAAAATTAACATTTTCTTCTAATCGATAACTGTATTACGTAAGTAATGAAATAATTTAATGCACATTTTTCACAGCATGTCTAATCATTAGAAATATTGTGCTAGCATTACTTCTTAATATTATCTTTTTTTTTTTTTTAGATTCATATTATTTTTTTTTCCATATGTGAGAAGCATTAATGATGTCACCTTTCAAAAGATTTTTTTTAACTTGTGAAAGAGTAACAATTATATTTCTTAAATATTATAAGTATTAAAACTCAGTGATGAAATTTTTCCGAGAATCTAAAATCTTCTCTCTCTCTCTCTCTTTCTCTCTCTCTCTCTCTCTCTCTCTCTCAGTTTTGTTCTGTGGGCTATGTTCTTAGCAGTATTTCAGTAGCAACAAGATAGTCTTTTCTGCCAGAGGAGAAAGAGGAGGAGGAAAACGCTATAATTTAGAGCAGGCCGATAAGTGAGAAGCACCTGATGATGTGTATTTGTGCGACTGCCCCCGGTACCAAATAGAATGATGAATGGTTAACACCGCTCAGATAAGGAAGTTTTAATGAAGGAACTATCCAGGTCATCTTCTGTTGAGCGTTGGCCTCTCTCTCTCTCTCTCTCTCTCTCTCTCTCTCTACTGGACTTATAGCAAGTAAAGCAGCTGATAACCGTGCAAGAGAAGACATGCCTTCAGGTGTTGCTCTCATTTCTCGATGTCTCCGATGATACCTCGGAATCATTTCACAATGTTTCCTCGCTTTCCCCTCACATCACGGGGTCTTAATTATGTGTACATACAACAAACATATACACACACGCTTTTTTTTTTTCCAATAAAAGAATGCCAGTATTTTATATACAGATATTTTTCAAACTAAATTGTTATCCAACCTAACCTGATAGGTACCAAAAAAAAACAAAAAAACTAATTAGCTTATCAAGCGCTAGTGGAAAAAATTTAAGAAATTCTCATCACTTCCAGTGACGAGAAATACAAGTCCACTTAATCCCCAAGAATGTCTGAAGAAACATTTGAGAATCGGTATTGCGAATTTTCAAGAATTCAGTTATCGACGATCTTCAGTCTACTGTTTACAAGGAGTTTCCAAATGATTGTGTCTCCTTATCACAGTCGAGAGACATCGCAATATTTGTTCTTCGATTTGAAATACCTAACGTAACTAGTTTCATATCAAATTTACAGAGGTTGTCCTCCTGGAAATCAGTGAATTTCGACTTTTCGTCACACAGACCGACCAGGGAATACATGCAGTTAATAAAGAGAGAGCGGAGATATTTGCTCTTCATTCAAATCCACAAGCCATTTAATCTTCCTGCTAGTGACTTCATAGATGACGATTCTACGAAAGGATAAGATCCAAGGTCCCTCATGTTTTGTAGCCCCTGCAATAAAAGATATCATTGCGATATTACCTTTACTCGAATATAACTCGCACACTTTTCCTCAAAATTAAAGTTAAAAAATCGTGGTGCGAGATATATGCGGGGATTTTCGGAAGCTAAAATTTTTGAGGAAAAAACTAAATTGACATTTATGTAATTAAATCCTCAGTATTCGTTATAATTTTAATTGCTTACATAGAGCTTTTGCAGCTCAGTCGGTATAGACGAAGCCCTTTGGTAAGACCTGGGTTCGATTCCCGTCCAAGACGTGAGGAACCTTTATCTTTCAATTAAAGGTGAGTTAGCCGTTCTCATATGGAGGAAGAGGGTTTTTCACCCGGAAATTCAGATGTTTCATACCCTAGTACCGGCCCCGTGAACACACAAGAATTCACAGTAATAAAATACGAGTACATATACTTAATCTCATTAAATGACTCAACCCGTCCTAAGGGATGGGGGGAGAAAGGAGGGAAAACCTCATACGAATGAATAAATAAATTACTCACATTATTTATAAAATGAATGCATTTAAATTTTAATTATCAACGTTATTTATGCGATTGACCATCACCTTCATCGCGAGACATATGTGAATCTTTAGTGACAATGCTTTTGTAATTATTATTACTTGACACCTCCAAGGAGTCCAAGGACTCATCGAAGGAGGACACCTACTCTACAACTCTCCATCTCCCCACTCCACGAACTACCTTCATCATCTACACCATCTACCGCCGACCACCACTATTATTTTCACAGACAATCGCAAACATCCATGCCCGCGGCGAGATTCGAACCTGCAGCCTTTTGGGCTAGAGAGCGGATACGACACGAACCACTCGGCCAACCAGGCCGGCATAAGGATTAAAACAAACAGTTTTATCATTGCTCGTCCTTTTATCATTTCGGAATCATAAGATCATCATGATTTAAAAAACCTGAAAGTGGGTATGATTTACCAAGAATCTCCTATTCGCTATCGCTACTTCCGGTCTCGAGAGCAGTTTCCTCGTGTGCATTGTCAATCTACGCAAATAGCGACATCTTTGTTTCCATCCAGCTATGCCGATTTTGATTTTTTTTTTTTAAATCTTGGCAATTATTTCTGGCGAGATCATGTCCCAAGCTTTCAAATTCCAGTTGCACATCAGTTAATCTCCGGCAGGAAAGATTAAGATCAGGTCGTAGCCGCCAGCTACCACCACTCCGTGTAGAATTTTCGTACGTAGTCCTTGAATGGTTTGTTGACGATACATTCAAGGGCTATAGACAAGGTATAAGACCACCAGGAATAACGGTCACATCGGTCTTCACATCCAAAAGTTTTTACTATTTCTGCCATAACAACATTCACTATGTATTTCTTAAAGTTTTAACCTTTTTTCGTGCGCGAGGTATATGCGAAACTTTTTAATTTATTTTTTTCGTAAAGTAAAATCAGTGGTGAGAGATATACGCGACGGCGAGTTATATTCGAGTAAATACGGTATCTCTTTCCTGGCAATAAAGATATCATATCACTTGCATTATTGTGTTGTATTCTGTTATAATAAAATAATTAATGGACTGATGACGTGTAATATATACCCTCTCCCAAACAAGTCAAACCCACTCATGCATGGTATGACTATTTTCCAGAAATGGCGCTCTGGCGAGGCGGCTCAAAAATATATTTTCTCTAGTTGGAGGAGATGCCAACTAATTCTTCAGCTGGTATACGATTTTCATCGTCTTGTGAAAAAACACCACCCGGCTTTGCTGATTGGAGGGTTGAAGTGACTGTTTCTATGTTTTGTCTCCAGAGTAGGATTTCCGGTTTCTGTCTCTCCCTTTATTTCACACATGCAGTGTTGTTGAGCATGCTCTCCCCATCGTAGCTAATTAACTAGGGAGCCAACACCTTCTCCACTCGAAGATACAGCACAAAAGCAGTTTCCGCAGGCCAAGAGCCAGGTAGTACGTTCCTAGCGAACCTATTGGTAACACTTTGGGAAGCTTCCCGATCAGCTGGCAAATACTCCTGCTACTGCTTACTCTGCTAAGCTGTGCCTGAAGGAATTTCGAGGGGTAGTGTCAAGTATTTCAAGTGCCTGAAGGGATTCCGAGTTGGAAAGTGTTTCAAGGGGCAGTGTCAAGGCTACGCTTGGATTGGGGTCTGGACACTCCCTATGTGGAGTCGTATACACAAGTCTATCACCACTGGCTCTAATGCCTCGATCTATATCCCCCCCCCCCCCAATGTTCAACCATGATGAAAGATCGCATAAAAGTTATAGTGTCACCTCGGTGAAAAAATATATCCCGCAAAACTAATAAAATATTTCAAAGAGCATCAAAAATGCAACAAAAACTGAAAAAAAATAATCGACTTCACTAACATCCGGTTTCTGTATACTAACATCAACGAGTGCACCACCACCTACACTACAGACATCCCAACCCGATCTTTATCACTGAACTTCAACTGATATCCTCTGCAACTATAACTCATTTTAACTTCCATATTCCATTATGTATGATATCTTTTGTAAGAATGGCTAAACATGTGCTTTTGTTAGGTCTGATATTCCATGTCAAAGGTTGTTAGGGAATTTCCTTTATGTAATCTGCTTTGGCTTAATATTTTGTTGCCTTCATTTTCTGCCTTGGCTTATTTCCTAATTTTGATCAATATACCGACCCCTTTTTTGATTACAGTAGAACGTCTTTATCCGAACCATCAATTACCCGAACTACTCCCCAACTCCCGAATTACAGTATCTACTTTTAGTGCACTGGTTGCTATGCTGAAATATTGCTTCTGTCGCTGAATGCATTCGTTTCCGATGATTTATTCGAAGATATATGCAATATTGCGTCATTGTTGCCCGTTGTGGGCCTGAGGGTATGGTAAAGAGGGACAGAGGTTTGCTTTCACTCGGCCTGCTGCGAGCCACTGCAGTGGGAGGTTATTGCAGTCGTTTTGTTTCTGATCACTCAATGTTCTAGTTTTTGTTCGTGGCTATTTCAAAGTGAGTTAGTGTGCCATTTTGCTTTTTAATTTTCGTACTACTGCTGCCCCTTTGTGTTAATATTGGCGTCTACAGGCAAAAGAAACCGGAGTGCGTTGGTAATAGAAGACACGATAACCATGTAAAACAATTAGATAATTTCAAAATAAATATAATATACATCTTTTCTTTAAAACCTTTGGTTATTATTTACAGACTGTTTCCTAAATCAATTATTTTTATAATAATTCTTATTTCAAAATGTAGTAGTAATAACCTTGCGTATAATGATTTTATTTAGGCCTAATGACACTTTATTTCGTATAAGCTAGGTATGTTTGTGTATGTTTGATTAACCGAACCTACCTTGGGTCCCAATCACTGACACATCCAGGGGGGGAAGGGGAACTCCCCCCCTCCCCCCCAAAAAAAAGAAAAAGGAAAAAACACTAGAAAATTTTCCAAAAATCTTTTCTTATTAAAATTAATTTTTTTATTTATTTATGTTGTGTCGTGTCTTCTATTTCTATACTACTTATGAATTAGCAGTCACATAAGATGGAAATACCCTATAGTTCTCGGGAATCACGATCGCTATGAAAGTAAGGCGACTGAGCGCTACTTTGTTTGCTCGAGCCGGGCCAGAGGAGATCACGGGTTTCATGTATTGGCAATCACTGCAGATGCTCAGTCACAGGTCGTATGCAATGCACGTCTATTCTCAAATCGTCTACTGAACTCGGCCTCCTCCCAGATTAAATCGCCATTATTATGTTTCTAAAATAATGGGATCCTATTATTTTAGAAACATTTTTAAGCTTGTTTTTAATACGATTCAAATATTTTCATTCTTCTTTTGGCCTAGTCCAAAACTATGTTCAGGCGAACGCAGTTTTAATAAACTTTTCATACATAATTACTAAATCAACTAATTATTTTCCTAGTTTTCAAATGTGTTTTAGTTAGTAGATAAAAATATATATATTTTTTTTAAAATCGGATCTTATCCTATAATATCTGCTGTAAATCTCTTAAACCAACTTAAAAAGAAAGCAATACCAAAAAAGACACACTTAAATATTTTGGCTTCATATCCTTGGTTGCTTCGGCTGTAATTCCAAAACACCACCAAGACAGTTATCTTTCTAAAGGATCTCTACAGCGCAGTTTGTTAAATGTTAAATAAGTTAATATTCAGGCCTAGTCGTAAAGCTTAGACTCTTTCGCTACAGTTCTTGATGAGGTCATGCAGTCCATGACTTGAGTAGCAATTTGATTACAATTAGCGCACTTGTGGTTTTAGAGTGCATGACAGATCAACTCACACATGATTTAAGATTCATTTTGTTATTAATACCGTATCGTTTGGGCCTCTTAAAAAAGTGAAGGGATGAACATAACCTACTCAATCATATCATCTGAACTTTACTGTCCTTAAGGCATTGCAGCGTTACGTGAAGTATCCAGTACTTGTTGTATACGTCTTCCAGACACGAGGAGGCAAGTGACTGATAACACTGATAGAATAATAATAATAAAAAAAGAAAGAGAAATAAAAAAAAATTGCGCAAGCCAGTCACAAGCCAGTCTATGAAAGTAACATACTGAGAGATGTCAAACTGGTTTTGCATTTGGTTCAAACTGGTTCTGTATTTTACTCCTGATGGTTTATTTAGCGAAATATACTGAAATTAGAAGATTTACAAATATATTATTATATTTGTAATTATTTGTTGATTTATATTAACAGAATGTAAATGATGGATGCCTTAGATATTATAAAATAAATATTTTCTAATTTTAGCTGCTTCATTAGCACTGCAAACATCATGTAAACTTGCATTTAGGAAACGATTTTTATGCTACCAATACCAATATTAAATTCATTGGTGTTTATAAGGGGAGGTCGGAGTAGGATGTGGCACCTGGAATTTATGAAAATGGAATATCCTTCCTTCCTTTCTTATTTGTAAGGATAATAAAATATCCTATCTTATTTAATTATAACTCATTATAATAAAATAAATGTTGTAATAAAATCCATTAGTCTTTTATTTTTTATGTAAATCCCATCCGCTAAAGGTATTGTAAACCTATTATACATTTAGTTCCGTGGGTTTGGTGGGATAAATTCGGAAACCTTCTTCTCTAGATGACATATGGTGCTTTTTTTCACGCCTCTACTAATCAGGGAAGTGATCTCACATCGGGCGATGAAAATAGTCTGCCACCTAATGACTTTAACAAACATTCATGTCGCAGTGGGACTAGAATCCACAACCTGATGGATGAAAAGCAAATGTGCTATCCTGTCAGTCAAGCAGACTTTCATGACTTTCGGCATAAGATGTTTTTCTATTTCATTACTTAAAAGACACAATCTACAAAAATTCCTTTTATTAGTATTTTTTAAATGAAATGAAAGCAATCCTGTATTTTTTATTATAGGAGAATTAGCATATGTACACTAATGTTATTGCTTCATTCTGCTAGTAAGCTAAGTAAAAAAAAACTTCACTTACAGCGATAATTACAGTTCTTTAATAGTTGAAGAAAACTAAAATCACGTATATACTTCGTCTAGATATGTTATCTGGCTCCCTTATAGTAATGTACCACCAGAAAATATAAATAAATAAATAAATAAAAATAGAAATGGAAATATTACTTATAGCACGTACTTTCTCCAAAATGAAGTACCCATGTAAGAGAAAATTACATGTTTGAGCAATATTCTTGAGCAGAAAGACTGTACACTAACTTTCAAAGTGAATCTGAATTTTTTGAATCGTTAGGGATAACCTAAAGAGAATGATGAGCATACGAAGTTACTGATATCGGGGAAAAGTTGTCTCACGAGATAAATCCAGACGATGTGATTTTGGTTGCATATCCGTTTTAGATTTTGCAATATGTAGAGTGGCATTATTTATTTACTAGTTTAACCTATGAAATTAGTTTGGTTACATTACATAACATTTCCCACTCTCTTCAATAAATTGGTAGAAGTTTGATTTATTCATTTAATCGTATTGAAACATTAACTTTTATCTTCTTTTCTGGTTATTTCAGATACGAATTTTTACTAGGAAGGAAGTTTATGCAGATATTTGATTTCTTTATTCTAACTGATTCTAATTCAAGTTTCTATCACACTCCATTTTACTTAGGAACCCTCTCCGCGCTTTCCTTTTGATTTTGTATATCCATATTAGTTATTACTAAGATATTAGTTCGGGTTAACTTTTGATATACAGTATGTTTGTATTATTTAGATCTAAGTGCATAGACTGGTCTCTATAAAGAACTAAAAGTTTTTATGTTTAAAATAGATATTGTTAGACATTTTTCCTAGAGACACAATGTTTGTAGGGAACCTTGCTATGCATTGGTAGATATTTCTAAACGAAATTGAAATTTAGTGGACGAATAGTCTCAGCTACAATACATGCATTCATCTGTGCGAAGTGATCTTGCGCAGAATGATTATATAAAAAACAATTGTACATCCGGAAGTGGGACTCACACTAAGGACCAAACTAAGACTTTTCTTTGAATCAACTGCGAATGTGATTTGGATTTTTGCGGAAGGTAAAAGTACCTCCGTGTATGTCGGGCCTGGCCCCAAGCAAATATTGAAACTCGAGTTGCCTTATAGACGATTAGCAGTCGTCGGGTCGCACGTGACTATCATAAGAAGCACGAGATATTCCACTAAATACCAGGAAACGATTAAAACTGTCGATGTTAAAGTACATCGTGTTTTCTCTGGGATGGTCGTGACAGGCAGGGAGCAAGAAGCGTGAGCTCGAGTTAATGGACGGGAGCTCGTGGGAAGAAATCGGCCCATGCCCCAGGATATAGGCGGGAGCTACTCACTAGGTACCGAGGGCAAGACTTCCATCTAGAGGCCAGTTTTTCTCCTTATCAGGTGACTGTTTTTTGAACTCCCCTCCCTTCTTCTTTTCCGTTGCTTGCTTTATTTCATTCTGATCTCCTTGGTTACGGAAAATCAGATTAACGAAATGGATTATATGATCATAAAATATATCTGTCACGAGAACATGTTAAAGGGGAAAGTGGGCATTACTGCTACCATGATAGATGACCCACAGTGAAATGCGATTTATAACGCAGTTTAACAATTGACAAATTTAATGTTCTTTGCTAGACAGTCTTTTTACCTCACGCAATAAGAAGCATCAGGTGCAAAGTTCATTACGCTCCTTCGGCTCACCTGTAGGTAGCATTACATTCCTAAGAAACGTAAAACAACAACAAAAAAAAAAAAACGGCATCTGTGTGTGTGGCGGGGGGGGGGGGTTATTCTCCTCCTCTTTCTCTCTTCGTTCTACTTACCTTCAGACTTTTGATCTACTCATTCAGGAATCGAGTCATCACCAGCCAGTTTTTAGTTTATTTTATTTAATCTCTGTATGTTTGGGAATGCGTAATTATTAGGTTGGTTTGTGCCTAATGAAAATATTTCAACCCTCATATCATTCTTACAGTACTTAGTGAATAAAAAATCTGGAAATAGTCTTTTTAAAGGCATTTTTCTACGAATGCACATCGTTTTCATTTGTTTGCTTGTTTATTCGTTTCTTTCTATCTTTCTTTTAAATTCTTTCTTTCTTTTTTTTTTCTTTCTTTCCCATTGAAGACTTGTAGAGCATTTGTAGGAAAATTACTTAATTCTCAAATATATCAATTTTGATATGTTATTATTCCGAGTAGTCTTTAAGCTTTCGAAAGAAAATAAAAAAAGAAGACGAAAATGCAAATTGTAAACGTGGAAAAACCCAGCACATATTTACCTTTTTTTTTCTTTTTTTTAAATGTTATTCTTTTATCAGTAATCCTTGTGAATGTTCCGAACACCATATAAGGTCCAAGTGTGTGCGTGTGTGCTTGCGTGTGTATGTGTGCGTGTGACGCGTCCGTGCACGCGCGCCGTTCAACTTGTTTCTCAACTCCCGAAAGCAAAAGCTTCACAAATCGTTTCATGTCCATTTGAAACCCAGAATTTTCAAATATTAAGGGCAACGCTTGTTAACAAACCACGTTCTCATCAAAAGAAAAATTTCTTGTGTATTAATTTGAGTTTTTTAATAAAATTGTTTTATTTAATTAAAAATTTGCAAAAACAAAATTAAGTGTACGGTCGATTTTTTATTCTTATTTTTTATTTTCTGAGGTGTGCAGGTAAAAATTTGCACTTCTGGAGAAAAATTTATTTGCCTTTGCCAAAGATTGGCTAACTCAAGAACTGGCTTTAAAAAAGCGTAGAAAAATTTCCTGTAGTCTTGGACTAGAACATGCTGTAAACATTATACAGAGTATTATTACACAAACCAGTTATTTTAACAAACCCGCTCTTCGTGAAATTCCCACAAATGTTGACAAACCGAAGTAGCTATTTTTGGCGCATTCTTCCGCCATAATGGCAATCATCTCTTCTAATGAAGTCGGATATGTTAGTCTTACCCTCATTCAGTGTTCTTTTTTTTGTTCTATGTAATTTTTTGTTCTCTTATTGCTTCATGCAATCAAACTTTTTCTTTAACAGATTTCTTTCTTGATATAAAAAGAAGTTTAAAATTTGATTCGACATAGTTTTTTAAGCATAATAACCTATGTTATTATTGATATATTTCCTCACTTTTTTTTTTTTCTGTTTTATACCTTTTTCATGTTCTATTTCCTACTTCTAATTCTTCTGAGTGGTCTCATACTAAAAGAATTTAAGAAATAATCTGGCCATCCGATCACCACATTCCATTACCCTTATTTCAACGCTTTGTAACATAAAATAATAGCTGATAGATGAGCTCTAAAAATCACCGGTAAAGCAACTATTCTAATTAGAGCGTGTTTAGTAAGCGAAGGGTGCCAGACTAGCTGTCTTCTTTTTTGATTACTGGATTCAAATTAAGGATGACAAAACCTGGACCTTTGCGACTTAGAGGCTTCTTTTGTATTTCTATGTAACAAGCGACCTCTTTCTCTTCAGTCCATCAAGGTACCAGAAGTTCAACAACCTTTCGTGTTTGCGACTTCCACAGAAACAGTTCTGGTAATCTTTTTTTTTTTAACCTACTTTCTTAGGGTTTATCAAATCAACGCATCTTCCCGCCTGTATGCCTTCCTATAATAACTTTTGAACCTTCGTGAAAGTGTTTTTCTTCTTCTTCTTCTTTTTTTTTTTTTTTTTTTGTGAAGAACAGCACTTCTTGAAATAGTCACATATCGGCTTTTTTTTTTTTTTTTTCTGGAAAGGATGAAGTTAGTTTGGTGATAATATTTATTTATTTATGTATTTATTTTATTTTTTAAATCGCCAGTGTATGCCGTGCCGATGGGAATGGAAAGAAAAGTTGGTTGCAAATGTTTAATCCTTGAAATTTTTTACATATGATGGTTTTTCATATGGAAAAGTATCTTAAATGAGTGACATAAGGTATGCCAAAGTCAAAAAAACAATTGATCATGATATTTATGCATCTAATGATAAGGAGAGGAACTTGACAGCTGTTTTTCTTCTTTTTTCACTGAAAGAACTTTGCCAGAAATTGCTAATAATAATTCCTACAGAACAACGTTACTCAACATATGGCCCGCTAGCTGCTTTCACTCGGGCCCATCAAGAGACCAGCTGTGTTAATTTTGGATATTTAGTGGTGTCCACCAATTTCTGAGTTTGGATAAAATATAATAAGATTGATTCTTCGTGCCTAATATCCGTCAAAACTAACAAAACAACCAATGAAATAAGAATTTGCGGTGGTGTATATTCTTTCTATCTTCCATCCAAGGATGAGCAGAGCCTTTGGTTAGAGTTTTACAGGAATTTTTCAATGCAGATACAGCCGCATTTTTAATGCAGTCCTGTCCTCTGCAATGCGTATTCACTGGACTGGTTTGCCTATTTTTTGCCGAACGAAAAAAAAAATCTGAGTTTTGAGGGAGAAAATCTTTTACCGCTATTCGAGACTAGCTAACTCACTTTTGTGTACGTAATTACAATGCTGTCATTTAACAAATCAGCTATACTGGATTCAGACTACTAGTTTCGAATCTTAGCCTGATATTAGAATTAATATTTAATTAATGACACAATAGTTTTAGTGCTTTCGGAACACAAATGAAGATAACATGGCAGTTCACATGTTAGCTGAAAACAGACTTGCTTACTCCTCTCGCTGATATCTCTACCTTCTATTGCCAGAGTTTAATGGACGCATATATACTCACCTTGAGTTGGTGAAAAGTTCTCTAATTCTTTGTGCTGCTTTAGGAAAAGAAAATACTCTATAAGAACTAGTTTTAAAATAGGATTTCACAGAATTTTATTAGTCTGGAAGCTAAAACATGCAGATGAAGAAGATTTTAAAGTGTCGTCTATAAATTGCTTAAGAATCTCCTCTAGGATTTTTAACTGCTTTTCCTATCCTCTCCCTCTATCACAGTGTGTTTATACTATAATGACCTGCTACCCCTGCACTGTCACAAAATATTGATTCATTGATTCCTCCTCCCCTAATAGCGAAGCGTAATTTATGGATGAACTCTTATATTTACAAGGAAATATTTAGTTGCAGAATTTATCAGTAATATTTACCTTTATTGTGGTATACAATTATTAATATGAGATGCATTTTGTGAACATGACAACTATTATGAATCGATTTGTCCATCATAAGAATATACGAAAGAACAGAATTCTTCAGCCCTAATTGGACAGATTTTATTGATATTTTCTATTTGTGAAGTATGGAAATTTGTCGAGCCATCTGCCTTTTTATTATTATTTATTATTATTATCTTTCTAATCGGATTTGTAGAGGTGAAATTTGAATAAATGTTTCGAAACGATACCAAGTAATAACTCTATTCTGGCCAGAGAAGTTAATAAAATTCATTTTGAGTTCAGTTCGATGGTATTTATTGCTAAAACTAGGCAAAATGATTCGAAATGATAGTAATCATTTTCTCAATCCCTAGATGGGATTTAATGGAATTTAGTATATTTAGATCTCTATTAAAACTTTTCGAATAATTTCGGTTTTGGTTTCAGTAGGTTTATATTAATTGCGAAATTAGGAAACACAACGTTATATGTATAAAATACGTAATTTAGATTCAATTGTGATAATAAATGTGGCCATGTCTAAGATATTATTACGAAACGAACTCAACTTTATTTTTCAAGAAAATTAGGTATTTCTGTGATATGATTTTCCAAAGAGGGAGAAATTTTTGTCAAAATCTATTTGAACTTTCTTCGAAAAACAGAAAGAGTGCATACGTCACTATATATATATGCGTATGCGTGTGTTTTCAACTTACGAAAAGTAGGCTATCTATTTAACAACACTTAGGCTTGAGAAAGCTCGAAACCTCCAGAGACAGATAAACAGATAGATAAATAGAGAGGGAGAGAGAGAGAGAGAGAGAATTTCCGGAATTATTAACTCTAATTTATAGTTCGCGGTACTATAAATTAGGTGACACAAACTAATTAGCCAGTAAAATCGTTAACTTCTAATTAGTGGTGTACTTTTTCAGTAGTAACTGTCAGATACTACTACGTATAACACAAGTTATAAGTTCAAGTAAAAATAAAGTTTATTCTCATTTTTAAGTCTAAAACAATTGGTTTTTTTGGGTTCGTTTTTCAATAACAGAATTTGTTTGGGTTTAAAAAAGCTTTTTAACAAACAAAAAGTTAATCTCAATCAACGTTATATAAGGTTAAACATTTTTTTATCACCATTTTCACTTCCCTGATGTTCGTTTCTATTCAGAATCATTTAAACACTGCAATAACTAAGCGAAATTTAATAGCGTCTTTAGTGACTGTAGTGTTAACTTCGCAAGGATCGCTGTAAAACGGAAGCTTTGAGGCTTGCGGGTTGGCTCACGATTGTAGGGAGGAAGAAGAGGGGAGTAGATTTAATTATCTCTGTTGCTTCCAGCATAATACCAACAACAAAGTAGAAAAAAAAAGTGAACTAGATTCTACGAAAAATCATATTCTTAAGAACTAACCGCTTTCATCTACTCCTGTATAAGATCTTTTTCAGTATTCCAAGCACAAAAAAACTTGGTCACTAGAGTGAACCAAAAAAGAAGAATAAATAAAAATCTAATGAGATATCCATTCCCCCCCCCCCCGTAGCACCTCCAGACATCAAGGCAGAGCTTCTTAACTAATTATGAGGTCAGAAAAGATAAACAAAAGAATCAGGCTTCGTTGTAGTGATCATGAGTAGACAGGTACGCTGGCTTTGGAATGTGGTCAGATGCGGTAACAAAGACTGCTACATCAACTTGAACAGAAGACGGGGTCAAAGACCTAGATGAGGAGTAAGGAAAAGTCTGTGAACTGACCACTAATTAGGGCATGATGCATACATGCCTAGGAATATTTGGACGATATTTGTCTGTTTATCATCCTTCTGATAATTAAGATAAGGGATAATTTTCCTTCATTTCATGCTTCTTGCTAATTGAGAATGATTTTTGACTACATCATATATTATTTTTAATGATAGTATAGTATCATTAGTGATGCAAAGTTGTCATTGATTGTCCAGCGATTGGATTTATTTCTTTTTATCTATTTATTTTTTGCTGATGACATGCACAATTGAAAATATTGCGTAAATGCAGAGGCAAATGCTGGTCTTGAAATTCACGCTTGCTCTTGTTATCATTCAGGGAGTGAGAGGTGTGATTGAAGTCTGATTGGCGGAATAATGAATTACTGACCATTTAAAACTATATATTTAGAAATTTATGTACATTTAATCATACAAATACAACATTTATTTTACAAATGATATTCAATCTTTTTCAATTTAGCTACTTGAATACAAATTCTACCTTACGGATCTCATTTATGAACTGGTCAATAACATCGTTATAAAAAGTTGGTTGTAACTTAATTTTCCCAAGCAACACGGACACTTGTAAAGACTGGCTGAAGCTTACTGGCTAGAGCTACTTTGACTGCGTATGGCCTGTGTTTAAGACGACGTGAAAGGAACGGAAATTGCTATGCGCGCGCATGAAATCACAGTGCTGTAGAGAGGACCTGGAAGCTCAGACAACCGAGCAAGCCAAGGTAGCTTTGACTAAACGAGCAAGCATCGGCCTTCGGTACAAGCAAAGCTCGATTATTAGCGCGCAAGCTTAAGATGTCTTCTGTCTACAAAAATAAAAGCCTAAATAGAATGCTTATAATTGCATGCATTTATTAACAAATAAATATTACTTCTTTCTCAAGTAATGTGCTTGCGCAGCAAGCATGGAGAATTCGCCCCTGCATAAATGAACCGAAAGAAAAACAAAGGACATAAAATTTCTCTTAGATATGAATTACAGTGTAGGTTTATGTGGACATCACAATACACATAGAAAGACTCAATTTCAGTAGTTTGCTTTCACTTTCTCAAATTCTGGCGCAGGGATTAATTAAATGTGGTAGAAAGCGACCTAAAAGAAATCACTTGAACACTATGTGTAATCTAACTTTAACAGCAGTCAGTGGCAGATATGGGGGGGGGGGGTTAAGAGAGGGAGATCGCCTCTCCTCCAAGAAATCAGAGACAAAAGAAGAGATTGTGTTAGTTAAATAATAATAAATAAGAAACATATCTACATGTTTTTAAATAATAATACCATTAAAATATGAAATAAATGGCAGCGAAAAACAATAAATTATATGATTAAAACAAATGTTGATAAGACTTCATAATTATTTCTCAATCGTACTCCTCTTACTGAAAGTAAAAGTCCATGCATAAATAATGACACATTCATCTGGTTGTTGTCATTGTTTCGGAAGCGCTCAATGCAGCGGATTTTCAAGATGTTCTGATGAATACAAAACTCGCGTGAAGCTATCCATCATTTATACTAATTGGCATGGGTTGTCGTGCCTTAACCAAATATTAACAGTTCCATTATGAAAAGAAAGAACAATAATAGCCACGATAGCAAAAGCGTCTCTATTGCAATCTCTCGAAGAAGGTAAAATTTATGATAATATTATTTCCAATTACATGATGAATAAACTGATAGAAATGCGTTGTTATCTTCGTGCACCGTATCAATTTAATCCTTAGTTCACTCAAGGTAGCCATATCTGCTATAGGTTTTTTTTTATAATTTCGTGGGTTAAATTATAAAAAAAGAAGGGAATTAATGTTTTAAAAAGTACCTTATATTTCTAGTTCATGAGTGATTTATAAAGGAATACAAAAGATTTGTATAGCACAGGAAAGTATAGTGCCTTCCAGTGATGATCAGTGGACTCCTTGGAGGGTGTCACATACAACAACAACAACAACCGAAAATTAATATTTCCTCAATAAAGGTATATGACGCGAGTATTCTAATTCTGGTAAATAAAACATGCGTTTAAAGAAAGAAAGAGAGAGAGAGATCAATTTTCATATCAAGAAGACAACAGTAAATGGTTAATATAATAAACACATCATGGAGAGAAGAACAGGTAAATTGTTCGTGGGCAAAAATTCACATTTTCTTCCTATTTGCATATTTCTGAAAACACGTATTGAAACTCCCCTGGTGATACATTTTATGAGCATGCTCTTCATTAAAGTTCATTCTGTTTTCGCACACACACACACACACACACAAAGCGAACAATTTGAAGCGTATGGTTTCAAGTTTTCAAGATGGTGGCGGTAGCACGGTAACTTAATACATTGATATAGATTAGTGTTTCTCAACGTGGGGCGTACGCCCCACGGGGGGGGGGGGATTTGAATATTTTTTGGGGAAATTTGAAAATGTACATGTACATATTTATACATATTTATATTATACTTTTTCAGAACTTGGCTGACTATTATGCTAGAGGGGGGGGGGGCATCAAAATCTTTCAGACGTTGAGATGGGGCATGAACATCTTTGAGACGTTGAGGTAGGGCATGATCCAAAAAACGTTGAGAAACACTGGTATAGATGATATTTAATGCTTCTATATCAAATTATTTCATCTCTCTGATGCTTTTCCTATAGAGGCAAAAGCATCTTTCTGATGCTTTTGCCTCCTTCGGCTGCGATACGGTAAAAGTATCTGTCATTCCTTTTAAAGAACTTCTGATTTTTACTTTCTTACAGTACCGATATTTTCTACCAGTTTAACAGTATTGGAATGAAATCTATATTCTTCAAACGCATCCAACATTAATATACTAGAAAATGAAATGGCAGAAATGAACAAAAAAAGAGGACAATCTCGGCAAAGTAGAAACCTCTGAAGTGCAAAACATTAGACCAATACTGCATTTTCAAAATCAGTTACACTAGTAAAATCTCATCTCATGAATTCATTCAAATTTATGCATGCATGAATTTGAATGAATAGAATAAAAAAAAAAAAAAAGTAAGTTAATATTAATCGACCCACGCAGTTTATATTACCACACTATTTACGATATGCAATACTAGCTACGAAAATCCCAATCTGCTTTTTCCTTTAAAGATATTACCCCGCCCCCAAATAAATAAATAAATAAACTTTTTTTATTTTTACTATTGTGCTTAAGTTTTAACTTTTAATGTTTTAATTTTTTTATTAATATACATATTTATTTAATCTTGTCTCAATCGTTTGTTAGATTAACAAAATAAATCAGAACTGATGCACTTATATTGTCATCCAGTTATAAAAAATTGCTATTAGTAGTTAAGTTAATTCAGTTCATCCTAAATAATATTATTTGTTCGATAAACATTTTTCTATTCATTCATCGTACGTAATGGGTGTATAAATAATAAAAAAGTGTATTTGTTTAGACTAATAACACTCATTCATAAAGCGATATTAATGTACTTTATTTTCAGCATGAGTTTGATACACATACATATATCATGATCGCTCTCTCTCTCTCTCTCTCTCTCTCTCTCTTTTCATTAACATGCAATAGGGTTTCCTTATTACAAATATGCAGTAGGTTTTGTTATATCTGCCCATTATGCATGTACCGAAGAAGCCATTTCTGTATGCTTAGTCAGAATGAAAAACCGAGTTTCCGGGAGAAAAAAACCTACTCTCACCATCTGAGACTAACTCAGCCTAAATTGAAAGCCCTCTAGAAAATGGTCCTCCCATCCATGATGGGATTCGAACAAAATTCTTCCAATCAAGGGGTGCTAGTTGATTTTTCCATACACTACACAGATTATTTTTGGTTTTGTAGTACAGCATCTTCCGATTCTTTTCTGTAAACTCCATTTCTGGTAAGAAAACATACTTCCCTAGAGCGTTAACCAGGCGATGACGACAATTGGTTTTCCATTCTTGATCTTCAGTTTTATTCGAATATTCATTCGGCGAAAGCCTAAAGAGAGAAAAAAACATCCCGATTATTCAACTGGATCTCTCAGATGGAGATTACCCATATGGATGGACATCAGTACAGAACAGTCAGTGCACCGTTTCCTCTCCCTCCTAACGGACAAACATGGCCCCATCACACATCTTCCGGATCGAGAAGAAATCTTTGGGCAAAAGATAATTGTTAAAGGGCAGTAAGATTTAGTGATTAAATTCCTATAATTAGAAGTTGTCTATTACATTAATTATTTTTGTAATATCCTGTTTGCTACGTAACTATAATAAAAGTATTCTCAAAATCTGCATAATTGAAATAATTTCTCCTTATGCGTATCGGTTACTTTGGGAATATTAGTATGAATCACCAATCATGGCATAAAAGTAGGGGAAAATGTCGATCGATCTTGATCCGAATGCAAATAGCTGTATTAAGGCTTCTGATTTGAATCAGAATGCTTAAAATTGGACAGATTTCCACCTTTTGCAAATTTTGTGCCATATCATTGAATGCATTTAATTTTGTTAAATCTAGAACTGACTTTAGTAGCTAAATTATCTTTCTTTTGATTGTTAGCTACATCTTTTCTATTTTTTGTCGAAATTATATATTTTTACACTGCAGTCATCCTTATTTCTGAATGGTATCAACTTTGTCGAGTTCACTTACGATTATTATTTTGCTAAATATTCAAAATTCTCTTCATTCTTTTCCTGTTAATATATTTCATTGCAATTAACATGGTTGCGGCGTATATTAAATCAGATAAAACACCTGCTAAGTAGCGTGATCTAATCGACGCTGTTTATCTTCGGGTGCTTACATTCCACCCTTGACCTTTTTTGTTCCAGTTGTGAGGAATTCAAAATATTGACCTGAATTCAAAATGTGAAGTTAAAGGATCTCTTGTTGAATCATTGTGAAACTTTTTGACAGAGATTGACATCTAGCATTAATCAGGTAGATGAGGTTGCATGATATTGGATTTTTTTTTTTTTTTTTAATTCTAGTAATGGTTTATTCACATCCCTCACACTGTGCTCGGAAGGCTTCATTTAGTGTGTTGACTGAGTGGTGTCGAGGCCTTGGCTCTGCATTTGACTTCCGTGAATGACTCGGATGACTAAGCTGATGATTGATGATGGTCAGAGAGCGTTGGAATGTGGCGGAATTATCGCTAAACAGAATCATATATCCGTTTGGTTCATCACTCCAAGGTGAAAGTTTTCTATTGTTTCGTCAACCTCATCTCTACTAGATAACTATCAGTGTTTTTAAATAAGCAGATTAAGGAAGCTTTATTTATGAATGTCGAAATTTGTCCGTGTGTAAAGATAAGAAAGTTTCCTGTGTATATTGACGTTAGAAACACCTTTTTTTCACGAGGAAGGAACGTGTTTTTCCCATGTTTAGAGAGGGAAGGCGTCCCTATTCTATCCTCCACAAAAATTAGCCAATATTTAAAATTTAATACATATATTATAACTTAATCATATATGATAATTTGTGATTGTAATTGTATGCTTTCCATATAATAAAACCTGTTCGTTTGTTCAATGATGAGTTCTACTAAGTTGTCAAAAATAACTTGACAAGTGTTTCGATCTGAGTTTATGCCTTCAAACGCTTGGTGTTGGTATTCGCGTCAAATTCATGCTCCGAATATTCTTTTGAATTCAGTCCTTTTGAATTAAAAAGAACCCAGTAATTTAGACTTGAGTAATTTAGATCTAGTTCATAAAAATATGATTTACAACTATGAACATGGCTTTGTAAATTTCACTTATAAATCAGGAACAACTATTCCATTAAAACAGACATGTTTACGAGACAAACATAAGAGTTATCTATAAACAAAATAATTATTAAACAAAAGTAATTATTATTACAAACCGATTGTTACTTATTTATATATTATAATTATTTTGTATTTTAATAAATAAATATTAACAAATTTTTCGTATGATCAATCTATTAAAGTAGAAATATGTTATTTCTCGATGAGGGGGATCAGATCAGTAGGGGAAACGTTTTTATGAAAGAGTCGGAACGCTAAAAAAAAGGTTGAGAATCCCTGGCTTAAGCTATGAGGTCAGTGTATTATGTTTCTTAATAGCATCTGTTCCTCAGTCTGTTTTCCGGAGGATGAAAATTTGCAGGAGGATGACAAATCGAAGTTTCTGGAGGAAAATCTTATTCCCTACGTATGAGACCAACTAACTAAATTATAACGATTATAATTTACAAATATATATAATATATGATCTAACTCATCATACTGCAGTTACTTCTGTTAATAGTCTTTCCTTTCCCACTCCACTGATGGCCAACTGTGAAAATTGCGCTTTTATTTAGAAGCCCAGCTACTTTCTAATTAAAATTGACTTAATAATAGGAATCAACATTTCTGTGATTTTTTGTTTTATGTATAATTATCATACTAGTATTATATATATTATACTTTTGAGTATACTTCCTTTTGAGTTTATTAAAACCATTTATTCTTAAAGAAAAGTATTTTTTTGTTTCACTGGGCTGATTATGCATTTAAAGGAAGACAGAGACAATAGGTATGAGCTGGACTCACTGTACGAGTATGTGCACAAGCAGGATGAACAATAAAGAACAATCATAGAATATTATTTGAGTGGAGAAATGGGATTTCGGCGAAATCCAAATAAGAATGCAAGCGAATAAATCTGGAATCTGATATAAAGTGACAGTATTTGAATAACCTGCTATGCCTAAGTTCGACAGGCTGATTTCAAAACCGATATCTTTTTTTTTTTTCATTTATTTCAAAACAGATATCCGTTTTTTTTAATTTAAAAAGTGGTATTTTTATTTATTTCAAACGTGATATCCATTTTTGCTTCATATAAGGTTGCGCAATGATCATTATATTAAATGTAATTCATTTAATAGCAATTTTGGTAAAAAAATTCTGTAATATTTTGCCTCTTTTTTTCTGTGAAATGACCAGTGCAATGAAATCTCAACGCCACTTCCGTTAGATAAACATTAACAAGTGACAGCCAACCTCACATCCACTACACAGCATTCACCTCACAGCGTGGAAACAAGTGTTTGCACTACTCGCAACACACTTATTGAATTCTTCCTCAACTTCAGCCGGAACATTTAAAATTATTACCCAGGAGCTGATTTTGCATAATTAGTTCTGTTACACATTTATAAACATTTTTCCACTTAATTTTGGCATTTCTGTCTAGCGGAATTCGAAATTTGCTTTACAGTTCTTAATTAACAATTTAGTTAATGCGGTTTATTGCTTATGTCATATTTACTCGCTGATCTATCAGATTCTGTATTCTTTTCATAGATTTCTTTATATTCTTACAGCGCATTTTTCAGAGAACTTAATTAGCCATTCAATCTACTCTAGATTTATAGGTATTACGAAATGATTAAACTTATATATTAAATTATGCAGGATGCCCTCAGTTATATGCATTCTGCATTAATTTAATTAACACTTCTTTTATTACACTCTCAAAATTAACTTTCTTGAAATTCTATCCAGATGCTTTCTAATTATCTCTTACCTTTCTAAAAACAGATCACTGCCACAGTTCATCGCACATATTATCCCACCCAGGCGCAACATGCATGTTATCTTTGACGAAGTTGCTTCTAAATGTTACTACCCATTGTATTATTAGCTGTTTCATTGTTTCATTGAGTTTCATCCATATTAAAATACCCACATCAATAAAATGTTGTTTTTATTTATATTTTTAACATTATCATGTCTTGCTCATTATTATCTCAACTCAATATTATCGGCTCAACTCAAATCGATGTTATCATATATTAGTACTCCTCAATACTCCTCAACAGTATGGTAGCCGTGCATACGAAATTACATTCACACTTAGATTTGTACTACTAAGAGTAAATTGTTTCTGATTTAGAAGCGGACTAGTCCGCTTCTGGATCAGATCAGATCAAAGCTAAATTCTGCTTAAAGAGTGTTCAACATTTATTTTTGCCACTCTTTGGTCATTTATGATTTTTGTTTCTCATACAGAAACTTGCCTTGACGTGTCTTTCTTTTATATCTTCGATTGTTTATTCCAGTGAAAGGCCATTGCCCTCCATTCGGCATCCTAACCATAACGCTTCATAATGCCACACTTGAATTTTCAATCACCAGCATCACACCTTGCGTTAGTGGATCTCCAGTTCCTTATCGCAATGATGCTACACAAAACCTACAACATAAAAACTTGCGCAACTTCCTATGTAGTGATTTCACATGTTGTACACCACATGAAAAAGAAGGAACAAAAAAGGAACCTTGTTCCCTTTAAAACGGTGATCCATCTTATTGTGGCGTTCATTGTTTACTGGTCACGTGACGAGCAATGTATAAGTAAACCAACAGGAAAGGGGGTCATGAATCATAAAAGAATATTTAGCTCGCAGAGAAATTAATAACACACGCCCTCAATGCATATGCTATGTGTGCACCTTTATTTATTAGTTTCACTTCAAAGTTGCAGTTTCAATTACACTGGAGGACACACCCAGGATATTCTAGATGCCTGCTCTCACGGTATTAGCTTGGCAACAGCCTCCACCCACAACTGTAGACTGATGTATGTCATATTGTGTCGCTCTTATAAGTAGTTTACTATGCGATTTTTTTCAGACTTGATTACTTTGATATGTATCACTATTCACCAGTTGTACATCCCAGTGAGTCTATGTTGGGTGCTGACTGATTTGGTTTACGAGAGTTATAAATATTTTTTTCTTGTTTTTGTTTACAATCTTTGTGTTGCTATAATTAAATGTGATTGTTTTTTAACATCACCGACAAATTGTTAACATCTATATTTTTTCCTGCGGGATCTGTATGAATTGTGCATAGGCCAGTGTGTAATGTGTATTTTTTGACAAGGACTCTTGAACGGATATGCTGGTGGAAAGTAAAATTCTTACTTGATTCAGCACTGAAATTGTGTTTCTTCAAATATGGTTCTAATCTATAATTAATAATGCATTTGGTCTTATTAATTCTCAGTCCAGTTTAGAAAGAGTGAAATATCCTCAGTATTCATCCATTGTAAGTTCTTGGTTTGGATAAAATTCTTAAAATACATTACAGTCAGCACTTATATACAGTACTATATAAGTAGTACTGAGTGCTGACTGCATGCATAGGAGCCTATACACAGGAGTTTCCTGCTAGTTGTTTTTTCTGTACAAACAGATGCTGTAAAGTCTATGAGCTAAACATGTAATTAGAAAGTGCCTTGCAATCATCACAACAGAGACGACAAGGGATAGTCAAACAATATATATACTTTTTTTTCCCCATCATTATTACCGTGCAGTATGGCCGACAGAATTACTACTATTAACCAAATGACATGTTTCGTAAACTAACATGAATAGAATCACGGGTTTACGCTCGGAGATGCAAAAGTTCTCCCAGTTCCAGAAGCCCATGAAGCAAATCATATCCTTATAGCGTTATGCATATATGTTGCTCAGTGTCAAAATGGTGAGTTAAGAGAAGTAGAAAATTCAGTATTGTATTTGACATGCTGTGTTTGGGTTTCCAATTGCATTGCAAAAAGAATTGCAGTAGTTTAGCAGGAATACGGATACACTGAGCGATATTACATAGCGGCAGGACATAACTGGAAAGTGTGGAGAGGAAGAAAGAAATATGCAAATCAGCCTGAAGTAAATACTGGAGAGTTTATTTAGTTCCCGTAAATACGTTTTTCTGGTCTACCGAATACAATGCACAAAAGACCAGAGTTTACAAGATTGATTTGTACAAGAGTTATAATGAAATCAGAAGCCTAACAGGAACATATCTGCACTGGAAATGTCATCGTGTAGAGATGACATTTATTGACCACGTAGTCTTCTCTGATGGGTCATCTTTCACAATTCTAGTCGAATTTAGGAAGGTTAAAATTCATAACGAAACAAGAACAATTTGGGAACGTTGTGTTCCCAAATTGAAAGTCTAGCGTGACCCGACTTCGGATTCTGTGATTTAACCATTCTTCTGTGATGAAGCCACAGTAACAGGTAACATATCTAAATTGCTGCAGAAAACGCAATGTTTCGGATACACGAGGATATCTCTTTCAGTATGACGTAGTCCCATAATTATGCCAGTCCACTAAAAGCCTTCCTGAAACAGATTGGGAGCTTGCTCGCATTGCTTTTTATGTAATTAGATTCAACTTCTCCCCCTTTTTGTTTTTGTGAAGGAACATAAAAGAACTCGTGAACGAAATGTAGGATGCTCACTAAAATTTGTCTCTTTATCCCAGTTCTAGTTTCAATTGCGATAATGAATTACTTCAATACAAAAAAAAAATAATAAAATGCTGTTGCGAATCTCACCTTTATATGATTGTCTCATTTCATTTACATACTTTTTAAAGATTTTTCGGACAGGCATTTTTGTCTGGCTTAAAAGCAGTTGTAAACATATGCATTTGATTAGTCAAGAGTTGGGAAACACATGCAAATTACCCACAAAACATATATTTAGGCATGAAACCAAAAATTGTGGTTTTGAAAGGTATTCTGGACAAGTTATGGATCTTAAGGTTTTCCGAGGATTTTTTTTATTTTTTGCTATTTTTATTTAATTGATAAAAGAATCACAATTTTGTGAAAATATGCATGTAACTGTTTTCTTTCTAATGTAGATTGCTTTTTATGTTAATATTAGACACTCGAAATTGCTCAACCTACAGTACATTAATGGAAAGCTAAGAAGAAATTTGTTAACATTGCATGTGAACATCTGCATATTGTACTCTAGGAAATACATAAGAAGTGAAGATGTTCTATAAAGGCAGCCTTAAAGGAAAACAAATTCTCTGAGTGTCGTGTTGAACATTGGAGCAGCAGTGGTGAATATTTGTTCGACTTATCTTGAAGATGTAGACAAAAGTGGGAGAATTACTGATACTAAATCAATAATATATTATTATATGTTATGCGATCTTCACCTTCATTGTGAAGATCGCATTAGTTGATGGAGCAGCAATTAATCATTTAATATGTCAGGTAAGAATAAATTTGCTTATATTATAATATATCTCATGCATCTTTGCTCCATTGCGATGGCTATGTATTAGAAGATTTGCGTGTCATAAGAGATTATTTTAGTGCCAGAAAACCTTGCTATGTGCTGCTATAATTTTTGCCTGATCATCTCGTACAGTTTTCCAAAATGGATATAAATTTCCTCCCATTATGTGTGAGTGCAGGCTGTTCTCGATTCTTTCCATACAATTTTTACACACTGTAGTGGCAGTTTGCTGATAAGCCTTTTTAACGCCTTATCACCCTACAGTCATAATACATTTTTACATCAAGAATTGTAAAAGTTTCATCTGATAGCTTCTCTTTATTAACCTGTATATCTCTATCAGAGCCATTCCCTTTTTCATGTTGTATTTGAGGTTAAAGGTTGTAAATTGCATGGCCTCAATAATTCATCTTAACTGCAACTCTTAGTTCCGATGCTATCTTTGACGCCCAAAGCTGCACCTTCTCAATTTCATTAGGTTTTTTAAATAAATCTTTGGTGCCTCACAATGTTTAAGTCAAGGTCACATCGGTGACAACATCAAGCGTGATGAATATACTTCTAAATTTGTACTGATACACACTGAGACAGCCGTGACTTAAGAAAGAGTAAAATGTTGCACCCAGTTCAGTTGCGTGAATGGCTGTGGAATTGTGTTAAAAGCCAGTAGAAACTATGCTTCGTTATTTGAATTAGGTAATTACATTTGCCAGTTTATCGACAGAATAAAAATGTCGATAATTCATAAAGGAAATTTTTTAATGAAAAGCATTCCTGTGGGAGAAAACAAATCTAAGATCGTTTATGATTGGACATTTTATAACGTGAATGGACTTGTTGCTGTTGTAATTTCCATATGTTGCGATTTCCAATGTTAGATGCAATTTAAAAATGTTTAAATACATTAGAAATCGATGTGGATTTCCGACGTTGATTGTCAAATGGGAAAGATAATTGTAGATAAGAAACATTTGACTTTAACGAACACCTATCTGTTATAGCTTTTTATCATTCACAGCATCTGAGTATGTTAAAAGTGAAATATGATATTACAATATGGTTTTGGTTGTTTTATTATTGTACGGGAGTGTGAAACTCACGTGTTTCGCGTCTTCTCATTTTTACAATATCTAAGTGTGAGTTTCCAATATTAATCCCCAGATCAGATCCTTATATTTTCTCTGTGATCAACCCTCCAATGCTTTACATTCGATCCTCGTGTTGTATCCTCGTACACTGTACATCCCAATATACATGGCTGAATTTCGCCATGAAACAGACTGATTTATCTGTTTACAGACGTGTGAGACCGGTTAATGCCCATTCATTTGAAAAGGCAATTTTATTTCAGAAAATGCTCCTCAACTCAGTGGCGAGAATTGACCCCCAGTTGTTCTTTTTTAAACAAAGGACATGGCTTATCCTTTCATCTACGCAGGGAGGCTCTTCCGAAATACAGGCATGTTTCTACGCGCGTACACATACACAAGTATACAAATAAATAAATAAATAAATAAAAATAAACAATAAAAATAAAATAATGAATAAACTTTGGGATCAGATGTAGGCTTAAATCAATTTCTCTCTGTGAAATTGCAAACTTTTTTTTCCCCCCAGAGTTTTGTTTTTGGCTAATGTTAGCAAAATTTCAATATAATTTTTTTCATCCTTCTTTTTTCCTCTCAAGCGTGTACTTCATTTAAAATAAGTTGCTAAAGATTAAAATACATAAAAAAGAAAAACTTAATTATCCTCTGAACGGAAATAGTTGAATTATTTAAATTCATTCAAGTATAAAATCTCTACAAAAAACGACAAAATACCTGTTATTATTTAAGCAAATTAGACAAATTAAGTTTTACCATGAAATAAATATTTTTACATCATATAAAAAAAAACAAAAACAAAACATAATTTACGACGAAAGTACACTAATTAAATGCACTAATTTGATTCCAACTTGTATTTGGAGATTATATGCGAATCCAAGAAATACTGTATGTTCTATAATACTTGGGGGGGGGGGGCGTGGAAGAATGCTGCGACCAACCATCAGAATAAAAGAAATAAATAATATAAAGAAAAACAGGCTAAAGAAAATACATTATATAAAAGAATTGGAATTTAGATTGGCTTAAATTACATGAAAAAACTGCAAGCTATCAACAGACATGCTGCTGATTTTAGATGAAAGATATCCTCGCTCGGTGTGGGCACGACAAACTAATAATGAAACCATACAAACAATATCTAGGGTTAAAAGTCATGCTACCTGGCTCCCATTATGGCAAGCCTAGTAAGTTTTGGGTAGCACTTCAAATTTGTAGGCCATGAAGCAAACGTCAAATTATACATCTTAATACGAGTCTTAAGTATACTTTTAATTTACACTGAAATATGTTCATTTCCTGTGAAGCTTATTCTACAGATGATGACAGAATTATATATTGGCATATCTTAGTTTCCTTTTGTGTATCAAGAGTTTAACAAGTGGCTTGAAAAGTTTCATGTTTAAGCTCTGTAGCAAGGTTTCCGGATTATTATTATTATTATTATTATTATTATGTGACACTTCCAGGGAGTCCAAAGACTCATCGAGGAAGAGTGTGCCAACAACATCGAACGATTCATTCCCTTCCAACTACTAACCGCGCTCAAACTTGCTTAACTTTTTGCTTGCGCCATTAGTAGCAGAGGCTCTACCAATTGACCAACCTTTGCTGGAAAAAAATGAAAAATAGAAAATATATAAAAATAAATTTTAAAGAAATTATTAGCCCACCCGTGGGTTGGCTAATGATTTTAAAAGAAGTAAAGGAGGTAAAGGAAGACCTAAGATATTTTTTGGGAGGAAAAAAAAAAGACAAAATTATGTTTTAGAAGCATTGAAGGACTAGCTGTCATCGTCCTATTGAAGGATGGATAGTGTGAAGATCAGTGTTTAGGACACTTACTGAAGCTTGGGATGTTTGATTTCTACAACTTTTGTCATATCAGTATAATGAGTGCTATCATCAGCAACACTATGTTATTGTTGTTGTTGTTGTTATTATTATTATTATTATTATTATTATACAATACGATACACTACAATACAGCGCAATACAATAGAATACCTCGGAATTTACCTTGATGCAGATATGAACTGGAATAGCCACATAAATTATCTACAAAACAAACTCCAGACATTAATAACTAGCAAACTCTGCAGGTTAAAAGACATAGTTCCCACACACATAAAAATACTAATATACAAATACTATGCCAAAATATACAAAGATATGCTATAACAAGTAAGTGTTTTGTGCACACTACAAACTAAATAGATTAATATCATTACAGTAGAAAATGATAACGCTGATCTTTGGGAAACAAAGAGACGATACCTCCTTTATATACACTGCAATGCCAGAACACAAAATACTAACAGCAAAACACTTATGTCACTACGCTGCTATGCTAAGATATTACTTTAATGCCAACTACTGGATAGCTAGAAATACCGTAATGACAAGGCCTCAGACAACTAGCGCAATTGGAAGAACGACTGCGCTCTCGATTGGAAAAGGCCAAAGTTCGATTCTCGTTGTGACGGAAAAAATTTTAATATGTTATTATTATTATTATTATAACATTGAAGGTGAGTTAGTCGATCTCATACGGAGGTAGCAGGGTTTTTTCTCCGGGAAACTCTGGTTTTCATCCCGCATACAGACAAATCGGCCTTCGGAATACACGCAATTTACAGAGAAAAAAAATACTAGTGTGGTGGGCAGTAGATGGCGTTGGTGTATGATGATGATGGTAGTGGCGGTTCGGTGTAGTTGGTGGGTTAAGTGGTAGACACGGTTAGCTGTGGAGTAGGTGCCCCTCCCTCGATGAGTCTTTGGACTCCTTGGAGGTGTCATGTAATAATAATCACATATAAATATAATAATCACTACCGAAAGGCCACTCAAAGCTTCTACATTCCAGACTTGCTAAATAAACTATCTTTTGAATACAGGAACTTTACAAACTACAGTAGCCTAAAAAGGCCCCAATAACATACTATATGAACGAGAAATACGCCTCCTACATACACCTTACAGACTTAATGAAACGCAATACTGTATGTCAGTTCAGTGACGCGAAATGCATTCCTAATTATCGCGCACGCGTGTGTGTTTGCGCAGCTCTATTGAAAAATTTCAATGTGATTCGCTACCAAAACAACTGCCGATAAAAGTTTCACCATTTGCAAGTATTGTTTGCGAAACGGTTGCTTTCCGGTTGGTAATCTGAAAAATGTTCGGTTGCAAACAACACCCTTTATTGTTTTTGCTGTTGTAGAAACAGAACGATCTACCTTTCGAAATCCATTACAGTGAGCTATGATGGCTGGTCAAACGATCGTTTTGGAAACCGGTAAGTCGACCCATGCTCAACCTAAATACATTTACTACTACTACAGCTGGGTAATTTTGACTCTATTGCCCATTACACATAACTAATATTTGGTAGAACAATCCTAATATGTGACTCACGATTTCATATCTGCATCATGAATGTAACATTAACTTCTATCGTCTTTTAGGCAGAGGTATACAGGCCATTGAAGCCTGTTTATGAAGTGCATTACCCACACTATATAGAGAGTCTTGTTAGTCAAAAATAAATAAATAAATAAACTATTAAATAAAAAGTTGGTAAAAGAGGCAAGAAAATTACACATAAACAATAGGATTTTGTACACGTTTCAGCGTTTCTTTAAACCCTTGATATTCTTTGCATGTTTAGCTGTCAAGTGTATAAATCTATAGTCTCACTTGTTCTGGTTTATAACGACACTAAGATGGAAACTTCTCTTTTGTTCATTCCACATCTTGCCGCTGCGTGCACCATTGTATGAGAGCATTTTAAAAAATAATGTAACGCGAACTCTGTTATAAGCTTTATGTGAAGGACTTTATTCTGGATTATATAAATACTCGTATGACACATAAAGGATAATTTAGTCCCCATCACTTTTTCACATGGTCGCCAAAGGTGTTTATGCATTTCTCCCATGAAAAAGGCATTTATCCATACTTAGAATAAAGAAATAGAAATCACTAGGCGCATGATCAGGAATGAACGGTGGTTCAAATCGCTGTGTGTGTGTGTGTGTGTGTGTGTGTGTGTGTGTGTGTGTGTGTGTGTGTGTGTGTGTGTGTGGCACTGCGTTACAAAGGCAGTGCACCAAATCGCATCTCTCTTTTCTTGATATGACGCGTGATTGGTGTTGCAAGCTGGTGTTGAATCTCTGCTGACAGTTCCTTTAATGTGCAAAAATCAAATCACTTTTCGCATCTCTACACATGATCATCTTTCTAGTTGTCCTACCATCCTGCAAATGAGAGAGGTCATACGCTCTCATATGATGCTTTGACGGAATAGACGATGCAAGCGTTTTACACACACACACACAGTCTAATCTCTCTCTCTCTCTCTCTCTCTCTCTCTCTTTCTTTATTTTTATACCGTCCCATTCCTATTGATGAAAATCGTAAGGTGTTCACTTTCACTTCGCCTATAGAACAACCTCATAAAACAATATTGCCTAGTAGATAAATATATTTGATACTGATTTATTCTATCCCACGATAGACCCATTGTTGGCTGGGTGAATACTTTTATTTTTACATCTTTGGGGACCATGTGGCAAACTGATAAGTACAAAATTTGAATTATGTACTATACATGTAACTTATTACATAAAAACCAGTTACGAAAACTTACCTGTTATGAGCCATTTGAAGAATTTAATATTTCTGTAACAAAGTACTTCTCTTGAACGTTTGGATGGGTTAATGGTTTTTTTTTTTTTTATAATCCTTAGCCTGCCTAATTGTATAAAATAATAAAAATGAAAAAAAAAATCCTTAGCTCATTCACAATGAGCTGAAGATTTTTTTTTTCATTTTTATTATTTTATATTTATTTATGAATATTCTGCTCTAGAGACCAAACATGGAAAATTTTCAAGCTGCTTCACACTTCCAACAAAGTGTGTGTGTGGGGGGGGTCTCTCACACCGGGATGAAATTCATTTCCCACCGAATTCACAAACATTCATGGATGAATGCGAACCCGAATCCTGTTAGTTGGAAAGCGGATACGTAACCCCCCTCCCCTCCCCTCTCGGAAAACCAGGAGGCTAGCGATTGTGATTTTTCTGATTGTGTTCAATCACACACAAAAAAAAGTGCGTTTTGTAATAACAGTCTAGATCCGTGTTTGGCACAGGTATCTGCAAACTAATTGTGTTTGCTTAATTTTTTATTAAGTTAATGAAAATAAAATTAATACTGTAGTACCATTTTTATTATTTTTTATTATTTTTATTTAGTAGATGAAACTCCTTTAGCTCTAACTATCTTTTGAAAATTGATGTGCACTCAGTTGCCCCCACCCCTCCGAGCCATCGTCAGCCGCTAAGCCATGGCTACCGATGATTTTGAAGGTATCGGGAGAATGTGTTTGCAGACCATTGCTGCCATCTCGCGATCCTAAAAACTTACTTGTATTCTTGTCCGAAGTAGAGTGAATTCTACAGAGAACTTCTGAGTTGTGAGATTAATAGCTTGAGCTTTCAGTAATATCCTATTTTCCTACTCCAAAGATCGACTAACCTGGAAGCAGGCGTAAAAAGGAGTTCCCATAGTCATCGGAACTCCTGTTAGATTACTCCTGTAATCTAACCTATAGTACAGCAATCCCTCGATAGGGCGCCTAATGCGTTCTTTAAAACAGGCGCATTAATCGAAAACGCACTAATCGAATATATCTATTACATAATAACCTATGGGAAACAGTATAATTCATTCCTCAAATTTCTTTTTTGAACCTTATTTTTTTTTATATAAAATAATTAAGGTAGGTCTCAGGGCCTAGTTAAAGGAAACCATGAAACTGAAAGACAATAAAACATATTCAGAATATAAATTTTATTATTCTACTTCTTAACAAAGAATTGAGCTAACGTAGTTTGGCGGGCATTTTTTTTTTTTTTTTTTTTTTTTCATACAACCCACGGTATGGCCCTATTGCCTCTTCTACTCTTCTGCAAATTTTACTGCTTCTCTCTTCATCATCGAATCTTTTTCACACATCCACTTTTTTGCTCACTAATTCTTTTACTCATGATTAAAGCTCGGGAAAATACTTTAAAATAAAAAAAAAAGTAAGGAAAACACACTTATATGACATTGCAAAGGAGGCACGAGATACGACCATCAAAGCGCTATGTAATTATAGTAGGCCCACACTTTTGTACAGCTTCGCTTGTCTTGGTACCAAGAATAGTCGATTCATGCTGAAGGGGAGAAAGAAATGAAGGACGTACGAATCGGTCGCCAACACGCGAAATCACGTGCTTTATAGATAAAATTTCCCAACTGCTATACAAGCAAAATAGTTACCACTTTAAAAACTACAATGGTCATAAAAGAGAAGTTAATTTTCTGACATGTAATAATAAACACCTAATCCCAAAAGACGGATTAGTTACGGAATGGATTCTCCTTTTTGTGACATGCGCAGAAGTGTCGAAGGGTCTCGAATCTGTGGGCGTACTATAGCAGACGACATAAATATTGTCGGTAAATTTTGGAACATAGTATACATAGTGTATATTGAAGTAGTTTAGTAGGCCATTAAAAATAACTTTGTAAAATGTTTTAAATCGATAACTAAATTATTTCATTCTGGTGAGTGATTTTTTTAAAAAGTTAGCCATAAAAATGTATAGATAGAAAATTTTTAAAATCTGTAACATTTATTTTTAAGATGTATATAGGCGCACTAATCGAATTTTAGAGGCAGTAATCGAATTTGGGTATAGAAAAAAAAATGACGCACTAATCGAAAATGCACTTATCGGGCGCGCACTAATCGAGGGATTACTGTACTCTACTACTATTAGATTACGGAATCAAAATCATTCTTATAAGACTGAGCAGACGTCTTAGAAATGAATTATGACAAACAAGAACAATGAAAAGCATTTCCAAGCTCTCTTCAACATCTGAAACACAAGATTAGTGTTGACAAGTATTACTATTATGCAGTACCCATTCCACCACGCAGACATTAGAGTTTACACATGTTATAAGTGTTCTGTGTAGTTACCTAGAAATGACGCGAGAACTTTAATGATACTGTGACGTGATATGATATATACAAGTTTATGTTATTCACACAACTCTTAACGAATGATGGTGCTTTCCTAAAACCCAATAATGTATAAAATTATAGCGCGTATATGATACTTCGACTCTTTTTTGGTTTATGCACTCTGAAGATGTTGGCTTCGAATTTCGTCTTTGACAGCAGGGCTTTACAATTAAAGGTGAGTTATCCTGTCTCATGCGGCAGTGGGATTTTATCTCCTGGAAACTCGTGTTTTTCATCCCTCAAAACAGGAAAGCCAGCCTTGTGAACGCCAATATTATCTACAGGCATTAAATACTCGCCCTTAGGGAATGCAGTAGATTAGTGACATGGCTGCATGAAAATACTCTAATCCCTAATCAGAGGACTTTACCAGCCTTAAGAGAAGAAAGAAGTAAAAGGACGGAAGGGACCCTACAAATGTAGTTCTCTTTTTTGTCTAATTTGACTGTTATAAATGGTTTGATCGAAATTAAAATTGAAACGATTCAACAGATTTTACTCGAGATATTGAATGTTGATTCAGTGCCACTAATTTTTCCCAAACCAATCCGTCTGAACCCCTACTATGACATGTTTTAGATGGCACATGATTTCCAGGACCGGTGCGAGAACACTACCCTACTTAACGAAAACTTGTAGTGTCTTGAATGAGTTCCATATTTAGTCTCGTGAGCTAATTCTTATCCCACTCAACTGCTACAACATTTGAGTGGGATAAGAATTTGAACATTTGAACATTTAAAATCTTTCTCGGTGGAATTCATATAAAATAATATTAAATTCCACCCAATGTGGAACTTTTATCGCTTCGAATCATTTTATGTATATTAAAATGACCCTGTTATCATAATTGAAACCTCATCTTATACCCTTAAATTCACACGCCCATTGCAATGATTTCGACACCGTTTATATCCCTGCGAATAGCGTGAATAAAAGAAAAATTGAAATTATTTAACAAATTTTTGAAACGGTTTTGTGATTTTCGAAGTATAGTGAAATTCGTTAATCTAGAATCTCTGAATAGTACGAAACTGCCTGACAAAACGAGTTGTATGTTGGATAGGCACCTTAACAAAAAAAGAAGAAAAAAAAGCCGCATATTTTAATTTAATTTATTGGCAATGTGAAATATAATTAGAGAAATTTCCAGACTAAAGTGAAGAAGGACAAACGAAGACTTATCCTGTGGTGTTAACAATAAATTAAATCTTGTTTTATTTTGTTGCTTGCTAAGAAATACCACTTTTACACAACAGGAGAATTCTTCCCTTGCCATTATTTTCTTTGGTATGGAGATTTCTCAAATTATATTTCACGTTGTCAATAAATTAAAATAAAATAAATTAAAATATTAAATAGGCGAGGACGTTTTAGCCCTGTCTAACTTTTTGAGTCGGAGAGGCACTTTAATCTCCATCGGCAGCCAACTAGAGATAGCTGTCTTAAGACTGTCACTAATTATACTTGCCATCCAGTGAAGAGAGGCAGCTGAAAAGTGTCGTTATCTCGCGATTCCTAATCCTAACAATGCATTTATTGTCTGAAAATAGTGTGGGTTCTGCGGTCGAATTTCTTGAATTTACGGGATGAGAAAGAAACCCGAATTTCCGGCAGAAAAAAAAATCCACTTGTCCATGTCAAAGATCGACTAACTCGGAAAACGGTCGAAAAAAGACTTAGTAAAAGTTCTTCTAGTCTGTTCCACTGAGCCACACAGGCTTTAAATTAATTAAGATACACTTTTTATCTTTTTTTAAATTAATTTTAAGTTGCCTTTATGACGTGCAACTCGTTTGGTCAAGCAGGGCAGTCTGTAGCTCAGTCGGTATAGACGGAGCCTTTTGGTCGAAAAGACCTGGGTTCGATTCCCGTCCAAGACTTGAAGAACCTTTATCTGGTCTCTTTCGACTAAAGGTGAGTTAGCCGTCGTATGGTTTGATCGAAATTAAAATTGAAACGATTCAACAGATTTTAATCGAGATATTGAATGTTGATTCAGTGCCACTAATTTTTCCCAAACCAATCCGTCTGAACCCCTACTATGACATGTTTTAGATGGCATATGATTTCCAGGACCAGTTCGAGAACACGGAGGTAGGGGGTTTTTCACCCCAAAACTCAGGTTTTTCGTCTCCCAAAACCTGTCCTGCAAACATACATGGATGTACGGTCATAAAACACATACTTAATTCCTCATTAGGAGAGCTCAACCCGTCCTAAGGGAAGGGATGGAGAGGAAAGGGGGAAACCCCGCATGAAATAAATAAGGGAAGGCAGTTTCATACACTGCTAGGAAGAACAACCATGGTTTATTATTAACACTGCTAGCATTATCTATGCCTTTAGAAGAGGTTATTTATTCAAAAATAAATAAATAAAAAAAAAACAGACAATCTTTAGTAACTATCAGACTATATACAGAGTTAGTCAGGCCATTCCTCAACATCCTTCGGATTCCTTTCATTCCTCAAAAGCCTTGAACAATATGCGCGATTTTAAAACAGGTTACAACTGTTGCACAGAAATGATAAAAAAATCAGTTAACGCATTTTTTCCCCATATAGAAAGTAGGTGAGGTTTTAGCTCTATCTAACTTTTGGAGACTGAGGGGGAATTCAATCTCCAACGGTAGCTAATCACAGATATCACTAATTAACCTGCCATCTGATGAAGAGAGACGGCTGCTGAGTTTCTGGGGAAAAAAATCTTTCACGTGCCAGAGAGCGACTAACTCGGGAACCGGTCAAAAAAAAAGGCTTACTATAGCTCCTCAAGTCGGCAACTAGAATTGACCTTACGACGCTCTTTCATCGAGCGGTTTAGCGCCGTGGATGGCAAACGCCACTTCCACTGAACTACACAGACACAGAAATGAATCGAGGATAAAATGAAGGGACCGGTGGAACTCTGTGAAAATGGTATTTGCATTCATAGCGCTAGGCCACCATTAATTCTAATTGACGACTAGAAAAAAATTTTCTAAACCTTTCTTCAACCGCTTTCCGAGTTAGTCAATCTTTGGCACTGGTAAGAGTTTTTTTTTCATGGAAAAACTCGGGTTTTTCTTCCCGTAAACTAAAGAAAATCGACCGCAGGATTCACATTATTTCAGACAATAAGCGATAGAGTTGGGCAGTTCTCTGCCGTACGCTCCTTCCTGGGAATCAACTAAATTCACTAATAATCTTGGAGCAACTATTCTGTCATTGCCTAAGGGTGGAAGCCAACTTCCCACTAAGTATTCAAAATTAGTTAACAGTAACTAACTTTTGACCATTTTCCGATAGCTTAAAAGTCTTATGTTAACTCCAGTTACAAATCAACTGTTCATCCTTACTACTTTTGGATTAGTCAAAACTCAGCGTACAGCATTAGTCCTGTGGAGAGAGCCAAACATTACTTTTTTATGTTCAGTGTCAACTGAGTCACCCACACCCAGTCATATTACTCAAGCTTTAATATATGATATCAAGCTGGGTGCCATAGTCATTAAAAGAGCCTTAAATATTACCTGATCTTTCACATCAAGCTTCACATCAAAGTAGTGGTTAAAATGATAGTTACGTGTTCGTTTGGAAAGCATTCATAGCCAATGCAAAATGTAAAATGATAGCAGTTATTATTATTCTATTCATGGATTTAATTGGTGTCAAAGTTTAGTGAAAAGAGGCCCAATCTAATCATGATTCACAAAAAATTTTTCATATTTCTTGAACTTGGGTTTTTCATCCCACAAAACAAGCGAACCGGCCATGAGACACATGCAGTTAACGGACATAAACACTGGCCTCATAGCCTGAGTTGCTTTGACCATAAATGCAAAATAACTTAAGCTAACCTAACTTCTTGAAGTCATTCACTAATGAAAAAAGAACTATCCTATTCACCACTGGTTCTTTCTTTTCCTGCCATTTATTGAAAAAAAAAAAAGTAGCAGAAGAACGGACGAACATGATAGGTCGATTTACGTTGCGAGTCAAGGCCGACTGGTGAAATTTACAGAAGGTAAAATAGAAATGTTCACCACTTATTTTTTCAATACAGCACAACCTCGATATAACGCACTAATTCGGTCGACGGGGTATCCTTTAAATCCGAAAGTCCGTTATGTAATAAAGTAGATTTTCCGAATGCATCGGCTGGTACTCGTTAAAACTACCGCAGAAAATCATGCCACCCGACAAAAGAACCAATTACACCTCGATTGTTGTGATCACGTGCTAATCATTCGCGAAACATGTTTAATGAGCAGTGACTCATTTTTGTCGGCTAAATTACTACGGTGTTTTCCAAACATATGATAGCCTATTCGCCAAAATTTGTTAAAAATAAGGAAATTAATAATAAAAAATAACTTGTTAATTTAATCATAAGCAAATCTTGGTTAAAAGCATTTTAAAATTAACAGGGTGTTAATTTTCACATGTGAGATATGGACTGGAAATTTTGTCCGTTAAATCCGAAGTCCGATAAATCGAGGTCCGTAAAATCGAGGGTTTATTGTATATTTGATTGTTTTGAGACAGGAGAGTAGCACAGAATAAATCAAGCAAATCATAAAAGTGAAATCTTTGTCATTTCAAATAAGCTTCATGTCAATAGTTTTGCATGATTGAATGGAACATGAATGTGCTAATGGATGTGCAAATGAGTTAATACATCTATTGACTTGGCTGTTTAACAAGCTTCTGGAACAGTGGTGTAGGAGCACTATGGTATTGGGGTTGTTCCAGGGTGCCAGTGACAGGATATTTTACCAATTTTCGAAACTTTCCTACTAAAAAGACGTGTAGCTATGAGCTCTAGTATGCTTCTGTGGTGGAATTGGGAATTGATGCCAAAGATTGAAAGGAAGGAAAACCAGCTACTTCGAGAGGAAATCTCCAAATCTGTGTTGTGCAACTCAAAGCCTGTTTGTTTATGAGAAGTGGTGGTGAAGGTGTTGGTGAGGCAGGTGAGGAACAGTATTGTAAAAGGCATTCATTAGAATAACTTTTGGTTGATAAAAGCCAACGAGCTGTGTATATCACAGAAAAGATGGGTGAAAAACAGATGAACCACAGCCACTGCTCTTGGGATGCTGTTTTTTTAATGGATATATTGATGGTGTCGTTCAAGGTTTAAGAGGATATATTCAGTTGTTTGCTGATAACAGTGAACTGACGAAAATAATGTCAAAGAACTCTGATATGATGTTTTTCTAAGAGAATTTGAAGATTGGTGCATTTGATAGATGAATGGGATTGTCATTTTAATCTTGCTAAGTGTAAGCTCATGTACTTTGATCTGACTAGGTGTGTTTATTGGTCGAATTTCGCTTATGGGAGTATAAGAGAAAAAGAATCTGGGAGTGTTGCACATTGATTCGAAGTTCAGAGGAATCATTGCAAAAGCTGTCAAAGTTACTCAGAAAAGTACTGTCATAATGCAAACGATACATTGACAGGAAGTGAAAGTACCAGTGTGTAAGGCATTGATTAGGCCACGTCCATCGTATTTAATTCTCGACATCTTGGACTGTGGAATGTTGATTAGGAGAATACATTGAGGAATGTGCTCTAGAGCTTGACAGATAGGAGGCAAAGGGTAGTATGAATGACAGATATGAGTCGATGAGTGTAATAAAATGTCAATAAGCAATGTATTTTGACAGTGTTGTCTTACAAATTATAAATTGAGATATTTCAATCTCCAAATTTACAGATCATCTTCAGCTGAAAATGCAAAAAGATGGAATAACAACAATGCATTTCAGAAGAAACGAACCTTGAGGCAGAGTGGACAGTTGATAGATAAATAATAATTAACAACACTAATGATTGCAAATGAATAAGGATCAGACTTTCCCAAATTTTAGGTAAGTAAATGCACTCGTTGCGGTTTAAGATAGGAGTTTAAGACAGGATAAAAAGAATTTCTAATTAGTGTTAACTCCGTGCTGTTCTTGGCCAGCGGCTTTTTCAGTTTCTTCTGAAAGAATATCAATCAACAGGGCGTTTTGTTTTCCCAAAGAAAAAGAGAAAAACAATCACAAGGAACCTGCCAAAAATCTAGATAGTGAAAGCTAACATGGTGGACGGTTTATTTTCAGGAAAAAAAAAGAGAAATGTGCACCAAATTATACTTTTTAAGGATCTTTGAAATTGGTTCAGCGATTCCAGCAACGTGTGGAATTGGAACTCTAAGGGCAGGGGTGAAGCTCTTAGGAACAGGCTTGTATATGTCGAAGATGCCTCAAATCTTCCTTGGGATAAACCCATTCGGCCGCATTGCTTTAGACAATGTCAAGTTGAAGGTCATCAGGATTGGACGACTCATACTGTATTAGAAGAATTTTGGTGATGCCTATTTTTTTAAAATTGCTGACAATTGATGTTGTCAGCATGCCAGATGGAGTGTGGGCGAGAAGAATGTTCAGGAAAGTTAATTTCCCCCAGTTTTCTTGCCATATGAACAAACGCCACTATTCTTTCACTATATATATATATATATATATATATATAGTGAAAAGATGGAATGTTAGAGGAGGATGAGAAATTGTGGTGAGAAAAGTGAAGGAACAATGGTCGTCTGCTCAGTTGGAGTATACTTATGAAACTATAAAAATATGCACAAAGCTTTATGAAATGGACATCTAAGAGAGAGTAATTGGACGAGTCTGCAAAAGATTAGTGCATTCTCTTCTGGATAGCATGAAGCATTATAATGGAGATTTTTGGAGCGCCATTCCAAATGTGAGCACTCAAGTTTTTGGACATCTGAGGATGCTATGGATATAATATGTTCTACCAAGAATGGCTGAACGTCTATATTAGTATAAGAAGATAGTTCATGTCCTGATAGGGGACATGCATATTATCGATTTTTCTTACTAGAAATAAGACAGGGTTATGATTTGATAGAAACGTAGTTTCCTGAACTATTCTCATTCTACTGGAGAAATGGTAAGAAGTTAGTGTTTAAGATATTGGTTATGGAAGATCTTGATCAAATCATTTGGACATTGTAAGATTTTTGTGATGGAGTGTAACTGAATGTACTTTCCACATTTTCTTGAGGGACATAACCCTCAAGTAAAACCGTTTTAAAAAAACTTCTTGAAGAAAAATCGATCTGCGGCACTGGCAAGTACTGGATTTTCTCCCGGAAAATCGGGACTGAATCCTTTAACTCACACTATTTCAGACAATAATATATAGTGTTGGAGTTAGGAACCACAAGATGACACCAGTTGCCAATAATACTCTCTTTCCTGGATGTTAATTAAAATCACTGATAGCTTTGTGCCAGCTATCTCTGATTGGCTGAAGGTAGAGTTGGCTGCCTACTATTTTTCAAAAGTTAAGACTAAAAGTGCCTTGCCTAGTCTGGGAGTAAAATTTGTTAGCAGATTTATTTTATTTTATAAAAATAAAAATAAAATACAATAAAAAAGGACAAGATCTGTGGTTAGTGAGAGAATGGTATCAAGGTATATGAGGAAGAGTGTGGCGAAAATTCCAGAATTTGGACACAAGCACAAATTCGAATTTCCTGGATACTACCTCCACACTGACAGAAATCTGGAGGGAAAAAAATAACTGAAGAAGGAAGCCAAGAATGAAGTTGATATAGAGACTTCTATGCCAACTTTGGTTGGAAACACCTGGGTTGGAATCCCTTTTACAACATGATGAACCTTTATTTGGGTTTTTCAACTGAAGGTGAGTTAGCAGGTCTCATTTAGAGGTTTGAACTCTTATCCTGAGTTGCTTTGGTCATAAATCTAAATAAATCAAACCACACCTCTTTTCCATCGCAAAGATATCCATGGAACTTGAGTTCAAATGCGTTTTCTAAATCACTCCATCTATTATGTTACAAGGTAGGTAAAGTTGGCTGGAAAATCTGTTCTAGAGGGGTAAGAGTGAAATCCATAGTTGTGATCACTAATTAATTGGTGGAAGTTCATGAAGAAGCTGGCTATAAATCACCTCCATTGTTTTTGAGAGGAATGAGATGAATGCAATGGGGGGAAGTTTTTGAAAGCACACTGAAAGTGTTCTTTCAAACTACTTTTAGTATTCTACAGGAAGCAGTGGTTAAATTCTAAACCAATTAGTTCCGGGATTGTATTTATCTGTGAATGCTATCCGGAGAAGCTTCAAACCTCCCCGTCCATCCCTTTTATCCTGCGTTCGTAATCAGGTAACTTGATATTGACTTTATATACACATTCAAAACTATAAACAATTGTCGAATAATAACACAATAATGTAGGCATAATTACTGTAAAGGGAGAAATGTCACAAAACAGAAAAATGTTCCTTCAAAATAGCCAATTGTATTTACCTTTGAATGCGATCGACTAGTCCAGCAAGTCAGCAAATCTTTCCTTTTGTTCAGCTTATTAATATTATCGCACTGCAATTGATGAGAATTCTGTGTTTCTGTGGACTCGTTACATACCTCTTTCTCTTCAGAAACTACATATCACAAACTCATTACAAACTCGTTTTGTATTATCACTGTCATCCGAGTTATTTTTCCTTTCAAAGAAGGTACCAATGTACTTATCCATAGTTGGAATACCGTATTTACTCGAATATAACTCGAGTAATATATACTCGAGTAATATATAATAGACATTGGAAAATGGCAAAAACAGGACAGGGGTTATATAATATTCTGTATTCATGAAAAATTAAGACGATAAGAAAGTTTTATTACATAAACATATACGATTATTCTTCAGTGACAGAACCCGTACAAAAATTTAGATGGACGTAGAGGGGTACTGTATTTCACTAAGATCGTAGCATGAATATTTCTCCGATGAAACAAATTTCGGTCTTTCAACACTTTATCATAAAACTATAAAACTTCTCACACTCCATGACACAATTTTTTCTTACAACTAACATAGCCCTCATTAGCTCAACACTTAATCTAGATTTCTCCCTTTGACCACATACTTTTCATAACAGAAAATATTCGATCAACAGGTGCTGTACTTCCTGGAAGACAAAGAAGAAACTCTACAATATTACAAAAGTCTTGAAAGTCTAGTCGTTTTTTTGCTCATTTCAGAAAAAATCTGTACCTATCTATCAGAGATACAGGAATGTTTTCTTTATTCCATATATCCAACTGCTTCACAATTATAGATTTTATGAGAGTCCACTGATCGAATATTGAGTTTCTTCTGATTCTGTGCGTGTGACGAGTTCCTCGTTCAGGTTGTCCTGTATTTCTTTCCATTCAGATGTCTTCCTTAGTAGCACCCATTTGAACTTTTCAGTGTTTCCTAAACTGTACTACTACTTGTTGACATATTCTAAGCTGATTTCATAGAAATTCTCAACTACCTCAAAAAACTTAGTCTCATTAATTTCTCCTGAATCTACTAACATTTTTAGTTGTTTTTTGACATCAGTAGTTACAAACATTTCACTTTTTCTGGACTCTAAATTGTTTACAAGATTTTCAATGTTCTTACTATCTGTAGTTGAAATATTATCTTTTTCAATTAAGCTAATGTATGCTTGGAACGTACACACTCGATCTCTTGCAAATGACAACCACAATTTCAAACAAGGATCTTCAAGCAATTTTCGCAGAATAACAGAACATTTTTCTCAAGAAAGAAAATAAAAACGAAGCCCATCAAACATGCTTAAAATTCTGTCAATTGATGGACCCAAGGACAAAAATCTTGTATTTCCATGCTCTAACAATTTAGCGTAATTGTTTCCTGTAATGTCACAAACGTTTTTCAGTTCTTTAACTCTGATTGTGTACACTCGTATTAACAACGATATCATTATCCTACCTCCAGACAAAGGGAATGCAACTGTAGTGTTAGACAGATCTGATTACCGTTCCAAGATCAACGGTTTATTAATATCTGATACTTACTCTCTCTTACAAAGTGACCTTACAAGGGAGCTTCATAACCGTACCAACAACCTTCTCAGATCTACTTCAGAAATTCATAGACACACCAGACTATCTCTCCCCTCTCTTCAGCCCCTTATACCCCGTTTGTACGACCTTCCGAAGATCCACAAGACAGACACACCTATAAGACCAATAGTGGAAGGTATTGACTCACCTACTTACAGCCTGTCTAAATACCTTGCTGTTTCCTTAAATCATCTCATTGGTAATTCCTCCTCTTATATCAAAAACTCTGAAGATTTCATTTCAAAAACGAAAAATTTAAAACTCGAGGATTCTGATAGAACGGTTAGTTTTGACATTGTCTCTCTTTTTACAAATGTGTCAACAGAAGAAGAAGTACTCAATCTGCTTTAAAAAAAAAAATTTCCAAGAAAATTTTTGCTCTATTAACGCACTGCATAAACTCCAGCTATTTCTCTTGAAGGGAAAATATATAAACAAACTAGCGGCTTAGCTATTGGCAGCCCATTATCTCTGGTCTTGGCCAATATTTTCCTAGAAGACTTTGAAGAAAGAGCTATTTCAAAACGCAGCATTGAAACCTAAACTGTGGCTGCGATACATGGACGACATCTTCCTTATCTGGGAATATTGTCTAGAGGAGCTACAAACCTTCCTAGATCATTTAAATAATCAACACCAGCATATCGAATTCACGTACGAACTAGAGATGAACGGCATCCTCCCTTTTTTGGACTTGAAGATCACTAGAATGCCAGATTGTCTTAAATTTTCGATTTTTCGAAAAACTACTCACACAGATAGATACTTGCATGCTTCTTCTCATCACTTCCCTCCACAGAAGTTTGGTATTATTTCCACTCTAGCCCATCGAACAAGATCTCTTATTTCAGTAGAAGAAGACCTTCAAATAGAACTCAGCCATCTGAAAAGCACATTCTTAAACAACAGCTATTCTTCTCGAAGCATCACTAAACATCTACATCCACGTATCTAACCTCAACAAGAAAATAACTCCAATCCTATTACATCCAATTGCCGTTCATAAGCTCTCTATCTCCAAAACTGGCCAAAATAATAAAGAAATTCAACATTAAAACCTACTTCACCACCCTCCCAAAGCTTCGTTCTTTTCTGAGTCGCCCCAAACCAAAGCACAACCAGCCTCAGTTTCCAGGAGTTTATAAAGTCATCTGCAACTGCGGTAAACGTTATTATGGACAGACTGATAAGTCTATTTCACTACGTCTTGAGGAAGACCAGCGTGATATCTCTTACAAAAGAACCCGTGCAAGCGCACTCTCCACTCATGTTCTTTTCTCCGTTAACTCTAATCAAGAATAGCTTCAACACCAGATAGACTGGAATCTTACTTCCAATTTCTATAAATGCGGTGACGAACTTGAGAGACGTATTGTAGAATCAAAAGAGATAGTTCTGGACCCATCACACATAAACAACAATTTAAGCTACAGTTTGCCTGACGCCCACAGCGCAGCGATTGAGTTCTGGCGCTCTCGAATCGGTTGCCACTCACTTACAACTCATGCTAGTCCTGCCACGCGGACACCAGTTCAAATATGACTGTTGCCATTCCTATTTAGTTCATTTGAGAAGTCCATGTTTTTTACCTTGTTATTTTTCCAGTTTTTTTGTTATTATTTACACACCCGAAGAAGTCAGCGTTCCGAAGTCGTGTTATATTAGTCGTGTTATATTAGTTTTCTTACCTTTTTCGGTGTTCTTAGTCAGTATAATTATTAATTTTTAAATATGTCTACAAACCGAGTCAATACTAGTCATATATATATATATAGGGAATGTTGTTATGGCAGTTTCACATATATCGGCTATGCTTTTATCTTTCAGTCGCGCGAGCTTGTTAATACCGCACCAATCATATGCAAGTCTTAATAACCTGCCATTGCTGTATGTTTCGAGTTAGGCTTAAATACTATAAAGGGAGAAAAATCGCAAAACACAAAACTGTTCAGGGTCCGGTGCAAGAAAAGTTTCGGATCAGGCACTGGAGAGCTCCGGCTGATTTAACCACCGACAGGAAGTGGGAAGTAACAACTTTGGCCATTTGGGATATGAGGAACTATCTTACTTCCTGAAAAGCTTGTATAGAAAGTTCATGCAGAAAGGGAGGAAACCCTCATTACAAGAAGAGTTATTTCAGTTAAACTGCATATCGATGCATTTCAACTGAACGAATTTTTACATGCTTATATGTATTATTACCTTTACAATGTTTTTTTCCTCACTCGTCAATGCAGGGGTGGGGAACGTCCGGCCCACGAGCAGTATAAGGCTCGCGAAATCATTTGGTCTGGCTCTGCCAAGGCAACCGCAGACGGGACTCGAAATTCAACAAATCTAGCATCTTTTTTTCATAGCAACATCAGTTTATATTAAGTGAATCATAATAATGATGTAAATTTTGAGGGACAAGCAAGGAACGTCTATTACGAGATAGACAGGACACATACAAGTACATGACAGGACAGAAGACCTCGAGAGTCGATGGTACGAACGTTGGATATGTTCCAAATCCAAGATGCAGGATTAGAACAGCGATGAAAGCAAAATAATCGCGTCGCTGGCGACACACACTGGATGGCTATTAAAACTTAGGTGGTGTGACATCCTACAAATGGTGACTACAAAGAAAAGAAAAGTTGATGCAGTGTCGATTTTTCCAAGAGAGATGTACAAATGATTATTTTTTTTGTTAAAATCAAAGGCAAACCTGTGAGCCTAGTTTGTGGCGATGCGTTAGCAGTAATAAAAAGAAAGTCAATCTGAAGCTTTATTACAGCTTAAAGCATGCTAAACTCAATGAATTGGGAGGTCAAATGCGTCTGGATAAAATCAATACTTTTCAGCGGAGTTTGGAATCACAACAAGCTGCTTTCACTAGGCCTCGTTGAATATTCAGGGATATGAGGAACTATCTTACTTCCTGGAAAGCTTGATTAGAAAGTTCATAACTCGTCTGAATAACGTTGTGACAGAGACAACGTTATTCAGACGAGTTATGTATTGAGCGAGCTAATCGCAAAGAAGCTGAGGCCTCATGTAGAGGGAGAGTTTATGAAAGAATGCATGATGGCTGCTGCGTTGAGAGCACAGTTGAGTTGATGGCACCAGACACAGTAAAATTGTTTTAGAGTGTTAGTTTGTCTCGGAGAACTATCTCAGATCGGATTACTGACTTAGCACAAGATATTGAAAAAACATTGAAGGATTCTGCAGGAGATTTCCAATTTTTCTCTCTGGCTTGTGAGACAACAGACATAACAAATACTGCTCAACTGGTCGTTTTCGTTCGTGTGATAACTGCAGAGTTTGACACGCGAGAGGAACTGCTCTCACTGGAAGCTATGCATGGCACTACAAGAGGTGAGGCCTTGTTTGAGAGACTTGTTTTAACAATGAAAAAACTTGAGCTAACATTTGAAAAGTTAAGTGGCCTTACTACAGATGGAGCTCCAGCCATGGTTGGCTCACAAAAAGGGTTAATTGCATTTGTCAAGAAAGAACTGAATCGTCTCAGTCTTGATCCAAGTGAATTAATTATATGCCACTGCATCATACACCAAGAAATTCTTTGTGCACAGTCGTTGCGGCTCGGCAATATGTCAACAGTAGTGGCATTCATAAATTTTGTCAAAAGCAGATGGTTTAAGGAGTTACTGAATGATCTTGAGTCTGAGTATGGTAATCTTGTTTATCGCTGTGAAGTGCAGTGGCTGAGTCGCGGGAACATGCTTATGAGGTTTTACGAACTGCGGGATGAAGTCATGCAGTTCATAGAGATGAAGGGAAAATCTGTCAGGGAATTCAATGATAGCAAGTGGCTGTGTGATCTAGCGTTCATGGTAGACACTAAGTTCCAGGCCTCAACAAGCTTCTCAGCTCCCTGCTTTCAAACCTGAAGTCATTTGAAGCTAAATTAAGGCTGTGGAAAGTGCAACCCGAATGGAATAACACGGTGCATTTCCCCACTCTAGAAGGACAAAAGCCTTCTATGACACTTGAATATGCTACTGAATGTGAGAAACTAATTGAGGCATTTAATGAAAGATTCAAGGACGTGAAAAGTAAACAAATGGAATTGAAGATATTTGCTACACCATTCAATGTGGAACCAACTGATGTGCCTGATAATCTACAACACGAAATCTTTCAGCTGCAAAACGATGATGAGCTGAAATTTAGGTACAACAACAACCTCCCACTGCTTGAGTTCTATAAACGTTACATAAGTAATGATGATTTTCCCACTTTGAGAAGACATGCATTGAAATATGCTTCTGTGGTTGGAACAACTTACTGCTGCGAGCTGTTCTTTTTCAAAACTTACCATCGCAAAGCGTCGACTGCACTACTGACCGACGCAAACCTGGAAAAGCAGTTGCGAGTAGCCACATCATCAATGCCAGCTAACATCACATGCCTCATCAAAGAGAAGCAGTTCCTGCCATTACATTAGAGGTGAATTAATTAAATGTTTGACCATATATAGCAGGATAATTTTTAAGTTGATAATTTTGTATGGCCCGTGAATTATGTTATAAATATCCAAATGGCCCTTGGCAGAAAAGAGATCCCTTGCGTTAAAAGATAGATATTTTCTGGAAAACAGAAAAAGAATGGAAATTGAGACGAATGCTTCTTCTCAACAACGTCCTGGTGCATTCTGCTTTATTTGCATAACAAAATAGTTTTTGTTTAGTACCACTATACTCTGCAAAGGTTGAGATGGTTGGTACGATGTGAGAATACTGGTAGATGAATTGGAGATACTTAAGATTCTATAAAATATTTATATACACACTGCTGTGAATTGGATTGGATATCAATCTGTGTATTATGATAAAGTTGAGCTTGCGTAGCTTAGTCGGTGTAGACGAAGCCCCTGCTTGGAAAGACCCGGTTCAAATCCCGAAATGGGAAGCAAAAAGCCTTTTTAAGGCTTTTCAACTGGAGGTGAGTTAGCCGATCTTATACCGGGGTGGAAGAGTTTTTGTCCCGCAACCAGTAGAACACAAGCAATTTACATACATAAACAACACTTATAGACATAGGGCTAACCACTCCATCCTCGATAATTAGAAATCCGCGATACTTGAAAGGTCGTGCGCGTTTAAGTGCCTGGAGCCACAAATGATGATGACGATGATTCTTACGAAAAGGTGTAAGAGAATTAGCGGTTTTCTGAATAAATAAAGTCTCAGCTCTGGCATAGTCTTCAGGAAGCAGAAAGAAATAAGCCTGCTACACGATTAAGAGGATGATCATCAAAGACTAGGATTTCAGGAGTATAGTACAAAGTAATGCAGGTGAACAGTTATGTGCCACAAGGCTGTTAGTTGGGCTGCTTTTATTTATGCAGCCAAAACTATTATAACTTCCGTCTTCATAACTTGTAGGTCTTTTCTTGCCTGAACTGCTGTAGTCCACTAATATGCAGTATGACATGGAATCTTTAAGATATCTGAATATTGCTAGAGATATCGCATCGGGAGAATTGCTACCCGTATATTTGTGAGTGTTCGGAGTAGAGGGTTCAAACATTAGATCTCTAGACGTACGTAATACTACTGATAAAATTCAAATTCGTCGAATTCGGCAACCCTGACAGCACCTGAAAGTTGCTGTAGTGTTCGGTGAACCACTGTCTCACATATTATTATTATTATTATTATTATTATTATTACGGGCAACTCCAGGGAGTCATTAGACTCATCGAGGGAGGCCCCAAATCATTTTCATCACAACTATTCGACATTCATACAGTATCTATCATACCTCGCCTTAAACTCATTCACTGTCACAGCATCCACCACAGACTCAGGGAGCGCATTCCACTCATTCACTACTCTAAAAGTAAAGAACCCAGCTCTAACACCTTTACTAACCACACTTTTGCCCAGTTTCCATGGATGTCCCCTAGTCCTCCCACAACCAGCCCTGTTCTCAAAAATATCTTCTGAATTAATTTTATAGAAACCCTTCAGTAATTTGAATGTCTCAATCATATCTCCCCTCCTCCGCCTATCAACCAATTTTTGCAACCCACAAATCCTCAACCTGTTCTCATACGGTTCATTCCACAAACCTGCTATCATCTTGGTCACTCGCCTCTGGATCCTCTCCACCTCCTCCCCATCAAGAAGAAACCTAGGTGACCAAATCTGGGCACAGTAGTCGAGATGAGGTCTTATCAAGGCTCGATACAGAGGAACAATAACCTGCTTGTCTCTGCTTGTCAACGTATTCTTCAGCAACCAAGTGATTTGATGAGCTGATTTGGCCACTTTTGCAATGTGTCCCCTAAATTTCAATTCCTTATCCACCAACACTCCTAAATCTCGTGCCTCATCAATTTCCTGGAGCACGGTTCCACCAATGCAGTAAACTGCCTCCCATCTTTTCACCCCAAAATGCATAACCTTACATTTTGCCACATTAAATTGACATCCATTCTCCCTAGCCCAGACCTCCAATCTATCCAAATCATCCTGCAAAATTTTGACGTCATCTGCATTCACTATTGCCCTACCCAACTTCGCATCATCCGCAAACAAATGAACTGTTCCTCTCAGATCCTTTCCTATATCATTTATGAACAAATTAAACAGCAGTGGTCCAAGAACAGATCCTTGTGGTACACCACTAGTCACAGGCCGTCTTGTGGACTCTACTCCTGAGTAAACCACTCTCTGATATCTCTCCGTCAACCACCCTCCTATCCATCTCACCAACCCTATGTCCATTCCCATATGCTGCAATTTACTGATTAGAATTCCATGTGGTATCCTGTCAAAGGCCTTAGCAAGGTCCAGCAGAATCACTGTAAACCCATTACCCTTATCCAGTTCAGCCGTCACTGTGTTATAATACGTGAGCAAGTTACTGAGGCATGACCTACCCTTCACAAAACCATGCTGTCCCCGATACAGTATCCCATTTTCTTCTATCCAATCTTGTATTTTCCTCTTGACTATTTTCTCTAAGACCTTGATAATGATTCCTGTTATGCTGATTGGTCGGTAATTTTCAACAGCAGCCTTGGAACCACCTTTGTGCAGTGGAACTATTTTCCCCTCTTTCCACCCCCTTGGGACTGACCCAGTCCTGAGGCTCAAATTAAACATAATGGTCAAGGGCACTGACAATTCTTTGGCCGCTTCACGTACGACACGAGCTGGTATACCATCCAATCCCACAGATGTATTGACATTGAGGTTCTGTAATAGACTAGTTACCTCTACCTCATTCATCACAATTCCAGTATAAGCTGTTGGTTCCTCCATTTCCGCAAAGCCACCACCTGGATGATATACTCTTGCAAAGTGTTCGCTCAGTAATTCCACAACATCGACTGATTCAGTTACCTCCCTACCCTCAGCATTTTTTAAGATCATTCTACCATGAGCATTTTTCCTTTTACTTGCAACATATTGAAAAAACTGTTTGGGATTCTCTTTAGCCTGCATGGCCAATTTCCTTTCGTAATCTGCTTTTGCTTTTCTTACCACCCTTGTTACCATCCTGGCCTGAGCTTTATACTGTTCATGCACCTGATGGTCACCCTTCTCCTTAAATTCCCTCCACAATTGTTTCTTTTTTTGCAGCTCAAGCTTAATAGTGTTATTCATCCATTTAACCCCTACCTGATTTATTATTCGGACTCTTGGTATACAGTCAACCATTGCCTCCTGCAAACAGTTCTTGACCACCTCCCATGCACCATCAACATCCAGCCCTTGCAGTTTTACATGCCATGGCATTGAGCCAAGCACACACCTAAGCTTGTCATACTTACCAGCCCGGTAATTCCACATATACCCTGTCTTAATTGTAAATTCGACTCCTTTAGCCACCTCCCAAGTCATGACCTTATGGTCACTCTCACCAATTGGTGGCAACAAGGTCATGTTCGTTACAGCCACATTCTCAGTTGCAATTACTAGGTCCAGCACTCTCTGCCCCCTGGTATTTTCCAATACATGTTGCCGTAGATAGTTGTCCCTTAATAACTGCATAAAATCCAATTCCTTCCTCCCATGTGCCCTCTCCTCTTTCCAGTCAATATTACCATAATTGAAATCACCCATAATAATTACCCTCCTTCCATTCATTTCTTCTATTTGCTTATGCATACTATTCCCACCATCCACTCCATCACCCGGTCTATAGCAGCACCCAATTGTATATTTTGTTCTGCTAGATTGTATCTCACACCAAACAGCCTCAAATGTGCTTTTTTCCCCATCCTGCAGTTCAACTTCTATACTCCTTGGCTGAAGCTCATCAGCTATCATCAATAACACTCCTCCCCCCTTTTTATTCACCCTGTCACTCCTGAACACGCTATACCCATCGCATTCAATCCCACTAGCTTTATCATCTTCTGTCAGCCATGTTTCAGTAATACCGACAACCTGTGGCCTGGAAGTGCCAACCATGGCCAAAAACTCTTCCTTCTTGTTCCTAATACTCCTGGCATTAGTGTACATGAATCGCAGAAGCCCATTTGTCCCATCCCTACTTTGATTCCTTATACTAATTATCCCATTCTGATTTGTTGTCCGTCGTACTCGCCCGGGCATAATATACTCATTCATACACTTAACTTCCCCCCCTAAAGTCTGCATATCTACTCCCCCCCTCTTAATAAATCTAGTTTCCCTGAGTCTGTACATCCACTTCCACATCATTCATCAACACTCTTTCAAGTCTCCGTACACCAACTCCATTCAAATGTAACCCATCCATCTTATATAAGTCCTTTCGCCCATCGAACTCATTCCACACATCCACAAATTCCACACCACTCTCCATGCATAACCCACGCATAAAGTCATTGGCAATTATGGCCCTCCTTCTAAACACTTCGCTGTCATACCGCGGTAAGATACTCACCATCCTAACTCTCTCACTCTTCTCTTTTGCTACCTCAAACAACTCCCTCACATCCTCTATCATTTCCATTTTGTCCTCTTTCAAATCATTCGTTCCTGCCACTATTATCATCTCTTTCACCCTCTGTTTTTGCAGTCGAATAGATTCGCTGACGTCCTTTATGTTCGCACCCGGCTGGTACGACTTCGTTAAACTCTCAATTATTACGCCTCTTAATAGCGAATCCCCATACAGCACTCGCTCCTTCATTTTATTGACGTTTACGTACATTCTATTATTTGCCGTCACAGACTTCCGCCGGTTATTTGTCGGTACGTTCAACACACATTTTTGCATACGCTCCAGTTGTCGTTTGGCTCTGTGTATCGCGCCATTTAAACGGGCAATTTCGCTACTCGCACTTATCTCACCATTTTCGTTATCGATCAAATCATCCATTCCTTCGGTGTTTCTACCTTCATTTACACTTTCAGCGACGCTCTCACACATATCTGGCACTACCACGCAATTCTCTAGTACACCGCCATTTTCTGCATTCTGACTACCGTTAACGATATCAGTCTCGATACACGAAACACGCTTGAAGTCCTCATTCTCTTTACACTTTCTACACATATTAACTCCACTATCACTTTCTAACCAGACTCCTACCGCTCTTCGCAAGGCATACATCTCACAGACAGCACACTGCATAAATTCTTTTACATCAAAACTCTTAAGCAAGCATGGCGACCTGGCCGCCATTTTTTTCTTTATCGGTGCCATGTGTACGCTATCTTTTCTTAAAAATAATAGTTAAAATAACAGAAAACACGCAAAAATTGCACAGACACACCAAGAAACAAAAAGCAAACAATACTACTTAAAATTCTGGTAAAATATCTAATGTTAACACAAAATAATACTGATCTTTTCAGGAGCTCTCGACAAGCCGACGATCTAATCCGTGCGACACCTAGCGACCCCCATAACATATAACATATAACAAACATATTGTAGATTATCCTGCAAGAACACACGTCCCTTCATGGGAACTGTCTTCATGGAGTCAATATTCCCCCATACCAAAATGCTGCTTCTTCCTGCTTGTTTCTGTACCACAATATCAGAGTGATTCCACTCCCCACGATTTTCTCCTAATTCTCCACTTCCACACCATATAGCTAGAAATGTGATTTATCTGAAATGGCAACTTCATTTCCAGTCTTCACTGATCCAATGACATCTTTCCAATTTAAATTGTAGACGTCGATGATAGTCTTCAGTAGGACAAGAGTGGAGTAAAATCGCCATTCATACCTGAGTTAAATTCCATGATCAGTCTTTCCAGTTTATTTCGTTTATGGCAGTGTTTCTCAACCTGGGGCATATGCCCTACAGGGGGGACAATTTGAATATTTTGGGGGCAATTAGAAAACGTAGATGCACATATTTATACATATTTATATTATACTTTTTCAGAACTTGGCTATTATGCTAGAGGGGGGCATCAAAATCTTTGAGACGTTGAGGTGGGGTGTAAAGATTTTTGTCACAAAGACTTGCGAATTCTCTTTAAAACTGTGTACTTTGGCGAGGAGGCGCTGCAGTCGTGACAGAAGCAGACGACGCTTAGGACTTGATTAGCAAAGTTTCCGCTGTGTGTGGTATCCATTTTTTTTAAATGTGCCCGAAGTGAAAGAATAAGTACAACATTAGTGTTTGAAGGCAAATTATAATGTTTTTGTAGTTTCAAGAATCTTGTAAAGCAAGTTTGTGTCAAGTTTTTCAGAAATAAATAACATCACTAGAGTTACATCAGTGAAATGCGTATGAATGTGTTCTAAAAGTATACGTATAAGCGAGCATTCATTCTGCGTAATGATCAAGACTTTCACCAGCTTTACCACTCATCACAAGTCCGAATTTTACTGGCGCAGTCGATAGGACCTACAAGGTGAGAGCAATTCGTTATGTAAATGCATGCTCCCATGTTTTAGAGTTCTATTTTGATTATTTGGGCGAAAGTCTGTTCTAATACAAAACAAAAAAAAAAAAAAATAGTGTTCGTAGTTTGTTCCATCCTGGAACAGTAGTAGTTTTGATTTCTCGCCAGAGAAAGAATACGTCAGTCCCCCCCCCCCCCCCACCCCCCCCCCCCCCCACCCCCCCCCCCCCCCACCCCCCCCCCCCCCCACCCCCCCCCCCCCCCACCCCCCCCCCCCCCCACCCCCCCCCCCCCCCACCCCCCCCCCCCCCCACCCCCCCCCCCCCCCACCCCCCCCCCCCCCCACCCCCCCCCCCCCCCACCCCCCCCCCCCCCCACCCCCCCCCCCCCCCACCCCCCCCCCCCCCCACCCCCCCCCCCCCCCACCCCCCCCCCCCCCCACCCCCCCCCCCCCCCACCCCCCCCCCCCCCCACCCCCCCCCCCCCCCACCCCCCCCCCCCCCCACCCCCCCCCCCCCCCACCCCCCCCCCCCCCCACCCCCCCCCCCCCCCACCCCCCCCCCCCCCCACCCCCCCCCCCCCCCACCCCCCCCCCCCCCCACCCCCCCCCCCCCCCACCCCCCCCCCCCCCCACCCCCCCCCCCCCCCACCCCCCCCCCCCCCCACCCCCCCCCCCCCCCACCCAAGCAAACATCAGGTGGAATTTTTTTCCATTCCTCCATCAAAGCAGCACTAAGTCCAGCGACAGGGATTGATGGGATTAGGCCAGGACTCTGCACAAACCAGGGCAGCCATTTAACACCCATCTCTTCATACCATTCCATAACAGCTGCAGATTTGTGGCATGGGACATTGTCATCTTGATAGCAATAGTTCCATTCCATAAAAACTTCACCGCATAGGCAGCACCTAATTCTCCAGAATATCAAGGTACTGAGCTACATTCATGGAACCATAGATAAAGACAGTAATCCCATTCCAAACCAGCTGAATGCATCCCACACCATTACTGCTACACCACCAAACTTTACTGTAGGCACAACTGCACAATACACTGTGGTAACAAGTGTTCACCAAGCTTCCTCCACAGCCACACTCTACCATCTGACTGGAAACAGGTGAACCTTGATTCATCGCTCCATGTAGAGCAAACTACTTGATAGAATGACTTGCAATTTCACACGGATGCTTATGACAAATATACCAACTTAGAAAAATATCTTGCCAATAGTGTTGCCATCTATGGCCGAGAGCTTTTCAGACCACTGTCGTATCTCTGAAATGTTCATTATTGTCTATTAAAGTTGGTTTCCATGATTTCATAGCAACAGCCAGAAACAAACATTACAACACTAATATGCACTAGCCCCTCGCATTCTCTGAAGCAGAATATTGTGCCCCTGTCTGGGAAAGAAGTGCACACACTAACATTATAGACACCCAGCTAAACTCTACCATGTGTACAATTAGTGGGACAGCGAGAAGCACCCCCTCTCACCTGGCTGCCTGTCCTATCTAACATTGCTCCCCCAAGCATACGGAGAAGACAAGCCTCGATTAAAGAATTTAATCGAGGCTTGTCTTCGCGTTAGACTACCAGACTCTCATAAATCCACCCAGTCTTCGCCTAAAATCTAGAAAGCCTTTCTGGTCCATGGACGAACTCTCTCTCTTCAGCTGCCCTGCCATCAACACCTGACATATGGAGAGAATAATGGTCCAACAATCTCCCAACAAACAGCTTCCTGGTAGAAGATCCCTGTGCTCTGCAGCCTGGTTTTGCTCTTCCTAGGAGGATTTAGTCATCAATGAACAGGATCAGAACTGACCAGGGTAGATGTGGCTACTTACTGCATAAACGGAGGCTGTTAGACCACCCTTATTGTGATTGTTCTCCCGTGGTTCAGACGATTACTCATATTGCGAACGACTGCCCAAGGCGCCAATTTCACGGTGGTGGCCTACAGGACATCCACAAGGTGATGGATGAGGCCTTGGACAGTAGACTGGACATTGACCTGTAACTGTTCTGTATTCCTTTTGCCATAAGAATAAATAAATAAATGGAAAACAACTTTAATAGTCAACAATAACCGATTCGGAGAATTATTAGCATTAAACGTGGAATTTTCCAAGGTGATTCCTTGTCACCATTACTCTTCACCATTTCATTGATACATTTGTTTATGATTTTGAAGAAAACAAAACTTGGATATACAATTCCTAACTATATTATTATTATTATTATTATCAACAGACCTCCATAGTCAAGAGATCATCGCAGTTTTCTTCCTTTCACCTTTAAACGGAAAATTAAAACAAAATTGATTGATTTTAAATTACAAAAATAGAGAAACACTTCTCTATTTTTGTAATTTTTGAAACACTTAGAAAAAATGATCTCTACAAAACACAACAGACTTTTCTCTAGCAAGATGAGATTAATGCGCTGCCCATTCCGCCAATAAGCTATTGATTTAAAATTTATCCCCCTCCCTCCAGAGAAACTACTACCATTGTTATAAAATTTATTTATTCTTTTCCCTCCATAGAAACCGCTATCTGATTTTATTTGAAACTATTACCTATTGTATATTGGACAGATATGAAAGCTCACTATTCATTTGATAACAGAGGGCAGCAGAACCTTGCTTTTAACTGCTAGAAAAAATAAACAATATTAAATGTGTTTGCTGGAGTGGGAGGTTATTCTGGTGTTAATGCATTTAGTATTTATTTTATTATTGATAAGTTGAATAGCACATAAATCCAAAAATTTATCTCTGGCAATTAAGCCATTGGAATGAATCCACTTGTTCAGAAAGATAAAAAAGAGAGTAAATCAGATGTGGATATTACACAGCTTCTACCCGAACTGGAACAAGTAAGTTTAATTATCGGTAATTTATTGTAATAAGGTTATCATTAAATATACTGGAAATAGTACACATTTCCTCTTTGAGCCTAGCAGTTATGTATGCATCGTAAGAATATTGGCACCTTAGATTCATAATTAATATTGAGTGCGTTTGTTTAATATGGCACTGTCCATGATAAAATACCGTCATAAACAGCTTATATATAGATATGATATAACGTATGAAGTAAACATAAAATTGAAAGATTAATTTTTTTTCTATATATAAAATATAGAAAAAAAATTAATTAGTCCCACTGACCTCCCTACCTTTCAGTGTTTGTACGGAATTGGTATACTCAGAGAGACAGAGTCGGTTTAAATCAGTAGTTTTTCAAGAGCCTTCCCCCCCCACCCTTTCTTTTTTTTGTAAAATAAATACTTGCGCCCCCTACACTTTCATAACAACAATATTGCTCTATAGTTTATTCAGCATGTATTTTATTCTAGTAAAACTAAGATTTTTTTAAAATACATTCATACACATTTATACTTCAACTTAAACAGCATGCTGAGATATTTATTTTAGTAAGATTAGTAGTTTTACATTTCTAATTTGGTATATTCATAAGTATTTCAAGTGATTTTAATGCTAGGTTATATTGAAATATGCAGATAGAATATTGAGTGCATCTGGGAGTATTGCACAAAAACGAACAATAATATTGACCATTACTTTGAGCCCCCCTCCAAGGGAGCCCACATTGGTGTTCGGTTTGAAAACCACTGGTTTAATGGTTTAGCTCATAAGATTGCCTGATTGATTACAGATGAGAGAATCAGTTATTTTGTACCCTACCAGATCTGTTTCTAGTAGCAAGACTTATACGTTGGTTAGACATAACTGGTAATTAGTTTACGGAATTAACAACGCATATAAAGTATATTAATTAAAGGTAACTTTAATGAATAACTTCTATATTTCGGCAATGTCACATTGCCATCTTCAGGAACATAAAGATATGGTATGTGCACTCAGGAACTAACACAAAGCAAATGAGGAAGAAAGCAAGAAACTAATATTGTTCCTAAAGTCCTAACGGTGCCCTCTTGTGGGCTAAGTTATTCATTAAAGTTAGAAGTTATTCATTAAAGTTACCTTTAATTAATATACTTTATATGCGTTGTTAATTCCGTAAACTAATTACCAGTTACCAGATCTGTCTGGTCTCATGTTTGTATGGCTCCTGTAATCATTTTGGCCATGATTTATCATAAAAATGTTCTCTGAACAAAGATTTTAGCATGTGCAAGTATAAAATGTTGGACACTTCTGTGGAGATGAATAAGTTATATGTGGCAGTAGTACATCATTATAAAAGCACAGCATGGCAATGAACAGTCTCACTTCAAGATTACTTTCTCTCAATTCACTTTTCTTTCATCATCACCACATTTGCAGTATGGGATACTCTGCCAACAATTACTCCAAGATCATTGTCTTTTCTTCATATAATACAGCTCTGAATTTTGCAAATTAGAATAAAGAGTACAATTTACTTTCATCAATACTGTGAATTTAATTTGCATTCAGTTGGAGAGTATAGTTGATATATTGAAAGAAGAGATTATTGAGAAGAGCTAGCAATCAAAATAGAGTAGACCAACCATATAGGAGAGTTTATTTAAGCAGCATTGTGCATTTTAAGTTAATTTTTATGTGGTTCTCACTCATATGAGGGTTTTGTAAACCTATAGTACATGCATTCTATTAGTGAGATAAGGATTTTTTCTATTTTTTAATTATATAATTTTTTTTCTCTCTCTGTATTATTATTTTTCATGTAATCTGGGTACCTTAAAGATAATTGTTTGGGCATTTGACATATGGTATTGATGTTTAGATAAGCTTATATTTGTTGCATAGTTATAATGCATGAATTTTATTGATTAATAGTGGCATCACATATGTTGAAATTGTAGATTAGTAAAGTAAAATAAAAGTAGTGAATATTGTGTTACTCAGGAGCTTTCTAATCAAATCAACAGTTAAATCAATACAAAAATTAATAGTTGAGCATTGGCAAAGTGTGAATGATTACATTTCAGCAAACAAGTGTGTAGCTATTTGAAATATTGAAATCATATTATTATTATTAATGGATATCTCCAGGGAGTCAGGTACTCATCGAGGGAGGAAACATACTACACACACCAGCTATCATACTTATTCCTGAATTCATTCATACTGCTTGCACTCACAACATCCAATGGCAATCCATTCCAGTCACATACCACCCTATGAAAGAAAAATCTAGTTCTCACCCCTCCTCTGCAGCATTCATTCTCAGCTTCCAAGGATGCCCTCTTGGCCTTTCTCCCACCCTCCATAAAATAAAAAGTACCATCAAGTGAAATTCTGTATAACCTATTAAGAAGTTTGTAAGTCTCAATCATATCATCCCTCTTCCTTCTGTTTGCTAGTATCTGAAGATTACAAATTCTCAATCTGTCTTCAAAATCAGCCATTCTACAATCCTGTTATCATTTTTGACACTCTCCTTTGCACTCGCTCCACTCTATCAGAATCACATCTCAGCATTACAATTATTCTATGGGTTATATTTAAAATTTTTGCTATATGATCCTTGAACTTCAACTTCCTATCTGCTAAAACTCCAAGATTCCTAGCCTCATCAGTTTCTTTGAACATAATCCCATCAGTATAATACAACATTGGATTTTTAATCACACCAAAGTACATTTATTAACATTGAAATCGCATCCATTTTCCCATGCCCACAATTCCAGCCTATTTAAATCATTCTGCAAGTATTGCATATCAGCAGCACTCCTGATTACAGTTATTTTCATCATCAGCAAATAGCTGTATGTCACATCAAATCCTTCCCAATTTCATTAATGTATAGATTGAATAACAGTCGACCAAGGATTGATCTTTGAGGCACGCCACTTGTTACTTGAATCTTGCAGATTCACAACCCCCATATACCACTTTTTGATATCTGTCGGTCAGCCATCCTCCTATCCATGCGAAAAGTTTATAATCTTGCCCCATATTCTTCAATTTATGCATCAGTATTCCATGCTGTATTCTGTCAAAAGCCTTAGCAAAATCCAAAAGTATCATGGTGTATCCATTTCCCTTGTCTAACTCAGTGGTAGCATTATTATAGAATGTGAGAAAGTTGCTAAAACATGACCTTCCCTTAATGAACCCATGCTGTTCGTTGTAAAGTAGAGATTCTCTGTCAACCCATTTCTGAATAGCCCTAACCTAACTAACATTATATAGCCTGGTCAAAGGGATAGCCAGTTCAGCTGAACACTCTTTTAGCACACGTGCTGATATCCCATTAGTCCCTATTGCTGAATTCTTATTCAGTTTGTGCAACACTTCTAGTACTTCCTCCTCATCCACATGAGTTTCCTCATACATTGAAGAGGTAGCAGTGAATTCAATGTTGCATATACCAAGTTGATAGCTTTTAGCAAAATGGCTGCTCATTAGTTGAACAATCACCTCTGCATCAGTCACTCACATACCATCTGCAGAGTTATTCTTTCGAATTCATTGTATCTTTTATGTGGAGCATTACGATAGAGTTCTTTTGAGTTGTCCTTAACTTTCATGGTGTATTGAAAGAAAGCCAATTTCTTTCAATACTTGGACTTCACTTTTTGCATAACACTTGCGACTCTTTTGGCTTGCTCCTTATAATTAGCGTAACTGACATCATTCTTACACGATATTCCTTCCACATCATCTTATGAATCTCTTGCTTAATTAGATTACATATCCATTTCACTCTTACTCTATTTATTCTTCATACTCTAGGGACATATTCTGATATCGCATCATTTAAGTGTTTTTTAAACACTTCTCATTTACTATCAATATCCTTCCCATCCAGTAACTGATACCATGACACAGAACCCAGCATACTTCTCAAGTGGTCATAATTTCCTACTTTGTAGTTCAGTATGTAACCTTTCTGAATAGAACATTCATAAACTTAGCCATTTCCCAAATGAGTACTGCATGATCACGGTCACCAACTGGAAGCAGAATATTGAAAGTTTATTTTTCACTTGGTTAGAATATAATAAATTTAGTTTAATCCTTTATCCAAGTGTGAGCAAAGTTTGCGCCTGATTTGCAGAGAGAAATACCTCTGTAATTCTCACATTCAGTTTTATTTCCCTTTATATATTTACAAATCAGGTGTATATTTTGATTTTTTTTCTTTTAAAAAAGAAGCTGGAATTTCAAAATGATGCTTTCATTTTATTATGTAAACTCCATGTAGTCATGAGATTCATTGCAGAATAAACAGTGAAGATGACTGTCTGATATTCTGTTTCTCATTTTAGATTGTTTAAGTAAGCTGATTCTATGTCTCACACAAAATCAGTGTCACAGTGTTGAAAGTTTCAGGTGCACAGGGTTAATATTTTAGTATAGGTGAGAAAATGAAGTTACTCCCAAGAGGTTTTCAATGCAAAAATTGTTTTTTTCTTTGATCTTTAATAAAGAAAACTTTTCACTACTGAAAGATACATGCTATTGCTTATCATTTAAATCAGAAGGGGTTTCACTAAAAACCAAAATAGATTTAAGGAGTGCAAATTCCTTTCCACATGCAAGAAAAGTTTCAGCACATTGCTGCTATGATATATCAGAGATGTCAAAGTGATATACCAATCCAACAGTCTTGTCAGATCCTTCCTGGATTCCCCACCCTCGGTACAAAAAACCCTGGAATGTGCAAGATTAGATGTGGTGTACAGCCATTCTTTACATTAATCAGACTAGCTGAGCTGACAAAATTATGACACACATACTTTGATTTTGGCTGTCCACCAGGAGATATGTCCATGTAGGGTGACAATAATAGGAACTCCATAAAATACCTAAATTAATATATTATTATTATGTGACACCTCCATTGATTATCAGGGAAGGCATTCCATTCTTTACAGCCCATCATCTATGCACAACACCACATACCACTAGTTACACAGAGTATCATCTACTGTCCACTATCTGTATTTTATGAAAAAAAAAAAAATTGTTTTTAAACTGTATTTAATAAAAACTGTATTTTATCTGTATAAATAAATTGGCCATTGTACAAAATCTGCCCACAATCTTTTTGAGTAGGTGGGTCGAGAACTAAAAATGAAAGTCTGTCAATGTATTTCTTGAGTAGTTTTGGTTGTATTCATTAGGGAAATTAGTATGGAGACAGCTGTTCTGAAGAACAGAGGTAGGCAGAATGAAGGAAGAGTTTGTTGAATAAAATTGGAGCTGATCTGTGTGTGGATGTTGATCAGTGGCTGCATGTGTTTCTTACATGATTAGATGAAAGAGGAGAATGGTGGTGGTATAGCCAGTTCGGTGGAGTGACACATATGGAAATACCTATAAAAAAAAGACATAATGAAGAAATGAAACGTCTGTTAACCTACTGTTAGTAAATCGCGGTGTCACAGTTATTTCTTTCTATACGTTTGGGGTCTGTGACACCCCAACTTACTAACAGCAGGTTAAAAGCATTTAGAGGAAGTCATGAAGAAACAAATCATCTAAGTGGATTGCATCTCTTCTGGATGCACTCAAGTATTCTTTAAGGCAGATTTTGGAATTATAAAGTGTTAAGTGTGCCAGAGAAAATCAGTGCTTTGAACGGAAAAGAATACTTTTTTTTTTTTTATAGGCTGCGGGAGACTATAGGTGTATTTGTGGCAAGAATGACTAGATGTGAACGTCAATCTAAGAAGAGTAGGCTAATCATTACTGGTGATTGGAATATTATGAAAGGTAAAGAAGGGGAGTGAACTAAAACTTTTTTTCTTCTCAAGACAAGAAATAGGATAAGATTGTATTTTGAAAATTACTGATTGTCTTCATCCTATGTGAAAAATAGTGAAGAAATTGGTGTAGAGTAGTGGTATAGAAGATATTAAAGCTTGAATAATTTGAACACTACAATTTCTCAAAATAAAGAAGAGAAATGGAACATATATCAACATCACAAAAGTGCAAAGATCATTTGAGGTTAGCAATAGGTCATTGATGTATACTGCTTGGAAAGGAGTCAGTGGACATCCCCATGGACAAGGTGCATCGTGCTGTGTGACAAGTCACTTGTTTGTAGCCAGTATAAATCGGAGGAATATGATTCTCCCAAGTCAATACAACTGTGTGGTGAAATATGATAGAATGCTATGTTGCATGCTTATGTTTGGCATATTGTTGCCAAATTGCACCATCCAGGTCAACAATCAGTGATACCATACTGAGATGGAAGCACAGAGAGACAACTGCAACATGCTGTGGACAACCCACCATAGTCACCGAACATGACTGTAGGATGCTATGAAGGATAAAAATCGCCATTCATTGGCCAACATATTGAATACAGAGTTCTGGGCATTGACTGGAACATGAATCTGCATGAAAACATTCAGTACCAAAGCTCACAACATGGGTTTCCATGAAAGGACTGCAATGTGCAAGATCCTCATTACCCAAACCAACATGCAGTGTCATGTTCAGTGGTGCAAAGAGCATGTACAGTGGGATGTGGAAGCTCAGAAAACTGTGTTATGTAGTGATGAATCATGCTACACTCTCTACCAAGCAGATAGATGGGTGTGGCAGATGCTTGGTGAACGTCTTACCAGAGTGTATAACCCCAACTATGAGATTTGGAGGTGGCAATGTCATGGTATGGTCCTGCCATTCCTGGTTTGGCCTCGGACCTCTGTTTGTGGTGTCATGTACATTAAACTCAGAGAATTATCTGAACATTCTGGACAATGCAATACCTCTTACTTTAGGACTTTTCTATGGAATTGACCACTGTCTCTTTCAGTAACACATTGCACATAACACATAAGGCTGCTGCTGTAATTACATGGTTTGTGGACATGAATGTCACCACACTTCACTGGCCTCCACAGAGCCCTGATCTCAACCCTATTGATCAGGTGTCGGATGAACTGGAGTGTCGAGTGAGATCAAGGGCTGTTTGTCCCATAACAGTCCATAATCTCATTACATGCCCTGTGGGATTGCTACAGTCATCACAGTGAAAGGAAGTCCTGCATCTTATTAAGATTTGTGTCATGGCTGCTTGTTTCTCACACTGTGGTGTCTGTTGACTTCTTTCCATCAATGTATAGTAGAATGAATATGATAGAAAGCACAAATCCCTGGTGCACCAGCACCGATAAAGAAACCTGAAACTTCCCAATACACAAAGTGAATGACCAGAGAGGAAGCTGTGATAGTCAACCTACAAAAGTTGGGAATGGTGGAATGAGACCATAAGGGAGTAGCTAGGTAAGAAGGCTGTAATGCAAGACTCAATTAAAATGCCTTGAAATATCAGGAACAACCAGATTAGTTTCCTTAAACTTTCCCATGCCATATGTTCAGTGTTTAGTTAGGAGATCTGCTGTGGAATAAGAATGGCATGATCCATATAAGTAATCACTAATTAATTGGCAGGTCTTCATGTGGTGAAGAAGTTGGCTTAATTACCTTCTCCATTAATTTTGGGAGTAGTTATTTCTCTTCTAATTCAATGTGTGTTTGTAAGAGTCGCTGCATTGTGGAATTTTGCACAGTAAAGCAACAGGGCATATAGAAAAAAATAAGGCAGAACACTCAAAATCTGTACAATCTTGTAAGTAATGCACTAAAAACAATAACGAGTAATATAAAAATACTACCAGAGTTCTAAACATCTTAATTTCCTAATAAATAAATACTACAGTATGGCACATGCAGGACTGTACCCACACTTTTCCTTAGGTGTGGGAGTGCTCCAGGGCCCCTCCCTTATGGTTTGGAGCCCTTAAATTGACTAATTTTTCAGGGACCCCAGCTAGAGCCTCATGTGCCTGTGCATAAGTGCATCCCTGGACACATGAAACATACAGTACACAAACTTGGGAAAACAGTAATTCACATTTTTAAGGCACAGCACAGGTATGCTAGGGCAAGAGAGAGGGGTGTGTGTTTTGTGTATTCCTGCAAGGATCACTGCTACTTTCATGTGTTGCTCTCTAGTACAAAGCATATTCACTTAATAAAAAAAAAATTGCGTATGATTTTGCATAATTTCATGTTTTGGTGGTTCTATTTTGTCATATGAAGCAGTTTGTACATTAGACACATGCTATAACAGATGACTATTGAAGTGAGGGCAGTAGGATGATAGCTTGATGGCTAACTTTTGTTTCCTTTTTTAAATGGACAGGCTGGATAAAGGCTTGCTTCCATGCCATTGGATAGGTGTGGCAGATGATTGGTAGCTCATATAGGTGATTCAGAATGGAAGTAAAGTCTAGAGAAAGTTTTAGTGTAGTTGAAGGAATACCATCTGGACCAGGAAACTTATTAGTGTCTGGACTTGGGATTTTTTCTGAAGTCTTTCTGGTGAAAGATTAGAGAGAATGTGACCATTTCATGGTATAGAGGGAGGAGATTTGCCTTCATCATCTGTAATAATTGGAAGAAAAGACAGATGCCAGAAGATCTGCCTTGTCTTTAGTTAATGTTACCATGATGTCATCAATTGGGTTGGGGGGGGGTATAAGGAAGCACAAAAGTTGCACCCCCAACAGTATTATGATCATATAAATGAAGGCAACAGAGTGAGGCAACAATCTTGAACCAGAGAGAATCATAAAGGAGATTCAAGGTTTAGTAACCTTTTGGCATGGAATGTTGGACTTCACAGAAGCACATTTTGCACTTAGAGAAGGTATCATGCATGATGTAAATAGGATAGCTGCACTGATGCAAGTAGTGGTGCATGTCTTCAATGTTTGTATGTACTGTTACTATATGATTGAAAATTTTATTAAAGATATCAATTTTGTACTTGGATAAAAAAGATATTTACTTGTTAGGTAATTAAGTATTTGCCTTTGGGAAATTTTCTTCTCATTGTGCTTTCTTCTATCAAAGGTTAGCCACCATCTTGGCATTCTTGTGTTAATCTGAGCAGTTGTACGCTGCTCTTTCCTGTCCACATCTTGATGTTGTCAAACCAAGATATTATTTTTCTTCCTTTAGCTCCTTTGCCATCAAAATAATTTGTAGAAGTTGGTATTTGCTGTGTCTCATAATGTGGCCAAAATATGATGTTTTTCGTTTCTTGATTGTTTGTATGAGATATTTGGCTTTGCCAATGGATTTTAAGACATCTTCATTGGTATTTTTTTCTGTCCATGATATCTTTAGCATTCTTCTATATTACCACATCTCAAAGGCTCCAATTATCTTGATGGTTGTCACCTTCAGTGTCCATGTTTCAACTCCATAGAGCAGAATGGACCAGATGTAACATTTCAGCATTTGGCATCTGACTTCTATGTTTAGATCTTTATTGCAGAATAGTGTTCTCATTTTCATGAAGGACTGCCATACAACTTCAATGCTTATCTTTATATCTATTTCAGGATCCCACCTTTCATTAAGCTAGCAACCAAGATATTTATACCTTGACACTTGATCGATATTTTTCCCATTGAGTGTGTTTCATCAATGAGTTGGATGTTTGCTGATGACCATGTATTTCATCTTGTTGATGTTTATATTTTTTGCCACTCTTTGGCTTTCTATGTATACTCTTTCAATGAGTTTTTGGAGATCCATGATGCTATCTGAAATTAGCATGATGTCATCTGCATATTGTAGGTTGTTACAATCTTTTCATTTATTGTGATTCCCTCTGGACATCCTTCTAATGCCTTTTTAAAGATTACCTCTGAGTATAATGATGAACAAGAGTGGTGAGAGCAATCATCCTTGTCTCACTCCTCTTCTAATGTTAATATCACTGGTGGTAATGTTGTCTAATTGAATGGTAGCTAGATTCCAATACACATCTGCATATTGTAGGTTGTTACAATCTTTTCATTTATTGTGATTCCCTCTGGACATTCTTCTAATGCCTTTTTAAAGATTACCTCTGAGTATAATGATGAACAAGAGTGGTGAGAGCACGCATCCTTGTCTCACTCCTCTTCTGATGTTAATATCACTGGTGGTAATGTTGTCTAATTGAATGGTAACTAGATTCCAATACAGATTTCTTATTAGTCTTATGTCTTTTTCATCTAGCCCTATTTGTTGGACTTCTATTAAGTTAATGTGTCTGACTTTGTTGAACGCTTTTTCAAATTCCATGAAACACGTAAAGACAGATTCTGTTTTTCTATGCATTTTTGTATCAATATTTTGGCACAGAAAAGGGCTTCAGAGTTTCTTCACTTATTCTATAGATGCGATTCTGAATTACTTTCGAAAATATTTTTAATGTTTGGCTCATTAGACTAATAGTTGGAAGTCACCACAGGAATTCACTTTGGGTTTCTTTGGGATAGTGATAAACATAGATTTGAGCCAATCTGGTGGAAATTTGCCACTTTCATATATTTCATTGAACAGTTTTTTCAAGAAGTTTGATGTTATCTGGTTCTATTAATTTTAAAAATTCTGTTTGCACACCATCTGGTCCACTGGTTTTTCTTGTTTTACTTGATCTTATAGCATTCTCTATTTCACGTTTCAGAATTTTTGGTCCTTGTTTGTTATATTTTATATTTATAGGTTTCTGTCTATTATCATTAAAGAGTTCTGTTACATACTTTATCCAGATCTGTGCTTTGTTCTCTTCTTCTAGAAGTAATTTTCCACTTTCGTCTCTTAGAGACACTGTTTGCTTTTTATTGAGTTTTCTGGAAATATCGTTGGTTTTCTTATATAGATTGAAATGGTCATGTTTCTTCTGCAGCAGTTCAATCTCTGTACATAAATTTTTCATCCAATTTTCCTTTGCTGCTTTATTTTTTTCTTGATGTTATGTGTTTCTGTATATTTGGCTAGGTCTTTATTTTTGATACATTCTTTGTGTATCAGTAAGAGAAAGAATCTCATTTGTCATCCATTCCTGTTGTTTTACATTATTCACATAACCTACTTCTTCAATACTTCTTGTTACGATGGCATTCTTTAAGCTGTTCCAAAGAGATTCCACTCTTTCATTTTTTTTCTATGTTAATAGAAGAAAATGAAAGAGTGGTATGAAGTATCTTCAGGACTGGTGCAACTTGTGGCAAAGGTGGACTGAATTTTCATCACTTTCCTTAGTATCCCATAATGTAAAGCACATCTCCTTGTGGACATGTATAATGCTATGCTACGAGTTGCCCCAGTCCTGAAGACACTTCAGGCGCAAACTTTGTTTGCTTACACTTGGATAAAGGATTAAACTAATATATAATTTATAGTCTAACCAAGTGTGTGTGTGGGGGGGGACCTCCAACATCTTTCTCTAATCCACAGTAATTTAATAATAAGGTGTGACACCTTTTGGCAACTGGTATATGGAAATATGAGTTCTACATTGCTTCAACCTTGGTATCACCTTTGGGTCTGGCTCCTACTGGAGAGACCTCAATAAAGGTTGAAACCGATCTGAGTGATCCTTCCCATAATGCATAGCATTATACATGTCTGCAAGGAAATGTGCTTTATATTATGGGATACTAAGGAAAGTGATGAGAACTTAGTCCACCTTTGCCACGCAAACTTTGTTTCTTACACTTGGATAAAGGATTAAACGAAATATATAATTTACATTGTCATATTATCTTGTTGACACTTTCCAGATCCTGGCCATCTTGTCTTGCAAATTCCCAAAATCCAGATGCGCAGTCTCTTCATTTCTCTTGTGGCATTTCTTAATTTGCCAGCTGCATATAAAGTTCTGACAATAGAAGTTGCTATTTTAAAAGTGGACACCATTTTGAGCCTGGAGATTCTTTTCATCTTTGTCCCATTTAAGGGATGTCTGGCACTGGGGACCAAGTGCAAGAGTTCGCTCGCCATGGTGGTTGTTCTGGAGATAAGGTAGAGCAGTAGTTTCTCCATTTGCTTTCTGCTCTGCAGTATTACAGATATACAAAATATAATCATATTGCTATCTGCAAATCTCTGATCACAAGTTTTTCCTTCTTCATTTGGCTTCAACCTTGTGTCAGTACTGACAATGCCGCTTCACACTGTCAGGGGCAGTGGCTCCAGCAGTTGCTTATTTAATGGCAGCACTACTCGCAATGTCACCGAATTGTCATTGGACTTTATGAGGTTTTAAGTGAGACAGAGTTGCCACTTCTGCTCTCCCCCCCCCCACATCCTGATAGCTCAGCCACTGTTGGTCCATGGCTGCTTATGTTCCCAGATCTGCCACCTGGGGATGCACTCGGTAGTAGTCAGCTCTGCCACAGGAAATAATAAAATAAATTTTTATTCTAAATTTGATATGAAAAATGCATGTACATTGTTATCCAGAAAACTGCTTTTATATAGATATATGATGTTTGATAAGATTTATGATTTTGAATTTTATATACAGTATTTAATTTTAGCTTTTGGCCCAAGATCCTTTTAATGCTGAAGATTTTGTTGAAATACTAGCATGGAGAATAATTGGAGCTCCTGGTGATGCAGAAAACTTTCATCCAGATATATTGCATGATGCTTTTGATCAAGTTATTAATCATCTTGAAGTTCTCTATGAATCTCAGAAACAAATATGTAAAAGTGCAGAGGTGATTTGTACTGCAAATGAAGAGCAGTATTGGCAAAAAATTAAGGAACTTATTGAAAAGAATGAGGTAAGATCTTAATTGTAGAGATTATTTGTGGTCATGGGGTTGCTGTAAAAAAAAAACTTTTTTTTTTCACTGTTTAGTTAAGTACAAAATACAGAGTATAATCTATTGATATAATCAGTCAAGTCTAGTTGGAGATGCCAAAAAATTATATTCTTGGTTTCATCCAGTTATATGGAAATATGACTTCTGCATTACTTATCTTGGTATCACTTCTGGGTCTGGCTCACACTGATGAGACCTCAATAAAGGTCTCAAAACACTGGTCTGGGTAGTGGCCCTTCCCATGATGCACATTATACATGTCCGTAAGGATATAGGCATTGCATTATAGGATACTAAGGCAATTGATGTGAAGTCATCAGCCTCTGTGTACAAGTAGCCCAGTTGTGAAGTTACTTCACACACAAACTTTGTTTACTTACACTTGGATAAAGGATGAAACTAAGAATATAATTTGTCAGCATCTTTAATTTATAGTATAACCAAGTGAAAAAACTTTCAACAAAAGTCTGGTTGGATCTAAAGCTTTGTATCAATGATGCATATCTAAGTCTTAACAGTTATACAACCAAAATACTGTAAATGCACTTGAATGTATGTACTGTTCATTACACTAAGATAGCTGATACTTTTACAGTAAAAATCTGATGTCTCCTTAACAGATTTTACCTGTAAATTATACTCAGCTCTAGAGATTATGCAGAAAATTAAGTGAACATGACAGATTTTGGCTATATATTTATGAAATAATAACCTGTAACGTAACGTTATTATTCAAATAAAATTTTGTGTTTTTGATAAGTTGTGTAAAATGAATAAAAGTCAGCCTGAATGGTTTCAATGACATTAGTGATGATATAAAGGGAAAATGAAGAATCAAGTAGGTATATAAGAATAAAACAAATTTCAGATTGTTATCATTACTTTACCAGGTTATAAAAATTATTAATTATAATTAACATTGAATTAAAAAGTATCCAAACTTTTGGATAAAAGGGTAACTTGGTCTAAAAGTTGTATTCTGCAAACCAAAATTCTAGTTAGATTTTAAAATGATGTTGAATTAAATCACTAATTTTGCTTGATTTGTAAAGGAAAATTCATGATGATGCCATCCAGCATAGAGCAAAGTATTTGTTGACTTTTATTTACAAGAAACGTTGCCATTAAACAAAAATTTACTTGTACAATGTAGTTATCATTTGTTAACATGAGATTCCTCAAATTTTACGACAATATTATGGGAATGGATATGACACTGGTTAAATGTATAAGAGGATGGCTGCTGGACAAATATCAAAAATTGGTATATGGGGGGGGGGGAAGAATTGAGGTGAAAGCAAGTGACTAGTGATATGCTACAAGGTTCAGTGCTGGGACCATTGCTGTTTAATTTGTATATAAACGATATAGAAAATAACCTGAAAGAACTATTCAGTTGTTTGCTGATGATGCAAAATTAGGTAGAGTAATAATTAATCAAGGTTATGTGGAGAGCTTGCATGAAGATTTAAATAGGCTGTCAGTATAGGCAAAAGTTAATGGATGTCAGTTTAATGTTGAGAAATGTAAAGTTACACACTTTGGGATAAATAGATTACACACTGTATATCACATTGATGGCACTGTACTCCAGGAAATAGATGAAACTAGAGATTTAGAGTTGGTGATAAACACAGGTCAAGTTTAGAGGACATATAGCTAAGGTTGCTAAATTAGCCCCTAAGATTACTTGACTATTGAAGAACACATTAACAAGTAGAGATAAGGAAGTTATAATTCCTCTTCATAAAGCCTTAATACATCCACATAGGGATTACTGTGCTCAAGTCTGGTCCCCCTGGGTGGTTTCTTGAGAATGAGGAAGCAGTGGAGAGGAATGTTCCCTATGAGGAGGTGTGTGGATTGCCAAAGTTGGTTGATAGGAGAAAAAGAGGGATATGATAAAAACATTTAAGTTGCTTAAAGAATTTTTTAGGATAGATGCAATGGGGAAATGTTTCAGCACATGGCTGAGACCAGAACAAGGGGTCATCCCTGTAAGTTGAATAAAGGTGTGGTTAGTAGGGGTGTGAGGACTAGATTTTTTGCTTGGAGAGTGGTGAATGAGTGGAATGGGTTGTCAGAGTCAGTTGTGAGTGCTTTACATGTTAATAGGTTCAAGGAAAGGTATGATAATTTGTATGGATAGATTGGGTCTCCCGCTATAAGTCTTCGGACTACATGGAGGTGCCCATATAATATTAATAATTATTATTTAAAAAATTTTTTTATTGCGTGAAGCTTGATTATATGAGAGAAAAAAGCTTTTATTCTTGGAATTACAGAAATTGCCTTTCTAGTGAGAAGAATTAGAATTTCCATATTTTTCGATGTATAAGATGAACCTTACTTTTTCGAACCCAAAATTAAGAAATCAATATTTTAAACATCCCCACCATGTAATCATACACTCAGTGGGAGGAGGTAGAAACTGTCTCTCTGAAGCTTTATTTCCATGTTCTTTAAAGTAATTGATGACTTTTAACTAGAATTTTGAAGAATATGATAATCATCATCATCAAATTCCTGACATGTACCCTCAAGGGGTGTACAAGATATGATAGTACTACATGAAAAATTTACATCATTACTAACTTCTTATCTACAATTTTCCTCCAAATCAGTCTGTTACTTGTCAAGACTCCAATATTATCATTATCAGATCTTATATTTCTATTGTCTACCATATCAATCCACCTATATCTTGTTCTTCCTCTGGGCCATTTTCCTGCCAACCTGGCAGAGAACTTGTTTTGCTAATCTTTCCTCGCCCATTCTGCTTAAGTGACCATACCACCTGAGATTAGCTCTGCTAACGCATTCCTGGATGCCGGCAATGTCAAGTTCTTTCCTAATATCCTCGTTTTTAATATGATATTGCCATTGATGCCATCTGTTCACGCCTCTAATCTTTCTCAGGATTCTCATGTCTGCAGTCTCTAGTCTTTGGTAAAGTGTTTTACTTCTGATCCAGCTCTCAGATCCATAAGTTAAAACTGGTTTGAACACTGTCTTGTATACAGCTAATTTAGTGTTCTGACTAATTTCTCTCTTATTCCATATGAATTTATTCAGTTGACTTCCTACCATACCAACTTTGTTAATTCTGTTGTCTATTTCCATATTTAATTTACCATCTAAAGTAAAAATCGTGCCTAAGTAGCTGAAATGTTTTACTTGTTCCACAAGTTCCCCGTTCACAACGCAGTTGACATTTTCAATGATTTTGCCTATTTTCATTGTCTTTGTCTTTTTAATGCTGACTTTCATACCATATCTATTACAACAGTTATTCAGTTTAGTCAGGAATTCTTGCAAATTTGTAGCGGATTTATTTAGAAGTATATTGTCCACATAAAGCAAAGAGCTGACATTAACATCTCCAATTCTGATATCATGTTTAATACCACTTTCCTTCATAATGTGAATCATATAGATAATGAATAACAGAGGGGATAATGTACATCCTTGTCTCACACCAGATTTAACATTAAACCATCTTCCTGTACTTCCTTCAATTCTAACTTCCGACTTACAACTCAAATACAGACTAAGTATTGCTTGATATAATGTCCCATTGACACCATATACCTATAGCATATTGAATTGCTTCTCTCTTGGCACCTTGTCATATGCCTTTTCCAGATCGACAAAACTTAAATACAGATCTTTGTTATATTCCCATGCTTTCTCAACTATTTGTCGTAAAGTGAAGATCTGATCTTTACAGCCTCTATTTGGCCTGAATCCAGCTTGTTCTTCACCAAGCTTTTCTTCCACAATTCTTCACAACCGTTTCTCAAGTATACTGGCATAAATCTTGCCTGGAACACTCAGTAGGGAAATATCTCTGTAATTCTCACATGCAGTTTTATTTCCCTTTTTACATATGGGTACTATGAGAGCTCTACTCCAATCATCGGGAATTCGTCCCTCTGTCCAGGCTTTCTGAACTATGCAGTGCAGCCACTGTAAGACTTTTATACCACCATACTTCAGCATTTCTGGTCGAATATCATCTACTCCTGCTGCCTTTCCACATTTCAAGCCTTTGATGGCTTTTTCTACTTCCAGTATGGATATGTATTCCAGACTGTATGTCTGTTGAGTGTTTCTTACCACTGTGCTATCACTGCTTGTTTCATTTAGCAATTTTTCGAAGTAATTACTCCACACTTCAAGGATATCTTTTTCTTCTGTTTTCATGTCACCTTTATCATCTTTAACTCCTTTTACAGCACTCTTTCCTCCATTTCTAAGCTTCTTCAACAACCTCCAGAATATCTTACCACCTTCTTCATATTTATTTTCTATGTTCTTGCCAAAGTCCTCCCATGACTTTTGTTTAGCTAGTTTTACACAGTCTTTAGCTTTCTTACATTTGTCTCTGTATTCTTGAAGAGCACAAGCTGACTTATTTGCCAGTAACTTTTGATATGCTTTCTTCTTTTCTTTCACTGCCTCTTTAACTTCCCATGTCTACCATGGAGTTCTGATTTTTCTATCCTTGCAGACAACCTCATCACTTGCCTCTCTGGCTGAATCAATGTTTTCTTCAGAGTTTGCCACTATATCTCAAATTTTGATTCCTGTTCTCAAACTCTTCAATTTTTTCTTCAATAATCTTTGTGTATTTTAGTCTACAGTTCACATCTGAGAGCGGCTCAACTTTTATTCGCCTTAAAACTTTCTTACATGTTATTCTTTTCAATATGAAATTCAATTTTATCCTGCTCAAGACTAAATAGCGATCGCTTCCAATTTCAAATCCTCTGTACACTCTGGTGTCCTGCACCAGGGAGAAAACATCACTATCAACAATAACATTGTCAATGAGACTTTTCTTATTCCTTGCCTCTTCTCTCCATTCGAATTTGTTCACATTTTTATGTTGGAACATGGTGTTAGTAATAACCAGTCCATGTCCTGAGCTGAAATCCAACAGGTATTTGCCATTATTATTAGCTTTGCTCTTTTCTCCAAATTTTCCCAAAATATTTTTGTATGTCTGACAATCATTTCCTACTCTGCTATTTAGATCCCCAACAAGGACCAACTTTTCCTTTGTCATTGTGTCAGTTGCTTTTTCTAAAGCATCAAAAAATTCCTCCACTTCTACTTTAGCAGAACCCACTGTGGGACCATAGGTACAAATAAGTCTCATTGTCCAATTCCCCATTCTGATATTTGCCCACATCGCTCTACTTGATACTGCCTGCTATTCAAGAAGATTAGCCTCGTATTTTGTATTGAATACTATGGCTACTCCTTTTCCTTAATTGTCATTTCCTGAATATAGCAGATCTCACCAGTTTGTCTTTTTTGTTTCAGTCACCCCTATTATGTCGATCTGGTACTTATCTAAACAAATCTGAAACCACACCCCAACTCAACATCACCACTCTGTGGTGATGTTTAGTTGGGGTGTGGTTTCAGATTTGTTCCCGTAGCTGACTTTTCGCTGTTCGCCCTGGTTTCCTGGCGAAAACAATGGGGGCCTTGTTTAACCGGCAACGCCTCAGCCAGCATGAAATTTTGTCATGTTGTACCAGCATTTTCTATATTGGTTTTAAGCCAATAAGGATACAATTTGGTCGGCTAAATCCCAAATTGCCAGCCCATCCTCATTCGTTCAGTATCCAGGTAGATACCCAACAATGTGCACCACTAGAAGGTGAGGATTGGGCATTAGGTCAGAAGCTCTGGACGGTTCTCTGCATTCCTTTAAAGGCTATGTGGAGGTCTCCTCTCAGTTATATAGCTTTGACCTTATGCATCCCAGAATATGACAATAATTTTTTTATTTTTGGATATTTTTATGGGCTAGTTGCTCAAAATATTGTTAATGCATTAACTTACCCCTACCAATGAGTTGCAAACATATGGAAGCTTTCAGAGTTCTGTTTTGTTTATTCAGACTCAGCTGTTAATGTCATCAATTGACAGAGTTAACAAAGGCTAGTGATTGGAGGAAGCCTGTTCGTGGAGACAAGGTGCCGGCAGTTTCACCACGGCAACTGCAGATCTGTCAATTGGTTACCCGTCCTGTGTATAAGACGACTTCAATTTTTGGTCTAAAAATTTTAGGAGAAAAGTATCGTCTTATACACAGGAAAAATATGGTAATTGTTCATGAATTTTGACAGGATTCTCAAATTTACTACTTGAATATTGAATCAAAAAATGTTCATAGCATGTAAACATTTTTTTTTTTTAAACCAATACTTTGTATTTTTGGAAATATGATTGATACTGCTTATAAAGAGAAGGAAAAGGCATAGTCTTTATGGAACGTGATGAGAGGAAGGAAAGAAGACTTCACAGTAAGATATATCCTGAGAATTTAAAGAAAGTTAAATATCACATAGAAAAATTGCCCATGATAAAATCACATTATTCCAGAAAAGATGCAAAACATTTTGTACCTTGATCCCAGATGAAGGATAACAAAAATGTACAGTTTGTATAAAGAAGATTGTTTGAATGATATCTCCAAACCAATTAGGAGATACTGTACAAAAGTATCTCCTAATTGGCATAATTAAAATTGCCCATAGTGTTTTCTCTTCTGTAGGTTATCTATCCATCTATAACTTATTTTTGAAACCAAAAAAGACCAAATGCCAGCTATGTATCCAGTGTAGGCTACAATCATGTTAATGAGAAACAGTTGTTAGAAGATGATTATATTCTACTTTTCATTGACGATGTTGATAAGAGAAAGCAGTTGATAAGAGAAAGGTGTCAAACAGAAAAAACATTCATGTGCTGTGCATTTCATTTGCAATCATTCTTACAGATACTTGAATAGAACTTGCATCACTATAATAGTGATGAGAGTTTCTTTGCATTATAGTTCAAAAATCGGCATGATCTTACTGTTTATGAGCACTGTGAAACCCAGTGACACACTTTAGTATGGTTGGATAGAATTGAATGGAAAGTGAAGAAGTTCGATAATAAGTTCTTGCTTATTTAAATACATACTGCAGTTGGAAATGTAACACTCCCATTCACAATTACATTCTCTGATGAAATGATCAGATCTAAAACTCTCGGTCTTTGCATGCCCTCCTTAAAATGCTGCCTAAGATAGTTGTGTTTCAATAATTGAGAAATTTAATTTCCTTATTTCCAAATGCTGTCTCTTCATTCCCATCTATACTACCATAATTAAAATTACCCATAATAATCACCCTTCCCCTCTTCTTTATATGGATATAATTACCCAGATATTATCAGTAGCACTCTCCTTCCCTTCTTGTCCTTTCTATCCTTGCAAAAAACACTGACCCTTCTATTTCTATTTCCATCAGGATAACATCTTCATTCAACCATGTTTCACTTTTAGACATATGAACTCATTCAATGAAACAAATTCATCTCTTATTTCTGATACTCCTTGCATTTGTAAATAAACACAGCAATTTACTTTTAGGTTTATAACCAGTCCTACTCAAACCACTTGTAGGTTGTGATTTCCCCACACACCTGCTCTTTCCAATCACCTTTAATACCACATATCCCATGTATCTGCTTAATCTCAACTATGCCAATCATATCCTGATCCATTCCATTCCTATGCTGATCATCCTCATACTTTTATTGCTAATTAATGGTCTCTATTTCACAGACCCACTTCAATCCCTCTCTCTCTCTCATAGATGTTCAGTTTAAAGCCTTGTGCCTCTTCTACAAATACTTTCATGGACAGTGCAATGCTGAATTGGTCACTGTTATTTCTCCAATGCTGAATAGTTCTTGATATGATGTTTAGGGCCTCCCTTGATGAGTCTAAAGATTCCTTGTAGTTGCTCGTAATAATGACTCTCTCTTGCTCGTTTCCTCCGCTTATCCACAGCACAAATTCATTCTCCCTCCTGGATAGCAGACCTTATGGACTCTGATTAACCAATTCCTTTAACAATGGATTTTCCACACACTACTATTCTTGAGTCATTTGTCACCTGCTTTGCTCTTTTTTTTTTTCTTTTATTCTATTGTTTTACACTCTTTCATTTGTTTCCACTAAATGTCTAATATCATTTTGCATATCATTTGCATTTCATTCTTTATTTTGAACTACTCTTTCTTCAAATCTTTCATTCTTTCAATTTCACTCTGTCACTCCCATAGTTTCTCTATCTTTCTGCCACACCTTTCTTCTGTTTTATCATTCTTAATTTCTTTCACTTCGATATCCCTTACTTTTGTTTCTTCATTCTTGTGTTCTTTTACTCTGTCAGTCTCACTGACTTTTATTCCATTGAAGCTTATGTTTCTTTCATTTATGCTAACTTTTCATTCTTTCAGTCTCTTTTGCATTCACTGATAACTGGTCTAACAAATATATGCAAAATATTGCACTTTCTACAAATCCATATCTTCTCATCTCCTGTTCAATCTCACCACAAAGACAACTTTCACATTTCACCATGTGTACATATTTCATGCACGATATCAAACCATTTTTGAATGTTAATTCATATTTTGATGTTGAATGATTACATGACCATCAGTTGAGTTTTATTTGGGTGCAATTCTCATGCTTTGAATTTTATGTAAGCATTAAAATATATATATTGTTTTGTTATACTGTTGTGGTAGTTTACCATGGATGTTTAACTTTCCTTTTTCTTTTCTCCAGTCATCTTTAAAAACATTCCATGAATTAGATGAGAGAATTGATTATGTTGCTACAAAAGTTGTTCATCTAGGTGATCAGTTAGAGAGTGTTAACACTCCTAGAGCTCGAGCTGTAGAGGCACAAAAGTTAATGAATCACTTTGCAAACTTCTTAAATCCAGAACCATCAGATTCTGTTTGGATTCTTTTGGATCCAAATCAGGTAAGCAAGTTTGATTTTTATTTAATACTTCAATTAGGGATATTTTCTTTTGACTAAAAAACGTAAATTGAGTTATTATGAAAATGTACTTAATTTTATTGCTTAATTTTTGAGGATCTAGTTTTTTTTTTTTTTTTTAGATGATAATTTGGACATTTTACATGCCATGAAAATTTCAGATCCTACCACATGCAGATATTCAGGGAGTGTTCTGCATAAATCTGGTAATAAAAGGTGGGATGTGCTGTCTGTTTTGCATCATACTTGATGTCAAGATGCCACGTTCAGCCGAACTGACACTTCCGACGTGGGATGGTAGTTCGGTGTCATATCAGTGGTCTTTCTGTCCATGACATTGCAACCTATCTCAATATACCAAAATCCACGGTTGCTTACGTCATTCATAGATGGAAAGTTGATGGTGTTACCACAGCAGGAAAATTTCCTGGGAGGCCACCAACACTCACTGACTGGGATCAGTGAGCTCTGTCTTTGGAATGTTTGAGCATCTTACATGTCATCAGTGGTGGACCTCACAGTCAACCTGGAAAATGTTGCAGGGATGTCAGCACTGGAACTATCCACAGAGCATTGTATGCATTAGGTTACCATGGCAGAGCTGCTGCAAACAAGCTACACATCCCCCCCCCCCCCCAAACAATGTTTGGATTGGTGTCTTTCACATCATTCCTCGGTCCTAGATGACTGGGAAAAGGTTCTGTAGAGCAACAAATCATGCTTCCAAATTATATAAGCAAAGTGGATATTAGATCCAGCATTATTTCAAAGCCGAATATAAAAACTCTGAAAGTTTTGCGAGTTCATCAGAGAGCTTATGGAAATACATTCCTTGGCATTCATGAGTTTCCTTAGTGTGGACTACTTAAAAGACATAGGCACCAACCAAGTGTTTTTTAAAAGAAAATTAATTTATATAAATACATTTAGCTTATAAATATAATTTTTGTAGATACAGCATTCAGCATTGATCAATTATTTTTTAAAAAAGTTTCTTTTATTTATAAAAACCAACCAACCAGCAAACTTTTTCTATAAATAAATTTTACCAATCTGCACACAGTAACCCATATGCATCCTGCTCAAAGCCATGTACTATGATATTGTTACCTTTGCTTCTGCATATCAAGGTACTCCTCATCAATGCCACTTCCTCACAACTTGAGCAGTGTAATCACCCCCCCCCCCCCACAAACTTCAGGTCCCTTTCTACCCTACTTCTGGATTTCTCATTTCTCCACCAATTGTATACTTTACATTCCCTCCTTGATTGCAAAATTTTAAAACCTTATACTTTACCACTCTAATCTGATAGCTTCACTCATTTTCCCACTCATGCCATCCATTCAGATCCTCCTGTAAGGTTACCCATCATTGTCATCCCTCACTTTACATATCTGTAAACAGCTGCATATTTTCAGTTAAATGTATCTCAATATAATTAACATATATGTTTAAACAATATCAGACTCAAAAGCAGTCCCTGTGTTACCTATCCAACTCTTTAATCTAGAATATAACTCCATCTTTTTAAATTTAGTTCGGTTTATCTTTTTTCAATCTCTCAAAGGGCTTTGCAAAATCTAAATATACCATATATGCATATCCACTTTATCTGATGTATTTATCATCCTTAGATTGTATGTGTAAGTTAAGTAGTCAAACACAACCTCCCTTTAAACAAATCCTAGCTGACCATCACAGAGAGCACTTTTGTTATAAACACAGTTCTGTATCCTAGTTCTCACCATAATACTTTACCCACAATCCAATTCAGTCCAGCACAAATTGGCCTATAATTTGTACTCTCAGCCTTATCACTACTTTTGTGAAGTGGACCAATTTTTTTTTTTTTTTGGATTTGCCTTGTTTCCCGATTCTTGTTAAACATATACACCAAATCTGCTATTAACTACCTGGAACATATCTTATTGACATTAAATTGGCTTAATTCCTTGTATGCCTCCTGCTTGGCAATATCCATCCATCCTCTTGCATTCCTTTACATTTGATGTCAGTTATAAGGATGAAATACCTTGATAAATTACTCATTAAATACCTCAACTATATCCTCTCTTCAACAGTTAGAAATCTACTATTTTCATCTATTATTATCTTACCATATTCATCCTCGTTCTATTTGCCACATGTTGAATGAAAATTGTTCTTAGGATTCTCCTTGGTCCCATTGGCTAATTTCTACTTATGCTCAATTTTTCCTAGCCTTGCTGAGTCACTTCCCTGGTCTGCTCCTTGTATTCCTTATTCAACTGATTACCATTAGTCATCTTGTGCTAATTCCACAATATCTTCTTGACTACATGCTTAATCCCATTATTCATCCATTTTATACCTATCTTATTTAACCTTTTGACTTTTGGAATGCATTCAGACATTGCTGCTCTTCAGTAGTTTTCTATCTTCTCTTATACATATAAAAACCTATGGCATGGGCACACACACACCTTTGGTTGGTGGGCAGCTATTAGTCATGATCTACTAGCCAATGACTGGAGTGAGTTTTGAGAGAAGGGTCACCATTTAATCAAATCCCCCCCCTCTTCTGGACAGTATCTTGTAGCTTGTGATTTGGAAGCACTGCAAGGTTTATTGAATGAATAAGAATGGAGTGTACTGTTGTTAGCAAAACTGTGGATAGAAATTGGGATGATAGGTCATTTCTGAATGGAAGAAAAAGCATGGGCACAAGTATAGAACTCTGAAATACTCTAAATTGGATCAATCAAGAAGTTATCCACTATGATATGCAGTGAACAACCAGAGAGGAAATTGGCAGCTGCTAAGAGTGAATATTAATTTCTGACTGAGGTGAATGCAAATGAACAATAGTTGGATGGCTGACTTTTATCTCATAAAAGATTATATCCTTTCTGACAGAATTCTTCATGTGGCTATTCACCACCAAGAGAACAAGAACGTGGTGAAAGGAATGCAAGATTCGAAGAACAAGTCGATCAGAATGAAAAATGAAATGTATGCATAATGAGAGTAGATATTTAGTGGATACAAACAAAAATGTAGGGGGGGGGGAACAAAAAAAAAGCAAATTTTATGTTTATTCAGTACAAGCTACAAATTACACTAAAAATGTGACCAACATCATAAAGCTCCACAACATAATTTAATCTCAACTATCATACATCAACTGAAATGCAAACAACATCACCAATTATTATACAAAATGCAGATTATCTAGCATATGTTTTCTTGATCTGTGCCCAGCAGTCTTCCATTTATATTTAGTTTTTTGAAAAGTGTATTTTAAAAGTACTTAGTAGCAAATGTTTGTGTAGTAAGTGTTTAAACACAAGTAATGTTAGATAATAAAAAATACTTTTCATCTCTCATATACAAAAATGGGATTTATTTTCAAACACCATGATAAGAAAAAGAAATCTGTATCTGTCATCAGTTTCATATGAATGAATAAATCTAGTAATTCATTCTATGAATGAATGCATATTGAACTCACCTAAAATCTACTTACTTGCATATATTGCTTATTGTGTCAAGCACTGGCAATCATCTAATTACAGGTTCTGCTTACTGGATCTGGATATTACTTGGCGACTTCATTTTGCTTGCTCATTCATCTCCAGATTTATTGGGAAAAGTTGATGTGTAAATCCAGAAAAATGACTTCTCAGTGGTATTGGTATTACTGCTTTAAATGCGCTTCAAGAAGAGATTTACTGTGTGTAGGCAGTTCCCAACTTATGTAAAATCAGACTTGCACAAATTATCACAAAAGGGCTACAAAATAGTGAATTATAAAAATTTGACTTAACTGGCCCATGTTACTAGTATGCTATCTAACATAATTACATAAGTGGTCTTCATAAGTCAGACAGCCCAAGTGGCACATATGTGTAATTTCCTTAGTCTTGCTTTTAACATGGAAGTGCTATATGTTTAGTAATTTAGTGATGCATATTTTTAGCATTTGCATGGATTCAAATGCCTCGTAATCCTTAAAAGTCCAAAAAGAAATGATGATGACGTAGGCTGTTATGGAAAGATTTATGAAGAGAAGAAAAAGCCATGTTCACTTATCTCTTGATTTCATAAAAGTCAAACAGCGAAATCAAACATTTAAAAAAAAATCTGTTTTTCATACTTATTTATACTTGATTATGTAACTTTGCATTAATAATTACTAATAATCTTATTATTATTACTAATTATTATTAGTAATAATAATTAGTAATTATTATTATATAATAATAAGTAATCTTATTATTACTATAATCTTATCTTATATTATTAATATTAATAATGATCTTATTATTGGAGGTGTCATGTAATAATATTGTAATAATTGAAATTCAATTTGTTTGTGAATTCTGTGACTGACTGAAACTAATAACAGAAATAATCTTGAAAACATTGAGATTAATGGACAAAAAGATTAAATGTGACTTGCATAAAATTAGAGTTACATAAAGCGTGCAGAACTTAATTCTTACATAAGTTGTGGACTGCCTGTATTTATCATTAATTGTTGGTATTTAGTTTTAATTTACCACCCTACAAGTAATATGTTTTTTTGTTGACTTTCTTTTGTTCTGGCTTAAAAGTTCAGAATTGTAAAATTTGTATTCAAGGTGCGATAAAAAAAAATTCTGGATTGCATTTATTTATTCTACGATAATAACAGTTTGAGAGGTTGTGCCTTTGAAATCAGCTGATATGACTTTTTGAATAATAGTCATGTTAGGGAATATCTTTCTCCCATCTGACAATTTAAGTTTTGTAAAAAATAAAGAAGTAGATCTGGAGAGTAAGAGTGATACAGAACACAGGTCATGTTCCATTTTATGGCCAGAAATTTTACAGTTTTTACTGCAATACCTGATATGCTTAGATCTTGTTTCAGAATTATATGTCATAATCCAAATGAGATTCATAACTGTTTGAAGATAATCATGTATCCACTATGTATAAGCACTTTGACTCGCACCACTTTTATCTCTAGTGTTTAGCATTGTCAACAGACATCACTCCACTTTTGAATTTGGAAAAGCAATTTAGTTTTTTAGTTATGCCCATCATTTCTTTTCTATATAGTTTTAATGTTTCAAAGCTTTTTGTAGCATCCCCCCCTTCAGTTTCATGGAACGTGAATGCACATGAACTTTCTTTGAACTTTTAATTTTTGATTTTAATTGTACATAGCAAACACAAAGTCACATTTTATGAAGTGTTACTTCATGCATAGAAGTAATACTGTGGGAAAATGTTTATAATAACACTCAAGCTGTGAAATAAAATAAGTATAAATTGCCCATCAGATTCTACACTAGTAGAGAAGCTTTGTACATTATAAATTATTTCTTTATTTTTATTTTTTTCCCTCTAGCTGTATGAAGCTGCAGATATCATCCAAAAGCTTCACCTAATAGCTCAAGAGTTACCACCAGGAAGGTAAAGTTAATGTAGTAAAATTGCATAACGTTTTTATGAATATAAATTTAAAGATTATATGTTATTTAACATTATATGACAGTGAAGATATTCGGTAGGAATGCAATGGGCATTTGAAGCTGGATGGTATGATGTTGACACATTATAGTATAAAATCTGGTAATATGCAATGATAAAATTATTATACAGCAATGGATAATACTTACATTAGGAAAATACTTATTTGTAGAATTTTTGACAAGGTTTCCTAGCCATTATCAATACAGTTGAAAAGAGATAAAAAGAACAACACTTAAAATTGCAAGCACACAACAATATAATGCTATCAACTGCAGGAGGATAACTATCTGCAAATGATTAGAATTCAGAGAAATAAATTTAAATAATTACAAAATTAAGAAAGACAGGAATCAGGAGTGTTACTTAAGATAACTTCCAAAATTGGGATAGTTTAATTATTATTAAGAGAGACCTCCAGGGAGTCAGGGACTCATTGAGGGAGGCTACATACTAAACCACACACAAGCTATCATACTTATTCTTGAATTCATTCACACTGTTAGCACTCACAACATCCAATGGCAATCCATTCCAGTCACGCACCACCCTATGAGAGAAAAATCTAGCCCTCACCCCCTTCTTAGCAACATTCATTCTCAGCTTCCAAGGATGCCCTTTTGTCCCTTCCCCACCCTTCATAAATTGAAAAATTCCATCAATTGAAATCCTGTATGACCCTTTCAGAAATTTCTAAGTCTCAATCATATCATCCCTCTTTCTCCTATTTGCTAGTGTCTGCAGTCTAAAAATTCTCATTTTGTCTTCATAATCAGTATTCCATAATCCTCATATAATTTTTAACACTCTCCTTTGCACTCTCCAATATATCAGAATCACAACAGAAACTAGGAGAATAGACCTGCTGTGCACAGTAGTCCAAGTGAGGTCTTATCAAGGCCTTGTAAAGAGGCAAAATGGCATCCTTATCCTTGCATGTGAACATTCATTTCAGCATTGCAATTATCTTTTGAGTTGTATTTGCAATCTTTGCTCCATGGTTTCTGGAGCAAAGATTGCATTTCAGCATAATTTGAAAATTTTCTTGAAAACACACCTTCCAGCTTTACATTTGAACTACATTTGTCGTCTGTCATCTTTATTTGATGGTGCATTTCTTCATCACTAGCAACTGTTCCACCAGGTCTGAAGTCCCAACATATTTACCACGACAACACAAACTGTACATCTTTGTTTGTGATAGTTTGTGTCAGGAAGTAAGCGGGTACATTGATGGTAGTACTGCATTTGAAGAGCTCTGAAAGATAAGTTATTTATTTTTTAAAAAAAATTGCGTTATTAGTTTAAAAATTGTGCTATGATTAGAATATATTGTGGAGTTAATTAGTTTAGCTTAAAAAGTTTGTTTTAAATAGAGTTAATTTAGTATTTTGATAAGAGATATTAGATATATAGTGTAGCACATGCCATCAAAGTGAAGAAAGGCAATGCCGTCCAAATCGCCACATTTGCTTGAAGAATTTAATTAAAGGGAATTCGTGCAGTAAGGTCTGTGGAATGTATGCTTTGCCGAGAGCAGTTGGAGTTTAGTTTGAGAGCGATAGTAGTGGGAAAATGTGCGAAAGTGTCATGAAAGCGAAGATCTGAAGTGTGTCTCAGGTCACGAGATTGACGTGGTAGATGAAAGTCAGAATGCGATAGAAAATTGTGATGTAACACCAGATAGCATAGAGAGTGAGTTTAAAAGTGATACAGTTGATGGTAAAAGTACGGAGTGAGAGAATAGTTTGACTGATATAAAAAAATGGAGTTAGCTGCGATGAGGGAGATAGCTCGGTTGTGCAGAGTGATACATAGGGCAAAATAGCAGCTCGAACGATTATAAAAATGTCTACTGAGTGGATCAGCTAACAAAAGGAGCAAGTGCATGATAAGATAAACGAGAACATGATCGGGAATGAAAGAAAAATTAAGGAGTGAGTGTTATATGGTGATTCAGTAGTAAAAGGTGTAATAGATGAGAGTTTGACAAAATCGTGCTTTCCGGGAGCGAAAATTAATAATGTAAGTGAGACTATTAGAGCACAGAAGCATAAGGTGAAAGAAATTATAGTAGTGGTTGGAACGAATGATTTAAAAGGTGAAAAATTTACTATGAGAAAGGACTTGAAAGAATTACTAGTGCTAGCAAAAGAAATCAGTGAGAGAGTTAAGATAGTTAGTCTGTTGCAATGGTATGACAGAGTAGAGTTGAGAAGGAGGGCCATAATTGTGAATGACTGTGTAGGTTATGCAGGAGGAGTGGTGTGGAGTGAGTTTGATGGGCGAAAGGACTTATACAAGATGGATGGTTTGCATCTGAATGGATTTGGTGTTTGAAAACTGGAAAAATGAAACTGGAAAAAATGAAAGTGGATGTGCAGAATCAGGAAAACTATAGCTTTTAGGGAGGGTGGGGATGCTGTTAAGTGGACATTCAGACATCATTGAGGCAGTTGAGTGTAAGAATGTGTATAATATGCCTGAGTTAGGACGAAGGATAACAAACCAAAATGGGATAATTAGTATGCCAGGAGTATTTGGAATAAGGAGGAGGAATTTTTGGCCTTGGTTAGTTCTTCCTGGCCACAGGTTATTGGCATTAGTGAGACATGGCTAACAGAATTTGAATATAGTTAGTGGGATAGAATGTGAGGGATATAGTGTATTCAGGAAAGACAGAGAAAAGAATGGAGGAAGGAGTGTTATTGATGATAGCTGATGAACTGCAGCCAAAGGGAATAGAAGTTCAATTTCAGGATAGTGAAAATAACACATTTGAGGCTATCTGATGTGAGATTGAGGTCAGCAGAACAAAATTTACATAGGCAAATAGACTCAATGAGTGGAGAACAGGTAATTGTTATGGGGGATTTCAACTATGGTATCATTGATTGGAGGGAGGAGAGGACAAATGGGAGGAAGGACATGAATTTTATGCAGTTACTAAGGGATAACTACCTGAGACAGCATGTAAATGAATACACTAGGGGTTCGAGAGTGCTTGACCTAGTAATTGTATCTGAGAAATTGACTATTATGAATATGACCATATTGCCATCAATTGGCAAGATCATAAGGTCTTGCCCTGGGAAGTGGCTAAATGTGTGGAATTTTCAATTAAGACAGGGTACATGTGGAATTATTGGGCTGGAAAGTATGGCAAGCTTAGGAGTTTGATTGGTTCAGTGCCATGGCATGTACAGCTGCATAGGACTGGATGTTGATAGTGCATGGGAAGTGGTTAAGGAGTGTTTGAGGGAGGTAATGGCTGACTGCATACCTAGAATTCTTAGAGTAAATCAAGTGGGAGTTAAATGGATGAATACCACCATTAAGGTTGAGCTGCAAAAAAAGAAACAATTGTGAATGAAATTTAAGGAGAAAGGTGACTTGCAGGCACACGAACAGTACAAAGCACAGGCCAGAAGGGTAACTAGTGTGGTAAGAAAAGCTAAAACAGATTATGAAAGTAAATTAGCAATGCAAGCTAATGTGAATCCCAAACAGTTCTTTTGATTTGTCACAAGTAAAAGAAAAAATGTATACAGAAAAATGATTCTAAGGAATGCCGATGGCAGGGAGGTAACTGAATCAGATGAAATAGTAGAATTACTAAGTGAAAACTTTGCAAGAGTATATCATCCAGGTGGGACAGGAATGAGAGAATGAATGGCTGATACAGGAATTGAAGTGAATGAAATGTAGGTGAATAGTATATTACAGAACCTTAATGTAAATACATATGTGGGATTAGATGGTATACCAGCTCGAGTCTTACATGAAGCGGCAAAGGAATTGTCAGTTTCTTTGACCATATTGTTTAATTAAAGTCTGAGCTCTGGGTTAGTCCTGAGGGGATGGAAAGAGGGGAAAATAATTCCATTGCATAAAGGAGGTTCCAAGACTGCTGTTGCAAATTACCGACTGATCAGCATATCAGTTGACAAGGTTTTGGAGATATTAGTCAAGAGCAAAATACAGGAATGGATAGATGAAAATGGGATACTGTATGGAGGACAGCATGATTTTGTGAAGGGTAGCTCATGCCTCAGTAACTTGCTCACGTTTTATAATACAGTGACGGCTGAACTGGATAAGGGTAATGGATTTACAGTGATACTGCTGGACTTTGCTAAGGCGTTTGACAGGATATCACATGGAATTCTAATCAGTAAAGTGCAGCACATGGGGATGGATATAGGGTTGGTGAGATGGATAGGAGGGTGGTTGATGGAGAGATATCAGAGAGAGTAGTTTATTATATCAGAGAGAATAGGTATTATTTCTGGGAAAATTCCCATATTACTACTCTAAGTAAATATTATTTTTATGACTATTTAGCCTATTTTTGTTTAGGAGTATCTGTTTTTATGATGTCATTGGCTTTTTACTCAAATTTTAGGGCATTACTGATGTTTTATGTGGACAGATATATGAAGAATATATAGGAAGAAAAAAAAATAATATATATATATATATATCCACTCTATATATATAAAAAGATAAGCCAAAATTTGAAATGTTTTTATGTCACGTTTTTTGTCTCTTCATTGTTTTGAGCTAGATTAAGCTGATAAGCTGAAATTTGAAAAGTTTTTATGTCACGTTTTTGTCTCTTCATTGTTTTGAGCTGGGTTAAGCTGATAAGGTGAAATTTGAAACGTTTCACGTCCAACAATGTGTTTGCCTTCATGACACAACAATTTGTTGGACGTTTCATAACAATGGAGAACCGGCTTACCAGCCTGGAACTCGAGGGGGGGGGTGTATCATACGCGCCAGGGGACAGAGTCCCCTCTAGCATATATATATATATATATATATATTAGTAAGCAGATTGACTTGGTTTCTAGACATGTTAAATATTATTTAATGACTGAATTCCAAGATAATAGAGAACCAAGTAAACAATATCAAAATTTATGGACACAACTACCGTGTTAGAGCAAAACTTTAGTTTAATATAAACTAAAATGAACATTCGACGTTTCGACCTTCATATCAATGTCATTATCTGGAGCATACACATATATACAAAGAAACAAGCTGCACTACAATCTACATGGTTTGCTAAAGTTACTGACCAACTGTTACAACAATTATTGGCCTGACCTCTGGTGAGAGGGAAAAAAAACCTTTACTACATCAAAGCTAGTCCTATTATTATCTATTAGGTTACAAAATTAAATTGGGCTGGAGAGCAACATGTTTGTTTATATATATATATATATAACTGTGATTATACATATAAATTTCAACCAATTGGTATGGAATTGTTTCCAATAAAAGCTGAAAATTTGCTTACTTTAGGACTTTAAGTAATTTTCAGCTTTTATTGGAAAGTATTCCATACCAATTGGTTGAAATTTATATGTATAATCACATACTTATATAAACATGTTGCTCTCCAGCCCAATTTAATTTTGTAACCTAATAGATAATAATAATAGGACTCTAGCTTTGATGTAGTAAAGGTTTTTTTTTTCCTCACCAGAGGTCAGGCCAATAATTGTTATAATGGTTGGTCAGTGACTTTAGCAAACTATGTAGATTGTAGTGCAGCTTGTTTCTTTGTATATATGTGTATGCTCCAGATGATGACCTTGATATGAAGGTCAAAATGTTGAGTGTTCATTTTACATGGTAGTTGTCTCCATAATTTTTGATAATGTATTCTGATCACCATGTAAACATGAAAGAAAAGAGAACCAAGTACCGTATTTTTTGATAGATAACGTGCGCGTTATCTATACAAAAAAATTCGTTAAAAATGAACATGCGCGGTATACATTAGAAAGGTATGAGAGGTAAATCAAATGTAATAACAAAACTAAGGTAGAAGTATTACTTAATATTTATTGAACATTACACTATTCAAATCCAAAAAAATTCTTCATCAGACTCAATACTGAAAGAATCGCTTGCGTTAAAAATTTCGTTTGGTATTTCAGCTTCATAATCATTGTCACCGGACACCACTGCATTCCCTTGTGCTTTAATGAAGCATTTCTAACACAGTTTTCACTTGCAGCAGCCCAACTTTCTACAATCCACGTATCTTCATATGTATATTAATAACTATATCTTTAATAATAATAAATTTTGCTTAATCCTTTATCCGAGTGTGAGCAAACAAAGTTTGCGCCTGAAAATATCTTCAGGACTGAGCTAAGATAGTACAACACCGGGCAACTCGCAGCAAAGGTGGATCAAGCACCCAACTCCTTGTCTTAGTATCTCCCATAATGCACAGCACATCTCCTTACGGACATGTATACTGCTATGCATTAAGGGAAGGGCCACTACCCATACTGGTTTCGACCTTTATTGAGGTCTCATCAGTGGGAGTCAGGCCCAGAGTGGATATACTAAGGCAGAAGCAATAGGAGAGGTCATCCTTACCTATAGGAGTTGCCAAAAGGTGTGCCACCTTATTATTAAATTACTCTGGATTTAGAGAAAGATGTTTGAAAGTTTATTTTTTACTTGGTTAGACTATAATAAATTTAGTTTAATCCTTTATCCAAATGTGAGCAAACAAAGTTTGCGCCTGAAAATATCTTCAGGACTGAGGTAAGGTAGTACAACTATATCTTTATATGATGTTCTTTTCATCTGCCCTGTTTTGTTATATTCATAGATGCCATTCATCATCCAGTGTATCATAGTCGACCACTTAGCCCACAAATTGTCTTTGAATGGTTTATTTACTGCAAGATCAAGGGGTTGGAAATTTTTTTGTTAAACCACCTGGAATGACAGCCAATTTGGAATACTTACAATTGTTTTAACTTCTGCTGTCGTGTGTTCCCTACACAAATCCAACACTAACAAAGATTTTGGGTTGAAAAATGCCATATTCCCTCTTTCGCCACACATTCTTCAACCAAAATTTCATAACCTCGGAATTTATCCAACCTTTATCATTAGCAGTAACAATAATATCTTTGGAATCGCAACCTTTTGTAACAGTCTTTCTTTTGAAAATTGCCATCGGTGGCAGTTTGGAACCATCTGCAGTTATGCAGAGAACCACAGTAAAGTTAGACTTTTCGTGCCCTGTTGTAGCAACTGAAATCTCTTTTGCTCCCTTCCAATTCACAGTTCTGGAACTAGGCATGTCAAAACTTACGGGGACCTCATCTATATTCCCAAAGTGACAAGCATCAACCCCCCCCCCACACACACACACAAGTTTTCTCTCAGAAACAAATGAACTTTTCTTACTTTCACTTTCCAGTCGCATGGCAAATTTTGTCCAACACTAGTGGAGGAGCACATATCTAAGGACTCCTATTGGAGTCCTTAGACTCTTGGGAGGTCTATAGGTCCATTATATAACACTATCAGCTACATCTTATCAACTTAACAATGAAATTTTAACTACATCTTCAACAGATGTGACTCATATTCCATCTACAATAAGTAAAGTCAGTCTGCCATATTCACCCTTTCATCTATTAGTGCCATAATTGTAGAATTCTCTAGGGTTTGCTTGACTTGCTTCAGCCTTTTTTTTTTCCATTTCACTCATTGGCTTCCTAGCCTGTGCCTTATACTCTTCATGATGTTGAGGAGATACCTTGTTCTTTATATCTCTTCCATAACACTCTCTTTCTCAAACTCCTGGATAATTTCATGATTCATCCATTTTGCTCCAACTTTATTTATCCTCTTAATCTTCTCTGAAGATAGTTTTCATAACCCACATGTTTGCTTAATTTATCATAGTCCCCTGTTCCATAATTCCATGCGTCTTCTGTTATCACTGTATGAGATGATGTTATTAAATCTAATACTAGTCTCGTGTTGCTTCATCTACATGCTGTATTAGTCCCTGTGTAGCTCAAAGCATTCAGTCTCCTTACTGAATCCATTATCATTATCCTCTAATCACTAACCATTCTCATCTGTCTGGACATTTTGGAATAATCTCTGCTACATTTCCTGGCCAGTAGGCAATATCCACTAAATATCTAAAATTATTAAATACTTCAATATCACACCAAATGGCCTGAAAGCTATTATCACTACCATTTCCTTTTATCTTTTTCTATTTACTTCTTCTTTATCTTTTCTATTTTGAAAAATGATATAAGTGTAATATTCTGTTCCCATGAGTACATCATCCTTTGTTAACCATGTCTCACAGACAACAGATGCTCAGAGGATCAGATGTTATATTATAATAAAACCAAAAGAGGTTTAAAGCAATATTAAAGCCATTTATTATATGGACAGAGACAGGGAAACTGACAAACCAGGAAGCTAAATTAGATAGTTTTCAAAAAAAAAAGTGTCTCCATGGTCCCAGCATATAACAAACAAATTATATAATTGGGCTAAGTAAAAAAAGTGTCACCAGTGAAATAAAACAATGCAGATGGAAATGGATTGGATATGTACAGAGAATGGATGGGAGAGATTCCAAGAGCAGCTTTCATATGGATCCGAACCTGGAAGGGAAAAGGGAAAAGCCTAAACAAACTTGGAAGAGAATGATGGAATAGGAAAGAAGAATAATGGCTGGTTGAAATAACTGGAGAGTAGCAGAATTAGTGGCACAAGACAGAGATAACTGAAGGAAATGGATCTTGGCTTTATGTACCTCATGGAGAAGATAAGTAAGTACTAAGTACATCATGATTACTATCTCTTATATTTGTACTGTGATCATTTTATCTCCCTCCCACACTTCCTAACTTCTGGTTTCTTTATTCTCTCAGTTGCCTTTGTGCTGAGAGAACCAGATATTATATGTAATTTATTCTGTTTACTCTATTTTGTTAACTTCATGTTGCAGTTGTGTTACTTCGGTTCATATTTTCAGATCTCAGTTTGATAAAGCTCGATATGCAATTGCCAAAAAATATGATGAAATAGAAAAAACTCTACTGCAGGAATTTGTTCAGGCACATCAAATGGGTAATAGAGCAAAAATGAAGGAAGTCGCCTCTGTTTTATCCCATTTTAAAGTAAGATTTAAAGTAATATAAATGTGCTTAAAAACTGTAAATATTGAATTTACATATTAAGTTTGCTTATTGTAATGTAGTTTTTGATTAAATACTTTGCAAAGTTTTGTTGCTAAATACAGTTGAACTGGTTATAACAGACACCTGGGGACCGACAAAATTTCTTGTTATAACCATTACTAGCTATATTAATGATCATTAAATCTACCACCTGATTATGAATATGCTTGTATAAACTACAATACACTTCATATTAAATACAATTTGTTTGTCCATAATTTTAAAACCATACTGTTTTAAAGTCTTACTGTAATACTAACTGTTTATTTCTTCATAATTAAAAACAATACTACTTCTTCTTCTGCAGCTTTTCCCAGTTAAGTAGGATCGCTGTTTGTGGTGAGTCTCCTCCACAACTTCCTGTCTTAGACTGTAGGCACATCCAAGTTCTTCATCCTCAAGTCCTCCTCCACCATCTCCCTCCATCTCTTCTTTTGCCATCTGTGCTTCCTCTTCCCCTGCGCATACATCTGCATGACGTTTCTTCCCACATACTCTTCCTCCTGCCTCATCACATAACCAGACCATCTCAACCTTGCCTCCTGTTTCTTTGCTCCTAAGTTCGTAACTTTCACCATTCCCCTTACATAGTCATTTCTCAGATGATCTTTTCTGGTCACACCGCACAGCCACCTAAGCATCTTCATCTCCGCTACCTCCATTCTGCTGATGTTATTTTTCCTCAGGGCCACAGTTTCCAAAGCATACATCATAGTTGGTCTCACTACTGTCCTGTAGATTTTGCCTTTAATAATTTGCGTAATTAAAAACAATATTAATTAATAATAAGCACAATTTCAATTAGTCTTTTTATTATGATCTTAAAATTTATCTTTGTTATAAAGATTTTACTTTGATATTTCTCAAATTTCTGCTTAAAACACTCACCACATTAAGTGTCATTATTACTTCAGTTCTTTCAAAAAATTGTGTCCATTGCATTTGAGCAATGCACACAGTCAAAAAAAACTCAGGTTTTTTCATTCCTTAAAACAGACAAACTAGTCCAGTGAACACCATCTATAGACTTAAATATTTACTGTAGGACAAGGAAGGCAACAGGAAACACCTTCTTCCATTATCATCATTCCCTAGTAAAGCAGTATACCACTATACAGCCACTCATAAGGTTTAGGAGAGAAATGGCATTTGGGTGACACTGAAAAATCGGGTGTAGTTTCAAAAAAAAAGAAGCTCTGAAAAAAGGAAGCAAAAAATGCAATTAAAATAGCATGCTGTTAACAGAAAAGAATGAGATTGTTGAAATTTAGATCAATTTGATAAGATTTTAAATGTAGAAGGTATTACTGATGAAAAAAAGTGCCTTAGACGATAGAAATATAAGATCTGATAATGTTGGAGTCTTGACAAGTAACAGACTGATTTGGAGGAAAATTGTAGATAGGAAGTTAGTAATGATGTAATTTTTTCATGTAGTACTGTCATATCCTGTACACCCCTTGAGGGTACATGGCAGGAATTTGATGATGATGATGATGAAAAAAATATGATGGATGACTTTCCCTCCCCTTTCCCCAACTTTTCAAGAAACAGATTCCTTCTTTCCCAACATACCACTGATGTACTGTAGCGTCTTTTACTTCTGGTGCATGGAATTGATATATGTTAAAAAAAAAGTATGGATTTAAATATTACACTAGAACCAATATCTGAAGATGAAATAATAAATGCAATAAACTAGATGAAGAATGGAAAAGTATGTGGCCATTATAATATAGCAACAGAAATGCATAAGACAGCTAAAGAAATTGCTGCTAATAATACAAGTGGTCTTCAAAGTGCTAGAGTGTAAAAAGTTACCCAGATAGTGGAAAATAGCAGTGATAACCATAATTCCAAAGAAAAAGGCAGTCTTACTAAATGTGAAAATTAGAGAGGTATTAGCTTGTCAGTACCTACAAAAATTTTGATAAATAAAAAATGAAATAAAATATTAAAGCATGAACAAATTGGTTTCAGAACAAATCATCACATTTTTGCTTTAAGAAATATAATTAAACAGAGGATGTAGAATTTAGAACCTCCTATACCTAAATTTTATAGATTTTGTCAAAGCACTTTGACAGTATTAAGAGAAACATTTATGGATAATTATTAAGTTATGGAATTCCTGATAATTATATAAGAATGATAAAAGAAATAATGTATAAAGAGTATAAAAGTTGTGTTATTGCAAATCTCAGAATGTGTTAAGGACTAATGTGAGGAAGGGTTATGTAATGTTTAGACTGCTTCTTAACAGTGATTAATTGGATTACAAGAAAGGTTATGGATATTTATGCCATTCAGTGATTTCTGATTTTTTGTGATCTTGTGAACATAGGCTCACCACTCACTTGATTTTTCTACTTTCAGCAGTTATAATTTCATGTTTGTAAGTTCCTTTATATTGTCTATTCATTTCTTGCTGTCTTCCTCTCCTTCTCATACTTTCATCCTTCTCTAACAACTGCTTTTTCCTGATGATTGTTTTGCTCACACAATATGGCTAAAGAACCGAATCTTCTGCTTAACATTCAGTACTTCCAAGGAACATTCTGTTCGCTTGTTCTCTAAATACTTCTTGTTAGTCATTCTTGCCCATTGTGGGATTGTGTAGTTTCCTGCATGTCTGTAATTTTAATGAATCAATTCACTTTGTCTTTCTTCTTGATCTAGGTTTTACACCCATACATTACCACTAGAGAGATCATTACTTTATCCTTCTTTTAATTTCATCTTCACATTGACTATCATTTATTATTCTGGATTTCAGTAAATCCTGACTTTCAACCACCTCTGTTTTATTTTCCTCAATCATAAATTCATCCAGATTGCCAGAAGCTATCAATTGTTTTATTGATATTTAAATTAAGCTCAACTTTTTTTTGCTTTTCATTTTAACTAATGCTCAACCACTACAGATCTTCTGTAGTTTCTTTCATGAGGGTTGTATTATCTGCATCTCAAGTGATATATTTTTCTACTCCAGTTTTAATTCTTGCTTGGTTTTCATTTAAATCAGTCATTCTCATAACATATTTGCAATAAATATTAAAAGATAGGGTGACAATATCCAATCTTATCTCTATGTGAATAATGTCCATTTCTCTATGTATTGTTTTTACTGCAGCTTTCTGGTTGTCATACAATTCTATGATTAAGAGAATTAAATGCTTTGGTATTCCCATTACTCTCATTGTATTTCATAGTCTGATTAACATAGTTGAATGCTTTCTTATAATCAATAACAGATGAATATGTCCTTTTAAATTTCTCTTGTTCTTTCCATAATCCATCTCAAGTTTGCTATTTGGTTTCTAGTTTCTCTACACCTCCTAAAACTTGCCTGTTCTTCTGGCAATTCATTATTCATATATAGTTCCTGCCTTTTTCCTTTTGGATTGGAAGAATAAAAGAGAATCTTGCAAAACACTTGGAAGTTCTAGATTATGTAGATAATATAGTTCTAATATCATTAAAATCATGACATACACACAGAATCAGAAGCATTGTATATGACAGCTAAAGAAGTTTGACTTGAAATAAATATGAATCCAAATCATATCCAAATAATGAATCCTCTAACAGCCTTTTATTACTGACAGGGGCAGAGCTTTCAGTAATAAGTCACTTAAGGACCAAAACCAATTAATTGGGAGGAGACTTGAACATCACCTTTCAGGAATGCAGAGAACCGACTGGGCCTTCTGACCTAATGTCCATTCCTTATCTTCATGTGGTGCGTCCTGTTAGTAGGTATATACTAGGTACTGAACAAATGAGGATGGACTGGTAATTTGGGACAGCCGACCAACTTGTACCTTTTACTTTCTTAAACCACAAATGCATATGATGGTACAACATGATGAGATTTCATGCTGGCTGGAGCATTATCCAGTTAAACAAGACATCCACTGTTTTCATCAGGGAAAGAGGGTGAACAGTGAAAAGTTAGCTACTGGAACAAGCTCCATCTCAACATCTAGAAGAAGAAGAAGAATAAACCCAACATCTAAAAGAAGAATAAATCAAACATCAGAAGAGCTGAAGATAGGAACCATCAATATAAGGAGTATTAATGGAAAGGAAATCAAACTTGCAGAAGAATTGGTACCACATAGACATAACTGGCATTACTGAGATGAAAACAAAAACAGATGAGATCTTACTTTAATGATATTAGAACTATATTATCTACATAATCTAGAACTTCCAAGTGTTTTGCAAGATTCTCTTTTATTCTTCCAATCCAGTATAGGATGTTATTTTCAGGCAATAATGGTCAAGGAAAGGAAGGAGTAGCAATAGCATTCAACACCAAACATGAAGATAAACTTCTTGATTGGAAGGCAGCTTGAAGTAGAGTTATGCAGGCAAACTTCAAAATGGGGAAATGAGCAATGAAACTTGTGCCTATTGTCCCACAGAAGGTTCTTCTAAGGAAGAAGAGAAGGAATTTTTAGTCATTAGAACAGGCAGCTGACATTAAGAAAATGGAAAAAGTGGTCCTTGTTGGAGATCTGAACAGCAGAGTAGTAATGAATCCCATGAGGCATATAAGAACATTTTGGGAAAATTTGGAGAAAAGGGCAAAGCTAATAATAATGGTATGTATTTACTAGACTTCTGCTCAGGACATTGACTAGTCATTGCTAACACCATGTTTCAACATAAAGATATGCACAAGTTCACATGGAAATAAGAAAAGTCTCATTGACTACGTCATTGATAGTGATATCATAATTCTGGTTCAGGATACGAGAGTGTACAGAAGATTTGAAATTGGAAGTGACCATTACTTAGTACTAAGCAGGATAAAATGTATCACATTGAAAAGAACAGTATGTAAGAAAGTTTTAAAAAGAATTAAAGTTCAGCAGCTTTTACAGGTAAATTGTAGGCTCAACTATGCAAACATTATTGAAGAAAATTTGAAGCAGTTTGTAAACAAGAATCAAACCTTAGAGTCTCACTGGCAAACTCTGACGAAGACATTGATTCAGCTAGGGAGGTATGTGGTGAAATTGTCTGCAAGGATAGAAAAATAAGAGCACCATGGTGGACACGAAGTTAAAGAAACAATCCTGGAAAAGAAGAAAGCATAGCAAAAGTTCCTAGCAAATAAATTGGCAGATGCCCTAAAAGAATACAGAGAAAAGTGTGAAAGAGATAAAATATGTGTAAGATTGGCTAAACAAAAGTCGTGGGAAGACTTTGGTAAGAGCATGGAAAATAAATATCAGAAAGGTGACAAAATGATTGAAGAAGTTTAAAAATAGAGGAAGGAGCACTGTAAAAGGAATCAAAGGTGATAAAGGTGACATGCAAACTGAAGATAAGGCTATTCTAGATGACTAAAGTAATTACTTTGAAAGACTGTTAATCAAACCAAGCAGTTACAAAACAGTACTAGAAAATTTTCAAGAGGAATGCAAAGAGAGTATATATAATATATATAGTAGAACTGACAAAAACTCGAAATGTGGAAAGGCAGCTGAAGTAGATGATATTCAACCAGAAATGCTTAAGTATGTAGGTATGAAAGTTTTGCAGTGGATATGCTGTGTAATTCAGAGGGGCTTGGTCAGAAAGTTGCATTTCAGATGATTGGAGTAGAGCTCTCATAGTTCTCGTCTACAGAAAAGGAAATAAAGCTGAATGTGAGAATTTCAGAGGAATTTCTTTTCTAACTATTCCATGTAAGATTTATGCAATCATACCTAAAAAGAGGTTGAGAAAGATTGTGGAAGAGAAACTTGAAGAAGAACGAGCTGCATTCAGGATAAATAGAGGTGGTCAGGATCAGATCAGAATAAGAGTGCACAAGAGACTAGAAATGCTGGGATGGGCAGAGAGTGATCAGTTAATGGCATATGGAGTCATTTCCTATAGTAAGAATGGGTTAGAGTAATGTTTCCTGGATACAGACCAAGTTTTAGAAATGGAAAGATACCACTATTCCTATTTGTTATGAGAATTAAATGGCCTCCGTCTTCATTAAATTTATGGTTAAACTAGAATTTGGACTGCTACAAAAGTTCCCTCTGTTTATTAGCATGGATACTTGACCTTATTTTGGCATGTGCATTTAATGTCTAACATGCTCCTTTTCTAATTTAAATTATTGTTCACTAATATGTGGTGAAATAGGATGGGAGAGGCAGAGGAGATAAGGGTCTATAGAAGAGCTGAGCTTTGAAGGAGATCAAGTATCTCTAACATCAGATTTCCAAAGAACCCTATAGATTTATTTTATTTATTTATTTTTGAAATGGTAAGAATCCTTTTATATATGAAATTGGCTGTTGCATTTTTTGTAAGTCGTGTTTCACTTGAGGCTTTTAGGACTTTTTTTTTTATTGTGTCCATTAATGATAAAGATAAAATTATCACACTGTCATCTTTTGATAACATCAGCCACTGATTCATCTCCTAAGATCTAAGTGTCTTGCAACCTGCAGAAAATAATTGATGACTGATAGGGAATTTTGTGATACTTTCATGCTTGGAAGTTAATTTGCTCAGATAAATGAGATTCTCACATTTTTATAAGTACATAATTACATTCACTTATGTGCATTCCCTTGCTTTTTATACTTTGTGCTATGGATTTATATTTCTTCCATATAGTATTCAGTAAAAATGGGGTCTTGCAGCATAAGTATAGTAACATGTATATAACTTAGTTATTATTGTTATTATTACCAGCAAAAGACTCATTGCAGGAAGCACATGCTGTTACACACAAAGCCCCATCAAATCATGCTTAAACTCATTCAATGTATCTGCATTCACCACAATCTCAGGCAATGTATTCTCACCAATCACTCCATGGAAAGAACCTGCTCCTTATGGCCCTGCTTACATCTTCCTTATACAGCTTCTGGGGATGCTCCTTCCCCTCCTTCCATTCTGTGAAAAATTTCTTCCATATTGACCTGGTACAATCCTTTACCAACTTATATGTTCGTCATATCCCCTCTCTTTCTTCCATTCACAAGGCTTTGCAAACTGCAATTTTCCTCAATTTGTCTTCATATCCCACATTCCAAAGAGCAGTACCACCTTGGCGAGTCATCTCTTGACCATTCCAGTATATCCTCATCACCATGAAAACCAAGGGAACAAATATGTGCACATATGAGGCCTGATCAAGGTTTTATACAACGAACCAGTGATGATTTTACAACTTTTGCAATGTGAACTTGAGATCCTTGTCCATCACTCTCCCAAAGTCTCTGTCTCCTTACCTTCCTCCCAAATTTCCTTACCAAGTGTATACTTTGCATCCCATTGTGTACCACATTTCAGAACCTTATACTTTGCAACATTCAACTGATAATTCCACTCACTTGCCCACATACAATCTATTCAAGACCTCCTGTAAGGCTACATCATCTGTTTAATTGCTCCTTGTTTTTCTCAGTTTTGAATCATTTACAAACAGTTGTATATCTCCAGTTAAACCCATCCCAATCATTAATATAAAATTAAATAATGATGGTCCCAAGACAGACAGACCCTTGTGGCCCACCACTAGTGACTTTAGTCTTCTGGGATACTGCAGATCCATAACAACTTGCTGATACCTATCTGAGAGCCAATTGCCTGTTCAACTCGGTATTATATCATCCAGTCCCCTCTGTGTTTGTGTATAGGCCGATATATAGATTGGCCTATAATTTGTAGCTAGCCTTAGCCTTATAAAGGCTAAGGCTAGCTACCACCTTTGTAAAGTATAACAATTTTACCTTCCTTCCACTCCTTTGGGACTTATGCTGTTGCCAGACGCTTGTTAAACAGGTAGGCTAAGGCTGATGCTGACTCCCTGGAACATTCCCTTAAGACACGTGATGTCATTAAGTCTTATTGCCTTATTGACATCTAGTTTAACTTCTCATATATTTCTTGCTTGCTTACCATCTAGTCTTCTCTCATTTCATTCTCTACACTTGAGGTTCTGATTTAACTCTGAGGATATATATATATATATATATATATATATATATATATATATATATATATCCAGATAAATCTGGATATGATTCTGTAACACCTATTGAATAACATGGATAAGAAGTGCAAGTTGGTGTCACTATTTCATCTACCTAGGCTAGTAGAGAGGTTAATGGAATATTATCAGCACTGAGAAAGGATTAAAACTACCGTATTTGCCTACATATAAGACGCACTTCCTTGTTTGTACACATTTTTTAGGAAAAAAACTTTATCACTGAATATTATAATGAATTTACAGTATTTCAAATATAAAGTAATAAGTAGGTCTACTTTCAACAAATACCCAATCTAACTAGGTTATGTTTGAGGGCACATCAAAAGTCAGCAGAACCTTGTCCATGTTAGAGGCTGCCGTAGCCCAATTAGAAGAACAACGGAACATTGCGCTCTTTGATTGCAAAGACCTGGGTTCGATTCTTGTCGTGATGAGGGGAATCCTTATATGGGCTTTTTCAGTTGAAGGTGAGTTAGCCAATCTCATACGGTGGTAGCAGGGATTTTTCTCCCGGAAACTCGGGTTTTTCATCCCACATACAGACAAATCGGCCTTCAGAACACATGCCATTTACAGACAAAAAATACTATTGTTGGTGGTGATGATGGACAATAGATGGTGTTGATGGTAGTAGCATTGTAGTTGGAGAATTAAGTAGTGGAGAGGATGAGATGCATCTAGCGAAGTAGAGTAGTGTGCCCTCCCTATGATGAGTCCTTGGACTCCCTGGAGGTGTCACGTAGTAATAATAATAGTAATAATAATGTTTTCTATTTGCGCAAGTTCAAAATTTTCTCATTTCCTTGCATTAATGACGAATCAATGAAATTTGATAATTATTTCTTCATATTCAGCTGTTATCTTTTGTGATATTTTTGTTTTAGTTTGCATACATAGCTGGTTTCTCTTCATGAATCTTGAACACTATGATGTTGATCCAGTAAAGTTAGTGATCCCTCTGCTAGTGGCCATCACTTTCGCTTGATGAATAATCATTTTTGTAGACCCGCTGAAAGTCCCGTTTTTCTGTGGTCTAAAATCCAAGTATTCAGTTCTGCCTCAAGTTCTGGCCATTTTGCAGTTCCACTTCGTAGGTTATGTTTACTGTGAGTTGTTTTTTTAGATCCTCTTCCTGATTCTGCCAAGTTCTTATCATGGGAGTTTTCCCAGAAATAATATACATAAGTTCTTATCATTTTCTCAGTTGGGGGCGGGTGGCCCAAATGCCTCTCTGCAGCCCTGTTTCCATGTTCTTTAGCATACGCAATCATGGCTTGTATACATAGCTTGTATGCAATATTGTAGCAATGCTGACTTTTTCAGCCATAATCTGCCAAGATATTTAGAGAAAATTTAATGGCAGAAATTTATCATGATGACATCGCATGCACATCCACTGAACTCTACATAACTAGAATGTTCTCAAACACCACAAGGGAGCAAGAAAGAAATTGCGTAACTTGAAACTGAGAAAATTTCCAGAAATGAAAGTAATAAAAAAACTGAGTATCGGCGTATATGACGCACTCTGTTTTTCAGACCTATTTTCAAAGAAAAAAGTGAGTCTTATACGCCAGCAAATACGGTAATTTTAATGCTTCCAATATTTTGTCTCAGTCACAAAGACATCAGGGATTACAAAAAAACTTTTTGTGACAACACACACAAATACAATACAACAATGAGTGAAACTAAAGTCCTATCTAGGTGGTGTGCCCTCTATGGGTGTTTGCAGGTGGCCTAGGATGTAAAGAGGGATCTCTGATAATTAATGTTTCCCAAATTTTGGGAAGTTTTATGTAACTGTATTTGTTTAAATTAGGTTGATTCCTGAGTGCAGATGCAGATTCAAAGAACAGTCTTTCTTTTTTTTTGAATTTACTATGGTGGAGCATGGTGGTTTTTTTCCTGGAGATCCTGTGGGTTGTATCCAAACAATGGTCTGCAAGGCCAGAGTGACCATAATCGTGATTGCAGATGTAAGATTTGTGTTATTCTAACCGGATGGTTGCTGATCTGCCTGTCTGTCTGAAGTAAGCCAGTTTACAGGAACAAGGTACTCTATATACTCCAGGCACTGAGGGAGGAGGGAGCTGATCTTTGGTGGAATGGATAAGGGTAGCAAGTTTATGGTTCCAGAAATATTAGAAGCATTAAAATTAGTTTTAATCCTTTCTCAGTGCTGATAATGTTCCATTAAACCTCCAACAGAATTCTTCACAGCACTTAAGCCTCAACACACGGATTCTGATCATTCATGGTGAAGAAATAGCATGCAAAGCAAAACAATATGGTAAGTCAAAACTACGCTTATTGAGACAATTAAATCAGCTGGCCTTTTTAAAAAGATGTCTGGACTCAAGAGTTATTCCTAACTGTGTTTGACTTAAATCAAATTTAAATCAAAGCCCTCCGGATATACAAACATGCTAGTCTGGCTCTATTATGAGAGCAGATTGCCACGAGTTGTGGCAATCTGCTCTCGCTAGGCCTCACTACGACAAACGCTGCCATTGGCTTGTTACAATCGGAGCTCTCTGCTGTACTCAATCCTGAACTTTGTTCCATTCTCTTTGGCATCTCAGAGGCTTCCGTCAGAAAGAATTCCAAAAAATAAAAAAATAAGCACATCAGAAAGTTTAATAACCTTTGTAAATCGAAACCACTATCTCAAGTTCAACCGCTCTATCCAGTAGTCAACCTATCATCTAAAAGACTCAGCGAAGATGATGTTAGTGTCCTAAGCCTCGGCCACAATTTTGCCGTCGCACCTAAAGAAGTTCCGGTATTGGATACTTATCTCCGGAAACCAATAACATCAGACTTCATGTAACTAACATCCTCTCCCAGTTGTCACCTCCAAAAATTAATTTTTCTTCCAGACAACTCTCTGCCCTCAGAAAATTATGGAAAGAAAAAAGTATCGTCATCACCAGAGCTGATAAAGATAATCCCAGAGTCGTTTGTAATGCTTCAGAATATAATCGAAAAATGGACATTATTCTCTGGGATCGCTCTACCTACATACCACTTGAACACGATCCCACAAAAACTCAAGTTAAAAAATTAAAAAACCTATTTAAAAAAAAGTGTCCTCTGGCCTCCTGACATTACAAAAAAACTCAAACCTTTTGGTTCTCATTCCCCCCATATATATACGGTTTAACTAAAATCCACAAACCTAATTCTCCCACCCAAGACCTATAGTAGATGCCACTAATGCTCCTTACTACAAATTGTCAAAGTAGCTAGCTAACTCTTTGACCTTCCTCACTGGTCTTACCACATCTTATGTAAAAAAACTCTACCCACTTAAGCTGACCAATACTGACATATTGGTCAGCTTTGATATCATCTCATTGTTTACCAATATTCCCCTAATTGACATCTTAACACTCTTAAAAAAGAGTGTTAAGGCATCTTTTTTTTCCCTTTTGATATCTTAGAGCTCTTTTCCTTTGCAATCAAATCTGGTTATTTTTCTTGGAAGAACAAAATCTACAAACAGATAGAGGGAACTGCCATCGGTTTCCCTGGCTAAGATATGTAGATGATGTGTTCTCTATTTGGCCTCATGGCCTAGACACATTAGACTCCTTCCTCAGTCACCTCAATATTCTACATCCAAGAATCCAGTTTACGATGGAAAAGAAAAATAACAATAGATACATTCACAAACTCTCCCACCACCCCTCTCAACAATATGCATTATTAAAACTCTAGCCAATAGAGCCCACAGTTTTTGTTCCAGTGACACTGCCCTTTAAGCAAACTCAAACACATACACAACACCTTCCTTTCCAATAGCTACAATGATTAGAATTAAAAAAAATAATCAAGTCCTTCCCTATTCCCTGACCATCTCTTCAGAAGGACTTCAGAAATGCCATCACCATACCTTACATCCGTAGCACATCAGAAAACATAGCCAGATTGTTAACAAAGTACAACCTCCATACAACTTTTGAGCCCACCGTAAACTTGCTATCCTTATCCGTTTCACCAAAGATCAGCTCCCTCCTCTCTCAGTGCCTGGAGTATATAGAGTACCTTGTTCATATAAACTGGCTTACTTCGGACAGACAGGCAGATCAGCAACCATCCGGTTAGAAGAACGCAAGTCATACATCATCTGCTATCATGATTATGGTCAATCTGGCCTTGCAGACCATTGTTTGGATACAACCCACAGGATCTCCTGGAAAAAACCACCATGCTCGACCATAGTAAATTCGAAAAAAAAAAAAAAAGAAAGACTGTTCTTTGAATCTTCACATCTGCACTCAGGAATCAACCTAATTTAAACAAATACGGTTGCATAAAACTTCCCAAAATTTGGGAAACATTAATTATCAGAGATCCCTCTTTACATCCTAGGGCACACCATCTAGATAGGACTTTAGTTTCACTCACTGTTGTATTGTCTTTGTGTGTTGTCACAGAAAATTTTTTGTAATCCCTGAAGATATCTCTGTGACTGAGATGAAATATTGGAAGCGTTAAAATTAGTTTTAATCCTTTCTCAGTGCTGATATTATTCCATTAAACTTCCAATATGAGTTCTTCACAGCACTTAAACCTCAACACACGGACTCTGATGAACTGTTCAATTGAATACCTCGACTGACCAATTATTAAGTATAGTTGCTTTTAAGTTTTATGTAAAGAAACATTGCCTAATGAGATTTGCTAATATATTCTTTCTTCATTAATAGAACTTTTATAGTATACTATAGAGAGCAGTGTAGAAAGGTTTTTGTTTGTATGTGTTTTAGCTTATCAGAAATGTTCAGCTTTTAAGGTAGTTTTCATTCTTTAACAGGGATACTCACATTGCATAGATGTTTTTATAGCAGAGAGCCAATTGGTAAGTTTCTTCATATTGTTCTATTTTTCAAAAAAAACTGTTTTAAATGATTTCTTTGGTCTTTGGATATCTTTTGTTAGGTGAATAATATGGGGTGAGAGAGAGAGAGAAGGATTTTTTTTCCCTCTTTGTTACATGAATATTTTGTTTTCCATAATTTCAGGGAGCATCATTAGGTCCAAATATCTTTGCAGATATTGTACCTCTTTGTACAAGATGTCAAGCAACAATGGAAGAAGTATTCACTAATCCTGAACAAGTAATGGCAAAGTTTATACATAATATATTCAATGGAAAACTTTTGGTAAGTGTACATAGGAAATTCATTAAAATTCGTTATTGAAGTTGTGACTTTTTGTTAACTGTTACTGATTATTTATTTATTTATTTTTAATATGTTCAACATGAAAAAGAGCAAGCTGTGATATACTTATACAAAAGCCCTGTTTTTTTAGCCATAATTAGAAAATTGGTCTCTTAGATTGCTGCTTTGATTTTTATGAATATAGCTAGATTTATGTATTATCATCATCATCATCATCATCATCTGGTTATCTTTATTGAACAGAGCATCTGTAGCTCAGTTTCAATGATACCCTTCTGTTGGAAATATCTGGATCTGAATTACATAGGAAAAGTGAATATTAAAGATCCATCATTATTTCAAAGCTGAATGGTTGTAGAAACTCGTGAAAGTTTCATAAAATTTGACCTGAGAGCTTACGAGAATACAATCCTCAGCATCAGAGTTGCCTTAGCTTGCACTACTTAAAAGAACACGACCGCTACTCAAGTGCCCATATTTCATCATCATCATCAAATTCCTGCATGTACCCTCAAGGGGTGTACAGGATATGATAGTACTACATGAAAAAAATTACATCATTATTAATTTCCTATCTACAATTTTCCTCCAAATCAGTCTGTTACTTGTCAAGACTCCAACATTATCAGATCTTATATTTCTATTGTCTAAGGCACTTTGTACCATATCAATCCACCTATATCTTGGTCTTCCTCTGGGTCGTTTTGCTGCCAACCTGACAGAGAACACTTGTTTTGCTAATCTTTCCTCGCCCATTCTGTTTAAGTGACCATACCACCTGAGATTAGCTCTGCTAATGCATTCCTGGATGCAGACAATGTCAAGTTCTTTCCTAATATCCTCGTTTTTAATATGATATTGCCATTGATGCCATCTGTTCACGCCTCTAATCTTTCTCATGACTCTCATATCTGCGGTCTCTAGTCTTTGGTCAAGTGTTTTACTTCTGACCCAGCTCTCAGATCCATAAGTTAAAACTGGTTTGAACACCGTCTTGTATACAGCTAATTTAGTGTTACGAATAATTTCTCTCTTATTCCATATGAATTTATTCAATTGACTTCCCACCATACCAGCTTTGCTAATTCTGTTGTCTATTTCTACATTTAATTTACCATCTTCAGTAAAAATCGTGCCTAAATAGCTGAAATGTTTTACTTGTTCCACAGGTTCTCCATTCACAACAGTTGACATTTTCAGTGATTCTGCCTATTTTCATTGTCTTTGTCTTTTTATTGCTGACCTCCATACCATATCTATTACAACAGTTATTCAATTTAGTCAAGGAATCTTGCAGACTCATAGCAGATTTATTTAGAAGTATTCGTTCGCATAAAGCAAAGAGCTGACATTAACATCTCCAATTTTGATATCATGTTTAATACCACTTTCCTTCATAATGTGATCCATATAGATAATAAATAACAGAGGGGATAATGTACATCCTTGTCTCACACCAGATTTAACATTAAACCATCTTCCTGTACTTCCTTCAATTCTAACTGCTGACTTACAACTCAAATAAAGACTAAGTATTGCTTGATATAATGCCCCATTGACACCATATAACTGCAGCATATTGAATAGCTTCTCTCTTGGCACCTTGTCATATGCCTTTTCCAGATCGACAAAACTTAAATACAGATCTTTGTTATATTCCCATGCTTTCTCGACTATTTGTCGTAAAGTGAAGATCTGATCCTGACAGCCTCTATTTGGCCTGAATCCAGCTTGTTCTTCACGAAGCGTTTCTTCCACAATTCTTCTCAACCGTTTCTCAAGTATACTTGCATAGATCTTGCCAGGAACACTCAGTAGGGAAATATCTCTGTAATTCTCACATGCAGTTTTATTTCCGTTTTTATATATGGGTACTATGAGAGGTCTGCTCCAATCATCGGGAATTCGTCCCTCTGTCCAGGCTGTCTGAACTATGCAGTGCAGCCACTGTAAGACTCTTATATCACTATACTTCAGCATTTCTGGTCGAATATCATCTACTCCTGCTGCCTTTCCACATTTCAAGCCTTTGATGGCTTTTTCTACTTCAAGTATGAATATGTATTCCTGACTGCATGCCTGGTCAGTGTTTTTTACCACTGTGCTGTCATCACTGCTTGTTTCAATTAGCAGTTTTTCAAAGTAATTACTCCATACTTCAAGGATATCTTTTTCTTGTGTTTTCATGTCACCTTTATCATCTCTAATTCCTTTTACAGCACTCTTTCCTCCATTCTTAAGCTTCTTCAACAACCTCCAGAATATTTTGCCACCTTCTTGATATTTATTTTCTATATTCTTACCAAAGTCCTCCCATGACTTTTGTTTAGCTAGTTTTACACAGTGTTTAGCATTCTTGCATTTGTCTCTATATTCTCTAAGAGCACAAGCTGACTTATTTGACAGTAACTTTTGGTATGCTTTCTTCTTTTTCTTCACTGCCTCTTTAACTTCCTGTGTCCACCAGGGAGTTCTGATTTTTTTTATCCTTGCAGACAACCTCACCACATGCCTCTCTGGCAGAATCAATCAATGTTTTCTTCAGAGTTTGCCACTGAATCTCCAAGGTTTGATTCCTGTTCTCAAACTCTTTCATTTTTTCTTCAATAATCTTTGTGTATTTTAGTCTACAGTTCACATCTGAGAGCTGGTCAACTTTTATTCGCTTTAAAACTTTCTTACATGTTATTCTTTTCAATATGAAATTCAATTTTATCCTGCTCAAGACTAAATAGTGATCACTTCCAATTTCAAATCCTCTGTACACTCTGGTGTCCTGCACCAAGGAGAAAACATCACTATCAACAATAACATAGTCAATGAGACTTTTCTTATTCCTAGCCTCTTCTCTCCATGTGAGTTTGTGCACATTTTTATGTTGGAACATGGTGTTAGTAATAACCAGTCCATGTCCTGAGCAGAAATCCAACAGATATTTGCCATTATTATTAGCTTTGCTCTTTTCTTCATTTGTGTATTTTTTAAAGCTTTCACTGGCCTGACAGCTGTTTCAATCTGGTTGGTTCTATTCAGAGACCAGACAGAAGCCTTAAGAGAGCAAAAACTTTCATTCAGTGCTAAAGAAATCAAATGTCAGAGATTCAAATCAAATGCACAGATAAATATCTGGATTTGAATCCTGTTGAAGATAAAAGAAACCTTTATCAGAGCTTTTTAGTTGAAGATAACTTATTCAGTCTCATATTGAGGTGGCAGGGTTTTTTTCCTACTAGAGGCTCGGGTTTTTCATTTCATACTCAAGCTGGCCATATGAAGTACTTATAGGTTAGATAGGGCTCTTAACCTGATGGTTAAGAGCCTTATCTGCTCTTAACCTGTTGGTTAAGAGCAGATAGGGCTTAACCACCTTATATTAAAGAGTTATGGTTACAAAATCCAAGGATGCTTGGAAGGTGGCATTTAAAGCTCTGTTAGAACCACTGATGATGATGATGAACTTCTTAATATCATGTTTGCATTATGACATCTGTTAAACATATTCACTAATATTGCACTTACAACCTCTGGGTAACCCATTCCAGTAGTTCACTCTCCAAGCAAAAAATATAATTCTTGTTAACAACACTCTTACTCAGCTTACAGGGGTAATATTTGCTCTCTCTCTCTCTCTCTCTCTCTCTCTCTCTCTCTCTCTCTCCTGGCATGTATTTAAAAAAATTCTTCTGTAGGCCATCCCATGAAACCTCATCATGCTTTATCTTTATATTTTATCTACTCACCTGTGGTGAGTAGATTTTGATGCCTGGTGAGTACTTGCACACTTGACAAATAGAATATATTTTTTTATTTTAAATTTTTAAACAAAATCTTTAAAATAACACAAGAATATAATATAAAGGGACATTCTACTGACAAAAATTAATACGACAAATATGTTCCAAAAATTAGTGGCATTTTTAATGTTCTTCCTATTGTTATTATTTATTGACTTCTCCTTATTGGAATGGTTCTCACATAAAGGAAATGTTCTTCAAAACAATACAATCATGTAATCACTTCATGGAATGCCCACTAACTTACTGGGATATATCATTACAAAAATAAAAATAATACCAGAATTTCTTCCATCACCAAAACATCTGAGACAGTATAAATATTAATGATATACACTACTACTTGACAAACATCAAAACTTGATCTGCTATTCTTAACTGAACTGCAGTTGGTATCCTCCATGACTGCAGCCCTCAACTTTCCCAACTTCTCTTTCTGCAGAATGCAGAAAGGGAAGTTGGGAAAGTTGTTAATTTCTGAAGAATGTGTGCTTTCATCAAATTAGATGTTATTATGTGACACCTCTAAGGAGTCCAAAGACTCATCGAGGGAGGGCACTTACTCTACAACTCTGTCTCCACTACTCAATCCACCAACTACAGCGAACTGCAACTACCATCATCATCCAAACCAACACCATCTTCTTCCCACCACCATCACTAGTAGTTTCACAGACAATCACAAACATCCATGCCCATGGTGAGATTCAAACCCGCAGCCTTTTGGCTGAAGAGCAGATATGCTAACCACTTGGCCAGCCAGGCTGGCAAAGTACCAAATGCAGCCGACAGGATAAATATCCATTGCCAAAATCTATCCAACCTGTCATTAGGTGGCTACACTTTAATGTCCATAACATAAACTGACTGTCTTCCCCTTTAACTTCACAGATCAAGTTGGAAGGGAAACTGAATCATCTGTTATCACTCATGATCTGTCATTAATGATTAACCTATTAGCCAGAATACCAGACAAGTCTCATCATTCTTCCAACACTCTGGGCCTTTTCTTAATCAGCTCTCCTAAATATATACTAGGTGTTTGCTCACCTCTTGGCAACTGTGATCATAATCTTATCCAAGTCTTTCTTTCTACAGACCATCCTCCTCTAAGCCAATCTCAGCCTTGTACCTGTTAGCACTACAAAAGTGTCACCTGGAATGTCCTCTGGAATTTTTATGCCTCCTTTTTATGATTTTGCTGTCTTAATCCAAACATCTTTTATCCTGTCCTTCTCAACCTTTTAGGATGGGTGGAGTCTCCTCCTAATGAGGGGTTACTGTCATATTAATGCAGCTGGTTCATCACTCCTCTGCTGCATCTCCTAAGGGCGATATTCATGACTGTATCTGTGTGTTCATGGAGCCAGTTTGCCTGCTTGAGGGATGAAACCCCCAGATAAACTGGGGGGGGGGACCTGCTGTCCATGCCCAAGACTGGCTAACATGGCTATGGATGAAGAAGATCCTTGTGCTTCTCACGTCATCGACAGGAATCAAACCTAGGGCACTTCTTACCCAGGCATATGGTTGCAAAGTACATAGCCACTAGGCTAACCGTGCTGACAAACATCTTCACTGAACTAATAACCAGCTTAATCCTTACTGTATTGAGGGCCTTTATTCCTCACTCTACTGCTTGTTATATCTTGTCAAGATATAATATGAGCCTCACATTGATGTGTGATCACCCTAAGAATGAATGATATCGTTGAAATCAAATGATGTGTAGTGCAAGCCATCATTTTCTATTCTGTGACAACCAGCATTCTCACTTAAAAGACTGATATTCACCATGCAATTACATTCTTTATTTATCCCAGAGGAATGATTCATGGAGTAACTTGAAAGCAGAAAAAAGGTGCTTGTTTATTTGCATCATATGCAGTTATGTTTGTAAACAGTAGATATTTAAATAAAAATAATATATGCAATAAATTTTTATCACATCTCTTTCATATAATCATACTGTATCAAATCTGTGAGAAGAGCAAATGAAAGCCTTCATTGCTAATGCCTTTTTTTTATTACAAAACAAAACTGACCATTATGTGGAAAAAGGGAGGTGAAATAATTTATGGTGCAAAAATATTAAATCAGTCTACAAAAGAAATATAATAATTTTTATACAAATGTTGACTTAGTCAGCGTGTTTTTTCCCCTAAACGAAACTTTGTGTTTTACTGTTAGGTGAAGTAACAGTAACCCAAGTGCGGAATCCTGAAGTACTCTACTGGTAGCTTTCTCTTAGATTCAGCATTTCCATCCATTCTCCTATCAATGCCACAAGCCAATTTTACATATCTATACCTTTGAGTTTGTATAACAACCTCCATTGCGGAATCCTCTCAGATTCATTGGCAAAATCCAGAAGTCAGAAGTGTTGCACATGATTGATTCCATTTCTTGTATCAGTTTCTGCAGTTGTTCTAATTATAAAATGTTCAAATTGCTAAAGAGATAATGTTTTAGCAAAGCTTTGTTGTTCTTAGAGAAACAAGGTGTAGTCTACCCCCCCCGCCCCAAGATTCAGGTCCTAATTAGCCCTCTGCAGCACCTTAATGACTACTCAAGAGATACTGATTGGTCTATAATTGGTTATTTTTATTTTAGTAGTTCCACTCTTCTATCATTTTTATATGCCATTAATCCATGAAAGGTGTTTAGACCTGTAGTACAGTTAGTTTCATGGATGAGCTAAGGGATTTTTAAATTTAAAATTATTTTTTATTTTATTTTTTACATATTCTGGAAATTCTGCTCTAGAGACCAAATATGGAACTTTTTCAGGCCACTTCAAACCTCCAATAAACAAGTCATTCTTGTAGATAGGTTTATACGTTGGTAACACATGGCTATTAAATTATTTAAGGAATTTACAATGTATACTGGAATATTAATTAAAAGAAACTTTAATAAATACCACCTATATTTTGGCAACATCACATTGCCATCTTCATGGGAACATACAACTATGACACATGCATGCAGGCACTACAAAAAGTAAATGGAGCAGAAGAGAGAAAACTACTGTTGTTCCTAGCGGGCTATATTGGGTTGTCTTGGCTGTTGGGCTGAAGTTCTTGAGATGCAAGCTTCCCAAATTTGGGGCAGTCTCATGCACCCAAATTTGTTAAGGTTTGGGAAGTTTTTTAGAGCTGAGGCTGATTCCATGAATGATCTTTCATATTTAAATTTGCTGCAGTATAGTAACGTGGCTTTCTTCCAACATATTCTGTGGTGGGTATCCAGACCATGGTCTGCAAGCCCAGAGTGGCTATACTGGTGAAACTGGATGTAGTCTTTGTGTTCCAAAATCCTGACATTTGCTGTCCTGCTTGTTTGGCTAAAGTAGGACAGTTTACAGCTGCAAGGGACCTGGTATACCCCAGGTAGGTCTAGAGAAAGTGGTTGGTCTTTGGTGGAGCAGATAATGATGCCAATTTTTTATATGGTTTGTAACAAGAAGTCAGGTCATACTTTTTAAGATTTTGGTTAACTTTTCCAGTATATGTTGTAAATTCCTTAAATAATTTAATAGTCATGTGTTACCAACTTATAAGCCTATCTACAAGAATTACGATCATCCACGGAGATTTTACGCATGCAAGGCCCGCCAATATGGCAAACTAAAGCTGAAGATATCAAGACAACTAAATCGTTTGATCTTCTTAAAATGCTGCTGGAATAATGAGGTAATCCCAAATTGTGTAAAATTTAAGCACTGTTTCTCTTCACGGAAGGCTCTCCACATTTATAACTGCGCTAGCTTCACTCTACTACAAGATTACCGCTATGCACATTCTCCTGGCCGACGTAAACAAAGCTATTTGGGCTCTAGAGGAGGAGCTTTCCAACATGCTGAACCACAAGCTTTGGACGATTCTCTACGACGTCTCGTGCACTTCAGCAGCAAAAGAATTTGAAAAAATACGAAGTCGGCACATCTGAAAACTTTAAAAAAGGACTCTACCTTCGAACCTCAACAACCACTTAACACAGTAATCAACCTTTCTTCCATTATTCTGAAGCCTGAGGCGCTCAACATGCTGGCACGTGGCCACAATTTCGCCATATCTCCTAAGAAAATACCGGCCAAAGAAATAATGATTCAGATAGAACGTGGTATCCGCAAACTTCTTAACCATATCACCAACAATATCAGACTGGATGTACTCGGTGTTCGCACCAAAGCAAGACCACCAAAAACCAACCTATCCAAAGGAGAATATAAAGCTCTGTAAGAAATGAAGAAAAACAAAAAAAAGTAATCACCAAAGCAGATAAGGGAAATGCCACTGTGGTTCTCAACCAAACCGATCGCACAGGTAAACTTAATGCTTTATTGTTAGATCAGGCTACCTACCTCCTTATTGAGTATAATCCCACCAGCTCCCAAAGGCTCCTTAAGAGGGTCACTTCTTGGCCTGTGGAAGTTACCAACAAACTAAAACCTTTTAACTCTAGATCCCCCCCCCCTTTCTGAATATATGGACTTCCAAAAATACATAAACAAAATGTGCCATTACATCCCATAGTGGATAGCATTGATTCCCCAACATACAAATTAGCCAAACATTTAGCAGCACTATACTGGCAATACACCATCACACATAAAACACTCAGCCAACTTCAAAGCCAGTATAGAAAACCTTTCACTCCAACATTCTGACATAATGGTCAGTTTTGATGTCTCCTCCCTATTCACAAATGTCCCACTGAAGGAAACCTTAGAACTCATCCAAGTTAAATTTCCTGATATCTCAGCCTTATTTCAGTTCACAATGAACTCAGGCTATTTCTTTTGGCAAGGAAAATTCTACAACTTGATGATGTGTTTGCTATTTGGTCACATGGCTCAGAAACACTCCACTCCTTCTTAACACACTTAAACAACCAACACCCCAGAATCTAGTTCACCCTGGAAAAAGAGGAAAACAACAGTCTCCTTTTCCTAGACACTAATCCAGTGGTTCTCAAAGGGTGCCCCTAGAAGATTTCCGGGTGCGCCCTGTGGTATTCCAGAGAAATATGTGTCCAGATATAAAAATAAATATAGTAACTCTATTATACCTTTTCATTACGGATATATCGCTCTTTTTGTCAACACATCATTATTATGTTAATTAACAGCAGTTTTTCTTGCAAAGAGAACAAGAATATGGTTTATTCTTATTGTGTATATTACTTATTTTAAAAGTGTTGGAAGTGGATGTTATGTGCATATTACTTATTTTCAGATAAATACACCCAAATAAAATGGATAGATTTCTCAAAAAGAAGCGTGATATTGAAGAATCAGATTCTGGAAGTGAGCAAAAGTTAAGTGCAAATAAGAAAGCAAAATCACGGCCTACTTGCAAATATAATGAAAGTTATTTAAGCTTTGGTTTCACTTGGACCGGAAGTGAAGTTCATCCTTTGCTGCTATGTTTAGTATGTGGATGTAAAATGGCAAATGAATCATTGCTTCCTAGTAAATTGAGTAAACATTTTAAAACTATACACTCTAATTTACAAGATAAATCTAAGTTTTTTCAAGAGATTGTCTGAACAGCAAACAAAAGCGGCAAATTCTTTTAAAAAAAAGTATGATGACTGTTTCTGATAAAGCTGAAATCACTTCTTATCAAGTCTCAGAACTGATAGCAAAAAATATGAAAGATCATACTTTAGGTGAGTCACTTATTTTGTCTGCATGCAAAAAAATGGTCATGACAATGCTAGGAAATGAAGCAGCAATGAAAATAAGCAAGATTCCTCTGTCCAACGATACAGTTCACAGGCGTATTATAGAAATGTCTTCTGATATCGAGAAAAATGTATGCAGTAATAAACTTGAGTATTCAAATTTTGCGTTGCAAGTTGATGAATCAACAGACATTACCAACAAGGTGCAACTCTTAGCATTCGTCCGTTTTATTAATGAAGATCAAATAGTAAATCAGTTTCTTTTTTGCAAAGAATTAAGTGTGTCTACAAAAGGAGAGGACGTTTTTAACATTTTGAATAGCTATCTTGATAAATGGCAGTTAACATGGAAGTCGTGTGTAGGCATTTGTACAGATGGAGCCCCTTTCATAGTAGGCTGTGTTAAGGGCCTACATCTTTTGTAAAAAAACAAAATGAGAATGTTATCGTAACTCACTGCTTTCTTCATAGGGAGGCCTTGATGGCAAAAACATTGGGAGAAAAATTAAAAGAAGTTTTAGATCAAGTTGTTCAGATGGTAAACTTTATTAAAACAAGACCTGTCAAATTGCGTTTATTTGAAAAGCTTTGTATCAATATGGATTCACAACACAGACTGCTGCTTTTACACACTGAGGTGAGGTTGCTGTCAAGGGGGAAAGTACTTACCCGTGTACGTGAGCTACGACAAGAACTTCTTGCATTTTTTGAAGAGATGAAACAATTACATTTTTGTAACCTCCTTTGGCGCGAATTTTGGATTGCCAGGTTACAATATTTGGCCGATATATTTCAGCAGCTCAGTATTTTGAATACTAGCATGCAATGGAAAGAAGAAAATATTCTCACATCCACTGACAAAATGAAAGCATTTCAGAGAAAACTACAGATTTGGAAAAGAAAAGCTGTTGAAGGTAATTTGGAAATGTTTCCATTGGTAAGTAACACTTGCATAAATGAAACACTTCCAATAATAGTTGAACATTTAACAAGTTTAGAAGAAAAATTGAGTTCTTATTTTCCATCACTTAACACTGAACAATATGATTGGATTAGAAACCCATTTATGGAAACTACAAGTGATTTTGGTTTAACATTAACAGAGGAAGAAGAAGAATTGGCAGCTATATCCACTGATCATGGATTGATGATTAAACATAAGGAATTGTCTCTTGAAGCCTTTTGGATTTCTATAAAAGAAGAATATGTGTCAATATCTAAAACGGCTTTTGAACATTTTACTCCAATTTTCAACATCATATTTATGTGAATTAGGATTTTCTACCCTCGCCACAATTAAGTGTAAAAAGAGAGGAACTCTTCAATGTATTGACGAGGAAATGAGAGTTTGCCTTTCAAATATATGCCCAAACATTGAAGCAATCGCTAGGACACATCAGACTCATGTTTGTCATAAACACAAGAATGAATAAACTTAAGGTATGTTTCATTTTATTTTTTTTTATCGCATTATTTTTTTTCTGTAATATTTGACTTAATTATTATAACATATTTCTCAGAAATTTGTATATAGTGCGCCTACAATTATTTGTAGGATTTTAAATGCATCCCAACTTCAAAAAGTTTGAGAACCACTGCTCTAATCACTTGCCAGCTTGATGGAGCCTTGGTTTTCTCTATTTACAGAAAACCCACCCATATAAGCAGATACATTCACCTCTCCCCCCCCCCCCCCTCACAACAATATGGGGCTATAAAAACAGTATATAACAGGGAAAAATTAATCTGTTCAGATGACAGTGCCCTAACCACTGAATTAAACCACATCCTTAGCCAATGGCTACAATCCCAAAAAATATTAAAACAAGTTAACCACAACCCCTCCCTTCATAACAGAGATTACACTAAATCCATCACCATCCCCTATATCCAGACACCTCTGAAAAGTTAACCAAAATCTTTAAAAAGTATGACCAGACTTGTTACAAACCATATAAAAAAATTGGCGTCCCTTATCTGCTCCAAAGACCAACCACTTCCCCTAGATCAGGGGTCGGCAAACTTTTGAGACGAAAGAGCCAAACCTGTCCCTCACAACAATTTAAAAATTATTCAAGAGCCATAAATATATTTTTACAAATAAGGAAAATTTAAAATAATATTATAGTAAATTTATAGCAATATATAATAAGTTATAATATTAATTATATCTTTATTAAATGAAGAAAAAATCGCACAAAAAATTGCTCTCATTGGTTTTAATCAGTGTGTACAATGAGCTTGCATTTCCTTAGAAAGTTTCTGTATGTCTGGTTTGTAACTAGTTGTTTTTAATTTAAGGCACGATTCCAAGTTGGCATCAGTAATTTGGTTCTTCAATTTACATTTAATGAAATTCATGTTAGAAAACGATTGCTCACATAAATATGTAGACCCGAGGATACTGAGAACACCAAACGCAAATTTTTTCAACTCATGATGTGAGTCCGGAAGACTATTCCAAGTATTCAAAATCATTGAGTCTGTCTTCTAGTTCTTTTATAGCAGGCTACTTGCACTGTGAAATCAGATTGCATTTTTCTTTTTCCGGTTCTTCTATTTCAGTACCAAGACATACAAATTTTGAGCACCATAAGTCTTTGCTTGTCAAGTCCAGCAATTGTATTTCAACATTAGCTATGTCAATATCAAACGGAGAAAAATTTTGGTAATAAAAAAGCTTTTATTACCAAATCCTCTCAATGCCAATTCCTTCACATTGGCATTGAGAGGATTTGTAATAAAAGCTAGAGTTGCTTTATTATTTCTGATTTCCTGAAACCTTTGAAGAAAAGATTCTCTCATGTTTAAAACTGCTTCTTGAAATAATCTTTGTAAATAAGGAATTGTTTTCTTGTTGATATTGAGACAAGTTTGGGAAATCAACTAAAGTTCCCCTGTCTAAATCTTCAGCAAACAGAATCAGTTTCTTTTCAAACGAAATAACTTCCTCTAGCATTGAAAAAGCAGTATTCCCCCTTGCCTTGTAATTTACGATTGAGCTGATTCAGTTGTGATGTAACGTCCACCATAAAGTACAATTTTTGCAACCACTGATCTCATGTTAATTCTGGATATTGAACATCCTTGTTGTCGAGGAATAGTTTGATTTCATTTATGCAAGATGCAAAACGCTTTAACATGTGTCGCCTCTGGAAAGCCATTGAACCCTGTTGTACTGGAGAAGATCTGAATACTCGCTCTCCATTTCACTTAGCAACTCTTTAATTGTCAATGGTTAAGTCCCCTTGCTACAATGGTGTTGGTAATCTTAATTACCAATTCCATAATTTTACCAATTTCTTCTGTAAATGTTTGTGCACAAAGTGCTTCCTGGTGGAGTATACAATGAAAAATAATCACTTCATGATTAATTTTTCCTTATAAAATTAAAACAAAACTCTTTTTCTCTCCCATCATACTTTTGCACCATCGGTTGCAATTGACACAATTTTATTGAGTGGGATATGATTTTTTTCCATGCATTCAAGGACGGCATTTGCTATGTCCTCTCCATGCGTTTGGCCCTTGAGTGGCAATAATCCCAGAAGTTCTTCTCTCGGACCCTCAGATGATACATACCGCACAAAAAGGGAAACTTGAGCTGTGTCCTTGATGTCGCAAGACTCATCTACTGCAATTGATAAAGCTGAAGCTAATTTAACATCTTCGACTTGTTGGTTGGTCATGTTTGAGGACATTGTGACTGTCCTATCTGCTACTGTTTTGGCAGATAACAGTAGGCTTTTAATTTTATTTAAAATCTCTGCTTTGTTTTTGAAATCCCGAAAAAGTTCTTCGGATGCATTAACAAAACATTTTATGTATTCACCATCTGTGAATGGTTTTCCTCTCTTAGCGATCTCCTGACTCACTACGAAGCTTGCAATATTAACATCATTGGCAGACTCTCTCCAATAATTAAATACAGAACTTGATTTTTCAACATTTTTCTGAAGTTCTTCAACTGCTCTCTTTCTCGTGTCACTGACAGGATATTTTCTAGCAAATGTGGCATGTTTTGTCGTGAAGTGTCTCTCCAAATTTGACTTTTTTGTGTGCGCCAGTTTTTCTTGGCAAATAAGACAAGTTGGAAGGCCATCTGAGTTTGAGATGAATGTGAAAGATTCAGTTTTAAAGCCATGATGCTCATCTGTTGTTTTTCTTAGTTTTTTCTTCATAGCCATTTTGAAAAGCGCCCTAAACAATATATTTTATTTAATACGTTATATAAGTACATTATATAAAAAGAAAATAAAAAGAGCTAAATGATTATTCAAAATAATAAATGACAATAATTCGAAAATATAATAAAAATAAATCTCACCAGTAACACATTTTATTGTAACAATTGCATGTGAAATAAAACATGGTGTGGTATGTCGCGATCGTAATAAATATAATAAAACCAATATTATATATATATATATATGTATATGTATATATATGTATATGACTACTACTATTAACTCGGGGTTGGGATATGTTCATTTTAATATAAACTGACTAAAAATCCGAGAATTATAACAAAGAAACTTATTTGAAAACACAACATGTTTCGTCGAGATTGACTTCATCAGGCATTAAGAACATAGAAAGCTATTAAAAGACACTGAAAAAACATTGAGACACTCTAAAGCTATACAATTATAAAGCTATAACATTCGACTGTAAATTACAGTTATTATGAACTTGAGCTATAGTCCGTGTTAAAGTTCTATTGTTGTACACTTGTACATGATTTCGAGTATCTGATAGTAGAGCTGAAAGAGTCAGGCAAATTATAGCTGAGATTATTGTTCATACGAAGAGGGTCCAAGGTGATTTCTTTTGACTCGACAATGCGGCATTCTACCTCATCGTGGCAAATGTGTAGGTTTGAAGTTGTTGTTCAATTTACTTCATGTTGGCAGCTTTCGTTGTTCATGTTTATTGAAAACAGGACATGGCCTGATAGGGTAGTAGCTCTGGTTCTCTTGTAAGCAATGTCTCTCTGGTGTTCCTCGAGACATAGGAGGATAGATTTCTCTGTTTGGCCATAGTAAGGGTTTCCGCACTCACATATGACCTTGTATACACCTGGGAATTGTAGAAGTGTGTGTGTGTATATATATATATATATATATATATGTATATATATATATGTATATATATATATATATATATATACATATATATATATATATATATATGTATGTATATATATACATACATACATACATACATACGCACGCACACACAGCAATTCCACGATTAGTGCGCCTAATGTGTTCTTTAAAAAACAGGCACATTAATCGAAAATGCACCAATTGAGTATAATAACCTATGGAAAAAAGTATAATTTGTTCCTCAAATGTCTTTTTTTACCCTTGATTTTTTTTATAAAAGAATTAGGGTATGTCTCGGGGCCTAGTTAAAGGAAAGCTATGAAACTGAAATACAATAAAACATATTCAAAATATAAATCTATTATTCTGACTGGCATTCTGTTTCTTTTTTTCCAAACAACTGCCTCTTCTGCAAATTTTCCTGCTTGTCTCTCTTCACAAGGGCCAGTCTCTAAGCATTGCTACTTAAAAGTTTCGGTTGCACGAAAATATTTTAAATTTGTTTCTGTGAAATCTCTTTGGGCTTGTCAGTGATTAAATTTTCTTCATATTCTTCAGGATCTTCCTGCTGTGCATCTAAATTTAGCAGGTCGGAATCACTCAGTTTTTCAGAATGAGATTTAATTAACTTAGATTCATTTGAAAAGCCTCTAAAATCATTTGTACAATGTGGTAGAATGTGCCTTCCAAATGGATTGCATATTGCTAGCAGTAATTTCATTCGACTTTGCGACTTTATAACCAGGCTGAGGTTTCTCTGATTTGGCCAGAAAAGTCTTGGAAGGCATTGGCTTCCAAAAAGAAGGCCAGTTTCATTGACATTAAATATTTGTTGGTCACAATAGCCCTCTTCTTATACAATTTTCTTCAAATCTCTGGATAATTTGCGGCCACTCCTTATCGGCACTTGCAGCTTCGCCTGTGATTAGAACATTATGTAGGCTATTTCTCAAACCACCCAACACTAACGTGGAATTCTTCTTTTCCATTATTGATAGCCCTTTCTTTCAAGGTTGCAAAGAGACTTAATGCTTTTGATTTAATAAAGACTAAAGTCAGTTCTTAGCATGATCCGTTTTTGGTTACAATCTTCGATCTATGTAGAAAGAAGTCTTTCTAATGCAATTGTTATGATACTTTGATTTTGAGTGCATGCACGGTGAACTTGAATCAGCCTTACATTTCTTGTTGTATTCAGCAGCTTTGTTTAAAATTGCTCTTATAGTTGATTCACCCATTTTTGTGTCCTTGTCTTATCTTTGCTCTAGGCCTTGTTCACTTTCTTCATTATTTCAAGTTTTTCTTCCAATGAGATTACTTTTCGAATCATTTTCACACTTTTTTTTTTGGTCACTGATTCTTTTACTCATGATTAAAGGTTGGGAAAATACTTTAAAATAATAAAAAAAAATGTAGAGAAAATAATTGCAAAGGAGATACGAGGTATGATCAGGAAAATGCTGTGTAATTAGCAGATGACATAAATTTTGAACATTAATTTGGAACATTACATGGTAAAAATTTGGAACATTACTTGGTAGTATGCCATTAAAAATAACTTTGTAAAATGTTTTAAATCAGTAACTAAATTATTTCATTCTGGTGAGTGATTTTTTAAAATAGTCAGCCATAAAAAATGTATAGATAGAAAATTTTTAAAATAGGTAACATTTATTTTTAAGATGTATATAGGCGCACTAATCGAATTTCGGTATCGAAATTCACTAATCAAAAACGCACTAATCGGGGGCGCATTAATTGAGGATCAGTTGCGTCGTGTGCTCATTTCGATTGGGTGTTTGTCATGTGGATTATGCAACTTGCGCTACAAATTTCACGTTAATTTGACTGTACGCATGGGCATGTGTGTGCGCTGAAAATTTTCCACGGCGGGGAAGCTTGAAGACAAATAATTACTGTATTTTCTGGTGTATAAGACACACTTTTTTACCTTAAAAATTCATCTTAAAAATGGGGTGCGTCTTATATAATGAAGTTAAGATCGTTTCCTCTTTTCAAAATCCCTTTTATGTTCCAAGATCTTTGTAAGCGGTTAATGATGCAATCAAATTGATGCGTGACCTTCACGTGACTTCTAGTGCATCATTGGCTAAGAAAGGGGAGTCCCTATTCAAATTTCATAATATCTTATCCGAGTAATCAGTTACCAATGTTTATCAGTATTGAGTTGACGTGTTGAGATATTTTGTGTTCAGTTTGATATTTCCCCGTAGATTTTAGTGATGGAAAAAAACAGGTGATATTCATATACTTCAAGTTACAAATTGCAGGTTGTAAAATATGCGGAAGAACATGGGAATAGGAAGCTGAAAGACATTTTGGACCTCTGCCTACAGAAAAAATGATTAGAACTTGGCGTGGTCAGAAGGAGATTTTGTACAATTTGCATAATGAAAAGCGCACGGAACGTGGAAAAATTGCGAAGTGGCCAGAACTAGAGACTGAAGTTTTGAAATGGGTGCAAGAAAATCGACAAAATGGCATTGCCATTTCAACAAAAATGATTCATACACATGCAGTCAAAGTAGCCTGTGAGCGTAACATTGAAGATTTTAAAGGTGGTGCGTCATGGTGTTAACGTTTCATGAAACGCAGTGGACTTTGTATGCATACAAAAACAAAAATCAGTCAAAAAATGCCAAAAGAATATGAAGACAAAATTATTTCTTTTCATAAATATGTGATTCAACATCGAAAAAATTACAATTTTGAAATGGGAGAGATAACCAATATGGATGAAACGCACCTAACCTTTGATGTTCCCTCAAATAGAACTGTAGCTGAGAAAGGTGAGAAAAGCATTACTAAAGTTTAGGTTTTTTCCAGAAAATTGTATTAAATTTCTTGGGTGCATCTTATACATAGGAGCGTCTTATACACCGGAAAATACGGTACATCAATAAACGTCTTTTAGCTTTTTTTGATGTAATTGTTTGTTCATGTGAACTATAAATACATTGTGGTCATTTGGCATCGATACAATAAAAATACAATAAGAATACAATAAAAGTACTTGTTTTTCTTGCATCTGCAGTATAATGGCTGTATGCAAAACGTTTTAACGTCCTTTTTCGTAAAGTAAAATCAGGGGTGCAAGTGAGTTATATGGGAGGGCAAGTTATATTCGGCAGTAAGCATTTCGCTGACAAGTTGACATCTTTCTGCTGCTTCCCCTGCTCAGCTGACTCTATGGTGAGTTACAATGATAAATATTTTTCTCATTACAGTTTTTTTTTTTTCAAACCAACATCATTAAAATCAATTTAATAATACAATAATCAATTTTATACTGAATAATATTATAAATTTATATATAAATAAATATAAATAAAATAAATAATTATTTATAAATTTGAATTTGAATTCTTTGAATCTGCATCTGCACTCAGGAATCAACCTAATTTAAACAAATTAGGTTGATTTCTGGTTGCATTAAACTTCCCAAAATTTGGGAAACTTGAATGATCAGAGATCCCTCTTTACATCCCAGGCCACCTGCAAATGCCCATAGAGGGCGCACTACCTAGATAGGATTTTAGTTTCACTTTGTATTGTATTTGTGTGTGTTGTTACAAAAAGTTTTTGTAATCCCCGAAGATGTCTCTGTGACGGAGACGAAATATTGGAAATATTAAAATTAGTTTTAATCCTTTCTCAGTGTTGTTAATATTCCATTAAACCTCTAACATAAATTATTTATAAAATATTATATATATATATATATTATAAATTTATAAATAAATAAATAAAGTTACATTAATTTTCTATTAATTTTCCCCTATTAAAAGCTGCCTGGCAAGTCAGCAACTCGATTTGTAAATTTATGGCATGCACACATAAAAAGGTTTGCCATCCCTGCCCTAGACCTACCTGGGGTATATCAGGTCCTTTGGTGCTTTAAACTGTCCTACTTTGGCCAAACAGGACTACATCCAGTTTCACCAGTACAGCCTCTGGGCTTGCAGACCATGCTCTGGATGCCTGCCACACAATACGTTGGAAGAAAGCCATGTTACTACACCGCAGCAAATTTAAATATGAAAGATTATTCATGGAATCAGCCTCAGCTCTGAAAAAAACTTTCCAAACCTCAACAAATTTGGGAAGCTTGCATCTTGAGAACTTCAGTCCAACAGCCACAACCCAATATAGCCCTCTGGGGGCACCTTTAGGACTCTAGGAACAACTAGTTTTCTGTCTTCTGTCTTCTCTGCTCCATTTGCTTTTTTGTAGTGCCTGAGTGCATGTGTCATAGTTGTATGTTCCCATCAAAATGGCAATGTGACGTTGCCGAAATATAGGAGGTATTTATTAAAGTTTCTTTTAATTAATATTTCAGTATACATTGTAAATTCCTTAAATAATTTAATAGTCAATAAACAAGTGATGGTCCCACACCAGATGATGAAATTCGTCTTTCTATGCGAAGAAAATCAAACATCTATGCTGGTGATGACATTCAAACCCACATGCTTTTAGTTGCAGAGCAGATACATTAATCACTTGGCCATATAAGCTAATCAAATATGATTGAATTAATCTTTAGCTCATTAGGAATTGTGCTTATGTTGAAACTCAAGTTGAATAAGAAAGTCATATATATTGCTGTTTTTTTTTTGCACATGTAGGAAGGAGGAGTACTTGGGATGACTTTCCAAAATTGAAAAAGTCTAAAGTCTGCTTGTTTTTGTTGTTGTTTGGATTGTGAATGTGAGGTTCACAACTTTCTATATAAAGAAAGTTGTGAGGTTCACAACTTTCTTTATATAATTTTTCAAGATTATAACTTTTGTATAGGACTTGAGTTTGGCTCCAGTGAATTCTGTGCCTAGTGGATAAGACACGGCTAGCTAAACCAGACTTATCAGACTCTTGAAATAGAATATACTTGATGTTCTTTTACATGTTCCTGTCATAAATACTCTTGCAACTTTTACACATACTTGTGCTGCCCACAGAATTGCATGAATCCAGTTCTGTTTGTGGTGCTGTGTACATCCAACATTTGCATGTTATCAGTAGAAAAAGTTGTCTAGCTGTATGGGTTAACATGCAGTGGGAAGATTATGAGAACCATATAGCTATAATAGCACTTCACAAGGTTGGAATGCAGCTACCTGTTATTTTCAACACATTAAAAACACTTGGGATCAGTAGAATGATTGTGTATCAGACTATTAACCATTATAACAATACAGAAGATGTATCTTATAACGATACAGAAAACTTGGTCTGCCTGCGTCCTAACACAGTGTGGTCAAACTGTTCTTTGGCAGCGAGATACATCTTCTGTATCATTATAACTACTGATCCCAAGTGTTTTCACTTGTTTTATTGAAGTGTTTCAATGAAACACTTCAATTTCAAGTGTTTCATTAAGAGTCATTTATGACAAGAACATGTCACTTTGTTTCATGCTAGGAAGTCAACCTTCTAACAGAACTCACCCCTGCACGCAAGTCAAGGACCACACAACGGTGGTTGGAGGCAAATGTGCCTGACTATATATCATAATCTGATTGGCCATCTGGAAGTCCCAATCTGAATCTGTTGGACTTCATATTGTGGTCGTAGCTTGAGAGAGTAAGCCTGCAAGAAACAACATCCCAGCATCACCAGCCTGAAGGTGGATTTGGAGTGAGCAGTGTTGTGCAGCATTTCCGTTGGATGTTGTTCATGCTGCCATCAATATGTGGTCTCACAGACTTCGGGCATGTGTGAAGGCAAATGGGGGACATTTCGAACATTGAGTGCTGCTATATGCATGTTATACATGTGGTTTGTATGTGCTGAAAACCGTAAATGAAAGTACTGCTAGATTGAAGGTTTATGCACTGTTCAAGTTGTAACAGTATTTGTTATTACAGGCAGAATGACTCATCTGCTTGTAATGACAAAGGCTTTGTGAACAAGGGATCCTATAAACTCCAGAATAAGAGAGAGAAAGATATATATATATATATATTTTTTTTTGAGATTTTTGGAATTTAGTTTAAATTCCTTCTTAGCCTCTCCAGATTCCTTCACTTCTTCCTTAGAATCTTGTGTGGGACAAGAGGCACTAATGTCTCATTGTCCAGTTCTCCCATTCTGATATTTATCTACATCACTCTTCTTGATATTGCTGCCATTCAAGAAGATTATCATTGTATTTACTGTTGATATTCCTTCAATTTGATAATTATTGTCTAAATATAGCATCTTGTATTTGTTGCTTAGAAAGAGTTTGCCTGTTTTTGCTTACTTTGTTTCAGTAACATGTATTATATCAATCTTGTACTTATCTAATTCTTCTGCTAGTTCCATTTCTTTTTCATTAATGCTTCTTATGAATTTTCAGCTCTGTTAATGTTGAATTGGGATTTGTTCCAGTAGCTGACTTTTTACTGTTCACTGACAAAAGCAACAGGGGACCTCATTTAAGCATCCCAGCTGGCATGAAATTCTCTCATATTGTACCATCATTTTGCATTATGGTTTAATCCAGTAAGAATACAATTATGTTGGCTAAATTTCAAATTGCCAGCCCATCCTCATTCATTCAGTATCCAAGTAGATACCTAACAGAGTGCGCCAGAAGGAAAGAATTGGATGTTAGGCTAGAAGCCCTGGTCTGTTCTCTGCTTTTCTTAAAAGGCTACATGGAGGTGTTCTCCCAGTTATCCAGCTTTGATCCTTAATCACTCCTTAAAAACAATATTTTAATATGTGAAATTATAAGCTTCATTATTAATAACATAAATCAGTTTTTTAGATAACTCAAATTTTACTTAATGTTTTGTTTTATAGATAATGCAGTTTTATGTATATTACTCTTATGTCTTCTCTATGCTATTTTTTAATTATACTTAAAAATAAGGAATACAGTCAGTCCTTGACTTGTGACTGGATTCTTTTTTTGACAATCTGGTTGTAAGTGGAAATCACTATATGAATTACAAGGATGTGTCAACAGTTAACATGCCAGAATGCTAAAATGTATAGGTCTGTTTTGTTATATTTTTTAGCTAATTTTACTCTTTGTTTATACTGTATAATTTGTAATTTAAATTTATAATTTAAATTATAATATATTTATAATTAATAATTTTATTATAAATTTATAATATAATCTAAAATCAGCAGGAAACAGGTGAGGTGACAGCAGGAGTTAGTTTCTTAAAAATTTGTATGTTATGTTCAACTTAGTTTCATAGTTAATTATTAGTTGTATCCTTCTCTAATACTAGTTGTATCCTTCTCTCTACTTTGCTAAATCTTTCCATGTTGGGATCTGGTTAATTTTCTCAAACAAAATAACTGAGCTGCCTTTATTAACATAGGCAAAAACCTCTGTCAATTTTTTTTTTTTTTTTTGCTCAAAACGTTTTTGTGGACTCACTTTTTGTATGAGAGTGCTTCTTCACAGCTTCTGACAAATGCTCTACGTAATCTTCCAACTTCCAACTCTTCTCACTAACACCACCAGTCTCCAATCTCTTATAAGACTTTGTCAAATACTGTGAATGTATATGAATATATATTCAGCAGCTTCTTTCATATGCCATTCATACACTCTGCTGTGACATCACTTCACTACATGCTGACCTGCAAGTTATTATATTCTTTCCAAAAGACAGTTTTCTTCATCTCAGTAGCAGCAAGAGTCTGAGCAAAATCATTTTTCATGGTTTCAGAAGTGAGGTGATATTTAGTGAACATGTTAATGGAATGGCTGTCATATAGTACAAGTCATATATCACACATGCTGTGACTTGAGGGCTGACTGTACAGTACTAAAAAATTGACAAAATTTGGTTATTCTGCTGCAAAATCTCTCATGTAATTATTTTTTACCTGTTACATAATTCCATTTTCTGAAATTTTATATATGGTATTGATGATCAGACCTTGACAAACAATTCTAGTAGTATTGAAAGTGAATCTAAGTATAACAGTTGATTTTCTTTTTCTCTTTCATATTTAGGAGTATATAAAATTCAAACTAGAAGACAGATCTGACCAAGAAAGATACTTAAAAACCTTTTATGATCTTTATGCAAAGTATGTAAAATTTATTATTCAAGTTATATACCCTTACAGTGATTATTGTAATTTTAAATATGATATGTGGTTATTAGTAAAATGTTTGCAAATTGTAGATATTTTTTAAAAGTAAATTACATAATTCAGTCCGATTCAGAATAGCTGTATGTTTAGTTGATTTGCATTCCAAAACTTTAACATCTATTCAATTGCCAGCTTGAGGGAAGAAGATATTCTGACTTAAGGAGTTAGATTGAAACATTGGATGCCCTCACTGGTCAGTAATATCATTATCTTCTCCCATCTTCAATTAACTTGCTTCAATAGCCAGTCGTGGCTAAGTAACTTGGGGTATTCATAAATCTAATTTATTAATTTGTGATGATTAAACATTGCTGCATCTGTTATGGTGTTTTCTGGGCATTTTACCTGTTCTGAAGGACAACTAACGAAATTTCCAAGAGGAAAATTACCTCAGTAATGCTACCTGCCAACTCACCTTTAGTTAAGTTTCTCCCATTAGAGACAGGATTAGTTAGCTTTCAAGAATATGCAAGCAGATCAGAAGATTGTATGGTCATTTAAACAGAATGTTGGAAGAAAGATTAAAAACCTCTATTTTTTACTAGGATGGCATTTAAAAGATGCAGAGAATGTCAAAATCTCTAGGTGGATTGATGAAGATGGTTGGTGCCTTGCAAGACTGAAATTCAAGATCTGCCTGTTGGTGTTCTGATAAATAGCAGATTAATTGAAAGAAAACTGTTTACAGGAAGCTAGCAGCAATAATGTAAACTGAGTGGAAGGATTTTTTCAACTCAGTAAAGAAGGCAGCTTAATATAAAGGAAAACAGTTTGCTGTTTTTGCATCTTGAAAAAAAAAAAAGAAAAAAAGTAGGAAGTGAATACTACAGATAGAAATGTTTGGGAAAATTTAAAGAAATGAGCAAAACTAATAAATGTAAGTGCCTGCTGCATTTCTGTTCAGGACATGTTCTTGTCATTACTATCACAATGTTCCAACATAAGGATTGCACAGATTCATATGGAGAGAAGATAAAAAATAAGTCTTGTTGAAGATGTTATTATTGTGTATAGTAGTGATATCTTCACACTAGTTCAGGATATAAGAGTAACAGGGAATTTGAAATAGAAAGTGATCACCATTTAATTTTGTGCAAGATAAAAATGAATGCCATATTGAAAAGAAAAATATATACAAAAATTTTAAAAAGAACTGAACTTTTAGAGGTAAACTGTAGAATTGAACAAATATATTATAGGAGATAAAAATTGAAAGATTTCAAAAACAAGAATAAAAGCTTTACTCACTGGCAAAATTTGTTAAACACTGATTGATTCAGCCAGGGAATCATGTTCTAAGTTGTTTGCAAAGTTAAAAAAAAAAAAAAAAAATGGACTCAAGAAGTTAAAAGGCAATCCTTTTAAAGAAATAAGCATATTGAAAGTCCCTAGCAATAAATCAATAGGATCTCATGAGAGAATACAGAGAAAAATGAAAAAATATCAAGCTGTGTATAGAAGTAGATAGAAGTTATGAGAAGACTTTGATAACATTTCAAAATATGAAGATGGCAAAATGTTCTGGAAGCTATTGAAAAAACAAATGAAAGAAAAAGAGTACTGTAGAAGAAAAGTACTTGATGTTTTTGTCTGTTTTTTATGTGCTGCTAGTCCTTCATTATTCAGAATGCTGATCAGACGAAAAGATAAAATTCCAAATGATTTCAGTAGAATTATGAGTGCCCATCTATAAGAAATGAAATAAAGCTAGATGTAAGAATTAGAGTAATTTACCAGCTGAGCATTACAAGTAAGATTTACAAGCATGCTTCAAAAGAGGCTAAGAAAATTTGTAGAAGAGAAACTGGGAGAAGAACCAGTTGTCAGACCCAATAGAGGTGGTCAGGATCAGATTTTTACATCAAGATATAGGTGAAAAATCATGGGAATGTAACAGGAATTTTTTTTTGTGTTGTAGATCTGAAAAGGGTTATGGCAAGGTTCCAAGGGAGATGCTGTTCAAAACAAAGTTATAGGAATAAATGGGACAACATATATATATATACACGTAGGCTGTTCAATAAGTAATAAGACTATATTTATACAGAATACATTAAAGGTAATCTGTTTTCTGTATAAATATAAAGGTAATCTGTTTTCTGTATATTTATACAGAAAACAGATTACCTTTAATTGTCATCATTTACATGGTCTTTTTCGAAGTAACTACCGTGAGACGCGATGCATTTGTCCCAACATTGCATCCACTTCTTAAACACATGTGAAAGTCTGTTTTTTGAGAGTTCTTTCAAAACTGCCTCCTCAGCTTTTACACATGCTTTGTTGCTTTCGAAATGGCAGCCTCTTAGTGGTTTTTAGAGCTGAGGAAACAGCCAGCACTCGCACGGTGCGAGATCAGGACTGTATGGAGGGTGTGGTAGGATATCTATGTTGTTCTTCTGCAAAACTTCCACTACACAACCAGCAATATGTGGCCTTGCATTATCGTGGTGCAATAAGAAGCCATTCTTCAGCAATGGACGCTTCCTTTTGACATGCTGTACCATTGTCCGTAAAACATCTGCATAGTATGAGCCGTTTACAGTACTCCCGGGTTCTACAGCATGTTGGTAAACAATGCCTTCATAGTCAAAAAAACATTATGGTCATAACTTTACCAGCCGATTTTACAGTTTTTGCTTTCTTGGGGATAGGTGAAGACGGATGCTTCCATTTACTGCTTTGTTGTTTCATTTTAGGGTCATAGTGATACAAGCAGTGTCTGATGCCGATTTTTGCAAACGCACACAAAATTTAATCGCATAACACTGTTCCAAGGACGCTTCCATTTCAATGACTGGTTGCGGCTCGTAGGCGTGCCGAAACAAGCTTGCGTTTAGTCATGTGACACTCTGGCACATCAGCCCGTATACGCCATCTAGCAACCTCCTTTGTTAATGCAGACAGCAACATTTCTTTATTCCACAGAAATTAATATTGTGATGAGTGGTTTCGTGACAGTAAAATTAGTCTTATTACTTATTGAACAGCCCTTGTGTGTGTGTGTGTATGTATATATATATATATATATATATATATATATATATATATAGCAGCTATACTTAATTTGTAATCAGCAGTTAAGTTGAAGGAAGTACAGTAAGAAGGTTTAATGTGGAATCGAGTATAAGACAAGGATGCATGATTTTTTAACCCACACATATAAGATACAAGGACCTTTTAGCACATCAATGCCATGTGTGGTACCGATGTATTTTGTTAATGAGAAAGAAGAAATCCATTGACATTTTTCTTGAAGAGCTGGAGGTTGTAGTTGTTGGGAAACACATTTTGAGGAAGGCTGTTCTGGAGGACAGTGCTATATGGAATAAATGGGAAAGAGAAGAAGCAGGGTTGATGTATTAAAACAAGAGCAGACTCAACAGAACGCAGGGGAATGATGCTTGCCAGTTCACTCAAGTAGCGACCATGGAAGTACCTGTAAGAGAGAGACAGCTGAAACAATGTTTGTGAGATCAAGGTTAAAGTGAGTATGAGGGGAAGGGTCATCTATGAGCTGAATTACTCTGCTCTGGATAACATCAAGAATGTTTAGGGAGGTTTTTTTAGTTCACCATCTCAAATGTGTGAATAGTATTCTTAAGACAAGCAAGTGTGGGATTTGTATGCATGTAAAATAGTATCTCGAATAGAAAAGAGTACCGAGTTTTTTTATAGGCTGAGGAATTTATTCATGTGATGAGTTTATGCCAGGAGAGGCTGGAGGTAAACATCAGTCCTGTCTGGTAATTTGTGTATTACTTGAGAGTAAGAGAAAAGGCAAGAGTACATTTTTATGGTATTGGAGGTGACCAATTTGTCCTTGCCCTACTAAAAGATGGTATGGAGATTAGTGGCCAAGACATTGGTTGCAGATGGTCTCTACTCTTAGTCATCTGAGACTTGTGATCTGTTAGAAGAGTAGGATGAATGCAGTGTACTATCATCTGTAAAACTGCAGTTAGGATTGGTGGTGATTGAGAGTAGGTTATATATGTATAGGAGAAAGATGGGAGGTGATAGATGGGTCTCTGAGACATGTATTGGTAGGAAAGCTCAAAACAAGAGTTCTGTCTGCTATGAGACATGCAGTGAATAGCCAGAGAGAAATCTAGCTATCTAGTTACAGAGGGCAGGCAAATCGAATGAAGGTATTTTGTTAAGCAAGCCTCGATGCTAAACATGACCAAAAGCCCTGAAGATATTTAGGGAGCTGGCACATGTTTCTGTGACCTTTTTCACCAGATGATGATCATCTCTCACCTATTAGGTCTAGTTGGCATTTCCTCCATCTAGGAAAGTATCCTTTTGCAGTGAGAATTCTCACTGGGTTTTTCAGAGTCTTTTGTGGAAATACGCAACATCACGGAAAGGTGGTATTGACTTGACAGACAGAGAGAGGGGCTGTATATTGCACATTGGCTCCCCATGTCTCTTATTTATCATCTACAAGGATCACATTTTGAAGGAGAGTGGCATTAAACATAATATCAAAATGGGAATAATCAGCTTAGCTGTTTACTTTGTTTGATGTGTTCCCTATTTACAGAAGCCTCATAATATAATCCTGATGTTCCTTCCAAATGTATTTTGAACAGACCAACCTGTCTGCACAAAATTTCTTTTTTTTTTTAAATTATTTTCAGAAAAATTTTGAGAACATGACTCATTAGACTGATCATTCTATAGTCATTACAAGTGTTTTGCATTTACTTTTTTAGATAGCATGATGAAGTTAACTAACCAGTCTTGAGGGATTATGCCTGTATCGTAGATCTTATTAAATAGCTTTATTAATTTAGTAATGTTGTCATCTTCTAATAACATTACTATTTCTGCTGATATTCTATCAGACCCTAAGGCTTTATCATTTTTAGTTGAGTTCATCACACATTGTACTTCTGATCTTAGAATGCATTGACCTTCTATCTGTTCATAAGTATTTTCTGGGTTCTGTCTGTTATTAGTAAAGAGTTCTACATATTTCACCCATTCTTGTATTTTGTACTTTTCAGATATTATTTTTCCCTTTTTGTTTCAAAGGATACATGGTTGGTTTTTCTTAAATATACCTGAGGTCTCTTTCAGCTTTTTGTGTAGATTAAAACTGTCATGCTTTTCCTGTAGAATTTCTATTTTTTTACATTTTTCATTCATCCAGATTTCTTTTGCTTCTTTGATCTTGCATTTAATAATTTTCTGAACCTCTTTATATTTTGTTGGACTATGATTTTTATATGATCTGCATTGATCCATGAGAGAAAGAATTTCGTCAGTTATCCAATCTTTCTTTTTTACTGCTCTATCAGGACACAAGGTATTGCTACATTTCTCTATGAAGACAGATTTTAATTTGTCCCATGATTCATCGACCCTCATGACGTCATCATTCTTGATAAGTGCTATTTCTTGATTCATATCTTGACTCAATTTGTTTCTTATCTCTGTGTTTTTTAATTTTCCCAAATCAAACCTTTTTTATTGATGTTTCTTAAGTATAGCTTTCAGTCTAAGTTTTAACTCTGTCACCAATAGATTATGATCAGAAGCAGTATCCACACTAGGATACATTTTTGCATCCTATTATGGAACTTCGAAATCATTGATTAATTAGCAAATAATCAATTTGGTTTCTGACTATATGTGCATTATTATCCTGTGGCGATCGCCAAGTATATAGCCTTCATGATGGTAGCTTAGACCATGTGTTTGTGATCATTAGCTCCTCTTCTTGGCAGAATTGAATCAGAGAGTTTCTCTCTCATTTCTTGTTGCCAATTATATCTCCACTTCTACTTTTCCAAACTTTAGCATTGAAATCACCCCTGTCAATGTTAATATCATGTTTCTTTTTGGTTTTCATTAGTTCTTTTAATTGATCATAAAATTCTTTGATCTTATCTTTTCAGCAGTAGAAACGTGAGTTTTGCCTGATCCTAGCCACCTAACTTCACTCCTTCCTAAAATCCCAATTTCAAGTCTTTTCATTTCCTGGATAGCATTTCTTAGCTTACCTGCTTTGTACAGGGTTCTGACATTCCATGTTCCTAGTTTTAGTGAACACACCATTTTTAGCCTGGAGATTCTTTGCATCCCTGTCCCATTTCTGGGACGCTGGGAACTCGGGGCTTTGTGTAGATTTGATCGCCATGGTGGTTAGTCATTGGAATCATTAAAAAATCCATACTGCTATAACATGATGTCATACTGCATTGGGTTTGATTACATTTTACCAAAAACTTGATGTATACAGATCTCAAGTGCTTTTCATCACATTGCTAGCTATGCCATCATAGCATACAGCATGAACTGCATGTGCTCACTATTGTTGATCTTTTTTCTAAAAAAGATTAGTGTTACTGTTAATTTGCTTTTTGTTTAACTGTTTTTTTTTTTATTTCACATTACTGATGAAGTGTATACGATAATGTAGTTAAAACCACAGAGGTTTAAACTTGCTATAATGGGTAAACAAGTGGTCTCCATGTGAAATTTATACCAACCTTAAATGTTTGATGTATTCCCCTATTTACTGAAGTCTCATAATGTAATCCTGATGTTCTTCCAAATGTATTTTGAACAGACCAATCTATCTGCCCATAATAAGAGGGACTGTATGAGCAAGGAATTCTGTAAACTCCTTTAGAGAATATTTATCCTTAGGAGAGCATGGCCAGCCTGGTTGGCTGAGTGGTTAGCGTATTTGCTCTCCAGCCAAGAGACTGTGGGTTTGAATCCCGCCATGAGCATGGATGTTTGCGATTGCCTTGCTAAGTCTGTGCGGAAAGGTCATCTGCAATCCTACCACTTCTTCTATCAGAAGGCTTTACTCCCAAAACTTGGTGGGGTTCAGGAGTGACCATAGGTTTTTATGGATGTCAAATATGAATTTTAAGGAAAGTGTGAGAATGAATGTAGTTTGTAAATTGATCAGGAGACATTAGGGATTAATCTGGCTTAAAAGTCTGGTGAGTTTCCACACACACCTTTTTATATACTAGGGAATAGACTAAAAATTTCCTCCAAATGTGTTTAGGAGTACACCTTCATCTGCATATCACATAGAACTAAGTTTGTAATATCCACTTCTAATATCAGGCCTAGTGCTGCTTTCTTTCATGATGTGATCTATATAGATGATGAATAAGAGTGGAGATAATGTTCATCCTTGCTTACCCCTGATTTTACTTCAAACCATCATCCTGTACTTTCTTGAGTTCTACCTGTTGACTGACAACATAAATATATACTATATATTGCTCTCTATAATGTTCCATGCACCTCATAATTGTAGCGTTTTGAAAAGCTTTTCTCTGGGCACCTTGTTATATGCCTTTTCCAGATCTACAAAACTTAAACTAAACTAAGTACAATCCTTGTCATATTCATATGAATTCTCAACTATGTCGTGAAGTGAAAATATGATTCGGGCAACCTCTATTTGGTTTGAACTCAGCTTGTTTTTCAAGTTTCTCTTCCACAGTCTTTCTCAACTTCTTTTCAAGTATATTTGCATAAATCTTACCTGGAATACTTAGAAGAGAAATTCCCCTGTAATTCTCACATTCAGCTTTATTTCCTTTTTTTATAGATGGGAACTATGAGAGCTCTACTCCAATCATCTAGAATGTGACTTTCTGACCAGGCTCTGTGAAGCATACCCACTGCAAAACTTTTATACCTCCATTCATTTTAGAAATTATGGACTTTATCACTGTGTTATAAATAACTATTTTAATTTCCTGATGTTTCGATCTTCATATTAAGATCATCATCTAGAGTATGTAAAAAAATATACAAGGACAAGCTGAGTTACATTACACACAGTAAGCTAAAGAAGCAATGATTTAATCATGGGTTATTCTACTGGCGAAAAAACCGCTAGTGAAAAAAAAAAAATTTACAACTTAATTATTTAGAAACTACATCAAAACTAAATTCTGTTTAACATAACATGAGAAAAACATTCTTTTTTATATATAGATAGTCTTCTTTCAGTAACAAAGATATCCTATTTCATCAATTACAATTGTTATTTTTGATTTAGGATTCTGGATTATCTACAGTCCTGTTTATGTTTATAGTTAACTCTTAGAGAGAAAGATTCCATGGGTAGAATATGTGCCTTTCATATGCTTGGGATTTTTAGACCATCATTATTGTTCAGATTGGGGTGGTTGATAAGAATCTCACAGGCTTCCTTAAATTTGTGTTCATACCATGTTTTGGTGTGATGTAAACAATTGGTGCTTTTCCAGTCAATTCTATGTAGAGTGTTCAGGGCATGATCAGAAAGGCCAGCTTCATAGTTATTATATTTAATGTGTCGTTTATGTTCCTTTTGTCTGATAGGAATTGTGCATCCTGTTTTTCCTATATATATATATATATATGGTATATTACGGGTGCAATAAATACGGTATACTCCGGGGTGGGCCAGTGGAAGGAGTGGATCTTTGGATGAGTTGAGTAGGCTTTTTAATTTTGCAAGAGGTTTAAAGGTGGCTTTGAGGTTGTATTTTTGTAGTATTCTGTTTATTTTATCTGATGTCCCTTTTTAATATAAGGAATGGTTATAGTTTTATTGTAGTCTGGTTTATCTTTGTTTTTTATTGTGGTCTTGTAGAGAATTTTGTTAATTGTGTTTTGGCTGTAGCTATTTTTTAAAAAGGTATTGCTGATAACTTTAAATTCTTCCTTCAGCGCATATTCATTGGAGCAGATCTTCAAAGCCCTGTTTTTTTAGAGTATTAATGACACCTAGTTTTTGTGTTAGGTTGTGGTAGGAGTTTACGTATATATATTGGCCAGTATGTGTTGGTTTCCGGTAAACAGTGAAGGATAGACTACCAGAAGGAAGACGTGACAAGTGTATCTAGAAATGGAAGTGTGTTCTGTCAATCTCAGTTGTGAACTGTATGCATTTCTGTTGTTTGTTAAGGTGGCTAAGGAAAGTGTCTAGTGTCTGGCGGCCATGGGGCCAGATCACGAAAACATCATCAACATATTTAAACCAGACTTTGGGTTTTAAAGGAGAGGAATCTAGAGCATGTTGCTCAAAATGTTCCATATAGAAGTTTGCAATGAGGGGTGGAGCCCATGGCTGTGCCTTCTTTATGTAGGTAGAAAGCGTTTTGCCATACAAAATAACCAGAACGTAATACATGCGCAAAGAGTGTCGTGATATTTGGAGGGAATTTGTTCTGTAAAAGAAGGATTATGTCATTGATCGGAACGTTCGTAAAGAGGGCAGAGACATCAAAACTGACTAATAAATCATCTTTTTGTAATGTAATGTTTTTGATTATGTTTATGAGGTGTTGTGTGTTTCTGATATAGGAGGGAGAATGACCTACCAACTCCTTGAGTGTTGTTACTAATTTCTTGGCTAAGTAATAATTTGGGCTATCTATACCTTCAACTATCAGCCGGAGTAGTTTGTTTTGTGTGTATCTTCAGTATGCCGTAAATTCTTGGGGAACGAGCGTAGTGCGGAAATAGTTTTTTGACCTCATCTTCCGGCCATGTAGTAATTGATTTAATTAATTTCTCTGTTTTCTTTTTTATTCTGTTGGTTGGGTCGTAGTTAACAAGCTGATATGTACTATTGTTTGCCACTAGTAGATTCATTTATTCCAAATAAGTGGTTCGGTTTATATAATAACGGTGACACTTCCTTTATCGGCTCTGGTTATTACGATGTTTGGATTTGATGTTAGTGATTTCACCGCCGTTAATTCGTGTTTCGTTAAGTTACGTGGTATTGTTTTCTTATGATTTATATTTAAAATGTTGGCGGTTTTTAAACGTATTTTGTCTGCTATGTTATTTGGGATGAATCTTAAGCCTCTCTTTGAATATTATAAATAAAATCCAGTTTGTTCATCGATCTGGGTGCTACAGCAAAATTTAGACCTTTGTTGAGCAGTGAGAGTTCATCTTTGTTTAAAGTGTGGTTGGATAGGTTTACTATGTTACTGTTACCTGCAGGCGATTGGTGGCTCCTGCTGCTTCTTGCTTCTGGTTGGTTGTTACCGTTCCTTGTGGAGAAATTTGAATATGTTCATTGGTTTTGTTGATCTTTTAGTCTGTGAAATTTGCATATGAGATTTTCTTTCTTGGTTTAAGGATATGGTTCATCGTGTTGTCTGTAATTTTTTTTTTTTTTTTCACTAGAGGTCATGCCAGTAGAATAACCCGTGATTAAATAATTGTTTCTTTAGCATATTGTGTGTAATGCAACTCAGCTTGTCCTTGTATATTTGCATATACTCCAGATGATGATCTTTATATGAAGATTGAAACATCGGGAAATTAAAATAGTTATTTATAACACGGTTGTAAAGTCCATAATATCTAAAATGAATGCTGATCACCTTGCAACACTAAAAGAAAGGATTTTATACCTTCATACTTAAGCACTTCTGGTTGAATATCATATATTCCAGCTTTCCACATTTCAAGCTTTCAATGGCTTTTTCTACCTCAAGTATTGATATGGGCTCCTCTTTGCATTCCTCTTGAAAATTTTCTAGTTTAGTTCTGTCACTTCTTGGTTCATTTAACAGTCTTTCAAAGTAATTACTCCAGACATCTAGGATATCCTTATCTTCAGTTTGCATGTCACCTTTATCAACTGATTCCTTTTACATTACTCTTTCTTCCATTTCTAAGCTTTTTCAATAGCATCTAGAACATTTTGCCACTTTCCTGATATTTATTTCCCATACTTTTACCAAAGTCTTTCCATGACTTTTGTTTAATTACTTTTATACATAGCTTAGCTTTCTTAAAATAATCACAGCCAAACTTCAAGCAAAAGAAAAAGGTCAAACAATTAAAATAATCCAAATATATGCACCAGACAGTAACCATTCAGAGGAAGAAATAGAAAATTTCTATGAAGAACTACAACAGGAAATAGATAATTCCAAAAACAGAGAACTCATGATAGTGATTGGAGATTTTAATGCTAAAATATGACAGTTCACAGCAGACAAAAAAGATGTGATGGGGAAATTTGGATATGGAGAGCTTAACGACAGAGGAGAACAATTACTCCACTTCTGTAAAGCAAACGATCTAATGATTACAAACACATTGTTCTATCAATGCCCTAATAATAAATATACATGGACATTCTCAGATGGCAATATAAAGAACTGCATAGACTATATCATCATAAACAAACAATGGAAAAGATCAGTAAATAATGTATGAACATTAAGAAGCTTTGATTTCAACACGGACCACAAAATATTAACTTCCAAAGTGAAGATAAAATTCAACAGGAAAAACAATATCAGAAAAGAAGAAGTCAACCTATCAAAACTAAAAGATAGCTCAAGCAGAAGTCAATTTTTAGAACAGATGTGCTTGAAATTAAAACCCTCAATCTTCCAGAACAGTGGAAAATACTGGGAAGAAGGAAAAGAAATAGTCTTATCAATTGCAAAAGACACTTTAGGTACCAAACCCAAAATTAACAAACAATGGATAACCCAAGAAATCGTAGCTACAATAGAAGAGTAAAGAGAGGCCAAGATACTTGTCAACCAACAAAACAATGAAGAGAATAGAGAAAAATACAGAACACTAAAAAATAAAGTTGATAATCTCTGCAAAAAAGCCAAAGAAAAATGGTTAGAAGAAAAAGCTAACAAATGCCAAGAAGCATACCAACAAAATAACTTAAAAGTCTTCCATGATACTATAAGAAATTACTTATTTGTAATTTCTCTTATAGTAATTTGTAATTGCTTGGTGAAAAGCAGTAATAATGATAAACAACACGATTACTGAAACCGTGAATATTGAAGATATAAGAAAAATCTGATCAAACTATTTTAAGACTATCTTTCACCAAGGAAACAAAACTACAATGCCAACAATAGAAGAAAATAACGACCACCAAAAAATTTTACAAGAAGAAGTTAGATATGCAATAAAACAGATGAAAAATAAAGCACCAGGTATTGATACTATCCCTACTGAACTGCGATCATATAGAGGCAGCACATCAATAGAATATTTAACAACCTTATTCAATAAAATACTACAAACAGAAGAGATCCCATATGACTGGAGAACTGGAAAGATCATCCCAATATACAAGAAAGGAGACAAAAGAGACTGCAGAAATTACAGACCAATCAATTTACTCTCCCACGCCTATAAAATATTTGTAAGAATTATACAAAATATATTAAAAAACACCTATGAAGAAATGATAGTCGTAGAACAAGCTGGTTTCTGAGGAAACTATTCAACAATAGACCAGATTTTCACATTGCACCAACTAGCAGAGCTCAGCTGGAAAGACCATAAAGAACTATATTGTTGTTTTGTGGACTTTAAACAAGCTTTTGATAGCATCAACAGAGAAATCCTTCTTAAAGTTCTACTAGAAAAAGCAATAGACAAATATATAATACAGTTTCTGATAAAATATTACTCTAAGACAAATGCTATAATTAAAAAGGACACACTCACAACAGAACACATAGAGATCCAAAAAGGAGCAAGGATGCCCATTATCTCCCATGCCTATTCAACATATATCTAGACGAAATTGTAAAGAAGGCAATAGACAATGAGCCTGGAATCAATGTCAGTGGCTTAAACATAAATAATATCAAATATGCAGATGATCTCATCCTTATTGCAAGAACCCCCCAAATGAACTGCAAAGGTTGATAAACAAGCTAAACAAAACCTGTAAAACATATGACAATAAATATACAAAAGACAAAAGTGATGAAAATAGGGAGGAACAAAACTACCATCTCAGCCACCCTAAATGGAGAACAAATAGAACAAGTAGACAACTTCATATATCTTGGATCAAAACTAACAGAAACAATAGATGAACTTGAAACAATCAAGCACAGAATAATGATAGGATGGACCACCATGGGAAAATTACAGAAGATCTGGAAAACACACAAGATATCTTCTTCTTCTTTGAGTGCCATCTCCTATCGGAAGTTGGTGACCACCTTGGCAAATTTTGAGCGATTCTCAGCTACTCTGAGCAGTCTCTCAGAGTTCATACCAGTCCACTGCCTGATGTCTGCCAGCCAAGATTTTCTTCGTCTTCCTTGTCCTCTTCTTCCATTTATCTTCCCTTTTATAATCAATTGAAGTATCATATTTTTCATTACAAAGTAGGTGACCAAGTTATGCAGTTTTCCTTCTTTTTATGGTATCTAAAAGTTCATGTGATTTCCCCATTTGTTCCAGTACTTTCTGATTGGACATTTTTAACATTGGTCTGTATAACTACATCTCAAAAGCTTCAAGTCTTTTTATGTTGTTTTTAAGGTCCAAGTTTCTGCACCGTACAGCAGTACAGACCATACATAGCATTTAACCATGCCTGCTGTAAGTTTAAACTGCGGGTTACACAGTGTTGATTTCATCAAGAGAAGTTTTTTCTTGCCATTTCAATTCTAACTTTTATTTCCATTTCTGGATTGCAATCTTCATTTAACCAGCATCCGAGATATTTAAACTTTGCCACTCTTTCTATTTGTTTCCTATTTAAAGAAAGTGCTAAATTAAGAATTGGTTTCTTACTTATGACCATGAATTTAGTTTTGGTGATATTTATTTTTAATCCCATTTTTTCACTCTCTTCATTTATTAGTTCCAAAAGATTTTGAAGATCCTGAATATTGTCAACCAGAAGAGCTGAATCATCGGATGTTGCTGATGATTTCACCATTTACACTAATTTACACCATTTACACTTTAAACTAATCCCTTCCTTTCTTCCTTCCAAGACATTTTGAAATATGGCTTCTGAGTAGATGTTAGCACACATCCTTGACAGCACACATCCTTGCCTTATTCCTCATTTGATGTTAATGGAGTCTGTAATAATGTCATCAACTTGAACAGATGCCTTTTGGTTCCATTATAAGTTTTCAATGATCCTGATGTCTTTACCATCTAATCAAATTCTTTTTAATAGTACAGTCATTTTAGCATGTTGGACTTTGTCAAATGCTTTCTCAAAGTCGATGAAGCAAATGAATATTACCTTGTTTTGGTCAATACATTTTTGAAATAAGATCTGAGAACAGAAAAGGGCCTCTCTTGTTCCCAAGATGTTTCTAAAGCCGAATTGGGTATCACTGATGGTGTCTTCACATTTTCTGTATATTCTTTTTTGAATTATTTTCAGAAACATTTTGAGAACGTGACTCATTAGGCTGATTATTCTATAGTCATTACAAGTTTTCGCATTTACTTTTTTAGGTAGCATGATGAAGGTCGACTGTAACCGGTCTTGAGGGATTATGCCTGTATCGTAGATCTTATTAAATAGCTTTACTAATATGTTAATGTTGTCACCTTCTAATAACTTTACTATTTCTGCTGGTATTCTATCTGGTCCTAGGGCTTGACCATTTTAAGCTGAGTTTAGTGCACATTCTACCTCTGATCTTAGAATGCATGGACCTTCCATATGTTCATTTGTATTTTCTGGGTTCTGTCTGTTATCAGTAAAGAGTTCTTCTATATATTTCACCCATTCTTGTATTTTGTCATCTTTTTTGGATATAATTTCTCCCTTTTTGTTTCGAAGGATACAGAATTGTTTTTTCTTAGATATACCTGAGGTCTCTTTCATCTTTTTGTGTAGATTAAAATTGTCATGCTTTTCCTGTAGAATTTCTATTTCTTTACATTTTTCATTCATCCAGATTTCTTTTGCTTCTTTGATCTTGTGTTTAATAATTTTCTGAACCTCTGTATATTTTGTTGGATTATGATTTTTATATGATCTGCGTTGATCCATGAGAGAAAGAATTTCATCAGTCATCCAATCTTTCTTTTTTACTGCTCTATTAGGACATAAGGTATTGGTACATTTCTCTATGAAGACAGATTTCAATTTGTCCCACGATTCATCAACCCTCATGATGTCATCATTCTTGATAAGTGCTAGCTCTTGATTCATATCTTGACTCAATTTGCTTCTTATCTCTGTGTTTTTTAATTTTCCCAAATCAAACCTTTTTTGTTGATGTTTCTTAAGTATAACTTTCAGTCTAAGTTGTAACTCTGCCACCAGTAGGTTATGATCAGAAGCAATATCTGCACTAGGATAGGTTTTTGTACTCTTTATAGAACTTCGAAATCATAGATATCTAAGATATTGACCATAACAAGATATCTAAGCAAGCCAAAATCAAATTATATGAATCAATAATTATACCAAAAGTCATCTATGGAGCAGAACGTGGACAGTTAAGAAAAGAGAGAAGAAAAAACTGCAGACATTTGAAATGAAATGCTTAAGAAAAATAAATAGAACAAGTCAGATTGAAAAGAAAACAAACAGCACAGTCAGTCAAGAATTTTTGTATAAAAAGACAATACGGTGGAATCTCGGTTGTCAAATTTAATTCGAAGGCTGTTCAGAAACAAAATTGTTCGAAAACTGAAACCATTTTTCCCATAAGAATTAATGTAAAATGGATTAATCCATTGCCGAACCTCAGATGATTGTTTATTTAAACCTTTACAACAGTACTTCATGCATAAGATCATATACAAACATAATGAAAATGCATAAAATCTTACATAAAAAGAATAAACACAATAAATAGATAAAATAACAACGAAATTTAACTTCACTTTAACTATACATACTGAGAAGAGTTGATGTCATAAGTGGAAGAAGGTGAGTAAGGGGAGTCCCCTTCCATAAAAACATCAGATCACTGTCCTTCTGAGGTTTTTTCTCTTTCTCTTTTCTGTCTCTTGGCACCACTCGACTCTTCTTGAGGCCCAATGTGTCTCACTAAAAACCTGTTCAATGACATTTGTTTTTGCCTGCTTTTTAAAATGTTTCTGAAGTGAGACATGGCACTGTCATTGAAATGATTTATGATGCGGTTTGCTACAGCTTTGTGAGGGTGATATCTTGCCACATAACTTTGCACCTCACCACATTTCTTTGATCAAAGAACTAGGAACATCCTCAATCCCTTCCTCTGTATCTGAAGGTGTTCCAGTTCTTTCGTGGTGGGCTCATTCCTGTGATCCTCCACATCAGCATTGTCAACTTCCAAGCCCATGCTTTTGCCCAGAGACACAATATCATCGACAAGAGCAATATGCTCAGCTTCAATGTCTCTGTCTGCTACACAGTCTAGCCACAATTTCCTCCAGACCGAGTTCATCGTCCTGTAAGTCACTTGCACCCAGGCTTTGTCAAGGATACTTAAGCAATGGAGGATGTTGAAGTGATTTTTCCAGAATTCTCTGAGTGTTAATTCTGTGTCAGAGGTCACTTCCAAACATCTTTGAAACAGTGCTTTGGTGTAGAGTTTCTTAAAGTTTGAAATGACCTGCTGGTCCATGGGCTGAATTAGAGAAGTTGTGTTATGTGGCTGGAACTTCACTGTGATAAAATCAGACTCCTCCACTAACTCGTCCTCCAAGCCTGGAGGGTGAGCAGGAGCATTGTCCATCACAAGAAGGCATTTAATTGGCAAATTTTTTTTTTTTGAAGGTATTTTCTCACACTTGGGGCAAAGACTTCATGGATCCACTCAATAAACAATTGCCTGGTTACCCAAACCCTACTATTAGCCATCCACATAACAGGCAATTTACTTTTCATCACATTATTTTTCTTAAACACCCTTGGATTCTCAGAGTGGTACACAAGCAATGACTTGACCTTGAGGTCCCCACTTGTGTTTCCACATAGCAAGAGAGTCAGCTTGTCCTTCATTGGCTTGTGTTCTGGCAATGCTTTTTCCTCCTGAATGATGTAGTTCCTCTTTGGCAATTTTTTCCAAAATAGGCTGGTTTCATAACAGTTGAAACCTTGTTGAACATGTGTTGGGTAAGAAAATCCTCAGTCTTTACATAGTCACTAAATTCTTGCACATATTTTTCACCAGCTTCTTGGTTCGAACTCGCAGCCTCCCCATGCTGCTTCTCCTCTTAAATTTCTCAACCCACCCTCTACTAGCTTTGAACACATCCGTATCAGCACTCGTACCAGGGTGTTTCTTTAACAGGTCATCATGTAATCGCCTTGCTTTTTCACAAATTATAGCCTCAGAAACACTATCACCAGCTAACTGTTTCTCGTTTATCCAAATCAGCAACAATTTTTCCACTTCTTCAATTGTCTGCGATCTTTGTTTAGTAAGAACTTTCACTCCTCTTGCAACATCAGCTCTCTTGATCGCCTCTTTATTTTTGAGTATTGTACATATCGTTGATTTCGCCATACCGAACTGCATAGCAAGATTCGAGACACGAATGCCATTTTCATGTTTGGATATGATTTCTTTTTTCATCTCTATCGTGGTTCTAACAACTTTTCTTTTTGCTTTGCTGCTACCACTATTCTTCTGCGGCCCCATAGTGGCTTAATTTATAATAATTTATGAAAAAAAAACAACAAAATACAAAGAAAATCAAGAAACTCACTGCAAATTCGAACGGGTGTCTGCACTGAACGAAGGCTGCACATAACTGACGCTTTCCTGCCTTACAGCTGAACACGTGGTTGCCGTTTGCCTGTTCAGGAATCGAAATTCTGTTTGGAAACTGGGGCATTTTTTGTTCGGAAAATATGTTCAGGAACTGAACAGAGGCGTTCGACAACTGAGGTTCCACTGTAATAGAAAAAATTAGAAAACAGTCAATGAAGCTTTTCTTATTTCTTGTCTTCTCTCCATATGAACTTGTGCATATCTTTATTTTGAAACATGATGTTAGTAATGACTAGTCTGTGTCCTGAGCAGAAATCCAGTAAATACTTACCATTACAGTGGTATCTCGCTAATCCGAACCTCTTTAGTCTCCGAACTCTCCAGTAATCCGAACCTCGGTTTGAAAGAAAAAAAGTTTTATTTATTACGTATTATTATTTTGTGTACTATTATTTTTATTTAATAATTATTATTTTAACTATTATTTATTTATTTTATTATTATTACAGTACAGTATTTTTTTCATACTGTCAATTGCACGGATATACTGATTTATTGTGTGTTCACGTTTGCATTTTTATACTGTACAGTACATACTGTATTGTCGGCATGAATCACAAATATACACAAAAAGAGGAAATTCAGAATGTGCATAATTTGGTTAAAAATATAAATCCAGATGTTGATATTTCACAAACAGATGTTAAGGAATGGATTACAGGTAGAACCAAAAGTGAATTCGAAATCAAATCAGATGCTGAAATTATAAATATGACACTACAGAATGAATTAGAAGATGATGATGACCATGAAGAACTCAAAGAAAAAAAAGTAAAACATGAAGAGGCAGCTGACAGTTTTAATATGTGTATAGAATGTGCTAAGGAATGATACACCATTCCACAAAATTTTGTTGCTAATGCAGCTCCGAGAAGAAGCATTCAAAAAAAGTTTAGCTTCCAAGAAGCAAAAGAAAATTGGTGACTTTTTTATAAAGAAATAAAAAAACTATTTTTTGTGTGTGTTGTTTTGTGAAACTTTTTTTTTGTGTGTTGTGTACAAGAAAGTGATATTTTTTACGCAAATTAAGTTACGTACTGAACTATGCAATTTTATTAAATCAGAATCCTCAACAATACAGGTACATACAAATTAAATTTTTTACTAAAATAAACTTGTAATGTTTTTTTTTTTTGTTTGTTTGTTTGTTTTGTTTTACATTACAGTACAGTAGCTTTTTTCTATCAGTTAATTTATTTACAGAATTAAATTGATGTACCATTAGAATCTGATTATTTTTTCTTAATCGCTAGTTATTGTTGTCTCTTGGGGAAAAATTCGTTAATCCGAACTTTTTGCTAATCCGAATGAGCACGGTTTTTATTAGTTCGAATTAGCAAGATAGCACTGTATTATTATTAGCTTTGCCCTTTTCTCCAAATTTTCCCAAAATTTTCCTATATGCCTCATAGGATTCATTGCTACTGTGCCGTTCAGATCTCCACCAAGGACCGCTTCTCCTATTGCTTAATGTCAGCTGCCTATTCTAATGACTGAAAAAAAATTCCTCTACTTCTTCCTTAGAAGAACCTTCTATGAGACTATAGGCATAAATAAGTTTCATTGTCCATTTCCCCATTTTAAAGTTTGCCCATATAACTATTTGAAACTTCCTCCCACTCAAGAAGGCTGTTTCAAGTACAGTTATGTGGGCATGTCCTTCATACTTGGTTTTGAATTCTATCACTACTACTATTACTACTCCTTTCCTTCATAATTATTGTCTGAATATAACATTCTATACATATTATTTAGTAAGATTTTACATGTTTTTGTCTTCTTTGTGTCGGTAATGCCAATTTTGTCCATGTGGTACTTTTCTCATTCTTCTGCAAGTTTGAACTGCTTTTCATTAATACTCCTTATATTGATGGTTCCTATCTTCAGTTCTTCTGATGTTTGGTTTATTTTTATTCTAGATGTTAAGTTGGAGTTCCTTGTGAGCTACTTGTTCCAGTAGCTTACTTTTCACTGTTCACTCTTGTTCCCTAGCGAAAACAGCACAGCCTTGTGTAACTGGGCAATGCCTCATCTGCTGGCATGAAATCTTATCATGTATCATCATCATATGTATTTGTGGTTTAAGATGATAGAGTGCAGTTTGGTTGACTAAGTCCCAAATTGACAGCCCATTCTCTTTTGTTCAGTAACCCAGTAGATACAAAATATCATATTCATAAATTTCAGCAGTTGCTTAAAAAAATAAATTAATTAATTTAAAAAAAATAAAAATTCTTGCAGGCATAGACTTCTGTGGCTAATTGGTTCAAAAGACATATTTCGGTGATTACACCACATTTTTTATTATTCAGTATATTGTATAACTGAATAATAAAAAATGTGGTGTAATCACTGAAATATGTCTTTTGAATAATAATTCTGCTAGTTGTCATTGTTGACACCAAGAAAACTGCTGTTAATATTTCAGGCCAGCCATTGATACATGATGAGTTTCAGTGCTGTCTAAAAGTTTAGATTTATCCATAGCTTATAAAACTCTTACCGTTATGGATTTCATGTTTATTATTGAAACAGTCCTTTGTAATATCCCACATCCTATTGCAAGTAAAACCCAATTTGATGCTGCTTTTATTTTGTTTAGATCTGTACTTCTTCATGCCAGTGAGAACAAACAAAGTTTGCACCTGAAAATATCTTCAGGACTGAATATAGTGTTGTGCTATCTTACCTGGGTAGGTAGTGCAACACCCAGGCAACTCGTAGCAAAGGTGGAGCAAGCTACCAACACTCCTAACCCAGTATCTCCCAAATGCAAAACACATCTCCTTGTGGATATGTATACTGTTATGCATTAAAGGATTGGTCACTACCCAGACTAGTTTCGACCTTTATTGAGGTCTCTTCAGTTGGAGCCAGGCCCAAGTGGAGATACCAGGCAGAAGCAGTAGGAAGGTCATCTTTACCTATAGGAGTTGCCAAAAGGTTTGCCACCTTTTTTTTTATCAGCTGCAGATATGACTTCATCTGTGGTATTCTATACCACAGATAATGTATAGTTAAAGTTTGTTCCTTTAAATTTTGGAATATGAAGTAGTCAGATGTGGCCAGTCAGATGTGAATAGGGTAGGTGAGGCAGACACTGAAGGCCCAAGTTGTGTATTGTCTGTTGAGTTTCATGAGCAGAGTGAGCAGGTGCCTTGTCCTGCAAAAAGCAACATGCCTCTGCTTAGTTTCCCATACTGTTTTTCCTTCAGCACCTCCTTCAGAGCTGTTGAATAAACTGCTGCTGTAAGAGTTTCACTGTTTTTAATGTACTTGGTAAGGATTACACCATCCATATCCCAAATGACAATGACAAGAACCTTCCCTTCTGAACTTCTTTTGCTATTGAAAACCTTTGTGTTTCCACTCCATTGACTGTTGTTTGGTCTCTGGGTCATAGTGATGAACATGTTTCATCAACAGTCAAAATAACAGCCAAACAATTTCCACCTGATTTCTCACAAAGAGCCAAAATCCTTTGAGATGACATCCATGTTCTCTCTTTTGGTCGGCATTCAAACATTTGGAGGACCCACTTTGCTGAGAGCTTCTGCATGTCCAGATGTTAGTAGTGGATAATGACCCCAACTCATTCCCTGGTTATCCTTAGAGTCTTTGCAATGTTTTTGGCTGATATTGATCTATCATCAAGAATGATGGCATGCACTTCATTAATGTTTTCAGGTGTGATTGCTGTGGAAGGTCTTCTGACCTGGAAGCATTTGTTGTCTCAGGATTTGCTTCTTACAAATATCCATACAGATATGTTGGCTATTATGCAATGATTTCCCTTTTAGATATTGTAAAATTATCTGACTTTGCTATAAACATAGGAAATTTTCTTGCCAAAGTAAACTTTACAAACATATTGAAAGTACTGTACTGGATTTACCTGTCTTCCCTGCTTAGCTGAACTGGTTGGAACGTATAGAACAGCATATACTTTCCGCCTTCTTCCTTTAATCTTTTATGTGACTTATTGTGGGTACCTGCATTGCTGGAGCTATGATTTTGAAAATAGCAAAATTGACTAGTTTCTCAAAAGGTGAGATATCCCAAGTGTTTAATCAGTGGAAAAATGATCCACATTACTTGTTTAAGAGGCATAACTATTGTCCTAAGATAGTCTGTCAGGAATGAGATCACTATAGTCTGAGAAGGCGTATATGGGCAAGCAGAACTTCCTGTGTGCAGCAGTTGACCAAAGCATTTAATGAAGGCTATCCCCGACCCATATCCTACCGAACTATGTGCAGGAATTGAAGAGGATTGGTACTGGCAGTTGCATTCCTATACAGAAGCCACTGATGAATAAACCTTTCCAATTCAGTGGCCAATGTGTGTACATTAACATATACTTCAACATTAAGTATCCTCAGTGTCAATCTGTTGAGACCTTCCCTTCCTTATACATGTTTTATTAAACATGTTTCTCTACATGTTTTATTTATTTGCCCTCCTGACAGGTTACTTTAAGAAGTACTCTCATTCTTTATTTACAGAAAGCTAAATTGCATTGAATTACATACAATAATTATTGGAGTTCTGTTTTTAAATGAATTAAATTTTTATAATGAATGCTTATATTGGATTTATTCTTGAAATGTACAGTCAAATACTGCATTATTATATGATATAATATTGTGTTTATTTAATTTTTATTTGTTAAATTAGGACTCAGAAATTATGTAGTCAACTTTCATCTCTTAAAATGGGTAGTGATTCAGCTTTGCTCAACAAATTAACCAAAGGTATATTTGCCCATTATTTAGATACGTACATTATTGTAGAAAGTGCTTGTTTAAAGGATAAGTGCACTGCAATACTAAGGACATATTATAATTCAAAGAAACATCAGAAGAAACAAATTCAGTTTGGAGGGTAAGTAGTATGCAATATACCTTACATGAAATCAGAATGTTTCAAAGGAGTGGTTTATTAAATACTGGTATTTGAATTTTACTTTTTATGAGTCTCTCACATTACCTTATTACCTAGTCAGGCTAAGGTTTTATTATTATTATTTTATATATATATTTTTTCCTTTTTTTATTTTTTGACATGATCTGGACATTGAACTTATTCAAGCCACTTCAAGCTCCAGCAAGTAGGACAGTGGTCTCACACACTGTGAAACAAAATTCATCTCCCACCTAAAGATATTCACAAAAACATCTATGCCCTTGGTGGGATTCAATGCACAACCTGTTAGTGTTGGAGAACAAGTATGTTAACTACTACTCAGCCAGCCAGGCCAGCTAATCTTTGAATTGACAACTAAATAGATAGTTTTACAAATTAACTCATTCACTTGATATTTGTCTTCTTTTTGTCATGGATTTTAGGCCAAGTGGTCTGTTCCAGTCACATGCCATTGCTTTCTTGGTCTGCCAATTCTTCTTTTGCCATTTATTTTATATATGTATAGTATTTTTGGCAGTCTGCTATTGTCCATTTGATTTAGATATTCTAACTATTTTTGTTTTTATTTACTTATATAGGGGTTAATTAATTTTTATATTCAGGAATCGAGAACTTTCTTCATTTGTTTTATAGTCCCACTTGGTATATTTTCTGAGGAATTTCATTTCTGCTGTTTGAATCCATTTTTCATTCTTTTTTTTTATGGTCCATGTTTCACTTCAAAATTTATGGTCCAATTTATGCTTTATGGTCCATGTTTCGTTTCAAAAATTCATTCCGGCTGGGGCGTCGCCCGGTTTAAACAAGGCCCCCGTTGTTTTTGCCAGGGAACCAGGGCGAACAGTGAAAAGTCAGCTACTGGAACAAATCTGAAAACAAATCCCAACTCAAAATCACCAGACTTAAAGATCGGTACTATCAATGTAAGAAGCCTGAATTGCAAAGAAATGGAGCTAGCTGAGGAATTAGATAATTACCAGATCGACATAATAGGGGGTGACTGAAACAAAAAAGACAAAAACTGATGAGATCATTCTGAGCAATAAATACAAAATGTTATATTCAGGCAATGACAATCAAGGAAAAGAAGGAGTAGCCATAGTATTCAACACACAAAATACGAGGCTACTCTTTTTGAATGGCAGTCAGTCTTAAGTAGAGTAATGTGGGCAAATATGAGAATGGGGAACTGGACAATGAGACTTATTTGTGCCTATGGTCCCACAGAAGGTTCTACTAAGGTAGAAGTGGAGGAATTTTTTGATGCATTAGAAAAAGCAATAACACAAAGAAAAAGGAAAAGTTGGTCCTTGTTGGGGATCTAAATAGCAGAGTAGGAAATGATTGTGAGACATACAAAAAATATTTTGGGAAAATTTGGGGAAAAGAGCAATGCTAATAATAATGGCAAATATCTGTTGGATTTCTGCTCAGGACATGGCCTGGTTATTACTAACACTATGTTCCAACATAAAAATGTGCACAAATTCACATGGAGAGAAGAGGCAAGGAATAAGAAAAGTCTCATTGACTATGTTATTGTTGATAATGATGTTTTCTCATTGGTGCAGGACACCAGAGTGTACAGAGGATTTGAAATTGGAAGTGATCACTATTAGTCTTGAGCAGGATAAAATTGAATTTCATATTGAAAAGAATAACATGTAAGAAAGATTTAAAGCAAATAAAAGTTGAGCAGCTCTCAGATGTGAACTGTAGACTAAAAAGGATAAAAAATCAGTACTCCCTGGTGGACACAGGAAGTTAAAGAGGCAGTGAAGGAAAAGAAGAAAGCATATCAAAAGTTCCTGGCAAATAAGTCAGCTTGTGCTCTTAGAGAATATAGAGACAAATGCAAGAATGCTAAACACTGTGTAAAACTAGCTAAACAAAAGTCATGGGAGGACTTTGGCAAGAATATAGAAAATAAATATCAAGAAGGTGGCAAAATATTCTGGAGGTTGTTGAAGAAGATTAGGAATGGAGGAAAGAGTGCTGTAAAAGGAGTTAGAGATGTTAAAGGTGATATGAAAATGGGAGAAAAAGATATCCTTGAAGTATGGAGTAATTACTTTGAAAAACTGCTAAATGAAACAAGCAGTGATGACAGCACAGTGGTAAAAAAACACTGACGAGGCATGTAGTCAGGAATACATATCCATACTTGAAGTAGAAAAAGCCATCGAAGGCTTTAAATGTGTTAAGGCAGCTGGAGTAGATGATATTCGACCAGAAATGCTGAAGTATGGAGGTATAAGAGTCTTACAGTGGCTGCACTGCATAGTTCAGAAAGCCTGGACAGAGGGACGAATTCCCGATGATTGGAGTAGAGCTCTCATAGTACCCATATATAAAAAGGGAAATAAAACTGAATGTGAGAATTACAGAGGTATTTCCCTATTCAGTGTTCCTGGCAGGATCTATGCAAGTATACTTGAGAAACGGTTGAGAAGAATTGTGGAAGAAAAGCTTGGTGAAGAACAAGCTGGATTCAGGCCAAATAGAGGCTGTCAGAATCAGATCTTCACTTTACGACAAATAGTCAAGAAAGCATGGGAATATAACAAAGATCTGTATTTAAGTTTTGTCGATTTGGAAAAGGCATATGACAAGGTGCCAAGAGAGAAGCTATTCAATATGCTACAGTTATATGGTGTCAATTTGGCATTATAATGAGCAATACTTAGTCTCTATTTGAGTTGTAAGTCAGCAGTTAGAATTGAAGGAAGTACAGGAAGATGGTTTAATGTTAAATCTGGTGTGAGACAAGGATGTACATTATCCCCTCTATTATTCATTATCGATATGGATCACATTATGAAAGAAAGTGGTATTAAACATGATATCAAAATTGGAGATGTTAATGTCAGCTCTTTGCTTTATGCGGATGATGTTATACTTCTAAATAAATCTGCTACAAGTCTGCAAGATTCTCTGACTAAATTGAATAGCTGTTGTAATAGATATGGTATGAAGGTCAGCAATAAAAAGACAAAGACAATGAAAATAGTCAGAATCATTGAAAATGTCAACTGTGTTGTGAATGGAGAACCTGTGGAACAAGTAAAACATTTCAGCTACTTAGGCTCAATTTTTGGTGAAGATGGTAAATTCAATATAAAAATAGACAACAGAATCAGTAAAGCTGGTATGGTGGGAAGTCAATTAAATAAATTCATATAGAATAAGAGAGAAATTAGTCGGAACACTAAATTAGCTATACAAGACAGTGTTCAGACCAGTTTTAACTTATGGATCTGAGAGCTGGGTCAGAAGTAAAACACTTGACCAAAGACTAGAGACCGCAGATATGAGAGTTCTGAGAAAGATTATAGGCATGAACAGATGGCATCGATGGCAATATCATATGAAAAACAAGGATATTAGGAAAGAACTCTACATTGTCAACATCCAGGAATGCGTTAGCAGAGCTAATCTCAGGTGGAATGGTCACTTAAACAGAATGGGCGAGGAAAGATTAGCAAAACAAGTGTTCTCTGCCAGATTGGCAGCAAAACGACCCAGAGAAAGACCAAGATATAGGTGGATTGATACGGTACAAAGTGCCTTAGACGATAGAAATATAAGATCTGATAATGTTGGAGTCTTGACAAGTAACAGACTGATTTGGAGGAAAATTGTAGATAGGAAGTTAGTAATGATGTAATTTTTTTTCATGTACTATCATATCCTGTACACCCCTTGAGGGTACATGGCAGGAATTTGATGATGATGTTTCACTTCCATATGATAAAGTTGGTTTAGACAGAACCATTATATAATCTGATTCTTATGTGTTTTTGTACTTAGGATGGCTTAAATATGTTATTTATTATGCTATTTACTTTAACAAAATTTGATATTTTAATGTCTACATTTTTTTCATATTTATATGATAAGTCACATCTCAGATATTTGGAAGTATTTACTTGTTTCTAACATTTTATTATCTATCACTATTTTATTTCTTGTTGGGTTTTCTCCTTTGAAAGTCTTTACTTTTGATATTATCATTCAAAATTTTCAAATTTCTCATTCAAAAGTTCTGAAATTTCATTTAATGATTTTACTGAACTCTGTCAATCTTCTTCTGATGTAGCTAGTACAATTTGATCATATGCAAAAAAAAAAAAAAAACTATCTTTATTTATGGCTTTATTTGTAAACCAAATGGGGTTATGCTATTTCCAGATTGTTATAATTTTATTTATATATGTTAAAAAGCAGAGGTGATAGAGTACATCGTTGTATTCCTCTTGATATGTCTTTCCATTCTAATATGTATTCTAATTTGACTGCTATTTTATTTTCTGTTAGTATTTTTTTGAATAGACTTTAAGAGCTAGTTTGGTATATTTAGATCCGTTAATATTTTCACCGATCTAAATATACTATTTAGATCTATTAATTTTACCAAAAGCTTTTTCATAATGAATAAAGACTACGTGTTTCTTTTTGAAACTCTCTTCACTTGTCAGTTAATATTTTCAGAGTGAAAATTGAGTCTATGCAAGATCAGCATCCTTGGAATCCATTCTGTTCTTCTAGTAGTTTGTCCTCTACAGTACTGTTTAGTTTCTCTTAATATTTCTTCATATATTTTGTACCCTACATTTAGCAGACTAATTCCCCTATATGTGTTGCAGTTATCTTTATTTCCTTTTTTTATAAATGGGATAACCAGTACTTTTTTCTGAGAGTTTGAAGTTTTTCTAGAAATCCACACCATTTTAAATAATTTCAGACGTCTCATTAAAATTTTCACCTGCTTTTACAGCTCCATGATTATGTTGTCCTCTTGTGGTGTTTCTTATTTTCATTGTTATTTATTGTATTTTTTAGTTCCGACAAATATTTTCTGTTATATCATTCTTTGTTGTATTAAATTTTACTTCTTTCTTATCATCGGTCCACAGATTTTGAAAATAATTTGCCCTTTTTCTAAATCTATTGTTTGTATTTTTACCTTTTTCTTTTATTTCTTTGTTCATGTATTTTATTATTTCACAGGTTTTTGGTGGTGGCTTAGTGTTATATCTTAGTTACAAAATTGTTTCCAGTTTTTTTCTTACTTCTCACTTTGCAATTGCACTGCTTCTTTTGTACTATATTTTTGCTTCTGCTCTCTTGGAATTGAGCCACTGGTAACTCTTTTTTTTTTTTTTTTTTTTATTATCTTTACCATTTCTTTGTCCCAGTTTTGTAGTTTTCTTTTTATATTCCATTTACTCTTTATCCCTAAGCTTTCTGTTGCTGCTTTTGTATTTCTTTGTTTAAATACCATGTTCATTATTCTCATAATATTATAAATGACAAAATCTCTCAGATTGCATCCAATTTGATTACATGTTTGTAAATCAGCACATTTCTGATATTGTTGCCTAGTATTAGGATCTTGTAATAAAGAAATTTTGTAACTTAGTTGATTAGTTATTTTCCACTTTATTTATTTTTAGTCATTTTGGTTGAAATAAAATTTTTGCCAATACCATAAAACGATCAGTGTTTAATTCAGAGCCTCGATATACTCTGACATCTACGATTAACTCAGCTAATTTACACTTCGTGGTAATATAGTCAATAATGATATGCATCCTCTCGCTCACCATGTATATTTATGTATTTCTTTGTTTAAATACTGTGTTCATTATTCTCATTATATTATAAATGACAATCTCTCAGATTGTGTCCATTTTGATTACATGTATCTTTACCAAATCTGTTTGTTTTGTATTTCCTGTTTCCTATTCTGGCATTTAAATCCCCTGCTAGTAATAAATAGTCTATTTTATTATTTTATTTATGACTTTCTGCAGTTCTTTGTAAAAGGTTTTACGGTCTTCTTTCCCCTCTTCTGGTGCATATGCCTCACAATTATGTGACCTCTTAATGTGTTGAGTCTAATTTCTAATAGTCTTTCAGTCTAATAGATATCTTCTCTTCTTCTTCTTTTCTTCCGTCTAAGATGGGTCGAGTCTTCCCTTTAGCACGATCTTCCAGTCTTCTCTATTCCTTGCTGTTCTAAAAAGTTCCTTATATGTTCTGCATATTGAAATGTTCTTTATTAATTTCTGCCAGTTGGTCTTCTGGATCTTCTTTTTTCAGTTGGAAAACTACTGATTAGGACGTTAGGAAGTCTCTCTGCATCCATGCTTACGGTGTGGCCAAACCATCTCAGTTGTTGTTTTCTAATTTTTCTATTATTGTCTTTTTATACAATAATTCTTATCTGACTGTGCTGTTTTGTTTTCTTTTCTATCCAACTTGTTCTATTTATTTTTCTTAAGCATTTCATTTCAAATGCCAGCAGTTTTTTCTCCTCTCCTTTCTTAAACTGTCCATGCTTCTGCTCCATACATGACTGTTGGTATAATTATTGATTCATATCATTTGATTTTGGCTTGCTTAGATATTTTGTTTGTTTTCCAGATTTTCTGTAATTTTCCCATGGTGGTCCATCATATCACTATTCTGTGTTTGATTGTTTCAAGTTCATCTATTGTTTCTGTTAGTTTTGATCCAAGATATATGAAGTTGTCTACTTGTTCTGTTTGTTCTCCATTTAGGGTGGCTGAGATGGTAATTCTGTTCCTCCCTGTTTTCATCACTTTTGTCTTTTGTGTATTTATTATCATGTCATATGTTTTACAGGTTTCGTTTAGCTTGTTTATCAACCTTTGTAGTTCATTTGGGGTTCTTGCAATAAGGAAGAGATCATCCACATATTTGATATTATTTATGTTTAAACCATTGACATTGATTCCAGGCCCATTGTCTATTGCTTTCTTTACAACTTCTTCTAGATATATGTTGAATAGGCATGGGGATAATAGGCATCCTTGCATTACTCCTTTTTGGATCTCTATGGGGTCTGTTGTGAGTGTGCCCTTTTTAATTATAGCATTTGTCTTAGAGTAATATTTTATCAGAAACTGTATTATATATTTATCTATTGCTTTTTCTAGTAGAACTTTAAGAAGGATTTCTCTATTGATGCTATCGAAAGCTTGTTTAAAGTACACAAAACAACAATATAGTTCTTTATGGTCTTTCCAGCTGAGCTCTGCTAGTTGGTGCAATGTGAAAATCTGGTCTATTGTTGAATAGTTTCCTCAGAAACCAGCTAGTTCTGTACCTATCAGTTCTTCATAGATGTTTTTTAATCTATTTTGCATAATTCTTATGAATATTTTATAGGTGTGGGAAAGTAAATTGATTGATCTGTAATTTCTGCAGTCTCTTTTGTCTCCTTTCTTGTATATTGGGATGATCTTTCCAGTTCTCCAATCATCTGGGATCTCTCCTGTTTGTAGTATTTTATTGAATACGATTGTTAAATATTCTATTGACGTGCAGTCTTCATATGACCACAGTTCAGTAGGGATAGTATCAAAGAAATAAACAGGTTTATTTTGGTAAATAAAGTGAACAGATAAATAAAAATAAAGACAACAAACCCCCTCTGTTATAGTTAGTTTGCCACTTTATGTTAATGTATTCATTCACAGTTTACCCCCATTAATTCTTTGCCATGCCCAGAGTCCTTAAAAAAATCTTTGCTCTCCTGTTAACCTTCCTTTATTGAAGCTACGTTTTTTTTTTAATACTTTCAAGTAGCCAATATATATGATAGTTATTTTTCTTTATGGATTAATGCTACTGTAGCTTTGGTACCCTTGGTAAACCTGAGGAGGAGCATTATTTTCAGGGCTATAGAAATCTGAGTCCATAAATCTAATCAAAATATAATACACATAGCAAACTGGAATGTAAGAGGAATAGCATATAAAGAAATAGAATAAGACCAGTTATTAAATGAAAGAAATTTTAAAATAGCAGTAATCACTGAAACAAAAAAGAAATTAAAAGGAACTCTGAGAACTGAAAACTTTAATGTGATATACAGTGGAGTCGACAGAGACCAAAGAACACAAGCAGGAGTCATGATTTGGATTCATAACTCCCTTTCAAAACAGTTAAAACATAAATTATGGAATGAAAGAATAATGGAAGCTAGAATAAAAATAGATAGAGGCTATTTAACAATAATTGGTTTATATGCCCCAGAAGAAGGAAGAGAACAGGATAATATTGATTTTTATAATCAGCTACTAAACATATATAATAAAATAAATAAAAATGATTACATAATTTTAGCAGGAGACTTAAATGCAAGAATTGGAAACACGAAAATTAATAATAATGTAGGAATACATGGAGAACACACCCTGAACAGAAATGGTAAAAAATTGATTGACTTTGTAGTTTATAATAACCTAAAAATAATGAATTCCTTCTATAAACATAAAGACATACATAAATATACTTGGGCAGCAAGAGGATGGAAATCAATATTAGATTAATTTATATTAAATGAAAAGACATCAAAATTTTCACTAGATGTTAGAGTTCACAGAGGATATGAAATAAGCAGTGGCCACTTCCTTGTTAAAATAAAATTAAGATTACCACCTAAATGGCTACAAGTAACAAGAACAGAAAGAAAAATTGAAACATTTGTTTATAAAACTAGACTATTGAATGACACAAATGTACAATGGCTATATGAACAAAGAATTAACCAATATCTAGATAAAATAAAACAAAATGAGGAAATAGAAATAGAACGGCTTAATATAAAAACAATACTAAATGAGCAGCAAATGAAAGCTTAGGAAAGACCAAAAAATTCAATAAAAGAAAAAAACTGAATATCTGGGATGATACAATCAAAGAAATAATCAAAAAGAAAAAAGAAGCCTATCACAAATGGTTAAGCAGTAAAAGATTAGAAGACGAAATAGAATATAAAAGAATAAGAGCCATAGCTAAAAGAGAAGTCAGAAAAAGACATAGAGAATCATGGAATAAATTTGTTTCTAATTTAGAACATGATTTATATAAAATAAGACCCAATGTATATAAGATTTTGAAACACTTAAATGCAGATACCAAAGAAAACATAAAATTAAGCAGTGAATTGAAATTAGAAGAATTTCTAAATTACTACACAGAACTGTGGACAGACAAATATTTTAAAAAAGACAACTGGCAAACAATTAACGAAAATGAAAAGGAAATAACTGAAGAAGAATTAGAAATCAGCCTGAAAGAAACAAGAAACGGAAAATCACCTGGAGATGATAAGCTAGGTTCAGAACTATATAAATATGCAGGAACAAGATTCAAAGGAAGACTCTTATTATTTTTAAATAAAATTTACTCAACTGGTATCCCCCCAATAGAATGGAAAAAAGTAATTGTGATTCCTCTCTTTAAAAAAGGTAATAGAGATGACCCTAAAAACTATAGAGGTATCAGTATACTAAATTCCTGTTACAAAATATATAGCAGAATCTTAAATAACAAACTAATGAAATATTCCGAAAACTTTATTCTAGAAGTACAGAATGGATTTAGAAAAGGACGATCATGTATAGACCCAGCCTTTTGCTGGGTCTAATAGAGAAAAGAAGAGAATATAATTTAGAAACACATATTGCATTTATTGACTTTAATAAAGCATTTGACAAAGTTAAAAGAAACATATTATTTAACATATTAAAAGAAATACAAATACCAAATAATATCCTAAAAGCTATTACAAGTATATATGAAAATAATCAAATACAAATAAGATTAAATCACGAACTATCATATACGAGAGAGATAAACCAAGGGGTCCGACAGGGATGTCCCCTCTCAGCAACTCTTTTTAATATCTACTTAAATGAAATAATAACAAAATGGAATAAAAATTTACATCAAGGAATTAAACTTTCTCCTACAGTTAACTTAAACACTCTCCTCTTTGCCGACGACCAAATAATAATTACAAATTCTGAAGATAACTTACAGAAAGCTATTTTAGATCTAAATGAGATATCCAAAGATTATGGTATGATAATATCAATGGAAAAATCAAAAACTATGGCCTTTAAAGGACAAGATCTTGCAAGAACTAAAATAGTAATAGATAACAAGATCTTGCAAGAACTAAAATAGTAATAGATAACAAGATCTTGCAACAGGTGAATTCATTTAACTACCTAGGATGTATCATCACATATGAAAATGAAAAAGATATAAACGTAAAAATTGCAAAATATTTAAAAATAACAACAGGTGTAATTAACTCTATATTTAAACCAAACCTGGTTCAAAAACAAACCAGGCTAAAAGTATACAATACATTAGCCCCACCAGTCTTAATGTATGGAAGCAAAATCTGGACAATAAAACAAAAAGACAAACAAAGATTAACATCAGCAGAAATGAAGTTTATGAGAAAAACTGCAAAGTATACTCTATTTGATCACAAAAGAAACAAAGATATTATGAAAGAATTAAACCAAGAACCAGTAATAGAAAAAATTAAAAAATATAAACATAAATGGATGGAACACGTTCAAAGAATGAAAACAGAAAGATTACCAAAACAAGCCATTAGGAAAAAGAAAACCAGGACGTCCTCTTAAACGATTCAACGATGACTTCTAAGGCCGGAACAGGCCATGCTAGGCCTAAATCCTTCATAAGCATGATGATGATAAATCTAATATGATGAGTGCTGTTTACTGTTCAGTCACATTGAAACAAAGAATGTTTGCACTACTATGTTGATCCAGTGTGTGTGTGTGTGAGAAGTTATAGCACACATTTGCACTATTTGACCAAGATGCTAAAATGCGATAGCTTTTTTTAAAAAATGGAGGTCATGGTTCTCTGGAAAATGCATGTAAGCATAAACTGTTTTAGAGGAATGAATGAAATCTGTGTAGTAAAAGTGGAGGAGAAAAGTAGTTAAGTTTAAAGCCATACCATGCATGGGTTTATGGATTTAAAGGAAATGGGAGAAATGATGAAAGCAAATTCAGAAATATTCCCCCATAGAAAATGCATGAGGCAGAAACAGAACATCTGTGGGAAAGTTGTTAGGGTGAGCCTATTAGAGAAATCAGAGTGCCATCTTATGCATTGAATCAGAAATTTTTATTGGAGGTTTTCAGTGTACCACCCAGATGTCAGAACAGTATTTTAAAGATGAATGGCTGTTAGATTTGCATAAGTTTAGCCATTGTGTATACAGGTGAAAAATAATTTCTTGAGTTGAAAATGAGACTGTTTTTGGAAGCTGCTACTATGGATGTGGTCTGCATTTGTGCAAAGAAAGGGTCAAAAGTCATTCTGAAGATGAGAGATCTAATGATAATTTTGGTGTGTATTGAGAATTATCAATAGGATTTGAAGTTAATAAGACAGGTCATTTATATATAGGAGAAAGGTCTTTGAAAGTACAGATGCCCAGAATAATACGCACTCACAAGAAACATGAAGAATAAGCTGTTACACCCTGAAATATGGCAAAAGATAGAAATGAAGCATCCAATCAAGGATCCTTCTTTCTTTCTTAACCACCAAGGCACTGATTTGCAGCTTCTTGTGGAGTTGATAAATAAAATTACAAAGGGTTTGCAAAAAAGGGGAGGGTTGACCTGCTAAGCAAACTACCATAAGGTAATTGTTTGCCAAGAATAACTGCATGAATTTCTTCAAGATTTTCTTATGATTTGTGAGCGATGTGAACCAGATTATCTGTGGATATCAAAACTGTTGGAGGAAATTTCTTTAATATGCTACAATTATGTGAGCTAAAGTGGTATATTATATGGAGTAAAATACAGCCTATATTTAAGTTGAATTCAGCAGTTAGAATGGAAAGAGATACAGGAAGTTGGCTTGATGTAAAATCGGTTGTAGGCAAGGTGCATACTATCTCCACTGTTATTCATGATATGGATCACAGTGGCCTTACAAGAGTGCATTGAACTGATATTAAAACTGGAGATATTCACACTACTGTGTCTGCTAATTAATAAGCTTGAAAGTGGTGAATGAAGAAGTTGCCTCTTGATGGTTTACCATATGTAGCATTTTTGAGGAAGTGAAGTTTTCACACCTAATTTTTTTAATTGACTGAATATGAGCTTGATAAGTATGAAAAAGTTCATTAGAAAGCAATGTCTTGCAAATTTCTTTTTGTAATTACTCGCAATTCATAGCTGCCCTTTTTAATTTTAATGCGTTTCAAAAGTTAGTAAATCATGAGAAAAACAGAATGAAGAGAGAAATAGAAATTGTTTTAAAAATCAATTTATTCATAAAAAATTTGAACACAAATCACAACCTGAACAGCAATATTGTTAGTTTGCTATTTCTAACAGTCTCTTTGTCTTCCAAAGTTGGGAGAACCAAGAGACAAAATTTCATCTATTGTCTTAGAGAAAATGTTTTGTTGCCAAAAAAGTCATGTCCAGCATAGTTTAAATAACTTCTTCAAGAACTTTGTCCAGCATTAGACCTGGTAACTCTTTTACTTTTGCAATTCTATTATATTTATAATAGAACTATATCATAGTTGTACTGTATTTCTGCTACAGTTCTGTGATGTTTCTCATGTGGATCAGCAATCATCATCATCAACGTCAAATTCCTGCCGTGTACCCTCAAGGGATGTACAGGATATGATAGTACTACATGAAAAATTTACATCATTACTAACTTCCAATCTACAATTTTCCTCCAGATCAGTCTGTTACTTGTGAAGACTCCAATATTATCAGATCTTGTATTTCTGTTGTCTAAGGCACTTTGTACCCTATCAAACCACCTATATCTTGATCTTCCTCTGGGTCATTTTCCTGCCAAACTGGCAGAGAACACTTGTTTTGCCAATCTTTCCTCGCCCATTCTGTTTAAATGACCATACCACCTAAGATTAGTTCTGCTAACGCATTCCTGGATGCATGACACTGTCAAGTTCTTTCCTAATATCCTCATTTTTAATATGATATTGCCATTGATGCCATCTGTTCACGCCTATAATCTTTCTCAGAATTCTCATATCTGCAGTTTCTAGTCTTTGGTCAAGTGTTTTACTTCTGACCCAGCTCTCAGATCCATAAGTTAAAACTGGTTTGAACACTGTCTTGTATACAGCTAATTTAGTGTTCCGACTAATTTCTCTCTTATTCTATATGAATTTATTCAATTGGCTTCCTACCATACCAGCTTTGTTGATTCTGTTGTCTATTTCCATATTTAATTTACCATCTTCACTAAAAATCGTACCTAAGTAGCTGAAATGTTTTACTTGTTCCACAGGTTCTCCATTCACAACACAGTTGACATTTTCAATGATTCTGCCTATTTTCATTGTCTTTGCCTTTTTATTGCTGGCCTTCATACCATATCTATTACAACTGTTATTCAATTTAGTCAGAGAATCTTGCAGACTCGTAGTGAATTTATTGATGAGTATAACATCATCCACATAAAGCAAAGAGCTGATATTAACATCTCCAATTTTGATATCATGTTTAATACCATTGAATTGAAGGAAGTACAGGAAGATGGTTTCGTGTTAAATATGGTGTGAGACAAGGATGTACATTATCCCCTCTGTTATTCATTATCTATATGGATCACATTATGAAGGAAAGTGGTCCATATAGATAATGAATAACAGAGGGGATAATGTACATCCTTGTCTCACACCATATTTAACACGAAACCATCTTCCTGTACTTCCTTCAATTCTAACTGCTGACTTACAACTCAAATAAAGACTAAGTATTGCTTGATATAATGCTCCATTGACACCATATAACTGTAGCATATTGAATAGCTTCTCTCTTGGCACCTTATCATATGCCTTTTCCAGATCTACAAAACTCAAATAGAGATCTTTGTTATATTCCCATGATTTCTCCACTATTTGTCGTAAAGTGAAGATCTGATTCTGACAGCCTCTATTTGGCTGGAATTCATCTTGTTCTTCACCAAGCTTTTCTTCTACAATTCTTCTCAACCGTTTCTCAAATATACTTGCATTTATCTTACCAGGAACACTCAGTAGGGAAATACCTCTGTAATTCTCACATAGGTATTTCTATTTCTCTACTAAGTTTTATTCAGTTTTACATTCAGTTTTATTTCCCTTTTTATATATGGGTTCTATGAGAGCTCTACTTCAATCATCAGTAATTTGTCCCTCTGTCCAGGCCTTCTGAACTATGCAGTGCAGCCACTACAAGACTTTTTTTTTACCACCATACTTCAGCATTTTTGGTCGAATATCATCTACTCCTGCTGTCTTTCCACATTTTAACTCTTGAATGGCTTTTTCTACTTCAAGTATGAATATGTATTCCTGACTGGCCTGTTAATGTTTTTTACCACTCAACAGGCCAGTCAGGTTAGGGATTATCATCTCTAACTCCTTTTACAGTACTCTTTCCTCCATTTCTAAGTTTCTTCAATATCCTCCAAAATATTTTGCCACCTTCTTGATATTTATTTTCTGTGTTCTTGCCAAAGTCCTCCCATGACTTTTGTTTAGCTAATTTTACACAGTGTTTAGCTTTCTTACATTTGTCTCTGTATTCTCTAAGAGCACAAGCTGACTTATTTGCCAGGAATTTTTGATATGCTTTCTTCTTTTCCTTCACTGCCTGTTTAACTTCCTTTGTCCACCATGGAGTTCTGATTTTTCTATCCTTGCAGACAACACCTAACCACATGCCTCTCTTGCCGAATCAATCAAGGTTTTCTTCAAGCCTTCTACGGAATCTCTAAAGTTTGGTTCCTGTTCTCAAACTCTCATTTTTTCTTCAATAATCTTTGTGTATTTTAGTCTATAGTTCACATCTCAGAGCTGCTCAACTTTTATTCGCTTTAAAGCATTCTTACATGTTATTCTTTTCAATATGACATTCAATTTTATCCTGCTCAAGACTAAATAGTGATCACTTCCAATTTCAAATCTTCTGTACACTCTGATGTCCTGCACCATGGAGAAAACATCATTATCAACAATAACATAGTCAATGAGACTTTTCTTATACCTTGCCTCTTCTCTCCATGTGAATTTGTGCACATTTTTATGTTGGAACATAGTGTTAATAATAACCAGTCCATGTTCTGAGCAGAAATCCAACAGATGTTTGCCATTATTATTAGCGTTGCTCTTTTCTCCAAATTTTCTCAATATATTTTTGTATGTCTGACAATCATTTCCTACTTTGCTATTTAGATCCCCAACAAGGACCAACTTTTCCTTTTTCTTTGTGTCAGATGCTTTCTCTAAAGCATTAAAAAATTCCTCCACTTCTACCTTAGTAGAACCTTCTGTGGGACTAGGCACGAATAAGTCTCTTGGTTCATTTCCCCATTATGATATTTGCCCACATCACACTACTTGAGAACTGCCTGCCATTCAAGAAGATTAGCCTCATATTTAGTGTTGAATACAATGGCTACTCCTTCTTTTCCTTGATTGTCATTGCCTGAATATAACATTTTGTATTTATTACTCAGAAAGATCTTGCCAGTTTTTGTCTTTTTTGTTTCAGTCACTCCTATTATGTCGATCTGGTACTTATCTAATTCCTCAGCTAGCTCCATTTCTTTGCCATTCAGGCTTCTTATGTTGACATTATCGATCTTTAACTCTGGTGATGTTGAGTTGTGGTGTGCTTTCAGATTTGTTCCCATGGCTGACTTTTCACTGTTCACCCTGGTTCCCTATCAAAAACAACGGGGGCCTTGTTTAACCGGCGACGACCCAGCCGGCATGAAATTTTGTTATGTTGTACCAGCATTTTCTATATTGGTTTAAGCTAATAAGAATTACAATTTGGTCAGCTAAATCCCAAATTGCCAGCCCATCCTTGTTCGTTCAGTATCCAGGTAGATACCCAACAGGGTGCACCAAGAAGGTGAGGATTGGACAGACTGAGTGAGATTTTAGTCTCAGTCAGAGATAGCTAGCCCAAATACTATCACTAATTATAAGTGGCAACCAATGAAGACTGGCAAACAAGTGCTGCCATCTCTTGTTTCCTAATCCTAACATGATATGTTATTGTCTTGAACAGCATGGGGTTCTACATTCGATTTTCTTCAGTTTACAGGACAAAAAACCCAAGTTTCTAGGAGAAAAAAACTCACTTGTCCGTGCAGAGATCGACTTGGGAACTGGTCAAAGAAAGTTTTAGAAAAAATTCTTCTAATCAGTTACTAGACTTGAATTTAACTCTATCTTCAGCCACCTTATTCCATTTCTTGCTGATTTTTGCTGGTTCTTAAAGAAATAGATATTGTGACTACGAAGAATTTTTTAAACTGTAAGTAAATTTATATATACTGGTGCTGTTCATATGAATTTCAATTAGTGTGCCCACTAGTTGTTTAGATACCTGAAAAATTGGAGAGTCATGGAAAAAATTTAAATTCTTATACAAATTAAGCAGTTAAATTAATCAGACCTTTTAGCCAAAATAAAAATTTTGTTTTGCTCAGTGTTACACAATGGCATCACCTGAGTGAAAGCAGAAAAATAACAGTATGTGTGCCCCTTACTGTGTATTGTTTTTAAGTCTCATATGCAAAAAAAAAGTTTTTTTTTTTTTTTTTGCCTATCCTTTATTCACTTATATTTGCTTGCATGTTAACACGTTCACATTTTCACAAAACTTATGTGGCATGTTACAAACTTTTTAAGTAGAATTTTATCTGTATAATTAGTATTCTCAAATTGTAAAATTTGCTTTACATAAATTGTGTGCTTTCTGTACTTTGTTACTGTATTATCAACAGCTGTTATGCATATCATCTTCAACTGAAAATTTCAACTGATTAGCTCTACAGTAAATGTTTCTGGCATGCATATAACATGCATGCATACCAGAAACATTTACTGGCACGCATGTAGCATAACTTTTGTGGGAGGGGATCTGTTTTTCATTATGTATCTATTATGCAAATTGTTGCTAAATTTAGTACATACACTAAATGTCTGTACTGTATAATGATATAAGAAAACTACTTGTTTTTTGTGCTTATTAACAGCTTATGCAGTATAGTGTCTGTTGGGGTGGAATATTTTCAGTTTTCTTAAAGAACAGACATAAGTGAAAATTCATCTATTTCTGAATAAAAGTGGATCTTTTGTATTTATTTATTTATTTTATTTAGCGTATGGCTCACACATGAAAAATTACATTACATTAATCCTTAATATATATGGACATGGTAATAGACATATGTACAATAAGAAGACATAATACAGTCATAAAAGAGACACTCAAGAATCAAGAATAGGCTACAATTGAATGTCTAGGTTGATTATCCAGGCAGCTGCACTTGGTGTAGCATGGATGAAGTCTGATAAGTTTCCATTGTATGCACGTAGGACACATTCTGCTATAATATGATCCACAGTCACACCTGGGTGAGGCAATCATGCCCCATTCGTAAAGGTGGTCTGCACATCTGCCATGGTTGGTGCAATTCGGTTAAGGGCAGACCAAGTTTTCCGAGGTAGGTCAAAACCTGAAGCTATCTGTGTTGGGTCCACTAATTCATGGAAAATCCCCTGTTGAAGTGTTACACCAGGACTCTTTCCACTTCTCCTTCATGTTGAAGCTTGTCTCCGCACGATTTTTTGCTGTTAAGATTGGAGGGTGCCTTGACTTTAGCCTGTTTATTTCTAGGGGTGGGATGTCTTCATGGATTGGAAGATTTTGGATTTCCATGATTTTGCTGTATTGTAGAAGAAACTTGGATCTGCGGATGTGTGGAGGCAGGATGTTGCTTAGCGAGAGCCATTAGGTTGGGGTTGATTTTACAGTTCCAGAAATAAGGTGCATAGTGGTGTTAAGCTGGGCATCAACCAAATACCCATGGGCGCTGTTCAGCCATACAGGTGAGCAGTATTCAGCTGTAGAGTAAACGAGGCCAAGAGCAGTGCAGCGAAGCATTGTTGCTGAGGCACCCCAAGTTGTTCCACATAGTTTTTGCAGTATATTGTTTCTTGTTTTTAGCTTGGATGCTGTGTTAATGAGATGTGGTTTAAAAGATAGTGTTCTATCTAGAGTGACGACCAGATATTTCAGGAATCTGGTGTAGTGTAGCAGTTTGTTGTTGAAGTAGACCATGAGTTCTTTGTTAGCTTCGTTATTGTTCAGGTGGAAGCATGAAACTTGTATTTTGCTAGGATTCGGGCATAATCTCCATTTGCTGAAGTATTCATCTCTGCAAGGTCGTTTGTTAGTGTATCTTCCATTGTAGTAAAATTGGTGTGTCTGGTGGCTAGAGCAATGTCATCAGCATAGCAAAACTTCTTAGAGGCTGTATGAGGCATATCTGCAATGTATAAGTTAAAAAGGAGGGGAGCCAGAACTGACCCTTGTGCAATCCATTATCCAGTGTTCTTTGTTTGATTTTGTTCTCGTCCATACACACTTGGAACAGGCGATTGCCTGTTCTTTTGTATCTTTTGTATTATAATAAGTGAACTGTGTCCATTGATTTCCAACAAAATACTAGAATATGCAAGATATCTGTTATTAGACAGATGAGCTGCTGACAAAAATTAAAGTTATGTAAATGAAATGTAGGGTTCACAAAAGGGTGGATAATTCCAATGATGATTGGAAATTACTTATTTATATATTATTATGTGAAATGTGTATACTGATCATCAGTGAATAAAAGAGAATTCTTAGAAAAACCAAGCAAAATATAAATAAAACATAGAAATAAATACACCACAAATTTCACAAGGTGATTTGCTGCTCTATCAACCCAAGTGTATGCCTGCCACTCCTAGATAAATCACCTTATCACTGGATTAGTCTCTCCGTGTAGTTATTTACTGAGCTATCAAATATCTTTTACTCTCCTCATTATTGTTTTTTAATTATGCCATCATTATGTCTAGAGGTTATAGGATCATGTCTTATTCGCTCTAATCAGCTAATTGTGATATTATGTTCATATCTTATAGGACATATCATAATATCACAAATGTTAATTATTAATAATTCATTTCCAGTAATGAAAGTATTTCTGTTCACATCCATTTTCTACCTTATAAATGGCATTCTCACATTCATGATGGTTCACTTATTTATACCTTTTAGTAATTCAAACATACCAACCAAATATAGCACTCCTTAATTATTGCTTTCTACTACACATACACACACACACACCTCTTAAAAGATTAGTCCCCCCCCCCAATACAAATTTGGTTACAGGCAAAGAACCCTCAAGATATGTGGTGCATCTACCAATACTGAAAGACAAAATTGATGCAGGACGCAGTATTTTCACACACTCTGCCAGATGGTTAAGGTGGTACCAAAAAGTAATTAGCATAGTCCAATTCCATATTAGTTAAGATGAATATTATGAATACTAAATTAGCCAACAGATGTTAGTGACATATGTTTTGCTATGCAGTGAAATATGAATCTAGCATTTGAGCATCATGATATTCCTATATTCATCTGTGGCAAAAAGTGGTTGCCAGTGACATGACGTTTCTCCAGTGTGCTGTGGTTGAATTTATTGTGTGGATTGTTTGCCTTATATAAATTAAGCACATATTGTATCTATATTAGTTTTATGAATTCAACTTACTAAAGCTTTTAACACTTTGGGGTGCTTAAGGGTCAAAGCTGTAACTGAGAGGAGACCTCCACATAGCCTTTAAAGGAATGTGGAGAACCGACCAGGGCTTCTGACCTAATGTCCAATCCTCACCTTCTCGTGGTGCACCCTGTTGGATATCTACTTGGATACTGAACGAACGAGGATGGGCTGGCAATTTGGGATTTAGCCGACCAAATTGTATTCTTATTGGTTAAACCCAAATAAAAAATGATGGTACACATGACAAAATTTCGTGCGGGCTGGGGTGTCGCCTGGTTAAACAAGGCCCCCGTTGTTTTCGCCAGGGAACCCAGGGCAAACAGTGCAAAGTCAGCTACTGGAACAAATCTGAAAACACACCCCAACTCAACATCACCAGAGTTAAAGATCGGTACTATCAACATAAGAAGCCTAAATGGCAAAGAAATGGAGCTAGCTGAGGAATTAGATAAGTACCAGATTGACATAATAGGGGTGACTGAAACAAAAAAGATAAAACTGGTGAGATCTTTCTCAGCAATAAATACAAAATGTTATATTCAGGCAATGACAATCAAGGAAAAGGAGTAGCCATAGTATTCAACACAAAATATGAGGCTAATCTTCTTGAATGGCAATCAATCTCAAGTTGAGTCATGTGGGCAAATATGAGAATGGGGAATAGGACAATGAGACTTATTTGTGCCTATGGTCCCACAGAAGGTTCTACTAAGGTAGACGTGAAGGAATTTTTTGAGGCTCTAGAGAAAGCTACTGACACAATGAAAAAGGAAAAGTTGGTCCTTGTTGGGGATCCAAACAGCAGAGTAGGAAGTGATTGTCAGACATACAAAAATGTTTTGGGAAAATTTGGAGAAAAGAGCAAAGATAATAATAATGGCAAATATCTCTTGGATTTCTGCAAAGGACATGGACTGGTTATTACTAACACCATGTTCCAACATAAAAATGTGCACAAATTCACATGGACAGAAGAGGCTAGGAATAAGAAAAGTCTCATTGACTATGTTATTGTTGATACTGATGTTTTCTCCCTGGTGCAGGACACCAGAGTGTACAGAGGATTTGAAATTGGAAGTGATCACTATTTAGTCTTGAGCAGGATAAAATTGAATTTCATATTGAAAAGAATAACATGTAAGAAAGATTTAATGCAAATAAAAGTTGAGCAGCTCTCAGATGTGAACTGTAGACTAAAATACACAAAGATTATTGAAGAAAAAATGAAAGAGTTTGAGAACAGTAATCAAACCTTGGAGATTCAATGGCAAACTCTGAAGAAAACATTGATTGATTCTGCCAGAGAGGCATGTGGTGAGGTTGTCTGCAAGGATAAAAAAAATCAGAACTCCCTGGTGGACACAGAAAGTAGAAGAGGCAGTGAAGGAAAAGAAGAAAGCATATCAAAAGTTCCTGGCAAATAAGTCAGCTTGTGCTCTTAGAGAATATAGAGACAAATGCAAGAATGCTAAACACTGTGTAAAACTAGCTAAACAAAAGTCATGGGAGGACTTTGGCAAGAATATAGAAAATACATATCAAGAAGGTGGCAAAATATTCTTGAGGTTGTTGAAGAAGCTTAGGAATGGAGGAAAGAATGCTTTAAAAGGAGTTAGAGATGATAAAGGTGACATGAAAACAGAAGAAAAAGATATCCTTGAAGTATGGAGTAATTACTTTGAAAAACTGCTAAATGAAACAAGCAGTGATGACAGCACAGTGGTAAAAAACACTGCCTAGGCATGCAGTCAGGAATACATATCCATACTTGAAGTAGAAAAAGCCATCAAAGGCTTGAAATGTGGAAAGGCAGCAGGAGTAGATGATATTCGACCAGAAATGCTGAAGTATGGTGGTATAAGAGTCTTACAGTGGCTACACTGCATAGTTCAGAAAGCCTGGACAGAAGGACGAATTCCCGATGATTGGAGTAGAGCTCTCATAGTACCCATATGTAAAAAGGGAAATAAAACTGCATGTGAGAATTACAGAGGTATTTCCGTACTGAGTGTTCCTGGCAAGATCTATGCCAGTATACTTGAGAAATGGTTGAGAAGAATTGTGGAAGAAAAGCTTGGTGAAGAACAAGCTAGATTCAGGCCAAATAGAGGCTGTCAGGATCAGATCTTCATTACGACAAATAGTCGAGAAAGCATGGGAATATAACAAAGATCTGTATTTAAGTTTTGTCGATTTGGAAAAGGCATATGACAAGGTGCCAAGAGAACCTGACAAAAGAACTTGACTTTTTTAGCAACCAAGAATGTGTTAGCAGAGCTAATCTCAGGTGGTATGGTCACTTAAACAGAATGGGCGAAGAAAGATTAGCAAAACAACTGTTCTCTGCCAGGTTGGTAGCAAAACGACCCAGAGGAAGACCAAGATATATGTGAATTGATACAGTACAAAGTGCCTTAGATGATAGAAATATAAGATCTGATAATGTTGAAATCTTGACAAGTAACAGACTGATTTGGAGGAAAATTGTAGATAGGAAATTAATAATGATGTAATTTTTTTCATGTAGTACTATCATATCCTGTACACTCCTTGAGGATGCATGGCAGGAATTTGATGATGATACTCGGTTTATTTGTGTGTAATTTTATGAATTTTTATTATACTTGTCTTTATACACCTTTTACATTGGTTTTTATACCTGTTTATGCTCTTTTATATATTACTGTGTATTGATTACCTTGTGTACTGCTGAGACATGTATTTGTGCAGTAAAACCTTAACCGTCTTTCCACTGTAGGCAAACCATTGTGTGGATTGATTGAGATGTATGCATGGGTGAAGCATTTGAAAGGCAGAAAAAATACATTCTTATATAGTGAAACCTGTGGAGTATTGATAACTAAAAATACACACCTATGCCACAGTAAATGACCTTTTTAAAATGTAAATATTTTATCTTAAGTGGCATAAGACATCAGCACAGTTATTAAACAAAATAAGAATTACATTAAAAAAAAAAAGACCACATCCATCTTATCAAACGTCACAAATCTGGTCTTTCACAACATGGAGTTGAAAATGCTAACCACAAAGATCCAGTGTCAAAACACCAAGCTACTACATAGACCCAGTCTTAACTGGAACGACTGTCTCACTATTTCAAAAGTTTGTGAAATTGTTATGCTCAGTTGTCTAAAATAAATTTATCAGTCATATTTTAATTTAATTACAGCCTAATAGTTTTTAATCATTAAACATGATACTGTATACATAGAGGAGTTCCAATGTAAGCGTATGCACTAATGTTTTTTTGAACATAATTCCTATTTTTGTTTCGTAACTGCAATGATGATGTCTTATGATACTTAAGACAAAATATTTACATATTAAAAAAGTTAATTACTTTGGCATATATGTGTATTGTTAGTTAGAAAAAATACAGACTACTAATTGGACTCCTACAGGTCAATCAAGACCACTGGTCATCTAGCATGTCAGTGTACAGAAACTAGAGGTGTTTTGTGAAGAAAATTAAAGGGTGATGGGAAGGAAAATTGCAACCTTTACATTGGGCATCATGCAATGCAGGAGATGAAACCATCTTGTATTATCAGAAAGTTTAGTGCCACTGAGTTCCTTTCTTTCCACTGAACAAATACAAATTGGTTAACATGGATATCTCATCATATCCATGTGCCCATACTTCTTTTCTGCTGAACATTGTCATTAGCCCTCACCTTCTTATGATGCATCCTCCATAATTGTGGAAGGGGGAAACTTGAAGAACAAGCTAGGTTCAAGTTAAATGGGGGTTTGTCATGATCAGATTTTTACTTTAAGAAAAAGTTGAGAAAGAATTGTTATATCTATGCTATATCATATACTTTTTCTAGAAAGAAGGCATATGATAAGGTTTTGAGAAAAGTTCTTTAGTATACTACAGTTATATCAGCTAAGGGTGATATCTCCTGGCCGCCACCCACTGTGCAACACATATACTCTGTCTTACTTCTGCTCAGTTTCATACCTCTCTCTTCCAGTACTTTTCTCCATCCTTCCAGTTTAGTTCCCACTTCTTCTCTTGAATCCACACACAGCAAGATATCATCTGCATACAACATTGTCCAAGGCGCATCTTCTCTCACCTCCTCTGTTACCACCTCCATCACAGTGTTAAACAGAAACAGACTTAATGCTTACCCTTGATGCAAGCCAACTGTTACTTGAAAACTTTCTGTCTGTCCCAGACATGTCCGAACACTTGTCTTCACATTTCTGTACATCACCTTCACAAACCTGACATATTTCTCTGGAACCTTCTTCTCCCTCAGACACTTCCAGACTTCTTGCCTTGGCACTCTATCGTATGCTTTCTCCAGATCAATAAATGCCAGATGTAGCTCCTGTTGTTTCTCTTGAAACTTTTCCATCATCTGCCGTAACCCAAAGATAGCATCTGTTGTTGATCTACCAGTCATGAAGCCAAATTGTTCCTTTGCAATCTCCACCTCCTTCCTCCATCTTCCATCAAGAACCCTTTCTAGGATTTTCATTGTGTGGGACATCGACTTTATTCCTCTGTCATTTTTACAGTCTTGTGCATCCCTTTTACCCTTGTAGATGGGGACAAGAGTACTCTCTCCATTCCTTGGGTATATTTTCCTGTTGGCAAACTTTCATGAACAGGTCCCACAGCAGGTCAATTCCCTCATCCCCCAGTGCCTTCCATGCTTCCACTGGAATCCTGTCGGGGCCCACCGATTTTCCATTCCTCATCCTCTTCATGGTCTCTGTCACTTCCACTCTACTGATGTTCTGCACCATCCCCTGAGAAGGCTGCCCATCTTCTCTGTGAGTCCTTGCATTTTCCTCATTCAAAAGTCCCTCAAAGTATATTCTCAATCTGTTTCTAATTGGTCATACAGATTTTGATATGCCATGGCCTTCGCCTGTGCCACAACTCTCTTAGCTTCTTGCTTTCTCTCTCTGTACACCTCTCTGTTCTCTTCCACTCTTGACTCATCTCACTTCTGCTTTGCCTTCCTCTTAGCTGTCACTGCCACTTGTACATTATTATTCCACCACCAACCCTCCTGCTCTCTAATCTTTCCAGATGTCTCACCAAGCACCTCGATTGCACAGCTCAGGATTACTTTTGAATTATGTTTCCACCAATCTTGTACACTTTCCAGTCCATCCGAAATCCTCTCTAACACCTTCTCCCTAAAACGATTCCTCACACTCTCTTCTTTTAAGCGAAACCACTTAATTGTCTTCATCCCATGGCTTCCAGAAGTTCTTATCTTTGATCTTATTTTAAAGTCTGCGCACAGCAGTTGGTGTTGCTGTGCCACTTGATCTGTTGGAATTACTTTACAATTTGTCACAACCTTAAGATGTTTACTTCTAGTCAAAATGTAGTCAATTTGTGAACTGTTGTTACCACTCCTAAATGTTATCAAATGTTCTTCCCTCTTGTAGAAAAACGAGTTCACAATTGCCAGATCAAACGATACTGCAAAGTCCACAACCCTCTCTCCTTTCTGGTTCATCATTCCCACTCCGTGGCCACCATGCACCCTTTCGCAGTCTCTGTTCTGTCTCCCTGTGTGTCCATCAAGTCTCCTCCAACGATCACCATCTCGTTTTCTTCCATTTTTCTCTCTCTATCCATTCCTGTAATCTTGACCAACTTTTCCAATACCTTTACTACAACCTCTGATATGCTGATTGTTGGTAATTTGCTACTTGAGGGAAAAAAAAAAAAGTCATGGCTCATCCCCAGATTCAAGACTTAGATTAAACCAGCGCTTCCCAAACTGTGGGCTGCGGCCCCCTTGGAAGCCATAGGTTTTGTTGAGGGGGGCCGTGAAATAATGAAAACAAATTGAAAATATTTTAAGACTAAGTAGTTTTTTTTATCTTAAAAGAAACGTATTTAATTTTTATTATTTATTATTTCTTGTTGTTATTTTTTATATTTTAATGGAAAAAAAATCACATTGGTGCTGGTTCACAAATTTTACTTCCTGCGTATTTTGGCGCTTAATGAATATTAGTAAATACAGTAGGCCCCTGGTATCCGCGGGGTTTGGTTCTATCGTCTTCCGCAGATACCTGAAACCGCGGATAGTAGCGAACCCTATATATATATACTATATGTTTTTTCCTATACATAAATACCTATGACAAAGTTTAATTTATAAATTATGCACAGTAAGAGATTAACAACAATAACTAATAATAAAACAGAACAATTATAACAACATACTGTAATAAAGTTATCTGAATGTGAATGGAATCTTAGCAACCTCAGATGTGTGTAGCTTTCTCCACCTTTGCAAAGAGTTCCACTGGTGTTGGACAATCTCTGGAATCAGCTGAACTGTCTATTACTAAAAGAAAGATCCAAACAGCTTCATTTCGGCGATGTAAAATTACATAAGCAAAGTGGATATTAGATCCAACATTATTTCAGAGCCGAATGTTTGCAGAGACTATGTAAGTTTCGTAAGTTGACCTTTCATATGTTAATATCTTCGGACCAAGATTGACCGTGGATATCGAACCGTGGATACGGGGATTCTACTGTTATATGCTTATTCATATAAGTTTAATTTCAAACCAGAAATCTAAGAATTGCAGTTTCAAATATTTCACCTGATATTGACTTTTTGTGTAGCAGTATTGAAACACATCCATCACATTAAATTGCTATTAAACTTCTTTTATGTTTTTAACTCTTTCTTTATTACTAGTCGTTTTACATTTCATGTGCTTGTACTGCAAATGTACAATAACAATATATCTATCTATATAAAAAGATGAGATAATGTGCCATGTTAAATATGTATGTAAGCTGCTAAAAATGTAATATTTGCATTCGATTTTTGCAATATTCGCTGTGAATGTTTTGTATTGAATATAAATACAATAAATATTATAATAATATATGGCAATGAAAAGCAGGTATTATGATTTTTCTTTGGGGGGGGGCATGAAATATTTTAATTTTTCCAAAGGGGGCCCTGACATCCAGAAGTTTGGGAAGCACTGGATTAAACAACGTGATCAAAGGTACTGTTTTTTCCCTAGCATCTTCTTGTAATACCCAAGCTGGTATATTATCTAATTCCATAGCCATATTCACATCAAGGTTTGGTAATATCTTATGTACTTCAGTTGATCTATTTCCACATAAGCCCTTGCCCCTCTTGTTACTGCGATATCTCCACCTGGATGATATACTCTTGCAAAGCACTTAGTAATTCTACTATTTCATTTGCTTCGGTTACCTGCCTACCATTGACATTCATTAAAATTATTCTTCCATAATTATTTAATTATATTTCCCTTTTACTTGTAGCATACCAAAAGAATGCTTTGGGATTATCTTTAGCCTATACTGCTAATTTCCTTTTCATACTCTATTTTTGCCTTTCTTACCACAATGGCTACCCTTCTGGCCTGTGCTTTATACTGCTTATGTACCTGTCATCTTTCTTCTTGAATTCCTTCCACAAATTTTACTCTTTTGTAGTCCAGCTTAATAATGGTATTCATCCATTTAACTCCCACTTGATTTATTCTTCTGCCTCTAGGTATGCAGTCTCCTATTATTTCCCTCAAACACTTGTTTAGCACTTCCTATGCACTATCCAGTACTTGCAGTTTCACATGCCATGGCACTGATCCAAGCATTCTCCTAAGTTTGTCATACTTACCAGTACTGTAATTCCACATACTTCCCTCCCCTCTTTACCATAAAGATATAATAGAGATGGTAGTGCTTGTAGGAACCAGTGATTTAAGTAGCAACAAATAGTACAGAGGAGGATATGAAAGGACTATCAGAAGCAAGAAAGAAAAGTAAGAGAGTGAAAATTGTTGATTTATTAGTGAGATATGACAGTTCCTAATTAAAAAGGAGGGCTATAATAGCAAATGATTCAGTGCACAGGCTGAGTAGAAGAAATGGGTGTGGATGTTTGGATGTGTGACTTGTATAAGAGGAATAACATGCACTTGAATGAATTTGGCACTAGGAGCCTGGAGAAATTATTTATTGGGCTGAGAACTAATGCATAGAATTAGGAAAACTACATTATTGTGGAGTCCGCGCAGATAGCCTAGTGGCTATGCGCTTCACAACTATATGCCTGGGGAAGACGTGTCCTAGGTTCGATTCCCGTCGGTGACGTGAGGAGCTGAAGGATCTTCCTCAGCCATAGCCAAGTTAGCCAGTCTTGGGCGTGGACAGCAGGGTTTTTCCCCCAGTTTATTCTGGGGTTTTTCATCCCGCAAAGTAGGCAAACTGGCCTTGTGAACTTAACACCACAGGCCATAGGATATACCAGGGCATAGGGCTGACCACCTTATCCTGTAAACGGATTGAGGTCCGATGATCAATGGACCCTCGACACCGCAAGGTAAAAGAGGGTATAAAGAAGATGAGATGAGAAGAAGATGAGACATTATTATGGTGAAAATGTATGTGTAAGTTCAGCTGTGGTACACAAACGTGATAACGATATGAATGTCATTGAGCATAATTATGTGGTGATTTGAGTTTAGAATTTTTTATGTTTATCTGGGGAGTGAAGAGTTGCCCAACTAGGTTAACAGACTGTAGATGTAAGTATAAGAAAAAGCCAGGAGGTAACTTATGTCTGCTTTGTTGAATACATTGTAGCCTAAGATTGTTAGGTTTAGGAAATCTGGCTGTCAGAGTCAGATGTTGTAAATGGAGGTGGGGTGAATTTTGCTGATGATATTTGATTATTTGACTCCAGTTACAGGAGAAATGCATAAAAGCAATAATATTAATAATATAATAATAATAATAATAATAATAATAATATCTCATGTAGCAAGGAATTTGAGGCTATCTGGTGTGAAGTGGAGGCTAAGAGGATGAAATATATGATTTGTGTTGTTACAGATCTGGTGGTTCAGTTGCTGATGAAATGCAGTGGCAAATTACCCTGATGGGTACTTAGTGAGTAATCATTATGGGTGCCTTAAATTATCCACACATTGAGTAGCAGAGAAGAACTCATAAGAATGAAGGAGAATTTATTGAGGTCAAAGTGTTAGATCTGATCATAACATCAAAAAGGAGTCTGTTAAAAATGTGACTGACTTCTCAACAGTGGGTGACAGTGATCATGCTGTACTGAACTAGGAAGTAGCAATATATGAATGTTCCAGTTAGGACAGGTTTCATGCTGAACCACAAAGTTTGAAATTATGACAAACTCAGAAGAATACGTACTGTGTTTGGTCCCATAGTATCAATTACTAAAAGGGAAAGATATCAGTAATGCATGAGAAGCTTTTAAAAGTTACTTAAGTGATGAATTATGTGAATGGATCCCTAGAGGTTCGAAGTGGAAATAAGGTGGGAGAGAAATTAATCTGCAATCTTATTAAGCAAGAGATCCAAGAAGAAGGTGATATGGAAGAAATTGGCTATGCAGATAACAGCAAGCCAAAACATTTTATTATTGTGCTGCAAGTAAAAGAAAGATGGAATGTGGAAAAATAACTTAATTGAATGCAGATGGTACCCTTGTGTCAGAAGCTGATGATATTATTCAATTGAGTGTTCACATCACATCTGTCAACTAGGTGTAATGTGGCACACAGTGCTATCGCCACATTAGAGGAGAGATAGCGATTCATGCGAATGAGGTTCAAGAGTTGTTGCTTAACCTGGATTAGAATTCATCAATATAGACATATGTGATAACAGCATGCATGTTAAAGGAATGTTCACCTGAATTAGCTGAGCACTTGACATGTTTGTATAATTCGAGTCTCACAGGAGTGGAAAGAACAGATGATAATCCCATTGCACAAGAGTGGTGCAAAAACTGATAATCTAACTATTGATCTGTCAGTATCTCTGGGGTGGATACTGACAGATCAATAGTTAGTATCCACCCCAGATACTAACTATTGATCTGTCAATTTTAGAGAAGTTGGTAACTTGTACACAGAAATCTGTTGACAGACAAGCTATACTTTGCAAGGAATAGCATGAATTTGCTAAAGGGAGGTCATGTTTTTGCAATTTGCTCATATTTTATAATATTATGGCTGAATTTGATAAAGAGACTGGATATACTATGATACTGTTGAATTTTACTAAGGCAAAGTTCAACAGTATCATAGTATACCTGTACCATGTGAAAGACTATTGTATAAACTGCTGATTATGATATTTTAATAAATAACTATTCACTTGATAAGTGAGTGGTTGAGGGACAGGTATCAAAAAGTGGCATTATATGGTGGGCATGAATCTGCCTGATTTAAGGTGACCAGTATCAGTCCTTAGACCATTGTTCTATATGTTTATCATTGATATTGGGAAGGTTCTGACAGAAAATATTCAATTGTTTGCTGCTTATGCAAAAATAGGCAGGGTAATCAGGGATACTACTGATATCTAGCAATTATAGAATGATTTGAATAGGCTGGAAATGTGGGCATATAATGGCTGTTAATGCAGTGTGTTACTAAGTGTAAAGTTGTGTGCACTTTGGTGTGATGAGATTTCCAGTGGCATTTTTTCAGTAAAAGAAAAAAAAAATGCTGCATTTACTGTTGTACTTTGTTGTATTTCTTTATTTTTTAGGAATTTAAGATGTTTAACACTCTGGTAACATTTTTTATTTATCATATTTGCCATTACAAAGGTTGGTCAATCGGTAGAGCATCTGCTACTAATGGCTCATGCAAAAAGTTAAGCAAGTTTGAGTGCGGCTAGTAGTTGACCAACCATAATAGTTGGAAGGGAATCAATCGTTTGATGCTGTTGACAAACTCTCCCTCAATAACTCTTTGGACTCCCTGGAGGCGTCACATAATATTACTACTTACATATGGTCTGTGTAGTCCAGTGGAAGTGGCATTTGCATCTCCTGTGCTAGGCCACGTGAAGAGAGACCTAAGTTTGAGTCTAGTCACTGACTAGGGGAACTTTTTTTTTAAAGCCTTTCTTCAACCAGTTTCTGAGCTAGTCAATTTCTGGCAATGGTAAGCAGGTTTTTTCTCCCAGAAACTCAATAAAATTGACTGTAGAACCCACACTATTTAGGAATGTCAGCTTATTTACTGACATTCCTAAATTTATATGAGAAGAGTCTAGGATAATTTCTTTGGATTCAACTATGCGGAATTCTACTTCATCGTGGCATATATGAATGTTTGATGTTGTATTCCAGTCTGTTTTGTGGTGGCGGCCTTCAGTGTAGATATTTGTTAGTATGAGTGGGTTTTCTGTATATAGAGATTTTAAATCTATCAGAGCATCGTGTAAGAATTACATCCAGGAACGGAAGGCAGTTATTTTGTTCTAGTTCGGCAGTGAATTTTATATTAGAATGCTGGTTGTTAAGATGATGAAGAAAATCCATGAGAGATGTGTGCCCGTGACTCCATATAATGAAAATATCGTCAACATAACGTCTCCAAAGTTTCGGCTTAAGTGAGAAGGACGATATGGCTTTCATTTCAAAATCTTCAAGGAAAATGTTTGCCAGAACTGGGGATAGAAGGTTGCCCATTGCTAGGCCTTGGTTCTGTTTGTAAATGGATTTACTATATCTGAAGTAGCCAGATTGAATACAATGCTTTAATAAAGCAAATATCTTTTTGACAATTTGTTCTTTAGTAATATTAATATTAAAAATAATATTAATACTGTTAAAGAAATTATAAAAAAACATTGAAGAAAATAGGACTGAGAATCAACAGGTTAGTTTTCCTGAAACATTGTAAATTAAATCAAGTTTTTCCTAATTTCATATCGTTTCAAGAAAAGATAACAACAGAACGCGCTAAAAGAATTTATCGTAAAGCAAAGTTAGATCTTCTTTTCTGCGAAAGAATCTCAGATACAAAACGCTGTCTTGCTTTTTTGTTCAACGTAAAAAGGTCTTTAACTCAGAAACTTGGAGAGGTTATGGATAATGACAATTTTCATGATTTTATCTTTAACAGTGAAGTGCAAGCAATACGGATACAAAATAATAATAATGCTTAATCTTATCAAGAAATTTGAGATTCTTAAGAGAGTACAAAACACATCTGTTCTTACTAAAGCCTGTATTAATCCTGACAAAGTTGTAGTAAACAACTCGTCACATGTTTTAACAGTTGCAGAAAAAGATATTCTAAGCAAAGGTCTGAATTTCATTCCCTCACCAAAGTTTATTCCAAAAGAATCTCTACTTACTAAAATATAAAAAGCCAGTTCACTTATTCATAATCATTTGACAAAACTTTTCCATATTGAATCCATCTTCATTATAAATAATGCTAAACCTCCAACAGATAATCTTTCACCTGCTGAAAGACAAGCCTTAAAGAATCTTAAAAAGAACAAAAACATCATTATTTTACCTGCAGATAAAGACAATGCCACAGTCGTCCTCAACTCTGAAGATTACCACAATAAAATGCGTCAATTGCTTGAAGACAACATTACACATTCAATTCTTGAGGATGACCCAACAAGAGAACTACAAAACCGCACAAACAATCTGTTAAAGACTACAAGTGAACTTCCTCTCGATATTCGCCTTTCTTTACATTCTCAACACCCTCTTATACCATGCCTTTATGGAGTTCCGAAGATCTACAAGGAAAACACCCCTCTTTGCCCAATTGTGAAAGTATTGATGGTCCTACTTATAAGCTTTCTAAACATCTTGCGAAATACCTCAAGTGTTTCTCCAATAAATCTTCATCGTTCATCAAAAACACCACAGATTTCGTTTTTCATATCAAAAATATTTCCATCAGCGAAAATGATATCATAGCAAGTTTTGACATTATTTCATTTACTAACGTCCCTACTGAGGAGGTGTTAACATTACTAAAGAACAAATTGTCAAAAAAGATATTTGCTTTATTAAAGCATTGTATTCAATCTGGTTACTTCAGATATAGGGAATCCATTTACAAACAGAACCAAGGCCTAGCAATGGGCAACCCTTTATCCCTGGTTCTAGCAAACATTTTCCTTGAAGATTTTGAAACGAAAGCCATATCGTCCTTCTCACTTAAGCCGAAACTTTGGAGACGTTATGTTGATGATATTTTCATTATATGGAGTCACAGGCACACATCTCTCATGGATTTTCTTCATCATCTTAACAACCAGCATTCTAATATAAAATTCACTGCCGAACTAGAACGAAATAACTGCCTTCCGTTCCTGGATGTAATTCTTACACGATGCTCTGATAGATTTAAAATCTCTCTATATATACAGAAAACCCACTCATACTAATGGATATCTGCACTGTCAATCTCATCACTTTCCACCACAAAAGCTACAAACTATCTCTACCTTAGGACACAGAGCTCACTCTCTTTTAAATGAACCAGATAAGCTCCAAAAAGAAATTAATCACCTTTCTCTGATTTTTAAACAAAATGGATATTCTGAAAAAACGATTAAGAAATTTCTTCTGGATCCTCCCAGGCAGTGTACTGTGGAAACTACTAATTTTAAAGGTAGCATCTCCATCCCATACATTAGTTCAGTCTCCAATAAATTGGCTAAAGTCCTTAAAAAATACATCATCAGGATGTTTTTCACTACACTACCTAAAATCCTTTCTCTTATAAGCCATCCGAAGCCTATTCATCACAATCTAAAATATCCAGGTGTATACAAATTATGGTGCGATTGTAATATTCCTTACTTTAGACAGACTAACAAATCTATTGAACTATGTATAGAACATAAGAGAGACATCTCCTATAAAAGATCACATGCATTTCTAAACGGTCAAAAGGCAACAAAAATATTCAGTGGTTTTAACTTTTGCTATACATTCACTAATGCCTTGTACATAAGGGATAGGAATGCACGTTATTTCTTCTGTATTTGAAGAGGAGGACATATTAAAACTACTCAAAGCTCTTTTAATGAAGCAATTCTTATAATCATTAGATAGAAAGGAAGAAGTTATATATTGCAGTTCTTTAGATGTTGTTTCTTTATTTACAAATGTGCCTCTTTCTGAAAGCATTTAATTACTGCAACAGGAATTTCCTTCAGACATTGTAAAATTATTTGATTTTGTAATACATTCTTATTTTTCCTTTAAAAATAAGTTGTATCAACAAATTGAAGGAACAACAATGGGCAATCCTCTTTCTCTTGCTATCTCCAATTTCTTTATGGAACATTTTAAACAACATATCTTTGACAACATTCCTCCCAGACCTACTCATTTGTTCAGATATGTCGATGACATTTTTGCTGTATGGAATGGCTCTTCTGATGAACTTCAACAGTTTCTCACTAAGTTAAATGCACTTCATCCCAGGATCCAGTTTACCCTAGAAGTAGAATCAAATAAGCAGTTAGCCTTTTTAGATCTTCATTTAAAAAATTCTCTCTATAGACTGAGAAATGTAACCTACATTTCTCAGTCTATAGAGAGAAGATTCATACAGACCATTATATCCATGCTGAATCTCATCACCATCAAAAGGAAGTATTAAAACACTGTTAATCAGGCCCATTTGTTCTTCAGACGATCTTTTTACAGAAAGAACTGCAATATATAACTTCTTCCTTTCTATCTAATGGTTATAAGAATTGCTTCATTAAAAGAGCTTTGAGTAGTTTTAATGTTTTCCTCTTCAAATACAGAAGAAATAATGTGCATTCCTATCCCTTATGTACAAGGCATTAGTGAATGTATAGCAAAAGTTTTAAAGCCACTGAATATTTTTGTTGCCTTTCGACCGTTTAGAAAAATCTCCACCTTTCTCACTTCTCCTAAGGACAAGCTTCCTCATCTTACTTATCCAGGTGTCTATCAGATTCTGTGCTCTTGTGGATTATCTTATTTCGGACAAACAGGAAGATCTGCCTCTATTCGGCTAGAAGAACACCAAGCTTATATTGAATACTTTAAACCTGAAAAGTCTGGAACTTGCAGAACATGCCATCTTCACTAGACATAGAGTTCATTGGAGAAAGACAAGAATTCTTCACAAAAGTCGATTACTCGTGGAACGCCTTTATAAAGAAACGTGAAACTTTACTTCATTCTCCTAATTTAAACAGATCCGACAGCTTAGGTCTATCCTCTTTATGGGAGATAGTACTTCACAAATCAGCTAATCTTTCCTAATGATTTTTTTTTTTTTTTTTGTTAGGAAATTTATTGATCTTTTTAGTTATCTTACACCAGCTACTTAGGTGGTGCTTTTTGGAATTGTCAGTTATTGTTTAATTTGAGCTTAATATGTACTGAAGATGCCTGTGACACATAGGTGAAAATTATACTATTAAATAATCTTTGTACATGAGCTTTCCATTATTAATTTTGTATCAGCAAGTGTTCAGTTTGGACTATATTAAATAAGAGCAAAGAATACAAAGAACAAGGAAAAGTTGCTACTGCTTCTTTAAGCATGCAGATCACCCAAATAGAAGCCATTCAATAATCAAGTGGGTGAACACCTTCTATCACTCTGGATTGATGATTGTAACTAAAAAGAATACCTCTTAGTACAGGAAATATTCAGGCAAAAGCTCTCAATATTTTTATCTCATTAAAAGAGACCAAATTTCAAGAGGAATGTGGAAGCTTTACTGTGAGTTTAGGATGGTTTGACAGTTTTAAAACTCAAGCTGGACTGCATAACGTAAGAATAACTGGGGAAATCTGCTAGTGCTGATAAAGATTCTGTGGCCAAGTTTCCTGAAGAATTACGAAAGATAATTCAGGAGTGTGATTACGATGATCGACAAATATTCAACATTGATGAAATTGGTCTCTTTTGGAAGTGTATGCTAACAAAAACTTTCCTAGCTAAAACTGAAGCATCTCAAACAGGATACAAAGTATGTAAAGATCTTCTTACACTTTTTGGGAGACAATGCAGAAGGCAACTTTCAACTCAAGCCTATATTAGTTTATTGTGCACAAAATCCAAGATCTAACATTATTGAAGAAATCTACACAATTGGAAAAGAACTTGGATTTAGTGAACTGGATAATGAAGATTCGAGAAACTTGCCTGATTCCCATTCAGGACGGTTAAGCGAGAATGATCTCCTTCAACTAGAAGAACAGCATGCATATGAAGAAGAAAATGAGTGCGAACAAGAAGAGAATGTTATGACTAAGAAGCTAATGCAAAAGAACTTGAGCTAGTTTACAATCACATTGAGTATGATCAGGGAATTTTGTTTGATGCTGATCCTGATATGGAACGAAACTTCAAAATCTGCCGAAATCGTGATAAAGCGATCGTCAGCTATCACAAATTGCATGACAAGATGAAAAGTTGAGCACTATTCAAACATCTTTACTTAATTTTTTGTTAAAAAAAAAAAGTAGGTCAACTAAATGTTAGACATTAAATAAAAATTTAAGCAATTGATTTCTATCCTCTAATATAACTTATACTGAAATTTTTTCTCCCAAATTTACACTAACAAATGGATGAATTATAATTATTCCTATTGTTTATTGTATTCCCTTAACACAATTTCGCTTAGCACACATTAATTGATGGATTAATTAATCTCGTTAAGCGAGGTTTTCCTATACTACTTTAAATCACTACAACTTTCTTCTTTTTGTATTTCAAACTTGTGTGGACATAACTTGCTCTTGCTATCATCAGCAGCACTCTGCCTCCTTTCTTTCCCTTCCTATTTTCACAAAAAACGTCATTCCATTTCTAATCCCATCAAGATTATTATTATTATTCTGTGAGCACCTGCATGGAGTCTGAAGAGTCATCGTGGGAGACCCAAACTATCCACACAATCTATAATACTCTCCTTTAACCCATTAACAAAGCACTCACAACTGACTCTGGTAACTCATTTCACTCATTCACAACTCTCCAAGCAAAAAATCTTGTCCTCACACCCTTACTAACAACACCTCTGTTCAGTCTCCAGGGGTAACCTCTTGTTCTGCCCCCCCCCCCCCCCCCCACAAGTGCTGAAATATTTTCTCTGCATCAATAATATAAAACCCTTTAAGTAACTTAAATGTTTCTATAATTATCCCCTCTTTTTTGCCTATCAGCCAACTTCTACAATCCACAGACCTTCAATCTATTCTTATAGGGACCATTCCACAAACCGCTCACCATCTTGGTTGCTCACCTCTGAATCTCTTCTCCATTACTTCCTCATCCCCAAGAAACTCAAGAGACCAGAGCACAATAATCCAGATGTGGACATATCAAAGCCTTGTAATGAGGAATATTATTATTATTATTATTATTATTATTATTAAACAAGACCTCATGGAGTCAAAGACTCATCTAGGAGGGCCTTTTATCTCACACACATCTCATCATACCGGGTCTTAAACACATTCAAACTCCTTGCAGACACCACACTCTCAGGCAAGGCATTCCAATCATTCACAACTCTGCACGAAAAAAACCTGCCTCTCACTCCCCTACTCACACCCTCTTTATACAGTTTCCAGGGATGACCTCTGGTTCTCCCCTGATCTCCCACTATTCGCTGTAGAACTTCTCCACCATTGATCCTATAGCAACCCCTTACCAACTTGTAGGTCTCTATCATATCTCCCCTCTTCCTTCTCTCCACTAGTCTCTGCAAATTACATCTTTTCAATCTTTCCTCATACTCGACATTCCAGAGGTCAGAAACTACCTTAGTCAGTCGCCTTTGGACCCTTTCCAACATCTCCTCATCCTTCTGAAAACCAGGTGACCAAATCTGGGCACAATAGTCCATGTGTGGCCTAATCAAAGCCTTATACAATGGAACAAGAATCTCCCTACTTCTACACGTCAGTGTCCTCCTCATCATTCCCAGAAGTCTTTGTGTTGTCTTCACAATTTTGGCGATGTGACCCCTAAATTTTAGATCTTTATCCACTATCACTCCCAGATCTCTTATTTCCTCTACTATATACAACAACTTCCTTATCTCTTAACATAACATCTTCCATCAAGACATCAACATAACATCAAGAATAACAACTTCCTTATCTCTACTTGTCAATTGTGTTCTTCATTGGCCAAGTAATTTTAATCTTATGAGCTACCTTAGCAACCTCAGTAAGAAATGTCCTCTAAACTTTTCTGGCTGGCCTGGTTGGCTGAGTGGCTAGTGTGTCTGCTCTCCAGCCAAGAGGCTGCAAGTTCAAATTCTGCCACGGGCATGGATTTTGTGATTTTCCTATAAACTCCATGTGGAAAGGGAATCCGCAATCCTACCACTTATTCTAGCAGAAGACTTCACTCCAAAAACCCATTGAAGTACTGGAGTGACCATATGGTGTCTACGGAAGTCAAATGTGAAAAAAAAAAAAAAAAAAAAACTTTCCTCTGTCTACCATCACTCCTAAATCTGTAGCTTCATCTATTTCCCCTGTGTACCACATTGATGGAGTACAATTCCATCAGTGTGGTACACAGCTTGTGATCTATTTATCCTAATATGCATAACTTTACATTTCTCCACATTAAACTGATACCTGTTATCTTTTGCTTATACTGATAGCCTAATTAAATCATCCCACAAGCTCTCCACATTGCCTTCATTAACTATTACTCTACCTAACTTCACATCATCTGCAAACACTGAATATTTCTTTTCAGGTTATTTCCTATATCATTTATGTAGAAATTAAACAGTAGTGGTCCCATCACTGAACCTTGTGGTACATCATTAGTCACCTGTTTTTTCCGTGATTCTCCCTCTCCATATACTGCTCTTTGATATCTGTCCAGCAGCCACCCTCCTATCCACATAAACTATGTCATATCTATCCCTACTTCTTCTAATTTGTATAACAGAATTCCATGTAGTATTCTGTTAAATGCCTTTGCAAAAATCTGCAGAATCATAGTGTACCTACTTTCTTTATTCAACTCAGCTGTTACTCCATTATTAAAAGTTACTAAATTACTAAGGCATGGCAGACCCCTCACACAACCAGTTGTCCCTCATACAGTATCATATTTTTATCCCCCATTCTTGAATTCTCAATTTTTCCATTACTTTTATCAACATGTCTGAGATACTGATTAGTCTGTAATTTGCTACTGCAGTTTTGGAACCTCCCCTTATGCAAGGGAATTATGTTGTCCTCTTGACATTCTCTTGAAACTCTATCAGAGCTGAGACTTAGAGCCCAGAGCCATTACCAGTTTCCTTGCACATTCTCGCAAAACCCAATATCTCATCTAATTCTACAGCTGTATTTACATTGAGATTCCGCAATATCTTAAGACCCTCCAATTCATCCACATCTATTCTCACATCAGTCACTTTCACATATGTTACAGCAGTAACTTTAGTTGGATGATATACCCCTTCAAAGTGGTTACTCAGTAACTGAACTATTTTATCTACTTCTGTCACCTTATCACTATCAGCACTCATTAAGGTTAATCTTCCATAGTTATTCTTCCTCTTACTTGCCACATAAAAGAACTCTTTAGGATTTCCTTTGCTTGCTGAGCTAGATTCTTCTCATAATCTGATTTCTCCTTCCTTACTATGCTGGTCGCCTTTCTTGCCTGAGCCTTGTGCTGTTCATGAGTTTGCTGGTCACCTTTCTCCTTATGTACCCTCTACAGCATTTTCTTCTTATGCAGCTCCTGCTTAATGATATTACTCATCCATCTAACACCTACCTGATTAACCACTCTTGCCCTAGGTACACAGTTTAATATTGCTTCCTCTAGATTAGGGTTTCCATAATATTTTACTAAAATCTGGACCATTCTGAAATTTTTACTTAAAAACCCCAGGACATTTTGTAAAAAAATCGGACATGTTAAAAATTAAGAAAACCAAAAATAAAATTATTATATGTGTTGCACACTGCTATAAACATACATTAACATTAAAATCCACTTTAAAAAAAGGATTATTAATCACAAATATATTTAATTAGAAAAATATTTATTAGATTTAATGGACCTGTTAAAGAATTTTTTTTTCTTTTGATATTTGATCACAGCACAAGAGAAATTCTTAAAATATGTCTTTACAATGATTAAAGCTTTTACTGTCTCAATTTTAAGTCTGTTTTTTTCATCTGTCCAGAGCGAATTTATTAATGAAAAAACACGTTCAACAGCTGCATTAGTTCCTGGCAGTGCTAAACAAAAACTAACTAGGCATTTAATACTCCCAGAATTTATACCCTGCTTTGTAAAATGAGCAAACATTTCACACCATTTATCACTGACACTTTGATCCTTCTGTTCACTCCACACTTCAAATTTGCTTTCACAATATTTTTTCACACATACAAACTCATCAAATAAGTCCTCTTCATTCACAGTAAAACTTGATGACACTGTCTGCATGAATATGTAGCTTTCTTGTATGTTCTTCCAAGTCACAGGATCTTTTCCCTTCAAATTAATCCAATCCATAGACTGAAGAGGTGTGAGAAATGGCATACACCACTCCTGAATATATTCAATACAGGTGCAGTAGAAATCTACTGCATAGCTTTCAAACTTTTCAACTCTTATGTGTCCTTTTCTCACAGTAGTTGTAAGAAACTTTTCTGCCTTCCTACAATTTAATCTTTCCACCAGTTTGTTTGTTTCGTCCTTCATTTCAATTACTGTTATATCTTGCTTTTCAATACATTTAATGGTATCATAAAAGGTTTTTAACTGGCTGGCAAGGAAATGCAGGAGTGTAATTGAAAGTGGATTTTCAAAGAAATTTTTGAGACTGATAGGACATTTGTCAATAGAAAGAAAATATGACTTCAATGAAGGGAATATGTCAATAACCCTCTGGATTGTAGACAAAAGAGAGAGCCATCTTGTCTTGCTACTACCCAAAACAGTTTTATACTCTGTGTTTGCGAATTCACAAAATGATTTAAGTTCCTCAACTCATACACAATATATGTGGAAATGTTGGTAAATCTTGTTAATTATTAACTGAAGATCAATAGGTAAGCAATTTGAAGCAGTCTGCACAGCATTATCTATCACATGTGCAGGGCAACCAATTCCAATTAAATTGTTCACAGTGTTTTCTTGCATTTTTAAGTAGATTATCCTTTCCCTTTCTCTTCTTTCCACCAAAGTTTGTATTTGCATTATCTGCTAATATGGCATTAACTTTTTTCAGGAGATCTAACTTCTGTAACACTTCTAACACATAAGAAAATAAAAAATTCTGAAGTTTCACCACCTAAATTAACGAACTCCAACACATCCACCTTCACACCTTTTTCTGGATGATAGTATCTAATGACCAGAGGCACTAATTTCATGTCAAAGTGGTTTGATGAACTGATTAGTACTGATATAAAACAAACTTCTTTTAGCTCTTCCTCAGTCTGCTAATGGTGCAATAACATTGGTTATTATTGCCTTGCACTTTGTTTGCGAACACCTGAATTTATCGTTGAAAATTTTTTTCACGATGGTTGTTGTTCAGTCCATGGAGTTAAAGCTGTGGTTATGCGCCGCTGTGTGATATATGAAGGTTGCTTCCTGTGCTGCCAGTGATAACTCTTTTTCCCTTTTACTCTTGGTTTTCACAATTAAAAAATTACTTATACTGCAGTTGGCCTTACTTCGAACAGCAGCTTTGTTTTTTCATTTTCACATGGTTGACTATTTCTGACTGACCACCATATGAAATGCAAAATTTACAGTTATATAAAGTACATTCCACATTTTCATTTACACCTTTAATGAAAGGAAATTCTATTCTAATATATCATTAATACTGCACTTACTTTTTAGCATTATAGGGGTAGAAAATTATAAAAATTATAGCACACAAAGTATTGATCAAATAAAATACTGTTATAATAGAAGCATGGGAAAAAAAGAACATTGCCATTAGTTACTATTAGTTATTATTAGTTAGTTATATTATCTATAATACTCATAATTATTATTAGTTAGTTATATTATCTATAATACTTATAATTATTATTATAAATAATAAATAAATAAAATTTATTATTATCAACATTGTAATAGAAATTGGTACTAAAAATGAGATAAAATCCATTTATCCATTTTTTCCTGAAGTTAAAAAAGCAGAAATTTTGGAATTAACTTGGACATTTTTATAAAAAACGGGACAAATGGGAACCCTACTCTAGATGCATTACTAATGTCCTTCCCTTGTAGTGTTTTATGCCATGGCACAGATTCAAGCTTCCTTCTAAGCTTGTCATAATCACCTACCTTGTATTTTCACATATACCTCTTCCTGACAGAACTTTCCTCATATTTTACCATCTCCCAAGTTAAGACCATATGGTCCCTTTCCCAAATGGGAAAAAGGACCATATTACATCCTCCCTTATAGAATACTTCTTGCCTCTCAAATAATTTGTGCCAGACAATTATTTCTTTTGACTTTTTGCATCTGGATGGAGTGACTAATATCGTGAATTTTTGCACCAGGGAAACACGATTCTGTTACACTTTCATTAAGTACTCCCCCTGATCATTGAGTCTCCGTATATAATTTTTTCCCCTTAATTTGTTTTTCTCATTTGTTCGCTCGGTCTCTTATTACTTCTGACCACCTGCTTCTTTTTCTTTTCAAGCCTGCTAATCTCTTGCCACTTCTGCAACTTTTCACTTTGACACTTTGTCCTGTGAGGGATAACATTCAAGCATGCTATTTCTTTATGTCCATTTCATTTTCCTGTATTTCCACCACTAGACGTTTGACATTAATTCCATCATTTTCCATCCTGTCAATCGATACTGTGCATTCTACTAACATTTGCCTCATTCTCATCACCTAATTGGCACTCAGTTTTGAAACATTTAATACATAAGATATCATTCTCATCTAACAATATTTCACTTATTCTAACTTGAGGCAAATTAATTTGATCAGTGCAGCAATTTCATCATCTTTTTTACTCCTGGCATTAGTAAATAAGAATAACATTTCATTTTGTGGTCTATAATCAGTCTTACCCATTCTGTCCCTCACCTGTGACTTCTCCACACTTACTCCTGCCTGCTCACTCCTTACCTTTTGTGCCATATATTCCCTTCCCCACAGACTTAGCTGTTCTCCATGTATTCCAGGCCATTCTATTCTTATGCGACCATCCACATGTATTCATTACTACTTTCAGAATCTGCTCTCCTTACACCATGTCTCCCTGGCCCTCTCCATTTTCCTGTTCAAGTTGCATTCCTATTTACACATTCTCATTTCCGCTCGCATTGGTCTCATATAGTCCACTCTCCTGTTCATTTACATAATCTCTGACTTCCACTGATATCCTGATTACTTCACTGATTACACTTCCTTGCAGCATTAGCCTTTCCAGGTGACTCATTATGAAGCCATTCAGATGCAGTCCATCTAACTTATACAGTTCCATTTGTTTCTTAAACTCATCCCACACATTTGCAATCTGCATTCCTTTCTCTTCACACGTTTTCGCCAACATTCCATTCAAGATCTTCTCTGCTGCAACTCATCGTCATACCTGAGCAACACATAAACTTCTCTTGTTACCATACTGTTGTCTTTTACCATTCTCAGTAATATCTTGATATCCATCCTCACATTCTCCCTATATCCAGCTAAATCATTTGTTCCAAATACAACCATTAACTCCCTTGCCCACTTACTTCTCATATCCACTGCCTCAATCAACCTGTTCATCTTCCTTCCTGGAAAACAGACCTTGTTCACCCTCTTATTCACCACACCTTTTATAATAGAATCTCCATATAGTGCTACTCTTGAGTCAGAGTAGCTTTGCTGTTTCTTTTTCTCCTCTCTTTCATTTTATTCTTTTAAACTCATATATTCGTATCCACCATATGTCTAATATATGCTTCATCTCATTTCTCATTTTAATCATACAGTGCAATTTCTGTTGCTCTGTTAGGCTTTCTTCTATTCTCAGTCAAGTTCTTACTCCACCAGTCAGGCTCGTTTATGATCGCTTTTGCTTTTTCACTCACTCCCTTATTCACAATCATATTCTTTGTGCCCATATTCTCATGCTCACTCTTCTGGCTATCATTGTTAGTCTTACACCCATCACTGCCTTTTGTCTGGTGTTTTTTTCTCTTCCCATTCCCGACTTTCATTGAAATCAGCACAGTCCATTAAAATATCACACTTTCTACAGACCCTCACTCTCTCACTACTCCTGTTTAATCTTTCACTAATCACATCTACCATTGTCCTTGATCTTTCTGTTGATTTGTGCTGAGAATGATTTGTCTTTCAGCAAATGATAGGCAAATGCCTCCAAAAAATTTCTCCTAAAATTTAATATAAAATAGATTAATTCAAAAAAAAGTGTAATTATGTTAAAATTATTAGTAATTCTTTTTTTTTAATTTTTTTTTTTTTTACTTGCAGCAAACATGATCTTCGACTAGACATACAAGCTTTAGCACATCGAGCTAATTTAACGATTGGTTCTACAACTGAAAACTATGGTGGTGAAACCTTTCTTTCTGAAGATGTAGCAATTAATATGCTACAGGATAGCAAATTAGCTTTGCAAAGGTGTCATATGGTAAATAAAATGATTTTACAGTTGGTAAAAAAAAAATAAATAAATAAATAAATGCACTAAATTACATGGTATCTGATTGGCTTCTTTTTCGCATACTTCATTTCTATTACTGCTAATTGTTGAACAGCTGTCAGTTGCTAGCTTATTGTGTCAGAGGTTATTTTGGGAGTACAGACTAAATACTATATTTGTTATAGGTGGACAGATATCATGTAACTTACTGCATATATACTACATAATTCTTATATACATATACATAGTGATGCATTTTTATTGAGCCTAACGAAAACATTATTTTGTTTAAAACTTTAATATATATTTTTAATATAAATTAAATTTCATTTAATATTTTTAAATATTAAATGAAAAAATCCATTGAAATTTCATTCTTTTCATAATCAAAATTCATGCTTATGTTAATGCATCAAGAATCTTTATAAATGACTATACAATTTCTCCTTTTATTAGTTATCAAAACAATCAGAGCTTCCATGGAATGCAGTAAAACTCTTTGATATTCTTCTGCAACAGTTATGTATTGAACACATAGGATATGCAGTGGAAGTGCGAATTTTAGGTATATTTCTTGTTTTATTTCAATAAGTATAGATTTTGATAATAACAAAACGTATCAAATCTGCTTAATATTTTGGAATTGTTTTTGTATTCTACTTGAAATGTTTATAAAATTTTCATGATGGTATGTTTATTCCTGTATAGTTCTTCCTTCCCCAGAGCCAAAGAGTCCACCAGAAATTTATTTTTTTGATGTAGTTAGACAGTGTAATGCCATTTGCCAACTTCTTGAGAAACAGATAATTGATACTGTAGTGCCTCTAGTTGTGTGAGTAATGGATGTTTATTAACTTACTATTATACAGATAGGGATTATTTAGATAACCATAGTAATCATAAGTTTCATAATTATAAAATCATAAATTTATGAATTCAGCACATTCAGTATGTGAATTTATGAAATTCATAACTTTCATGATATAATAAATTTTAGTTGCATTGTTGAATGTATTTAAATAATTTTATTTATGGGGCATTACCAAAATTATTTGTAATGCTTTTTCAGAAATAATAAATAGTGTAGGTCAAATATCATGCAGATAATAAATGTCAGGGGAGATACCAACAACACTTTTATGAATTATTGCAAGAAGCTACAGTTTTGAAAAGACGATTTGTAAACACTATATGTCAGTAATTCATTGTGGGAAGCCAAATTTTCACAAACCACAATATATCATACCACGCCTTGAAAACATTTAGCTTTGAATCGTTTACCATCCACTCTCGTAACATACTTTACTAATTCACCAATTGCTATGCAAAAACTTTCATTTCCTTACTCATATGACCATAATATAATTTCCAAGGATGGCTTCTTATTCTCCCACTTGGCTGCATCTCTTTTGCTGAAGATATTGATTGTCATCCCACCTAACTACTATCTGTGCAAATCCCAAATCTGCCCATAGAATACTGTTTGCATGTTCATGATTGTGCACCTTCAAACCTCCCTAAAAATTCTAGCTGCTGTCCACAGTGGAGCACTTCAGTTCAGCAATTCCTCCCTTACTAACTTCTCTGTCACAAGCAAGTGTTTTAACTCTGTCTGTTCCACATCTACTTCCATGGCCATTGCCCCACTGAACTGGCATTCATCAGTTTTCCACTTTTTGTTGGGCCTGTTAAAACACGAGCAGCAGTAGCTAGCATCCTTTTTATTTTTCCTTTAGTGCTACTGCAAGCACATTCAAATCTTGATTCTCCTTTTCCTCTTTTATTTCATCTATTTTTTTTTCCTCATAAAATATTCTCAAATGACTACAGTGTGTAATCTTCCAGATTACACATTATAGTCATCAATATCAATAAACTTCATTCTCATTCCTCACCTGCACCACACACACTTGACACTAATGTGCGTATTGGCTTTTCAATCTCTTGTGTATGGAATCAGTATAAATATATATATATATATATATATATATATATATATTTTTTTTTTTATCTTCTTTTAATCTTAGCTTAGGCTTTCTTACATTTTTCTTTGTATTCTCTAAGATTAACTGCCTGCTTACTTATCTAGAGTTTATAAGCACATCAGGCTCAACAGAAAGTGAAAGAATGCCAGTTAAGTGGAGCAGTGGCCATGGAAGTAGCTGTGGAACAGACCCAGAGTTGAAACACTGCACCCGTGAGATAAAGGTTGAAGTGAGTATGGGAGGGATCATCTGTGAACTGAATTGCTCTACTCTAGACAGCATTTTGAATTGAAGGGAGGTTTTAGGTCCTTGTCAGATGTCACCTCTTTCCAGGAGGTTGACTACTATGAGCTTCCACTATGTACGGTTTTGTGCTTCTCTTTTACATTCTTCATAGGGCAAAAAGGTCCAGTCCTTAATATTTCCCATCTGATCTGTTCTTTGTCTTCCTCTTCTTCTTTTTCCTTGTATCATTCCTTCTAGAAGTGTTTTTTGTAGGGATTCATGCCTTAGTATGTGACCAATGTAGGTGATTTTCCTTTTCTTAATGGTTTTCAACAGAGTCCTATCTTCTCCAATCATCTCTAATATTTCTAAATTTGTTTTTTTGGCAGTCCATGGAACTCTTAAGAATTCTTCTGAGGATCCACATCTCAAAGGCTTTTAGTTTATTTTCACAATATTTTGATATTGTCCAGGTTTCTGCTCCACATAGTAGTGTTGACCATACGTAACATTTGGACAGCCTAATTCTTGTTTTTGTGTGAATTTCCCTTGAGATCAGAATGTTTTTCATGTTAATGAAGGTTGATCTAGCAATTTCTATTCTTCTTAATATTTCCTTATCACACTTTCCATTCTCTGTAATTAGTTGACCCAAATATATAACTCTCTACTTGATCTAAGGTACTTCCTCTGATCTTAATATTTATATCTGGTATTTTCCCTTTTTCTCTTGTTACCAGCATGGTTTTGGTTTTTTTGAAGTTGAAATTAAGTCCATATTTTTCACTTAGTTTCAGCATCTCTTCTAGTAGGTTTTGAAGATTTTTATTTTCAGCTAGCAGTACTGTATCATCTCCACATCTTACATTGTTTATATTTCTGCCTCCTATGCTGACTCCTTTAAATTCTTCTAATTGCTGGAAGATATTTTCAGTATAGAGGTTAAACAGGAGAAAGAACACAGCCTTGTCTGACACCCTTCTTTATTGGAAATTTCTTCGAGGTTTCTCGTGATATTTTTATTGAGGCAGTTTGCTCCCAATTATAGATTTATCAGTAATCTGGTATCTTTACTATTTACTCCTAATTTTCTGATGCATTCGATTAGTTGTTTATGTTGTATATTGTCAAAGGCCTTTGTCTAGTCAATAAAACATAAGTAGATCTTTTTCTGCTTCTTCAGATATCTTTCTATAATAGTTCTAATGTTGAAGAGTCCTTCTCTAGTTCCTTTTTTTCCTGAAAACCAGATTGTGTTTAATTAATTTCCAATTTGATTTTATGTTTATTTCTTTCTAGGATGATATATAACGTAACTTTTGCTATCTGACTGATTGTTCTGCACCCTTCACATTTGATTGTCTTCGATTTTTTAAGTATTGGTAGGAAAGTCGAGTGCTTAAAATCTTTTGGCAGGTTTCCAGTTTTGTATATAATATGTTGGACAGTGATCTTATAGCCTTATCACTTAAAACCTTCAGATATTCTGCCATAATTCCATCCATTCCTGGAGCTTTTCCTGGTTTCAGTTTCCTAATGGCATTTCTTACTTCTCAGGTAAGAATAGTAGGCCCCTCCAAATCTTCTTGCAATGGCTTATTTATTCTCTCATGATTGTAGAGTTCCTTTGAACACTATCCATCTCCCTTATTTTGTCTTTCTCCATTAGGATGTTTCCACTGGTATCTTCAATGCAACGAGAGCCTATCCTTTTGCAAGATTTGCTAGTTATTTCCCTAACTTTTTCATGAAGTTTTCTGGTTTTGTGCTTTTTATCCATAAGTTCAAATTCCTTGCATTTGTTGTTGAGCCATAGTTCTTTTGCAATCCTACATTTTTTCCTGATCTCCTGAGGTTTTAGGTACTCAACCCTTAAAAAGGTGAGCAGTATTCTAAGGATATGCAAATTTGGGACTTGCATAGAGTCAGTAGTTGGATGGGTGACTAGCAGCACCTTGAGCAAAGAGAATACCTATTCTTTTAGATGAGGAGGAAGCTGTTGATGTGATGTGATATGTGTTTATGCCAGGAGAGGTTGGAGGTAAATGTCATTCCAGGTAGAGAGAGAGATCATCTTCAACCAGTGCTCTAAACATAGATCCCACACACAAGAGATTGAAATAAACAAAATCTTAACTTTAGGTCTGCCTCTTTAATTGGAGTCATCTCTGAAGTTAGGATTTTATTTTATTTAAAATTTTTTTTTATCCTAGCAGTTTCCCCTATTTGAATCAGTCAGTGCTTTCTTTAAATTTTAACCACTGAATCTCCAAGGTTGATTCTTAATTTAAAATGCTTTCATTTTTTTTTTTTTCAAATAATATTTGTATAGTTTGAGTCTGCAGCTCACCTCTGAAAGTTGCTTAGCTTTGATTTGGTTTAAACTTTTCATGCTTATTATACTTATTTTTCTTTTCAGTACAATACTTATATTTATTCTGCTCAAAATTAATTGTTGAATATGATAAATATTAAGTATACTATTATATACAGGATGCCAGTGTGAAGACTGCAATTTTACAATTTTTAACTACAATTTTACATTATTTTCTTGGGTGAACCATTGTTTGCTACCTTCGTGTTATGTGTTGAAAAAATTATCATTCCTATTGAAATCTCTTTAAGAGCTTGTTTCTAATATGCCTCCTCTTTTTCACCTATCGACTAGCTTTGAAACCCACTGACCTTCAGTCTGTCCTCACAGGGAGCATTCAATAGACTCATTAAATTTCTTACCACAGTCTTAGTCATGCCACTTCCTCATCTCCATAGAATCCAGGTGACCAGATCTGCACAAAGTAGTTCAGATTATTAAAGTCTTATAGGTGGGGACATGGTGAGCCACCTCCTTATCCCTGCTTGTCAGTATGTTCTTCACTAACCATGTAATCTGATGTGCTATTTAGGCCATCTTTGCAATATGTCCTTCAAACTTCACCTCCCTGTCCACAAAAATCACCTCTTCATCCCTGTCTTCATAAATTATCTACATGTAAACACAAGGAAAAGTATTATTTATTCCTTGTGTTTATGTGTAGATAATTTATAGTACTATGGCAAAAGTTTCCCTCAAAACTAGAATCCCTGTCTTCATTTTCCTGCAGTTCAGTTCCATCAGTATAGCATGCAGCTTGTAATCACTTCATCTCTCAAATTGCACCTGGCCCTCATTAAACTGGCAACCATTATGCTTTGCCCATACTACCAGTTTTATTTAATTCTTCCAGCAGGATATCTATACCATTATCTAACAAGTGAATATTTCCTATATCATTGATGTAAAAACTTATGCTAGCCTGGTTAGTTGTAGTTAGCATATCTGCTATCCAGCCAGCAGATTGCAGGTTCAAATCCCCTGGGCATGAATCTTTGCAAATGTGTTTAGGTAGGAGATAAATTTCATTGTTTGGCATAAGACTGCCATTCTGCTTATTGGAAGACTGTGAAGGGACTTGAAAAAGTTCCATGTTGGGGTCTCTATAGTTTTGTTTCCCTTTCAATATAGTAAATAGAAAAGATTCTTGAGTGTGCATACTCAGAAAAAAATCAACTAATTACAGGACCACACACTAAAAAAAAGAACAAGAAGCAAATGGATATTAACAATATTCGCTTCATTAATAATTCAATCAAAGCACTGCTATAGTAAACACCATTGTGGTGAAAGTAGTAGTTTATTGTATTAACTCAAAAAGTCCTAGCCAAACTGTACCATAAATGCTGCTCGAAAAAAAAATTCACTAGAGTAAGCCTCTTGTGAGTTAATATTAACCCACTCACAAGCCTCTCCTTGAAACCCACAAGAACCAAAGGAATCGGTTGAGTATAGGTTTTGCTATAATGAATTTTATTTACAATATTATTGATGCTATAGGGCCATATTTGCTGTTATCAATTAATTGGCTTAATTGCTGGTATAATTTTATATTTTTTGTATGATGATAACATCTAATTTTTAGATTGAGTGTTATTAGGTGGGGTGATATTTGAGTGTGGAATGTGGTGTTGGTTAAATTTCTTAGGCAGTATTACTTTAAATTCATTGTTTCTTGTTAGTACTCTGATAAAAAATGGTAGCGAAAGGTAGATTGTTATGTAGGTCGGCACAAAAGACAAATAAATGGAATGGTGTGGCTTTTTCAAGACTACAATGCTGTGAATGTAGTATATGCATGGGAAGATGTAGCAGATGGTTATGTGGAGAGGCTGAATAAGAGAAAGGAGTGAGTGTGGATATGCACTGAGTGCGATATTCTGATGGTCTTGCAAGGCTTGTTTAAATCAGAGTAGGAAACATGATGTCATAATTGAAACGGTTGTTACAGAACATTGTGTGAATGTTAAGAAAGCGTGTGAAATGATAGCAAGGAAAAGAGTTTGATTAATGATAAAATGGGCGATAAACATGTTGAAAAACAGAGGGCAGTTAACGGTAAGATCATGAGTGGTGTTGATGGCTAACAAGCTTGATGACTGACAATAAGATAGTGAGAGTAAATGATAACAAAAAAAAAAAAAAAAAATCAAGATTTGAAAGCTGAATTGGTGAAGATGAGGCAAAAGATGAAGCAAATGCAGAGTAAACCGAAGAGAATTATAAATAGGTATAGAAGAGTGAAGAAGACAGAAACAAATGATGGTGGTATGAAAGAGGTAACAGAAGACTTGTGAGTGGGATTGTACGGAGAATTCAGTTATTAGAGATGTGGTAAAAAAAAGAATATGCACAAGGTTTGTTTTCTGAGAGATAAAATGGTGTAACATTTGTTCCTTTTTCTATTACCAATAAGTGAGCAAAAGAATTGGAAAAAAGAACAAATGACTTGACAGAGAACAAGGAGAATGTGAGACTGGATATGAGGTTGTTTTGAAGGATATAAGATAATAAGGTGTGATAGAAAAGGTGCAGAGACAAGGATTATAAATGATATCTCAGTGGAAATGTGTGAAGAGAAAGGAGTGCGGTTTGTTAATTGTGTTGAATGAGTTTGAAGAATGGCTTGAGCCATATAACAGTGATGCACTGCATTTGAGTTGTTTTGGTGTGAGTCAGTTACCGAGATTGCTGCTGGAAGGAAGAGTAATGAGTGCAGAGAATGAATCTGAGGAGGTAAGAATTGATGTGAAAGAGAAGAAGAGTAAGGAAGGAAGGATTGAAGCATTGCATAAGAATGGAGAAAAGGGTAGCATGAATCTAGAGAATGAGAGAACAAGTGTGCAAAACAAACAGGGAGACTCGGGGTGGTCAGGGGAACACAGCATGAGAAATATAAATTCTCAAAGAAGAAGTGAATGTGCTGACAAGAAAGAAATGGGATGGCCAGAATGAAAAGTGAACAGTTGGATTTGAAGAAGGTTCTAGGATGAATAAGGAGAAAAAAGAAATGATTTGAGGAAAGCATAGAGAAGTCACGTCTAATCAGTGGTATCAGTGAAGCTTATTATAGATCCAGAAATCAGGCTGTTATATGTTTGTATATGAATGCTAGAAGTATCAGAAACAAGGGAAAGGGAAATTAAATGGTTACATTGATTAAATTCATTCATGAGGATGACATCCTAATAGGAATAAAGATGGAAGGATGCAATGTCTTTTGTGAAGATAGAATGGGTAACAAGGGAAGTGGAGTGTGCTATTGATGATAGAAAAGGAGTTATGTCTATACAAGGTAAAGATGCAAGGTGGGAATGGTGACTGGTTTTGAGGCAGTATGGCAAGAGATAAAGATTAATTGAAATGAAATACTTAGTTAAATGTTGCTGTAGACCTGGTAATGTGAAGAGTAGTGACCATGAAATGTATAAGCAAATAGGAAAAGGTGATTGTTATGGGTTATTTTAATTATGGAAATATTGATTAGGATGATGAGATAGCAACTGGAAATAGAGAAAATTAATTTTTAATTTTTGCGGGACAACTACCTACGACAGTATGTTAACAGAGGGCATGCGAGGATTTTGAGAATCTAGGATTTGATCATCTCATCAGAGGATGTCATTATAAATGTGGTGTCAAATCTCCCTCTAATTGGGGATTACCTGGGTGGTTGAATCACCATGAAGTGATTACCTGGGTGGTTACTAGTCATGATAGGACTTCTTTGAGGGAAGGATATATGTGGAACTGCAAGGCTGGTGATTATGAGATGCTCAGAAGACAGCTTGCAGCTGTAACATGCAATGAAAAGTTGGGTGGAAAGAAGATCAGTTTGCTTTTGTGCTATTTAAGAGCTATGTAGTAGAAGCAATGTCTAAATGTATTCTGATGGTCAGAAGGTTAAATAAGGTAGGTTTGAAATTGGTGAATGAAGAAATGCATGTAGTACAGAGAAAGAAGATATTATGGAGGCATCATATGATGAGTGGTAATAATTAGTTCCATGAGGAGTACAAAGAACAGACAAGGAGAGTGACTGACTTGGTAGCTGTTAGCTAATGTAGTAAAAAAAACCTATGGAGTTTTTTCAAAATATATATATATATATATATATATATATATATTATTGTTCATCTTGACTCGGTAGAAAATATTATAAAAAATTAGTTTGAATGACTATATACTGAGAATGAAAAACAACAAGGTTTAATATTAAGATACAACTAGTTTTGTTGAATGATTCAACTTCTTCAGGTATCACAGGCAAAGAATTATACAAAAAATGACAGAGACATGATAAAATTACATGAACAGATCTGGTATAAAAGACAATAGTCTATTGTCTTTTATACTAGATCTGTTCATGTAATTTTATTACATCAACTCCTGAAAAATAATTTTGCAGGAGGTTTAAAGGTGGCTTACTCAAAAAGCTTACTCAACTCATCCAAAGACCCCACTCCCTCCGCTGGCCCACCCTGGAGTATACCGTATTTACTGCACCTGCAACATACCATACATAGGAGAAACAGGATGCACAATTCCGATCAGACAAAAAGAACATAAATGACACATCAAATATAATAATTATGGTGAAGCTGGCTTTTCTGATCATGCCCTTGAACACCTTACATAGAATTGACTGGAAAAGCACTAGTTGTCTACATCACACCAAAACATGATATGAATGCAAATTTAAGGAAGCTGAAATCATTATCAACCATCCCAATCTAAACGATAATGATGGTCCAAAAATCCCATACACATGGAAGGCATATATTCGTCCCATGAATCCTTCCTCTCTAAGAACAACTCTAAATAGGACTGTAGAAAATCCAGGATCCTAAATCTAAAATAACAACGTTAATACTAAAAGATAGGACATCACTGTTAAAGAAAAAATCTGTAAGAAAGAATGTTTATATGTTGTAACTTATGAATAATTTTTTAAATCAAGAATAACAATTGTAATAATAGAAATAGGACATCACTGTTACTGGAAGGAAAACTATCTGTAAGCAAGAATGTTTATTCATGTAATCATAAATTAAATCTAGCTTGCATGTTTTTTTTTCTCACTAGAGGTCTTGCCAGTGAGTAGCATGTGATCAAATCATTGTTTCTGTAGCTTTCAGGTTGAAATGTAATGCAGCTTGTCTTGTATTTTATGTATGCTCCAGATGATGATCTTGGTATGAAGATTGAAACGTCGGGATAATAAAAAGAGTTAGTTATTCTAACATGGTTGTAGAATCCATTTCAAAAATGAATGCTGATCACCATGTAACACTAAAAGAAAGGTTCAATTTATTTCATAGCTCTTTAATTTAAATACTTTTGTTTCACATTTAAAATCATAATAATGAAATCTTAATATGTCAGAAAAACATAAGTTATATGCAAAAGTACCAAATATCGAGTATACTGACTAAATTTCTTATAACACAGGAGATGTGTTATCTTTTATTTATATTTCATTTTGAAAAACTAATGAAATTGCTCTGCCTTTTAATGTTTTTCATATGATTTACATATTTAGTTCTGGTTTTTTAATACAAATTTTCACCTCCTTAGATCCACTCCAGCACATGGAGATTGCTTGCAAAAGAAAAAACACATCATGGAACAATTGGAACTAAGATTACATAATGGTTTAGAGAGGTAATTTTTGTTCCTCATTTCCTTCAGTATAAAGAAATTCTTAACATTAAAAAAAAAAAAAAATATATATATATATATTTAAGTATTCAGAAATTAATAATGTTCCAAATCGAGAAAACAATGAAACATGTTCGATAATTAACAAACTATTTTTTTTTTACTGATTATCATAGAAAGTATAAATTTTAATCAGTATGAAGACCAATAATTGCAGTTAATCATGTAATGGAATTAATGATAAATATTGCCAGCTATTTTGGATTAAGTTCAGTAATTTTCCATTACTGAACTTAATCCAAACATTCTAGAGAAATATCACTTTGAAATTTAATCATAAATTTTTTTTATCAAGTTTGTGTTTTCTCATTTCATTTGTTTAATATTGTTCTGATCATTACATTTTGAGGAGTATATATGATATATTGCAGGTATGGTAGGACTTTATTTTTATCTTTTAGTATAAACAAAAAAAAAATTTTTTTTCCCTACTCAACAAAATTGTGGTATCTGTTTTCCTGTTTATTTTACTGTGCTGATTTTTTGCTGGTCTTTAAATTTTACAGTTTTCAAGAGTTGCTTAAGTGTCAGAGTTTGATAATTGGGAAGAGACCTACATATAAATTCCTTATGGAAAGTGCTCTTCTAATAATGAGGGCACTTTCCATTACAAGAAAAAAAATTATTAGTGATACATATGATGATTGCCACGTAAAGTTGAAATGTCATCAAATATTACAAGTTACATCATCTGAGGTATTTTCAAGCAATACATCAAGTAAAACACAGGTATCCCATCCTATCAAACAGTGTCAAATTTTATCCAGTTCTGAGAGTGAAGATGACAATAACAGCAGTTACTAATGGAAATATTGATACATAGAGGCTGTTAACTTTACATCATTTGCCTCAGCATCTCATAATGCAAAGCGTACTTCCTTTTGGATGTGGATATTGTACATTATGGAAAGGATTACTACTCCGACGAGTTTCGACCTTTATTGAGGTCTCATCAGTTGCAAAGATACTTCGTGCACAAACTTTGTTTGCTTACACTTAGATAAAGGAAGATAAAGGCGTTGGTATTGATTTGGACAGCGAATATCTTCTTTCATGCTTCTAACTCATTTCCTTACAGGTTCCACTTCTTTCAGCACATGTTAAGAGCTTGGAGAGAACAGATGTGAAGCAAATAACAGCGAGAATGAGAAAGTCATGGAATGATAGAAGGGAAGAGAATAGGAAACCAGGGGAAGAGAGGAAATAAGAGGAAAGTGATACAATGCAGGAGTCAGGGATGGAAGATGACAGGAAGGCAGGTAGGTCAGAAAGCAAGGAAAAATGTCAGTGGGGTGGGAGAGAGTGAGGATTGCAGGTGAGCAAGGAAGGAACAGAGCAGTAAGAGGTGTGATGTATAGAAATTCAATGATCTGTAGAGTGCAAAATAGAATGCCAGAGGAGTACATTGCATTGCATGGAACGATTAACAGTTTGACTATGGCAATTAATCGAAGTAAAATATGAGATGAATGTAAATGGTGGGTATGACTGACCTGAGAGACAGTGTGAATCAGGTGACGAGATCTGAGGTTAACGCTTGAGATTCTATGGTAGAAGACTGAGATAGAGAGAGAAGGTAGTGAGTTATACTGATGTACGATAATGCAGAGCTGAAGAGAAAGTTAATAATAAATGGCATGATGGCCAGAATGTGTCAAAAGAGAGGCTTGGATTATGTGGATTAATACTGACAATGCATTGATATTTCTTTATACTAATGCTAGGATCATCTCGAATAAAGTTCAATTGGTGGCACTGATAGCCTCAAATGGATATTGTGTTTATCCAACTCAGCCGTAACATCATTATAAAACATGAGCAAGTTGCTAAAACATGACCTTCCTTTAGTAAACCCATGCTGCTCCTTGCAGAGTATAGCTTGATTGTCTACCCATTTCTGATCCAAGTTCTTACCAACCTCTCTAAAATCTTCACTCCCACACCAGAGATACTAAAAGGTTGGTATTTAGAAACATCAGTTTTTGTACCACTCTTGTACAATGGAATTATCATACATTCCTTCCTTTCCTGTAGTATCATTCCTGAACTGAGACTCAAGTTATACATACAAGTTGAAAGTCTAGCCAATCCTGCTGAACATTCCTTTAGCAAATGTGCTGATATTCCATCTGTCTCTATTGACAAATTCTTATTCAGGTTATGCAATAACTCTTCAACCTCATTTTCGTGCACCTCTAACTCTTCTTCCAATGTAGCAGTAGCACTGTTCACCATGTTACATACACCTGGTTGATATATCTTAGCAAAGTGAGCACTCATTAATTGAACAGTCTCATCAGCTTCTTAACGAACAATCTCATCCCACTCTTATTCTCACAATATTCTTTCCAAATAATCATTTTCTTTTGTATCTCTTGCTTAATAAGGTTGCACATACATTTCACTCCCAACTTATTTATTCTTTGAACACTAGGGACACATTTAGATACTACCTCATTTAAACACTTTTTCGAAGATTCCCACGCATTGTTGACATTTTTCCCATTCAGTAACTGATACCATGGGATCAAAGATAGTATTCTCCTAAGTTGATCATAATTTCCAGCTTTTGAATTCAGCATGTAACCTGTTCTAATGGGAACATCAATATAATAGGATAATTCCTAAGAAAGCATGGCGTGATCACCGCCAACTGTTGGTAAAATAATCGGATTCTTAACAGAGACCCCTTCTGATGCTATGAACAAATCCAACACTATTTGACCTAGTTCCTTCTTTCTCATGCTGTTTGAGAAAGTCATCTTGCAACAATTCAATAATCTCCTCTTCTTTCTTATCATGAGATTTCTCTTCTACCCAATCAATGTTTGGATAATTAAAGTTATCCATAATGATCACTTGTTTAGTACTCATAAGGTTAAATTGATGATGCATTTCTTTGTCCCCTGTAACTGAGCCACCAGGTCTGTAGCAACACCCTACCACATATTTTATTTTGTTAGCCTCCACTTCATACCAGAAGATAGCCTCAAACTCACTGCTACATGGGACATTGTTATTATCATTGTTTTCTTGCATTTCTACCCTAACTGGATTTAATCTGTCTGATATCATTAGTAGTACTCCCCCCCCCCGCCTTTCCTATCTCTTTTGTCATTCCTAAAAATAGTATGCCCATTACACTCAATTCCAGTTACCTTATCTGATCCTGATAGCCAGATTTCACTAATGCTAGCAATCTTAGACACATCGTATTCAATAAAGCAATGAACTCAACCCCTTTGTTTCTGATGCTCCTGGCATTTATGTATACACATAATAAATTACTATCCAGCCTATTCTTATAATTCAATATGCAATCTATTTGGCCTTGTTGTAGAACTTTGTTTTCTTTCCCCAGATACTCAAAACGTCAAAATCCAAAGCATATTTTTCTACTCCATTTTTTTGCATGCTATAGCTGAAATTTCACACATTTTTTCCCATTTCTCTCTTGATGACTGGTTTCCCTGACTCTCTTCATTAGATCTTATACCAATAAGTAATTTTTTCAAGCTCCTGATGCCAAATGAATTTAAGTGCAGGCTATCCCTCTTATACAAGTATTTTCTGCCATCAAACACAGCATGGAATCATTAGCTATCATTAGCCTCCTCCTTTACTTGTACTTTACGTGTCTAAGTAGCAAACTTACAATTTTTACTCTTCACATTTTTTTCTTAGTTTTTCCAACAGACCTTTCATATCTTCTTTCGTAATATATTTTTCACTACTTAAATTATTAGTTCCTACCAGAACTACTTTTCTTTTCTGAAAAGTATTCTGATTATTTTGTATGCATTTTTGCTATAAATGTGTTCTTCCTAACCCAGAACTAAAACTTGGACTAATTATAATCCCAGCTGGAACAGATGCTTCCACCTCTTCTTGTGTGGACACCCGAATTCATTGCGCCTCTTATATCATGCATTTATCTGATCAAGACCTCAGTTATGGGTCACAGATCTATGCTTCTGCAAGCTATCTTGCAGAAGCATAGATCATAGAAGTTCGATCCAATCCATCATCATGATATCAGAATTTCAGCCAGAGCATTTTGAACATCACCTGTTCTTTGTCTTTACTTCAAAGCAAATATAGCTCTTTTGTCAGTTCAACTTCTACAGTTGCACTTATTATATATGGCCAAAATAATATCTCTGGGATATTATTTTGGAATAGTTGGCATTTAGAATATTTAGATATTTATAATAGATTGATATTAAGAATAATCCCAGGGAATTTTGCTGTCCGCCCAGGGAACCAGAGCAAACAGCAAAAAGTCAGCTACTGGAACAAATCTGAAAACAAACCCCAACTGAACATCACCAGAGTTAAAGATCGGTACTATCAACGTAAGAAGCCTGAATGGCAAAGAAATGGAGCTAGCTGAGGAATTAGATAAGTACCAGATCGACATAATAGGGGTGACTGAAACAAAAAAGACCAAAACTGGTGAGATCTTTCTGAGCAATAAATACAAAATGTTATATTCAGGCAATGACAATCAAGGAAAAGAAGGAGTAGCCATAGTATTCAACACAAAATACGAGGCTAATCTTCTTGAATGGCAGGCAGTCTCAAGTAGAGTAATGTGGACAAATATGAGAATGGGGAACTGGACAATGAGACTTATTTGTGCCTATGGTCCCACAGAAGGTTCTACTAAGGTAGAAGTGGAGGAATTTTTTGAGGCTTTAGAAAAAGCAACTGACACAATGAAAAAGGAAAAGTTGATCCTTGTTGGGGATTTAAATAGTAGAGTAGGAAATGATTGTGAGACATACAAAAATATTTTGGGAAAATTTGGAGAAAAGAGCAAAGCTAATAATAATGGCAAATATCTGTTGGATTTCTGCTCAGGACATGGACTGGTTATTACTAACACCATGTTCCAACATAAAAATGTGCACAAATTCACATGGAGAGAAGAGGCTAGGAATAAGAAAAGTCTCATTGACTATGTTATTGTTGATAGTGATGTTTTCTCCCTGGTGCAGGACACCAGAGTGTACAGAGGATTTGAAATTGGAAGTGATCACTATTTAGTCTTGAGCAGGATAAAATTGAATTTCATATTGAAAAGAATAACATGTAAGAAAGTTTTAAAGCGAATAAAAGTTGAGCAGCTCTCAGATGTGAACTGTAGACTAAAATACAGAAAGATTATTGAAAAGAAAATGAAAGAGTTTGAGAACAGGAATCAAACCTTGGAGATTCAGTGGCAAACTCTGAAGAAAACATTGATTGATTCTGCCAGAGAGGCATGTGGTGAGGTTGTGTGCAAGGATAAAAAAAAATCAGAACTCCCTGGTGGACACAGGAAGTTAAAGAGGCAGTGAAGGAAAAGAAGAAAGCATATCAAAAGTTCCTGGCAAATAAGTCAGCTTTTACTCTTACAGAATACAGAGACAAATGTAAGAAAGCTAAACAGTGTGTAAAACTAGCTAAACAAAAGTCATGGGAGGACTTTGGCAAGTATATAGAAAATAAATATCAAGAAGGTGGCAAAATATTCTGGAGGTTGTTGAAGAAGCTTAGGAAAGGAGGAAAGAGTGCTGTAAAAGGAATTAGAGATGATAAAGGTGACATGAAAACAGGAGAAAAAGATATCCTTGAAGTATGGAGTAATTACTTTGAAAAACTGCTAAATGAAACAAGCAGTGATGACAGCACAGTGATAAAAAAAACACTGACCAGGCATGCAGACAGGAATACATATCCATACTTGAAGTAGAAAAAGCCATCAAAGGCTTGAAATGTGAAAAGGCAGCAGGAGTAGATGATATTCGACCAGAAATGCTGAAGTATGGTGGTATAAGAGTCTTACAGTGGCTGCACTGCATAGTTCAGAAAGCCTGGACAGAGGGACGAATTCCCGATGATTGGAGTAGAGCTCTCATAGTACCCATATATAAAAAGGGAAATAAAACTGAATGTGAGAATTACAGAGGTATTTCCCTACTGAGTGTTCCTGGCAAGATCTATGCAAGTATACTTGAGAAACGGTTGAGAAGAATTGTGGAAGAAAAGCTTGGTGAAGAACAAGCTGGATTCAGCCAAACAGATGCTGTCAGGATCAGATCTTCACTTTACGACAAATAGTCGAGAAAGCATGGGAATATAACAGAGATCTGTATTTAAGTTTTGATGATTTGGAAAAGGCATATGACAAGGTGCCAAGAGATAAGCTATTCAATACGCTGCAGTTATATGGTCTCAATGGGGCATTATATCAAGCAATACTTAGTCTTTATTTGAGTTGTAAGTCAGCAGTTAGAATTGAAGGAAGTACAGGAAGATGGTTTAATGTTAAATCTGGTGTGAGACAAGGATGTACATTATCCCCTCTATTATTCATTATCTATATGGATCACATTATGAAAGAAAGTGGTATTAAACATGATATCAAAATTGGAGATGTTAATGTCAGCTCTTTGCTTTATGCGGATGATGTTATACTTCTAAATAAATCTGCTACAAGTCTGCAAGATTCTCTGACTAAATTGAATAGCTGTTGTAATAGATATGGTATGAAGGTCAGCAATAAAAAGACAAAGACAATGAAAATAGTCAGAATCATTGAAAATGTCAACTGTGTTGTGAATGGAGAACCTGTGGAACAAGTAAAACATTTCAGCTACTTAGGCTCAATTTTTGGTGAAGATGGTAAATTCAATATAAAAATAGACAACAGAATCAGTAAAGCTGGTATGGTGGGAAGTCAATTAAATAAATTCATATAGAATAAGAGAGAAATTAGTCGGAACACTAAATTAGCTGTATACAAGACAGTGTTCAGACCAGTTTTAACTTATGGATCTGAGAGCTGGGTCAGAAGTAAAACACTTGACCAAAGACTAGAGACCGCAGATATGAGAGTTCTGAGAAAGATTATAGGCATGAACAGATGGCATCGATGGCAATATCATATGAAAAACAAGGATATTAGGAAAGAACTCTACATTGTCAACATCCAGGAATGCGTTAGCAGAGCTAATCTCAGGTGGAATGGTCACTTAAACAGAATGGGCGAGGAAAGATTAGCAAAACAAGTGTTCTCTGCCAGATTGGCAGCAAAACGACCCAGAGAAAGACCAAGATATAGGTGGATTGATACGGTACAAAGTGCCTTAGACGATAGAAATATAAGATCTGATAATGTTGGAGTCTTGACAAGTAACAGACTGATTTGGAGGAAAATTGTAGATCGGAAGTTAGTAATGATGTAATTTTTTCATGTAGTACTGTCATATCCTGTACACCCCTTGAGGGTACATGGCAGGAATTTGATGATGATGATGATATTTAGAATAGATGGCAATATTCCTCCCATCTAGCCAGTTATTCTTTGTCCATGAAAATTTGTACAATACCTGTCAGACTGCCATATACATCCTTTTGGTTTTTGAATGAAAACATGACTACTAGCCAAAACTGCACCGAAGCCACCAAGTACACTTCCACCATGGCAGCTCGTTTCATCATGCAACTTCTTGCATAGATTAGTGAAACATTGCATCCCTCCCATCCTCTCTCTACCAACATCTCTTTTAATGCACAGAACAGTATGCTCTGATTTTGCAGAATACTCTGATTTTATCTGATTCTGAACATCTATATATTCTGGTTCTGGGATTTGTATACACAGCATAATATCTAATGAGATCTCATCAGAATGTACTAACTGTGCTGATTTGAGAAGCTCTTCAGGCACTTAGAAATCTGGCATACAACAGCATCTCATGCTCTACTGGATCCAGAATTTATTCTATCAGATAAGAAGGTCCCATATGGACATTCACCTTATATGTTGGATTGCAGGTCACATTGCGATTGACAGCTCATCTCAGTTATCTAGCGTTGATCCTTAAGCGTTGCCATTTGGTTTTCTTCTAATAACAAAATTGGAAGTTTGGTGATGATTCATATGGCATAGCATTCCTTCTTCCATTTATTGTTGCAAAAGTTTCTTGAATTGTTTTTGCAATATTGAGAGGTTGCCTTTATTTTTGATTATTACTGAATGCTCAAGTTTATGTTGACACACAGAAATTCCAGGACTCAGGTGAGTACTGCTGACAGTACAACTTACTTTATGTAGGCATTGTTGTATTGCTTCCTTATTGATTTAATCTGTCAAGCATCACCATTATATCATAATAGCATTGCTCAACATGCAGATCCAGATTGCATACAGATCTAGAACAGATTGTATATAGGGCTCTCACTGTGGGAAGACACAACAGTTTTTTGCTATACAGGTATCTCTCAATTAACGCAGTTAATTAATCCCTCAATTACCGTGTATATCAAAATAGCGTTAATCAAATCTAATAATCTAATAAAAATTAGATCGGTTACTGTATTAATAATTCGTTTTATGTGGTACTCTTTTAGGAAAGATAAAAAATGAATGCAAAGTAAATGTTTAATAAATGCTTATACCTACATTATTTACTGCAATTTTTTTATCAAAAGAAGTTATCAAGAGTCGTTTGAGCAGTTTTAGTTTTTTTTTTCTTATTGCATAAATTCTATGATAACAAGCAAAATGACTCTCTATACTTCGGCAAACAAACAATAAAACATAAAGAAAAAAACACTGCAAATATGATACATGATGGTACAAATTAAGTGGATATTGAATCCGACATTATTTCAAAGCCAAATAGAGAAACTATTAGATTTTCATGCAGAATATATAGAAACTAAAAGTTTCGGCGGATGCAAGCATAAATAACCTTACGGGCAACTCGTAGTAAAGGTGAAGTAAGCTCCAGATCACTTTCCTTATTATTTTCCATAAATGTAAAGCATTTCTCCTAGAGGATATGTATGATGAATAAGTCTTTGGCTCTCTATTGTAATATGTGATGGTTTATTTATTTTCAGATACAATCTAAAAAATATTGAACAAAGAATTAAAAAAAAAACAACAACTAAATCATACTATACTGACATCGGAGGTTGCAGTATCTCTCAGATACAGTTTACTATCAAATATCACAAAACTTTACATAACATGTGTTAAACCAAACCGACAGCAAAAAACAGTGCGGAATATCACTTGTAACATGTGAATGCACAGCTACTCATAACCTCCAAGCTATACACTGAATTGTGTAAGAATATTTATGTTAAACATTTTGCTTGTATCTGTCAGATCAGCTGCAAGCTCCTAAGGGTTAAAGGCGTGTTAATTAAACCGCAATTATTTTCGCCGTAATAATCAAATCCGCGCTAAGCAAGGGATACCTGTGTGTGTGTGTGTGTGTGTGTGTGTGTGTGTGTGTGTGTGTGTGTGTGTGTGTGTGTGAGAGAGAGATCTTAGATTTGCCTGTTTTGCTGGAGGAAGGAGCCTCCATAGCTCAGTCAGTGTGGATTGATGTATCAATGATGTACTTTGTTTAGAAAGAACTGAATTCAAATCCCATCTGGGATTTGGAGGTGGCAGAGTTCCCCTTCTAGAGCTTTCCCTTTCTGGATGGGTTTTCCATCCAAAACAAGCATACTGGCCAGAAAAAACGTACAATTAACAGACATATTTACTCTGGCATCACAACCTTAGTTGCTTTGGCAGTAATTCCAAAACAACAGTAGGAGGAAAAAAGTGTGTGTGTGTGTGAGAGAGGGAGAGAGAGAGAAACCTATGCTGCTGCATCATATCAGAGGGTAACTCATTTTCATTTGATTTGAAAATGCCTATATAAAGAATTCTTTTGCCATGATGAGCTAGCCTTTTACGATTTTATGTATTGTGTATATGTGTATTATGTATTTCTGTGATTTTTGAAATGAGTGATATCACAACACAGAGTATGCATCACATTTTTTTAAACTCATTAAAACCACTTTAGAAATCTTCGAAATGTTTCAAACAGCCGTCATTAGAAAAAAATCTATTTGATAGGAAGGTCTGATTAATCATCAGTAACTATTGTTTTCTTTGACAGCAAAGTAATTTAAGAATTCATTCCTGCAAGCTATGCTGTTAACCATCATAATACTCCTCTCTTTTTTTATATATGTTGACTCCCATATACAAAAAATATTAAATTTACTATACATTAAGTCTCATGGGTGGGCTAAGGGTTAGATAATCCATTTCTCCTGCTTTAGACTGAACATGACATTTTTTTCTAACCACTTCAGGTGGGTTCATACTAGACAATGAAAATATAATACTTTTATAAAGATCTATGACACAGTGGTATTTGAACCCATAGCCTGCTAATTGGAGAGTAGAGCTGTTGTTTTGCAATGGTTTTTTTTTTTTTTTTTTTTTTTTGCCCCAAAAAGCAGCTTTTGATTCTGTATATGCCCTGTTTTTCAGACCTAGTTTCCTGATTTTTTATTTTGAAAGATGAATTTACATCTTTATGGATGGAGATCCAGAACAGATTGCAAACAATATTGAACATGACTTCTGAGAGGACTACTAACAGTTATTTTTATTATTACAGGCAGTTGTTACTATAGCCAACTCCTAGGGACCACAATAAATGTTTGCTTTAATGCAGTGGTTCTTAACCTGGGGTGTGTGCACCCCTAGAGGTGCAAGAGAAGTCTAAATTTTGACCCAGATTCGATGAATGACAGCTGTTTAATAAAAGACAATCTTATTGAAATACGAGCCAATGCACATATTCATGTGGAAGTTGAAAAACTGGACTTAGAGCAATTCTGGTGTACACAGTTAGAACCTTATTCACAGCTGGCAAAAGCAGCATTGCAGACACTTACCATTTGCTACCACCTACCTGTGCGAAATGGGATTTTCATCACTTTTGCATATAAAAACAAAAGCCAGAAATCGCTTAAATGTAAGTGGTGACTTATGCATAGCTCTTTCAAAAAAGTAGCCTCACTTCAAAAGTATTATTATGAATAAACAACAACAACATTGCCATTAAAAATTGAGATATTGTTTTGTACGTATATGTAAATGTATGTATTTATTTTTCAATAAATAAATTATCTTGCAATAGATGTAATTTCCTAAATAAAGAAATAGAAACACATTTTTCAAGGGGGTACAAGAACTTATTTTTAGATTCAAGGAGGTGCCGATCACTAAAAAGGTTGAGACCCACTGCTTTGATGGATAGTTTGTTATAACAATTAGCCTGTAGTAATCTGAGACTTGGTCATGATGTTTCAGTCATTTGTTATTGTAGTATTTGCTTCAGAGAGAGAGATCTACATAATTATCATGTGCACATGAAGTCCACCATTCACTGTCAAAGCACTTAGAGCCACTTCTGGCAATCATTTTACTTACTGACCACTCTGCAACCAAAATATAGTCATTATGCCCTTGCTCTTTCATACCTTCAAGTGACTGGCAACTTGAGTTTTAAGCCTTTCTTCGACCGATTCCTAAGTTAGTCAGTCTTTGGTACGGGCAAGCGGGTTTTTTCCCTCCTAGAAACTCGGGTTTTTTATTCCATGAACTCCAGAAAATCGACCATAGTACCCACATTATTTCAGACAGTAACATATCTTGTTAGGGTTAGGTACCAAGAGATGGTAGCACTTGTTTGCCAGCTTCTTCATCAGTGGCTGCTATTATTAGTCATAGACATGGGCCAGCTATCTCTGATTGGCTACTAGTGGAGATTGAATTGCCCACTCAGTCTCCAAAAGCTAGATAGGGTATAAAGGCCTCGCCTACTCCTTATAAGGGAATAAAAGGCATTAGCTGATTTATTTTTTTATTTAAAAAAAATTTCTTTTGTATCGATCCTCTGTTGTTCTATTAGTGACAGCTGTTTCTATCATATCCACTCTTTTCATTCTATCAACTAAACTTGTCACTCATTTCTGGATCCTCTCCACCCACACTCCATTTCCAAGAAACCCAGCCAATCAAATCTCTGCATAGTAGTCAAGAACATACCATATTAATCTTATAAAGAGGAACAACCTCTATTTGTAATTCTTTGTGTTCAACATTCACATGATCATTTGAGTTATTTTGTCCTCTTTAGCAATACATCTGAACTTCAACCCCTTGCCTACTATCACCCCACATTCCTAGATTCATAAATTTCTTGCAGTCCAGTTTGTCCACATAACACAGTTTGTGATCTTTTCATTCCAGTGTGCATTATGCTTAGCCACAGACAGCCATCACACAATGTTAGTCTATTTAAATTATCCTTCAGAATCTGACATTGTGATTATAGTAGCAAACAAATTAATCCGAACACTCACATTTTAAAGAAAAATTTTAATTTTGCAAGAAAATAAGCACAAAAATTAAGTTCTAACTTCACCTAATAATTTATTTGCTGCTATGTTCCTAATAAGTTCATTAATTTACTTAGGCATGGACTCCACAAACGTAGAACACATTTTTCTTATTTCTGCATCTCTCATCTTTTATAATCGATTGTATTAAGTTATCCTTTGTATCACAATTTAATTTTCCAAGTATCTTTTTCACTGTGGCCCATAAATTTTCTATTGGGTTAATGGCAGGAGAGTTACCTGGCCACTGAAGCAGTTAGGTGTTGTGATTTTTAAGGAATCCTTTCACTTTTTTTTTTCTTTCTTTGAAGTGTGGAATGGAGTGAGATCCTGTTCGAAGATTAGTTCTTTCTCTTTCTGGAACTCTGGGACCACTCTTTTGAAAAACGTATTGGTCACTTCTCATCATTCCATCAACAGGCACAAGTGATCCTGGACTATCATGTGTAAAACAACCCCAAAACATTTTTTTAGCTGGATGTTTAGGAGCTTGTTGAAGGTGGGCAGGAGAAGTCTTCTCAGCTGCTGATTTGCAAACAAAGGGTACTCACTCTCCTTGGACAAAGAAATGTTCTCATCTAAGAATATGATATTCTTCCACTTCTCAAAAGTCCAATATTTGCACACTTTTGCTCACTGGAGCCTTATTTTCTGCCTAGCCTTTGTCAGCAGTTCTTTCTTTTTTGGTCTGCTTCCAACAATCTTCGATGGACTGTCATGTCAGAAACATTAATCCCACTAGCTGCCAAGTCTCTAAGTCTAAAGTCTACACATATAATTATGGCAGGATAGCATTCATTAGAGAAAATGGTATAAGAACAACTGCTGCAGAGGATATAGTTGAAATATTTAATGAGCAGTTCATAAAGGTTTTTCATTCTTGTGAATGTGATATCATGGAGAGTTTAAGAGCGGTGGATGATGATGAGGAGAGACTTGATGGTGAGCGAGCAAGGGTTATATATGAGGAATTGAGCAGACTTGATGATATATCACAATGTATTTTGAAGTAATGTGCCAGGGAGTTGACATCTGCCTTGGCATATTTGTTTAATATGAGTCTTACATCAGATCAATTTCCAAAGGAGTGGAAGGAAAGCAAGATTGTACAACGTCATTAGGGAGGTGGCAGAACTGAAGCATTGAACTATAGGCCAATCTGTGTCGGATATTGTGGTTAAAGTGTTGGAGAGGCTAGACAGAACCAGCATCCAAAATAGGGTTGACAACAGTGGTATTATGTTTGATGGACCACACAGATTTGCTAAAGGAAGGTCATGTTGTAATAATCTACTTACTTATTACAATAAGGCGACAAGGGAGATGGACATGCAGTGGTTTACTTAGATTTTGCAAAGGCATTTGATAGATTACCACATGTGTTGATAGTCAAACAAGAGAGGATGGAGTTGGATATTAGACTAGTGCATTGGATTGGAAATTGACTATCTGATAGATGTCAATAAGTTGTTTGGTTGGGGATATCTCAGAAGAGGAAAGTAATAGTGTGCCTCAGGGTTCTCTGTTTTTAGGGCTCATGCTGTTTAGCCTGTATTGGACATGATTTGAATGGAGATATTCAGTTGTTTGCAGATAATGCAAAGTTGGGAAGTATTACGAGGAGTACTTCTTGAATAGACATCAAGTTGACACAATTCCTCATATGCCAGCAAAGGTTGCTCGATTGGTAGCGCCTCTGCTACTAATGGCTCGCAAAAAGTTAAGCAAGTTTGAACGTGGTTAGTAGTTGGAAGGAATTTAATTGTTCGATGCTGTTGGCACACTCTCCGTCAATGAACCTTTGGACTCCCTGGAGGTGTCATATAATAATAACCTTTTGCTTGCTCACCATCAGTGGTCTCCTCCCCCCTCCATTCCCACTGCTCTCAAATTCTGCATTATGTTACAATCACAAGGATAGAATACTTTAATGAACTGCCATATCCTCCTCAGTGTTTTTTCCTGTTATCACTGACCAACATCATCCTTCCATAATCATTTTTCCTTTTACTTTTACCACATATAAAAAAAAAATCCTTAGGATTTCTTTTAGCATCATTTGCTAACTGCTGCTCATACTGCACTTTCACTACCCATACAAAAGAAGTCACCTTCCTTGCTTGCGCTTTGTATACTTCTCAGGTAACTGATTATCTCCATCCAATCATTACTGCCTCAACAATGCTTTTTTCTTCCAGATTACATGCTTCACCTCTTTGGTCATCCATTTTACACCTACCTTATTTAATCTCCTGACCTTTGGAATACACTTGGTTATTGCTTCTGCCAGATAATTCCTGAGTAGAGACCAAGCAGCATTGATTTCCTTCCCATGCAATTCCTCATTCCATTATATTGCTGCAAGCTGCCTCCTGAGATTGCCATAATCACCTGCCTTATAGTGCACATATAACTCTTTCTCACAAAAGTCCTGTATGGCAGACCACACAAGTGATCACTTCATGGTCACTTTCACCAACTGGAGGATGATGTGACATTTCATTTACACCAATGTCTTCTGATGAGATAATCAAATCCAAACCCTTGATCCACATGTGGCCTCTGTTGCACACTGCTTTTATTTATTTTTATGTTGCACCCATATACGAGGGGTTGGCTGGTCAACCTATAGTACTTTATTCTTGAGAGACACTTGTGACATAATTAGGAATTATAGACACATTAACACAAGAATATTTTAATATTTGCCAAATATTTCAGTCTGAAACTAACAGACTTATCTTCAGTGGCGACATAGGAACAGTTTTTACCAAGGTGGAATACCAACAATTGATCATTCAAAAATAGAACAAGCCTTGTGATGTTACATTGCTAAGCATTAAAGAGAGGAAAAAATTTCATCAGAGTGCTAAATTATAGGTATTAATTCACAATTTCATATAATAATCTTAATTTTTTACATAACATTAGACTAATGTAGGAATTAAGTCTCAATTAAAAAAATATATATATTTTTTAATGTGTTATCCGGATTAAACTTTCCCATATTTTTGATAAGCATATACAGTCATTTTGATTCAAGTTAGGGAGTTGAAGTAAGGCCTCAGCACTCTCTTTCAATAGGCGTTCAAATTTATAGTGACATCTGTGTAGAAGGCGAGTCTTGGACCAGAGGATGTTGTGGCTAGTCTCTACCCCGTGCCGAGCCAATCCAGACTTATCGGATTTGTTGTGCAGAATGTATGATTGATGTTCTTGAATTCTTTTTTCTATAGAGTGTCCTGTTTGTCCAAAGTAAGGCAGAGTGCAGTTACAAAGAACTTGATACACACCAGGCAAAGACATAGTTGAGCGTTTATCTTTAGAAGAGGAGAAATAGGTGGATATTTTGTTAATAGATATATAAGTGGTTTTAAATCATATTTCTTCAGAATTCTTGAAATTGGTTCTGAAATCCCGGAAATTTTTGGAAATGGAACTCTACGTATTGATTCTTTGTTTTTCTGGATTGGATTGTAGGAATGGAACAGATGTTGTGTACTTTTTTCGGAGAAGCCATTTAATTTCGTGTAATGTTTGATAGTTGAAAGTTCTTTCTGTAATTCACGAGTAGTTGAACAATTAGTTCTAGCTCATCGGATTAAACATTTTATGATTCCTGTTTTTTGATAAGGATGATGAGCAGATTGTTTGAGAATATAACGTCCAGTGAAAGTGAGTTTTCTGTAAACTGTTGTTGTTAGAATACCTGAAGGTGAACGGATGAGGAGGATGTCTAAAAAGGATAACTTGTTGTCTTTTTCAATCTCCATGGTAAACTTAATACGAGGATGTAAGGAATTGATTCTGGCTAAAAAGGAAGGTAAGGAATCTGTTATGAGGCAAAACTGAAAAGATGTCATCTATATATCTCACCCAAAAGGATGGTTTGTTTCTAGACAAATCAAGCCTTTCCAAATTCCAGATAATTGGGTCGTCAATGTGTCTGGTCGCCCTTTAATGAAACACTCATCCTCTCGAAAGGACATGATTTTGTTATAGTCCCTAAAAAGATTCCGTTATCTAGATTTCCTGGTTAACATCAAACGGGATCTTAGTCATCTTTCCAGTGAAAAGGCTAATTCTCTCCGCCTAGAAGTCGCTTCTACACTACTCAAAGCCAAGCTCCCTCCTTCCAATATTTTTCCTTCTGAAAAGAAAGTACCACATTCCTTAAGAAGCAACAGTCACCTTGTTATCACTAAAGCAGACAAAGTAAAACCGACAGTAATTATGGATTTTTCAAACTATAGAAGAAAAATCTCTCTTTTACTTCTAGATCGCTCAACATACCAAGAACTTGATCACGATCCCACCAACAGCAACTGAAGAAATTAAATTCCCCTCTAGATGATGTGATAAGTTTGGATGCAGACATGATAGAAAGGTTAAAAACACATTTTGCAAGACCTCCTAAATTTTATGGTCTACCTAAAATCCACAAGACAGATATTCCTCTTCGTCCTATAGTGGACTGTATTGATTCACCTACTTATCGCATAGCCAAATATTTAGCGAAATTATTGAAATCACATACAGGCAAATCACGCTCTTTTTTGAAAAACTCTTTGGATTTCCTAAATAAATTAAAAAATATCTCATTATAACCTACTGATCTTATGGTGAGCTTCGATGTAGAATCTATATACTAATATACCTCTCAAAGAGACTTTATAATTACTTGCTGACATCTTCCCACAAGATATTATAAAGTTATTTGATATTGTGATGCACTCTGGATATTTCTTGTGTCAAAAGAAATTCTACAACCAAGTAGAAGGAACAGCCATGGGAAGTCCAATTTCACCTGCTCTAGCCAACTTTTATTTGGAACATCTAGAAGATGTCCTGTTTTCATCTATATTCCCTCAACCATCCTTTTGGGGAGATATATAGACTACATCTTTTCAGTTTGGCCTCATAACAGAGATTCCTTACCTTCCTTTTTAGCCAGAATCAATTCCTTACATCCTCGTATTAAGTTTACCATGGAGATTGAAAAAGACAACAAGTTATCCTTTTTAGACATCCTCCTCATCCGTTCACCTTCAGGTATTCTAACAACAACAACAGTTTACAGAAAACTCACTTTCACTGGACGTCAAACAATCTGCTCATCATCCTTATCAAAAAACAGGAATCATAAAATGTTTAATCCGACGAGCTAGAACTAATTGTTCAACTACAACTAATTACAGAAAGAACTTTCAACTATCAAACATCACACGAAATTAAATGGCTTCTCCGAAAAAAGTACACAACATCTGTTCCATTCCTACAATCCAATCCAGAAAAACAAAGAATCAATACGTAGAGTTCCATTTCCATAAATTTCCGGGATTTCAGAACCAATTTCAAGAATTCTGAAGAAATATGATTTAAAACCACTTATATATCTATTAACAAAATATCCACCTATTTCTCCTCTTCTAAAGATAAACGCTCAACTATGTCTTTGCCTGGTGTGTATCAAGTTCTTTGTAACTGCACTCTGCCTTACTTTGGACAAACAGGATACTCTATAGAAAAAAGAATTCAAGAACATCAATCATACATTCTGCACAACAAATCTGATGAGTCTGGATTGGCTCGGCACAGGGTAGAGACTAGCCACAACATCCTCTGGTCCAAGACTCGCCTTCTACACAGATGTCACTATAAATTTGAACGCCTATTGAAAGAGAGTGCTGAGGCCTTACTTCAACTCCCTAACTTGAATCAAAATGACTGTATATGCTTATCAAAAATATGGGAAAGTTTAATCCGGATAACACATTAAAAAATATATATATTTTTTTAATTGAGACTTAATTCCTACATTAGTCTAATGTTATGTAAAAATTAAGATTATTATATGAAATTGTGAATTAATACCTATAATTTAACACTGATGAAATCTTTTCCTCTCTTTAATGCTTAGCAATGTAACATCACGTGGCTCATTCTACTTTTGAATGATCGTTTGTTGGTATTCCACCTTGGTAAAAACTGTTCCTATGTAGCCACTGAAGATAGTCTGTTAGTTTCAGATTGAAATATTTGGCAATTATTAAAATATTCTTGTGTTAAAGTGTCTATAAATACTAACTATAGTACTTTGGTACCGTATATGGGTAGTGGTGGGAAAGGTGAAACTTGTTGACATTCGATTTATAAACCTCTATATTGTATTCCTTGAGAAATACATTAGGGGGATGACTGTTCCACAGTACAGCAGTAGCAGGGATGAAGGAGGAGGAAAAGCAACTTGTTCTGTTGGTTTCAAGGTGTACTGTGAAAGGATTGGGTGGCAGCTATATGTGTTTCACTGGGCTTAATACAGAATGCAGAAATTATTGATGCTGTTTCAGATTAACATTTTCCATGGAAATATTTATAGAATATACAAATTGCAGAGACTGAACATCTATATGAAAGTGAGGGAATGAGTTGGTAAGAGATGGGTCATTTATCAGTCTAATTTTATTCTTCTTAACAGTCTCATCACATCCCTCTTTACATTCTTCTTGTTACATTCTTCTCATTCGTTCTGACTACAACTACCATCTCTTTTGCTCATGTACTCCTTTTATCCACTGCTTTAACCACCCTGCTCATTCTGCCTCCCGAAAAAACTGACCTTGTGCACCTGTTCATTCATCCCACCTCTTATCATTGAATCTCCATACATTGCTATTCCCGAATCAGTCGATATTTCTTTCAAATCTTTAATCCCAATCTTTCTCACATTCCCATGCAAATTTGTTATTCTTCTCAGTTCATTCCTCACTACTTTGAGACTTCTCACTCACTCCTACCTTGCACATCTGCTATATTACTGCATACCACTGCTAACTCATTGCCAGCTCTCATACCACTAATCCGCATCATCTCTGCACAGTCTTACCAATCAACATCATCAACTTATCGCCACTTTTGTCTACTATTGTACCATTGCTGCCTAAGCACTTAGCTGTACTGTCAACTCCACTTTCTCTTGAAGCTGCATTCATGATCTTTTGTCTGCTACCACTTATGTTCAGTAACATCTCATAATCCATAAGTTGCTGCACTTCTTACACACCCAAACTTTCCACATAAATATCTTCAATCTCTCCCCAAGCATACATACTGCATTCACTGAATTATAACTACACGAAACACCACCCACTGATCACAACTATCATACAACAATATTTAAGAAACTGTCACTAATACCACACACGGTTTCAAAATTTAAACTTATCCTATCACAGGAATATTGACAAAAACAGCTTTCCCTTCACCACCTAATGGCCAAATTTCCTTTAAACTTCCCTTAAAATAATTTGAGAAATCGTCTGCATGCAGACGATTTCTCAAATGCCATCCAGAGGCATGCAGCTAGGTTCATATATGATCTCTCTCTCTCTTACAGATTCACTTCAATCTCTATCTCCCAGGCTAGGTGCAGTGTTTCGGCACTGTGTCTATTCTACAGGTGCTTCCATGGTCACTGCTCCAGTGAATTTGTGACCATCATTCCTCCATTTTTTTGTTGCACCTGTTAATAAAAGAGCTGCAGCTGTCCAGAATCCCCTTTACTGTGCAACAACTGTAAACACACTGAACTCATTTCTATTTATCCTCTTTTATTCCCTTAACTTCTGTCCTCTGGAACAGCCTTCCTCATGAAGTATTCCCAAAGAACTACAACCTGCAACTTTCCAAAAAAACATCAATAAACTTCTATCTCAGTCCTCATCTGCACCCCACAGAGAGCACTGATATGTCTATAGCTCCCTCAACCTCTTGATCTATATATATATATATATATATATATATATATATATATATATATATATAAATCATTCGTATCTGTAGACATTTATGGATAGGACTGACACACAAATTTTTTTTTTTTTTTCAAAAGAAGTGATAAATAATCTATTAGTGTACTCTTAATCATGTATAATCATGTATAATCATAGTCATTTATTTTCATTATCTAGGACAATAACATCTATTATTGGGTGGCTTAAAGTTTTACTTTCCAAACAGAAAAAGACGGACTTTAAACTTGATGCTGATAAAGCTGTAACAGATGTAAGTGTGTGTGTTATTGTTGCCTTGCAGATTCATAATTCCTTTCTCTTGTGCCTTTTTTTGTAATGTGAGAATTATATAAAAAAATATGTCCCTGAAAGTTCTTTTAAGGGAAACATATGCAGTGCAGTTACTAATCACACCAATACTAATAACTAATGCAAAAAAAATTGCATGGGCAGAATTTTCAGCCAAGCCAATGCTAAAAAGAATACATGCCCTACATTAGAATAATAATTTAAAATTAAATGGTACAAAAAATAAATAACATCTGGTTATTTTAACAAACTCTCAAAGCTCTAGTACCTCCTCTTTATACATCTGAGTTTCCTTACCTTATCTAGTGAAGTAGTACCATTGTGGTCAGTATTGCATACACCACATTGATAGCTTATTAAGCTTAATACATTGATAAATGTATTAAGGCTTAATTGCTGCAAGGAACTCATGTTGAAAGTTTGGAGGCTTAATGGAGTAAAACAACAATGAGAAAAGATTAAAAACACTGTAATTCTTCCAGTGTTTTGTCTCAGTCACCATGACATCTTCAGGAAATGCAATATAAAACTTGTAATAATGCACACATTGGCAACAGAAAACCAATTGAAACCCATGAAAGAAAGACTAGACCTATAATAACTAGGTTGGTGCCCTCTGTAGGCACCTGTGGTAAGCCCAAATTGTAAATGGGAATCTTCAAGGATTAATCTTTCCTATATTTTGAAAAGTTTTATTCATCGATATTTATTTAAACTGATTGATTAGCCTAATCTGAATAAATATTGATGCATAAAACTTGCCAAAATCAGCCTAAACTGATTTATATATATAAATCAGTTTAGGCTGATTTTGGCAAGATATATATATATATATATATGGGATAGATAGATATATATATATCGGTGGTGTTGCTTGCCCATTTCAGTTGAGTGTGCTGTCGTGGCTTATGCAATCTACGCTACAAAATTCACTTCAGTTTGACCGTATGATTGCATTTTTATTGATGTATGAAAGTTTTAAGAGTGTATAGCACATCACCGTGTATCTTAATTGGTCTAATGCAATTAATTGTAGGATAACTTTGATTACTTTAATTTATCAATTAATTATAACCAAATCTGCATAGAGTGGGAGACAATATGTTTGTTTTAAGATACCATATATTAGAAAACAATAATGAAGGAGAATGCTATATTTGGTTGGCATATTTGAATTACTCAATGGTATAAAATGTGGAAGAGGATGACGAGGCTTACCTCCTTAGACTATGATACTGTTTCCCTGTTGTAAATATGAGTAAAAAAAGTTATAAAATTGAATTTCAAATTGAAAAGAACAACATGTAAGAAAGTTTTAAAGCGAATTAAAGTTGAGCAGATGTCAACTGTAGACCAAAATACACAAACATGATTGAAGAAAAAATGAAAGAGTTTGGGAACAGGAACCAAACCTTGGAGATTCAGCTGCAAGCCCTGAAGAAAACTGATTGATTCAGCCAGAGAGGCATGTCATGAGGTTGTTTGTAAGGATAGAAAAATCAGAACTCCATGGTGGACACAGGAAGTTAAAGAGGCAGTGAAAGAAAAGAAGAAAGAAAACATATCCAAAGTTCCTGGCAAATAAGACAGCTTGTGCTCTTAGAGAATACAGAGACAAATGTAAGAAAGGCTAAACACTGTGCAATAAAACTAACTAAACAAAAGTCATGGGAGGACTTTGGCAAGAACATAGAAAATAAATATCAAGAAGTGGCAAGATATTCTGGAGGTTGTTGAAGAAGCTCAGAAATAGAGGAAAGAGTGCTGTAAAAGGAATTAGAGATGATAAAGGTGACTTGAAAAACAGGAGAAAAAGATATCTTTGAAGTGTGGAGTAATTACTTCGAAAAATTGCTAAATGAAACAAGCAGTGATTACAGCACAGTGGTAAAAAACACTGACAAGGCATGCAGTCAGGAATACATATCCATACTTGAAGTAGAAAAAGCCATCAAAGGCTTTAAATGTGTTAAGGCAGCTGGAGTAGATGATATTCGACCAGAAATGCTGAAGTATGGAGGTATAAAAGTCTTACAGTGGCTGCATTTCATAGTTCAGAAGGCCTGGACAGAGGGCTGAATTCCAGAGATAGGAGTAGAGCTCTCATAGTACCCATATATAAAAAGGGAAATAAAACAATGTGAGAATTACAGAGGTATTTCTCTACTGAGTGTTCTTGGTAAGATATATGCAAGTATACTTGAGAAACTGTTGAGAAGGATTGTGAAGGAGAAGCTTGGTGAAGAACAAGCTGGATTCAGGCCAAATAGAGGCTGTCAGAAATCATATTTTCACTTTACGACAGATAGTTAAGAAATCAAGGGCATATAACAAAGATCTGTATTTAAGTTTTGTCTTATCTGGAAAAGGCATATGACAAGGTGTCAAGAGAGAAGCTGTTTGAAACGCTACAGTTGTATGGTGTAAATGGGGCATTATATCTAGCAATACTTAGTGTTTATTTGAGTTGTAAGTCAGCAGTTATAATTAAAGGTGGTTTAATGTTAAATCTGGTGTGTGACAAGGATGTACATTCTCCTCTGTTATTCATTATCTATATGTATCACATTATGAAGGAAAGTGGTATTAAACCTGATATCAAAATTGGAGATGTTAATGTTAGCCCTTTGCTTTATGCGGATGATGTTATACTTCTAAATAAATCCGCTACAAGTCTGCAAAATTCCCTGACTAAAGTGAATAGCTGTTGTGATAGATATGATATGAAGGTCAGCATGACAAAGACAATGAAAATAGGGAGAAACATTGAAAATATCAACTGTTTTGTGAATGGAGAACCTATAGAGCAAGTAAAACATTTCACCTACTTAGGCTCGATTTTTAGTGACGATGGTAAATTAAATATGGAAATAGACAACAGAATCAACAAAGCTGGTACGATAGGAAATCAACTGAATAAATTTATATGGAATAAGAGAGAAATTAGCCAAAACACTAAATAAGCTGTATACAAGACAGCATTCAGCCAATTTTAACTTATGGATGTGAGAGGGGCATGAACAAATGGCAATATCATATTAAAAACGAGGATATTAGGAAAGAACTTGACATTGTCAGCATCCAGGAATGCATTAGCAGAACTAATCTCAGGTGGTATGGTCACTTAAATGGGAGAGGAAAGATTAGCAAAACAAGTGTTCTCTGCCAGGTTGGCAGGAAAAAGACCCAGAGGAAGACCAAGATATAGGTGGAATGATACAGTAAAAAGTGCCTTAGAAGATAGAAATAATATCTGATAATGTTGTAGTCTTGACAGGTAACAGACTGATTTGTAGGAAAATTGTAGATAAGAAGTTTGTAATGATGTAATTTTTTTATGTAGTACTATCATATCCTGTAATGAGGGTGTATATATATATATATATCAGAAATTTGATGATGATTTATTAAAAATTAAAACCTTGTCTATATTATGTATAAAAACTTGCCTACCATTTCAGTTCACACTTCACACATGCAAAACAGATGCAACTCATGACAAATGACAACATTCGATTTGATTGGTTGACACAATAACCAATCACAGCCTCTATGTGCTGTTGCCTCAGAGCTCATCCCCCCTCACCTTCTGAGCAGTTTAAAACTACTAGAACACTAAGAATTTGACCTGCTGCGCCATCTGTACATCTTTTCAAAAGACTCAATGGTGTATATATATTGAATGTGCACCTGGGCTATTAACGTAAATGTGATGTAATGTTTATGTGTCGAAAAGTGTCCTCTTCATGAAGCATTGTATACTGTGTTTGCATTTCGGAATCACGAAAAGTCTGGAAACAATTAGGGGAGTCTTTAACAGCAATTAATGCAAAAATATAATATCGGTGAAATTGCTATTCAGTGGATGATCACCGCACACTTAACACATCCTGAATATTTGTCCCTGATATATACATACACACACAGTAAAACCCCTTTTTTACACTTTTCAGGGAACTGATGGAAAAAAGTGTAAATTGCAGGAAATGTAAAAAAAGATTAAAAAAGGCTAAAAGATGACTTACTGCTAGTATGTGAGTCTACATACTAGATTACAAAATTTAATAACTGAAAATAAATGAATTTACAATTACTTACATTTATCTATTTAAAAAAATCTTTGATTGTTGATTGTTTTTGCTTTTCGTTTTTTTTTGACATAGCGCCAGATTTGTTTGCATTGAGTTCAATGCTTGACCTGTTTTTTACTATCGTGTTCAAAGTGGAATGGAGGTTCCAAGATCTTTTGTTAAATGCACGTGTTCCGGAATGCCAATCTACATGTTGCAGAATTGCCATCTTTTCTTCTACCGAAATATATATTCTGTCTTTTTTCTCCATGTTACTAACATGGATAATCCACCACCGCAACTTGAAAGCAACTTTCACACACTAAATTACGTAACAGAAATTCTGCAATATCAATTTGTACTGTGATTGAAAAATCACGGTATCACTCATCACTACTGCAAGCATGCAAATCACCGTGATGGCGGAAATGAAACTACAGCCAAAACCAACGTAGAAATTGATTCAAAAATCAGTATTGCCACCAGAGAAAAAAAACGCAATTCACAGGAAATAACGTACACATCCAGTTGTTAATGGTGGGAAAACAATATGTCGTAAGAATAGGCCTTAAGACGGGACTAACGGAAAATGACGTAAATGGCAGGAAAACTTAAATTGCAGGAACGTAAAAACGGGGTTTTACTGTATATATATATATATATATATGTTAAAGATACCAAGCAATTTTAAACCTGGTTTTACTCCATTTCCCAAGTAAGCAAACAGACTAAAAGTCAAGTTTGCGCCTGCAATTGATGCAAGTCTAACTGATCCCACAGGTAGTGCAGGACCAGGGCAACTCGTGGCAAAGGTGGAACAAGCTCCGATCACTAATCTTAATATTTACCCTTAATGCCAAAACACATCTCCAAGAAGGGGATGTAAGATGTTTTGTATTAAAGGCAAGGGGCCACTACCCAGACCGGTTTTGACCTTTATTGAGGTCTCGTCAGTGGGAGCTAGGCTAGAAATACCAAGATTTAGCAATACAGAGCTTGTAAGTATTTCGCCAAAACAAGTTACCATAAGGTGTTTTAACCTTATTAAATAAAAATCTCTGGAGGAGATATAAATGTAGAAAGTATTTTTACCTTGGGTATAAATATGTTAAAGATACCAAGCAATTTTAAACCTGGTTTTACTCCATTTCCCAAGTAAGCAAACAGACTAAAAGTCAAGTTTGCGCCTGCAATTGATGCAAGTCTAACTGATCCCACAGATGACTTTTAGTCTGTTTGCTTACTTGGGAAATGGAGTAAAACCAGGTTTAAAATTGCTTGGTATCTTTAACATATTTATACCCAAGGTAAAAATACTTTCTACATTTATATCTCCTCCAGAGATTTTTATTTAATAAGGTTAAAACACCTTATGGTAACTTGTTTTGGCGAAATACTTACAAGCTCTGTATTGCTAAATCTTGGTATTTCTAGCCTAGCTCCCACTGACGAGACCTCAATAAAGGTCGAAACCGGTCTGGGTAGTGGCCCCTTGCCTTTAATACAAAACATCTTACATCCCCTTCTTGGAGATGTGTTTTGGCATTAAGGGTAAATATTAAGATTAGTGATCGGAGCTTGTTCCACCTTTGCCACGAGTTGCCCTGGTCCTGCACTACCTGTGGGATCAGTTAGACTTGCATCAATTGCAGGCGCAAACTTGACTTTTAGTCTGTTTGCTTACTTGGGAAATGGAGTAAAACCAGGTTTAAAATTGCTTGGTATCTTTAACATATTTATACCCAAGGTAAAAATACTTTCTACATATATATATATATATATATATATATATATATATTTATGATTGATACACACAAAAGGCCACAAGAACTACAGCAAATTAGTGCTATGTTTGGCAAGAGGAATAGAAGAAAGGAGTTTTGCCTGAACAGCTGAGAGTTGTAATCTGGGAAGGCAAAGTGGGGGGAGACTGTTCCAAAGGGCAGAACTAGATGGAATGAATGAGGAGACAGTGAAGTTGGTTTGGTTAGTTTCAAGATGGAATGTAAAAGAGTGTTGGTTAGCAGTGGCTCTTGTATTAATGATTTTGGAGGAGAGTGGTGGAATGATAGTAGCCAATTCCTCAGAGCACTGTTCATGAGAATATCTGTAGAAGAGGCAGAAACTGTGAATGTCTATGAGAGAAGGATTGAAGTGGGTGTGAGAGGGGGGGGGGATCACTAATTAGCCAGATTGCTGTCTTTTGGATAGAATCGAGCAATCTTTAGAGGGAAGTTTGGTGCACTACCACCCCAAATATGGGAGTGGTATTCCATGGTTCTGCTGATTTAGGGTTTGTATAGAGTTGGTAGCTGTGGAGATGCGATATATAGTGTCTTATACCAAAAAAAAAAAAAATACACCAAGTTTTTTGGTGGCTGCCAAAAAAAAGATCAGAGGTTGCTAGTGAGTCCAAGAAGAGAAATCTAATTGTGTTTGGATACCTCTCAGTATTACTGAAGGTAAGGGGGAGAGGGATGCGAGGAGCTTTTTCTTGCGAGAGATCAGACAGAACTGAGTTTTGGTGACATTGAAGTTCAGAAGGTTGTCATTAGTGTGCAACCAGTGAGAAAGTTGGTGATCCAGTTGCAGAATGTGGAAGGTAGACCATAGGATGGCAGTTTGTTAAGTAGGCGACTGTGCTAAACCCATTGAAATGCCTTTGAAATGTCGAAGGCAACCACATGAGTTTCTCCAAATTCTTTCCATGGCTTGAGTGGGTGGTGAAAGCAAGAAGATCAGCTGTAGATTGTAAGTGGTAGAATCCATGCTGCTAATCACTGATTAGTTGGTATGTTTCTAGGTGGTTCAAAAGTTGGTTGTTGATTTCCTCCATAAATTTAGAGAGAACAGTTGGATAGTATTTCAGTGGTTGACTTTTAACACCTTTCTTTGGAATGAGCTGGATGTTGTAGGGTAGTGCTGGTTGAATAGGACAGATTGAAGAGGCAATACAGGATAGATGTGTTAGTACTGGTTTATTTTTTAACACAATAGGTGGGATACCACCAGGACCAGATGCTGTGTTTGTGTTCAGGTTATTAAGGATTCTTTGGATTTCATTTTGTTGGAAGACTGTCGGTGACATGAAGGTAACCATTCTTGGTGAAGTGGAGGGAACTTTGTCCAGGTCATTAATGCAGGAATTGGAAGAGAAAAGTGATGCTAGTAAGTTGGCCTTGTCTTTTGGTGAGGCGACTACAGTACCATTGGGATGTGAGAGTGGTGTGTATGGGCAAAAATTATAGTACCCGTGTGGGCAAAAGTTGCACCCAATTGCCTTGCACCCGATTGCCAAGTCAGACTCTGAAAGAACCAATTGCATATGGTTCTTTCAGAGTCTGACTTGGACTTGGTGATGAGTTTCTCCAAAAAACAAAAAATTTCAAGACCAAAACTCCAACTGCTTACTCTGCATGCTGCAGAGTAAGCAGTTGGAGTTTTGGTCTTGAACTATTTGTGGTAAGCAGAGGTTTTTTTCCCTTTACATCATTGGCACACTTTTTTGAGAGTCAAGGCTTAGATAGTGGCTGAGAATTTGGAGTGGAATAAGGGATGAAAGCTTTGATTCCTGTGAGGATGATTTCTGTTATTCAGTCTGAGCAGGTGTTTGGATCAGAAGAACTGAAACAGTAGTTGGACCATGGGAAGGAGGAATAGTCGTGGAGGTCTTCCCAGTTGGCACACTTGTATTTACAAAGGGCATGATACTGAACTGGTGAGTGAAAGTTGTTTAGTGATAAAATAGACTTGTATGAGGTTATGATCTGAGTTGCCAATAGAACTGACAACCAGTATACTTGGAAATTGAGCTAGTTAGAAAGAGGTTGATAAATTGAAGGGAGTTGTCATATATTCTGGTAGGAAGATTAATGATCTGAGAAAAACTTAAACTTCTGCATCCCTTGCCAGCTTGTTTGGTGAAACTGGAGAAGGAAAGCCAGTATGAGTTGTGGACATTAGGGTATTTCATTTGCAGATAGTTGTTAAGCTTTAGAGAGAGATAGTCGAAGAGGTCAGAGTGATTGACAGAGTTTCGAGAGTGATAGGGAGAAAATGTGAAAAGGGTGGGTTGATTTGGTTGGGAAATTTTGAGCTCAAAGCAGATGAAACAGTGAGGATTCAAGGATTTTCTGGCATGATAAGTTGGGTCTGATGAATTCACAAGTGTCACTCTTGTGGCAAAAAGAAATGTGTAATGTGTAGTTTAGGAAATTGAGGTGGACAGTGGCTGTTGAGGTTGCCATTTGGGATTCTGATAAGAATAGTAATTCTAGTTTAGATAACTGTTTTCCTAATGATGGTGCACATTGGTTATATTGCTGCTGTTTAGGCCAGAAATGTTGAAGTGGATGTGAAAATTTTTTTGGTAAGAATTAATGTTGATAGGATCTCTGTTGTTTTTTAAATTTTTTTGGGATTGTATTTTTTTTTTCCATGTTTTTTTTTACTATTTTTTGTTGAAGAATTTTTGAGATCCGTAAAATCGCATTTCTTTGGGTTGTGGTCCATCTTATTTGGTGAGGAAGAGATAAAAAGGAAGTGGGACATGCAGTGAGAGGTGACAGACTTGCAAACATACTGCCACACGAGTCCTTGGCAGTTTCTACCAGCAGCCACAGTATTTGGTCTCCCCTCCAGTCACTATTTGACAAAATATGTGGTTGCAGGATTTGACATAAGCTGATCAGGAAGCCTCCAAATTCTTTACTAATTGGTTCAGTTGTGTACTAAATAGCGACCAGCCTGCAGAACTATTTTACTGTTGTACCCTCAAATGGGAGAGGGTCTGTACCCCCACTACAGTGAGATCGGTATGTCATTGAGGGTATCACTCTCACCGCATGTGGGGGGGGGGGGGGTTGACAAAAACTGGAACCCTTGCTCTAGTGACCAAACATGGCTGCAGCCACTTCAGGTAATAAGGCGGTGGTGGTATTTCACTGACTGATGAAAGAAATCTACCACTTAGAGGTCTAGTTGGCATTTCCTCCAACTAAGGGAGATATAGAATAACACGTATGCCACAGTGAATTTTATTATGTAAATATTTCATCTTATATATCATAAGACATTATCAGTACAATTATCGAACAACAACAACAGTAATTGAATCAAAAAACAGAGTGCATACTTCAACTGGAATCCCTCTACTGTTTTTTAATTCAATTCCAATTGTTCGATATTTTCTCCAGACTCCTGATACCGTATGCATTCAAGTGAGAGCTATTTCTGTTATATAAATCAATTCATTCCTCAAACTCACTCCACATTCAAAAACTAACATCCATTCTTTCTGCGCAACCTATGAATGTCAAATTATTTGCTATCATAGCTCTTCTTAACACGTTTGCTACCACGCTCCTCGGGCCTAATTTGTTACCACATGCCAAGCACTTTCACTTCTTCAAGGTCAGTACGAGTAATCTCGTGGCCAGCAGTAAGCGACATATGAGTATATTCGTAGTTGGCTTGTGAGGCTCATATACCACCTACAAGTATGCACACGTTCGCTGCTACACTCCACACGCCAAGCAATTTCACTTCTTCAAGGTCAGTACAAGTAATCTTGTTGCCGGCGGTAATCGACTTGTGAGGCTCATATACCAACTACGAGTAGTTGGTATACTCGTAGTTGGCAGCGAACGTGTTAATTCACTACTGTCATATCTCAGTAACAAACTAATGATTTTTACTCTCTCTCTCTCTCTCTCTCTCTTCATTATCCCTTCTTCTGGCATCTTTTCATATCCTCTCTCATACTATATTTATCACTAGCTAAATTGTTTTACTTACAACAATACGAGTACTATGGTTTCTTTTCTGTTTATCAATTACATTTGTTATATTGTTCTGAGAAAACTAGAAGTAATAGTGATCGGCATGTTTTATGAGGGAATAACCATACCATATAACACTCTTCTTGTTGTTTCAGTTTTGCTTACCTGATTCAGTACATTGTTGTCTCTCCTTTTGCTACTTTATTTCTTGTCCTTCCCATGCTCCTTTAAACATCTCACCTTTTTGTACTTCTTGCATCATCTGTCTAATAATGTGTTTTAATCTTGAGATGTTGGAAGTTAATTCATTTTCAATATCTGGATGTTTCTAATCAGCAGGAAAAGTTTTCTTGTTGTCAACTTTGCTATATAAATTAGTCTTCCATTTTGTTACTGATCTAATGTGCATCGTGAGATTTTATTGCACTACTTGAGATTGCAATATCTCAAAAAAAAAAAAAGTGATGAAATATTCCATTAATAAAAACACAAATCTCCAGTAATATACTAAAAGACACGAATTTTTTCCAAGGGGGAAAAAAAAAAGACAAAAATAAAAATCATGTAATTTACATGAGCATTAAATAGACTTTTCATGAAACCTATTTAACAATAATGATTTAGTGACTGGATTCCATTGTATTTTATAAATCTATTTCTGGATTTATTATTATATAAGAGATTTAACATATCAGTTTATATTGTTTAGACATTTATGTCTAAATATGGGCTACCAGTAATTTTGCAACTTTACAGTAACTGAATTCTTCAGAGGCTTCTTTACAGAATAGACCACACTACAAAAAAGGCAGGATTGACTGTTGATAGGAGAGGCTACATATTGTTCTTCACATGCTCATTAGCAACTCTAACTATTTTATGTTTTACTTCTGACCCAGCTCTCAGATCCACAAGTTAAAACTGGTTTGAACACTGTCTTGTATACAGCTAATTTAGTGTTCTGACTAATGTCTCTCTTATTCCATATGAATTTATTCAATTGACTTCCTACCATACCAACTTTGTTGATTCTGTTGTCTATTTCCATATTTAATTTACTATCTTCACTAAAAATCGTGCCTAAGTAGCTGAAATGTTTTACTTGTTCCACAAGTTTCTCCATTCACAACACAGTTAACATTTTCAATGATTCTGCCTATTTTCGTTGTCTTTGTCTTTTTATTGCTGACCTTCATACCATATCTATTACAACAGTTATTCAATTTAGTCAGAGAATCTTGCAGATTTATTTAGAAGTATAACATCGTCCGCATATAGCAAAGAGCTGACATTAACATCTCCAATTTTGATATCATGTTTAATACCACTTTCCTGCATAATGTGATCCATATATGATAATGTACATCCTTGTCTCACACCAGATTTAACATTAAACCACCTTCCTGTACTTCCTTCAATTCTAATTGCTGACTTACAACTCAAATAAAGACTAAGTATTGTTTGATATAATGCCTCATTGACACCATATAACTAGGGTTCATATATTTTTGAAAAAAAAATACGGGACACTTTCGGTTTGAATAAACCAACAAAATTTTTTTGCTTTTCTTACTTACCAACATCAGCAAAGAGAAAATAATTTAATTAATTATAGCAATCTTAAAATTGAACTTTAAACAATACTAAATCATTGATCTTTGCCTGTGATATACTTCTCAGATGACCGTATTTTCTCAAGTAAAGAATGATTATGTTTTACCATGTTATGAAATTCCACAGTCCTTATTGAAAAACACTTTAACAATGAGCATAGCTTTCACAGTTTCTACAGATAACCGATTTTTTTTGTTTGTCCATAAGGAGTTCATCCGGGAAAACAGTCTTTCAGTACTAGCATTCGTGTCGGGAATGCAGGAGAAGAATTCAACAATCTTCTTCAAATTTATTAATTCATTTACTCCAACACTGTTGAATAATTCATACCAAATTTCTCCTGTAGATTTTACTTTAATTTCTTTCTTTCTTCTCTGTAATTGCCTTTTTCAAGATCATCACCTCATCAAACAGTTCAATTTCGTTGATTTTTGTGTTTGGGCAGACCTCTTCAATAGTTGTTACACTTTTCTGCACCCTTTTCCAACTGAGACTGGCTTTGGATTCTTCAATAAAATCCAAGACAAACTTTCAAAAGTAAGAGTGTCAGAAGACCATTCTTGGATCCATTCTATACAGGTGTTATAGTTTTGCCACACTTATCTGTTGGCAACTTCAGGGCACTTACATATAGGTTTAAACAATCTCACAATTATGCGTAACTGCAAAACTGACAAGAATAACTATAAAAAACTGACTAGAATAATTACAAATAAAATAGTATCGAACATGAGTGAAACACGTATCGCGTGTACAAGATTAGCTAGCTGTTGCTGAGGAACTTTCTGTAGTTTGTATTAAAGTTCATTTCTTCCATTTTTAAGGTTCTGATTAGGGTTTTCCATATCTCTGGGAGTATTAGGCCTTGATTTCTGTTAAGGTTGACAGTAGAATGGGCGGCTGTGGCTAATAAAATTGATCAACACTTGATCGGTAAACCAAATATTATTATTTACTAATTTATGATCAAGAAAATAACCTTCATGATGAATAGAGTCAATGGTGATATGAAAATCAAGGTATGCCGTTTTGAAATCCTAAAATGTAAAAAGGCAAGGTTACTAAACCATCTCACTTTTTTAAAATGTTGCCGAGATAACTGCATAATTCCTAAGTTTTTACTTCTTAAACCTCTTTTCAATACTAGACAAGCTAAAAATATTTATTTCAAGACATCGATGTTACTCATTCGTGAAAGGTTACATCACACAAGATTTGTGCTTAGTCAAATTGACTCACAATGTTACGAACTGTTCATGGATCTCTCCAGCTCTTTAGATGAGGAAATTTGGCAAGTCTTAGATAAAATGATTAATACTAGTTTCGCCAAAGCTTTTAACAAAAGCAGACAGACCCAGATTAAAAAATTTAATCTTGGTCTTTAGACCCACAATGAGTCTAAACCTTCTCTACCAGACAACCAAGTTATTCTTAATTTCTCAAACCACATCTTAAAGAAACCCGAAATCGATATTCTCAAGAAAGGTTTCAACTATGCAATAGCTCCTCAACAGATTCCCAAGGTAGATTTCATCTGTAGTCTAGAAAAAAGGAATCTCATTATTACCGCCTCACACAGCAAATGATCTAAGACTAAAAAGTTGTATAATACTTTCCTCTCCCTATTCCACAAAACAAAACTTCTCATCACTAGATAAAAGAACTATTTGTGATTTAAAAAACAACAAAGACATCATAATACTTAAAGCAGATAAAGGAAACAGTACTGTAATACTGAACTCAAAGGACTATGAGGACAAAGTCAACCATCTACTATCTGACTTCTCAGTATACCGTCTTTTAACAAAAGATCTGACATTAAAAAACCATAATGATACCAATGAATTACTATGCAATTTATCCAACTGGCCAACAGACTTGCTAAAATTGATGCATCCTTTAACTCCGAGACTCTATGGCATGCCAAAAGTGCACAAAGATGGTATTCCTTTACGCCCAATCATTGATGCAATCAACTCTCCTACCTACTTATTATCAAAACATCTCTCAAAACTCTTACAGCAACACATCCACAACTCAGAGAGTTATAATAAAAACTCTGGACATTTTGTGGAAAAGCTAAAAAACATCAAGATATCGGATAACGATCTTCTAGCCAGCTTAGATGTCATCTCTCTCTTCACAAACGTTCCTGTAGTAGAGGTCATTGACATCTTAAGTACCTTGTTCCCATAAGATATAACCTCATTGTTTGCTCACTGCCTAAACTCCAACTACTTTTCTTGGAAAAATAAGATCTATCAACAATTAACAGGCTTGGAAGTGGGGAGCCCACTCTCACCTTCATGTGCTGACCTCTTTATGGAAGACTTGGAAAACAAAATCTTATCCCAAATTTTTCCAAAACCTAAAATTTGGTTTAGATATGTGGATGATATCTTCATCGTATGGAACAATAACAAAGATGACCTATATGATTTTCTCAAAAAGATCAACTCCTTCCATCGTTCTATTAATTCACTCTGGAACTTGAAAGAGAAAAACAACTACTGTTTTTAGACATCTTAATCCAAAAACAAATTGATGGCAGTATAAATCTATTGGTGTACAAAAAACCGACCAACACAGGTTGCTACCTACATTTCAGCTCCTCTCACCACATCTCACATAAACTCAGCATTGTACACATGTTAAAGAAAAGAGCGATTCGCATTACAATGGACAACAAGACCCTTCAAGATGAGTTAAAATTTATTTCCAACAATCTGTACTTGAATGGCTATCCAAGAAGACTAGTCAATAAAGTCCTTTTTTCTGAACCACCACAAAGAGAACAAGAAGATATTCAATATATAAAAACAATTGCAATTCCGTTTGTAAGTGGCATCTCCAACAAGCTCGCCAACCTCCTCAAACAACACAAAATCAGAGTAACATTTAAACCAATAGAATCTATTCGTAAACTACTAAGATCTCCAAAAGACAACCATCCTTTCTATAAATATGCTGGAGTTTATAATATTCCATGCTAATGTGGCTCTAGTTACATCAGACAGACTTCGAGAAACCTCGAAATCAGGCAAAAGGAGCACATCGACTATGTCAAAAACAACAGACAGGAACATTTCTGGCCTATCGTCTCATTTCTCTACAACTAACCATGTCATCGAGTGGAACAAAAGCTGTTCCCCTTACTTACATAGAGGAAGATTACCATTCAAGAATTTTGAAAGAAGCAGCCACAGTCGCCCATTCTACTGTCAACCTTAACAGAAATCAAGGCCTAATAATACTCCCAGAGATATGGAAAACCCTAATCAGAACCTTAAAAACAGAAGAAATGAACTTTAATACAAACTACAGAAAGTTCCTCAGCAACAACTAGCTAATCTTGTACATGCGATACGTGTTTCACTCACGTTCGATACTATTTTATTTGTAATTATTCTAGTCAGTTTTTTACAGTTATTCTTGTCAGTTTTGCAGTTACACATAATTGTGAGATTGTTTAAACCTATATGTAAGTGCCCTGAAGATGCCAACAGATAAGTGTGGTGAAACTAGTTGGTTCAGTTAATAAAATTGATCAACACTTGATACTTGATCGGTAAACCAAATATTATTATTTACTAATTTATGATCAAGAAAATAACCTTCATAATACCATAATTCTTCTCGGTGATGAGTCCATCTTCATCAGTAAGGACTGTTCTTTCCTTGTTCCAAAATTATTATCTCGTCTCTGCTGAAGTTTCTCTAAGAGGCTTTTAATAATGGATTTTGCTTCAGCAAGAGTGATTTTCTCACCTTCAATTGCACAAATTGTTGCATGAAACATTTCAGATCGGCATTCTAGAAATGTGGCTATTAGCTGTGAAACTGGATTACTAAAGAAATTTTTTACAGGCAATGGTAGTTTATCAAGTGAAAGAACATGTAATTTGAGAACTTCATACATCTCATTCATCCTTTTGAGAGCAGGGTACAGAGACAACATCGCGTGTTTGAGTGCCCTAACCTAACACTGTCTTGTACTCAGTATTTAAAACGTCACAGAAACCTTTGAGTGTATGCACTCTAACAGTATAGATATAAAAATGTTAATATAATTTTTCAATGACAGCTTGAACGTCCATGGGCAATGTATCAGCTGCACACATTGTGTATAGCATTATTTATGATATGGGATGAACAATCAACTCCTGTCAATGTACAATTCAATTTTGATTTCAATTTATGAAAAACATTGTTCTTTCCTCTTCTGGAATTTCCACCAAAATTTGTATTAGTATTATCTGCTGACAAGGCAACAATTTTCTTTTCAATATTCCACTTTGTCACTAGTTGCCATACATATTCTGTAAGTTGGTCTGCATTTTTATATGGTAAATCTAAAAACTCTAGAACCATAGTTTTGATGGTCTCTTCTGGTATGAAGTATCGAACAAGAACTGGAACTATTTTCAAAGCACCGTGGTTAGAACTGTCTATTATTATTGACATATAATTAGCTTTCTCAAGTTCGTTTCTGAAAACAGCCAACTCATAAGGTGCTAATACACTCACAATTATAGCTTGAGTCTTCTTTTGACCGCAAGTGAACTTTTTGTCATATAGTTTCCGGATTATTTTCGACGTGCAGTCCATCGAACTGAAACTCTGGTTGTGCATACATACATGATATGCAAATGTAGCTTCATCAGCTGCAAGATTTCTTTCCATTTCACCCATTGTTTTTTTTAGAAAAACATTGGGTGAAACTGAAATGACACTTTATTATTTACGCTTGCATTTTCTGCTAATTTGTGTCTCTTCGTAGCGATGTCCTGCGTGATGTCTGACCGACCGCCATGTTGTATGCTGAATATCGCATTACGTTGTGTACATTTCACTTTCTCGTCAACTTTGCCATCACAATTACATGGTATAATAAAAGGGTAGGGCTTAAGAGTCAAAGCTGTATAACTGAGAGGAGACCTCTACATAGCCTTTAAAGGAATGTGGAGAACCAACCAGGGCTTCTGACCTAATGTCCAATCCTCACCTTCTCGTCGTGCACCCTGTTGGGGTATCTACCTGGATACTGAACGAACGAGGATGGGCTAGTAATTTGGGATTTAGTCGACCAAGTTGTATTCCTATTGGTTAAACCAAAAGACAAAATGATGGTACAACATGACAAAATTTCATGCCAGCTGGGGCGTCGCCCGGTTAAACAAGGCCCCCATTGTTTTCGCCAGGGAACAGGGTGAACAGCAAAAAGTCAGCTACTGGAACAAATCTGAAAACACACCCCAACCAACATCACCAGAGTTAAGGATCGGTACTGTTAAAGAAGTTAAAGAAGCCTAAATGGCAAAGAATGCAGCTAGCGGAGGAATTAGATAAGTACCAGATCGACATAATTGGGGTGACTGAAACAAAAAAGATCAAAACTGGTGAGATCTTTCTGAGCAATAAATACAAAATGTTATATTCAGGAAATGACAATCAAGTAAAAGAAGGAGTAGCCATAGTATTTAACACAAAATACGATGCTGATCTTCTTGAATGGCAGGCAGTTTCAAGTAGAGTACTGTGGGCAAATATTAGAATCGGAAACTGGACAATGAGACTTATTTGTACCTCTGGTCCCACAGAAGTTTCTACTAAGGTAGAAGTGGAGGAATTTTTTGTGGCTTTAAAGAAAGCAACTGACAAAATGAAAAAGAAAAAGTTGGTCCTTGTTGGGGATCTAAATAGCAGAGTAGGAAGTGATTGTCAGACATACAAAAATGTTTTGGGAAATTTTGGAGAAAAGAGCAAAGCTAATAATAATGGCAAATACCTGTTGGAGTTCTGCTCAGGACATGGACTAGTTATTACTAACACCATGTTCCAACATAAAAATGTGCACAAATTCCTGTTCCTGTTCTCAAACTCTTTCATTTTTTCTTCAATAATCTTTGTGTATATTTTGTGTGAACTGTAGACTTCAATAGTCTACAGTTCACATCTGAGAGCTGCTCAACTTTTATTCGCTTTAAAACTTTCTTACATGTCATTCTTTTCAATATAAAATTCAATTTTATCCTGCTCAAGACTAAATAGTGATCACTTCCAATTTCAAATTCTCTGTACACTCTGGGTGTCCTGCACCAGGGAGAAAACATCATTATCAACAGTAACATAGTCAATGAGACTTTTCTTATTCCTTGCCTCTTCTCTCCATGTGAAAAAGAGGCAAGGAATAAGAAAAGTCTCATTGACTATGTTATTGTTGATAGTGATGTTTTCTCCTTGGTGCAGGACACCCAGAGTGTACAGAGAATTTGAAATTGGAAGTGATCACTATTTAGTCTTGAGCAGGATAAAATTGAATTTTATATTGAAAAGAATGACATGTAAGAAAGTTTTAAAGCGAATAAAAGTTGAGCAGCTCTCAGATGTGAACTGTAGACTATTGAAGTCTACAGTTCACACAAAATATACACAAAGATTATTGAAGAAAAAATGAAAGAGTTTGAGAACAGGAACCAAACCTTGGAGATTCAGTGGCAAGCCTTGAAGAAAACCCTGATTGATTCTGCCAGAGAGACATGTGGTGAAGTCTGCAAGGATAGAAAAATCAGAACTCCAGTTAAAGAGGCAGTGAAGGAAAAGAAGAAAGCATATCAAAAGTTCCTGGCAAATAAGTCAGCTTGTGCTCTTAGAGAATACAAAGACAAATGTAAGAAAGCTAAACAAAAGTTATGGGAGGACTTTGGCAAGAACATAGAAAATAAATATCAAGAAGGTGGTAAAATATTCTGGAGGTTGTTGAAGAAGCTTAGGAATGGAGGAAAGAGTGCTGTAAAAGAAGTTAGAGATGATAAAGGTGACATGAAAATGGAAGAAAAAGATATCCTTGAAGTATGGAGTAATTACTTTAAAAACTACTAAATTAAACAAGCAGTGATGACAGCACAGTGGTAAAAAACACTGCCCAGGCATGCAGTCAGGAATACATATCCATACTTGAAGTAGAAAAAGCCATCAAAGGCTTGAAATGTGGAAAGGCAGCAGGAGTAGATGATATTCGACTAGAAATGCTGAAGTATGGTGGTATAAGAGTCTTACAGTGTTACAGCAATTGGTAACATTTGATTGGTAACAGCTGCACTGCATAGTTCAGAAAGCCTGACAGAGGGACAAATTCCCGATGATTGGAGTAGAGCTCTCATAGTACCCATATGTAAAAAAGGGAAATAAAACTGAATGTGAGAATTACAGAGGTATTTCCCTACTGAGTGTTCCTGGCAAGATCTATGCAAGTATACTTGAGAAACGGTTGAGAAGAATTATGGAAGAAAAGCTTGGTGAAGAACAAGCTGGATTCAAGTCAAATAGAGGTTGTCAGGATCAGATCTTCACTTTACAACAAAATAGTGGAGAAATCATGGGAATATAACAAAGATCTGTATTTAAGTTTTGCTCTCATTTTCTTGCATGAAGAAAATGAGAGCAGACCAGGTTAACTCATTTGGTGTGGACAAGAAAAGTGCAGAATGAGCAGAAATTAGCAAATCAGCCAAGTAAAATACTCTTGAGTTTTTTCGATTTGTGACATGTATCAAGAAGAATTATCATGGTAAGATGATGTTAATGAATAAAAGTGGACGATTGGTAACATCTGCAGAGGACATAGTTGAGGTATTCAGTGAGCAGTTCATCAGGGTGTTTCATCCTCAGTGTGGAATCAGAAGCTCAAGTGTAGAGAATAAAATGAAAGAAGACTTAATGGTGAGCTAGCAAGAAGCATATGAGTTTAGTAAGCTCAGTGATGTTAATGAGACTTGATGACATATCTCCATGTGTTCTCAGGGAATGTTCCAAGGAATTAGCATCAACTTTGGCTTACCTGTTTAATAAGAGGCTTGCAACAGCACAAGTCCCAAAGGAATGGAAGGAAGACAACATTGTTCTGCTTCACAAAGTGGTGATATTAAGGCAAGAAATTATATGCCAGTCTGTATATCTGGAGTTGTAGTTATGGTATTGGAGAGGTTGGTGAGGAATAGGATACAAAATTAGCTTGATAACAGTGGTATTCTTTGTGCTTGTCAGCATGGGTTTGTTAAGGGGAAGTTGTGTTTTACCAACTTGCTTATGTACTATAAAAAGGTGACGAGTGTATTGGACAAGGAAAGATGCATATGCAGTGGTATGCTTAGATTTTGCAAAGGCTTTTTATAGATTTCCACACTACAAGTTGGTAACTAAAGCAGATGGGATTGGATGATAGACTAATGAGTTGGATAGGTGACTGGTTTCAGATAGGTATCAGCATGTTGGGTATGTGGAGAGGAAAGTCACTAGTGCCACAGGGATATGTTTTAGAACCATTGTTTTGTTGTTTTAACTGGTGATATACAGCTGTTTGGAGATGATGCAAAACTGGGAAGAGCGATAAGGAACCAAGCAGATGTTGTGACCTTTCAGGAGGACTTGAATAAATTTATGAGTGGGCAACAGTATGGAACTGTCAATTCAGTGCTCAAAGTGTAAGGTTCTGAAATTTGGTAGGCAACAATGGGATGCAATGTATACACTTAGCAAGGAAATTTTGGAGGAAGTTGAGGAGTAAGAGACTTTGGAGTGGTGGTGAACAAGGATCTGAAGTTCAGAGGTCACATTGCACAAGTTGTTAAGACATCACATCAGATTATGGCAATTGTAGAAATAAATTGATTCTGGTTCCATTGTGTAAGGATTAATGTGCAAAGATTTGGTCTCCTGGTTTTCATGGCAAAGAGAATATATTGAAGAGAGTCCAGAGAAGACTGACTGAGATCATAACTGGTCCTTGGGAGGTAGAGTATGAGAACAGATTGAGGGAATGCAGTTTGCAAAGCCTTGTGAATAGGAGAAAGAGAGGGAATATGATTGAGAACATTTGTTAGTATGGAAGAAATTTGTTAATGTGGAAGAAATTTTTCATAGAATGGTAGAATTAAGGGAAAAGCTATATAAGGAGGGTGTGAGCAGGAGCATAAGGAGCAGGTACTTTCATCGAGAGTAGTCGATACGTGGTGAATGTCAGGAATGAGTTTAAAGCATGGCTTGATGACATTTGTGTGTAACAGTGTTAGCCTCCCACAATGAGTCTTTTGACTTGTTGGAGGTCTGCTGTTAATATAGGCCATGCCTTTATCAGGACTCTTCATTTGAAGATGAGTAAGCCCATCTCGTATGGAGGTGACAGGATGTTTTCTTCCATAACCTGGCAAACTGGCCAGGAGAATGTGTTCAGTTTACAGAAATGCAAGAATTGCATTATAACCAATAGCATTATGTACGTTTCATAAGATTGTGATGTACCTGCCTGTACATCACAATAAATTATTGTGTAATAATTTATTACACAATAATTGTGTAGAATATAGTGCCCAACTTAAAAACAAGGTGGATTGTTCATATTTCTTTCTCTCACTCACCTCATGCGTGTGTGCGTGCACACAGAGAAGTAAAATATTACACAACTATATAAAGATTATGCAAGTAAATATGGTAATGTAAGTTTTATTGAAATGTTAGTTCAGACTTTTTGATACACGAAGAAATGGCATTTCAAAATTCATCTTTCAGGCTTGTGCTGATGTGGTGAAATTTATTAAAATTTGTGTTGAAAAGATAAGAGATTCGCTAGATGGAAAGAATGTAGAAGCAGTATTGACAGAATTAGGTACCAGGTTTCACAGAACCATCTATGATCATCTGCAGCAGTTTCAGTATAATTCTGAAGGTAGGAATTTTTTTAACCTTATTTTTCAAATATAATATCAGCTGCTTAATAATAATAATAATAAAATTCATTGTTTTATGAGTATAGTTTGTACAATACAGTTAAAATTGAATTTTGTTTAACAAATATAGTATGGTAAATCATGAAACCCTTCTGCCCTCTCTTCTAAAGTTTTAAGTAACCTAACTGCATAGTAAAGAAACAGGAAAACAGTACACACAAATGTTCATGCTAAGGTTTTTAACTAAGGTTTTAACTTGGGCTGGAATGCATTTCTGGTGGATCACAAGATACTTTAGTTGTCCATTTACTTATTTTTACCTCATGGGAAACATTTTATTGCCCTTTCTTCCAAGACACATGGTGGTTGATACTTAAAGCACAGTAGAGAAATATTGAGGAAATGAAAGAAATATTTTGTGCAAACAGAGTAGTAAGCCTTGAGATAGCATACTGCATCACAGATGGACAGAATTAAGATGATCCATCACTCACACAAACAGAATTAAGTTGTGCTGATTCAAATAAAAGCAACATTATATAACTTTAAATTATTGTAAGAATTTTGAAGTAATTTTTTCATAAGGGTAACTAATGAATCATAAAACTGATAACACTTTGGTTTGAGTTGACATTAATTTCTTCAAACTTAATGAAATTATATTTGGTCATTCAAACATATAATTAAATTGAAATATATATTGATCTTTAATTGACCATGATTTATAAACATCTAATACCAACAAGTTTTGCCGACAGGACTGTCCGGCTTCTTCAGGGCTTATAATGGTAAGAGAAAAAACTCAAAGTGGCTAGTACAGAGAAAATGGAGTAACACTATCATATAAATTAAACATTAAAACAGAACGCGTAACATTACACGCGTTTCCTCCATTCTGGAGAAAATCTTAACAGAAACCAGGGAATGATAATAGCTGACATAATGAAAATCTTAATAAGATCACTTAGTCTGCCAGAGTTTAATTTCGCTCAAAACTACAGAACGTGCTCTCATAACAGTAACTAACACAACACACTCCATGCATGTAATGTTACGTGTTCTGTTTTAATGTTTAATTTATATGATAGTGTTACTCCATTTTCTTTGTACTAGCCATTTTGAGTTTTTTTCACTTACTGTTATAAGCCCTGAAGAAGCCAGACAGCCCTGTGGGCGAAACTTGTTGGTATTAGATGTTTATAAATCATGGTCAATTAAAGATTAATATATATTTCAATTTAATTATAATGAAATTACTTTACAGAATAACTATTTAAAAAAAAATAGAGCATGTAAGTCTAAAAAATAAAGCTTATATTTCATAATGAGTATCTCATTGTATCATCAAAGTTAACACACAGAAAGTAGTAGCATGAAGCAAGAAACAAATATAAATCCATGTTAACTACAATGTGCATGCTTTTTATATACCACAGAGCAGAAAGTCAAGAAACAATTTAAACATAGCCAATGAGTGCAGAGTTCACAAGGCACAAGTATTTGCAAAATGGAACAAATGACAAAAAACATCCTTAAATATGCACATCAGTATATAAATGTATTAAGTATACATTTATATATACATGCACATATATATATACAAAATTACATATGTACATGTGTAACATATACATTATTATTATTATTATGAATTCACCTCCAAGGACTCATTGAGTACAAGCCCATTTTAGATACTCATACTTAAATATGCATCTTATCAAAGACACACATCTGACACACACCTCAACTTTGCATTTTTCTTAACAATGCCCCCCCCAGCCACAAAGCATTAAAATTTGGCAAGTATTGAAAAATGCTATTCCATGTTATAAAGATATGCATGCAAAAAAAAAAAAAAAACTTGTGCCAACTACATTGTTTAAATACAATTTTACCAAATAAAAAAAACCAGTGTTAATTATCAACAATAAAAATCTTTAAAAGATAATTTATCAGATAAATAACAGATAATTTTTTTCCTTTATAATTTCATTTTCATTTCTAGATCAACATTGGTTCATTTACACGAGTTCATTTTTTCCACTTCTGTTATTTTTTCAGTCATAATTGTATTCTATCCCAGTCACAAACACTAAAAATTTTGAACGTGTATGAATACAAATGCGCGGCATGTTAGTGTTCAGTAAGTAAGGAAGGCAAATGCACATATGCCTGTATGCACTGCATAGACGACTGTCTGTCTTTCAGATGATCACTATTAGATTGGCATGTGATGTATGCATGGCAAGTATAGTTTTTGATCTTTTTGATCAAAAAAAAGTAGTTTTTGATCTAGTTCAACTCAAATTTTTTTGATAGCTCTTTCAAGATAATTTGTGTAAGTCAAAACTTGCATAAGTCAGGGACTGCCATGTATTTGGTTGTTGATACCAGTTCTGGTATTGCCCTTTCAAGCCAGACTTTGGGTAATTCATGTAGTTCATGCTGTTGTCACTGTAATCTTAAATGTCCCAGTGAAAGTTGATAATAATTAGTAATTAATTGCCTCTTTTTTAAAACATAGAAAAGATATGTTACTTTACTCGTTTGTGAATTTCTTAAGCTTTGTTTTTGAAAACAACAACATTGGTCTTGTGTAAGTAAATGTAAAACTATTGGAATGTTAGTTAAATGATGGCTTTGAGGCTATTCCATGTGCATTCAAAATGAATATAGCATATTTAAAAAGATGTTGTTAAGCCTGGAATGCAGAGAACAGCTCTTTCCCAACTCATTTGTGACATTTTGTGATCCTAATGGGAGATTTTAATTATGAAAACAGAGAGAGAGAGAGAGAGAGAGAGAGAGTGCATTTCTAGAGTTTGAAAGATAAATTTAGGCAGTATTCAGGTGACAACAATACCTGTTGGAAAGAGTGACCATGAGCTATTGACCTGGAAGGTGGCCAGGCAGGAAGAGGGTTCAGTCCAAAAGAGATGTCTGTTGAACTATAAGGTGGGTAGTTAGGAAATCTCCATAGTCACTTCAATACCATAGGATGATGATGACAAACTGTGATGAAAAGAAACTTGGTAGAGCATGGAAATTGAGGACACATCTGACAGGCACTCAGGAATCAAGCAAATAAGTTAAGAGTGAGATGGACAAATGGCATAATTAGGTCTTTTTTGGTAGACCATGGGAATTAGTAAGAACACATCTGACAGCCAGTCAAGAATCAGACAAATAAGAAAAGTGCGAGATGGATAAATGGCAAAATAGGTCTTTTTTTATTTTGGCAGTGAAAAAAATTGTTTTGGAAGCAAGATAATGGGCAATGAGTAGATGCAGAATATAAATGCTTAATGAGGAGTATAAAATGCAGGTTTAAAAATGATAATCATGGTAAGGAAAGAAAAGAAACGCACACGCCACACAGCATAAGAGATTAGGCAGTGAAGCCACAAATTTTATTCCTAAAGAGGAATAAAAATTACGGAAGGGTGACACTGGTGGATGGTAATAAAGTGATGTGGCAGAGGATATTGTGAAATTAATTATTTAATGAGCATTTTATGTGTATATCATACACTGATGCCATGTAGTATCTAAAAGGAGAAGAAATTCTACAGGACTAAAAGTGAAAGAACCAGAGGTATACGAGATGTTGAGCAGGCTAGATATTAATAAATGCAGATGACATATCACCCCATATTTTTATGGAATGTGCAAAAGAATTGACTATATTCTTGAATTGTTCAGTGAATCTTGTAATGAAGTCATCGCAAGGGAGTGGACAATAGTGCCATATAACGAGAATGGTTATACTCACTCCATTCCACTCGAGTCAAAAAGAGTCAGAATAGGAACTTGGAATGTGGGTTCCTTCACTGGAAACCGAGAGTTGCAGACTTGCAGTAGAGAAGGCTGGCAATATTATGTGCAAGAAACAAAATGGAAAGAACAAACAGGTCCAAGAGATTGGAGGAGGAGGAGATAGGCTATTTTATTGTGGCATGAACAGACAGCAGAGGAGAGTGGAATTGTACTCAGTCAGAAACCTCTGTCTTTTTGGTGGTGAAATTCTGACTTTGGTGAGTGTATATGAACCTCAAGTTGGCTATAAAGAAGATGAAAAAAAAATTCTAGAGAGATTTAGAATGCAAAATAAGCAGATTATAAAGTAGAGAAAGGATCTTTTTGTGTGTAGTGACCTCATTGGTCATGTCATTGAAAGTAATGAAGGCAGTAAGACAGTACAAGGAAGATATGGAATCAGCACAAGAAACAATGAATACAGTAGAATTGTTGATATTTGCAATGGAAGGTAATCTTGTTATGTTGAACACCTTTTATAGCAAACCACAAGTACATAAACAAGAGTGACAGAAGCACTTCCAGGTGGATGGTGGCAGAAGACAAGCATATGATATGATTGTCAAGGAGAATCAGTGGCAGAATAGCACAGGCTCCTACTCTGCCAAGTGGAAATAAAAGGGGTAAAACAGAAGCGAGTGAAAGGAATCATTAAAACAAGGTAGTTGAAGCTGAGAAAATAGAGTAGAGAAGAGTTTGTTAAACATGTTCAAACAACAATCTCTGAAAATGAACAATAGGAGATGGAAAACATCCATAATGTTGAAAAAGAGGTGTTGAGCCAGGCAATAGAAATACTAAGGTGGATAAGAAAGCATGGTGGTGGAATGACGAAGTAAAAAAGTGTCTTACAGAGAAAAAAAGGTCCAATTGGAAGTGGACTAAGGAGATGATGAGAACAGTAAAACAGAATATAGAAAAGTAAAGAGAGCAATAGAGATATAAAGCCAAAGCATATGCTAACTTGTATGAAAGTCTGAATAATAAGGAAGGGTCAAACATATACTGAGTGAGGATGATCAAAGGAGAGGATAGTACTGTTCTATATGAAGAAATTGGTGTGCTATATAGATGGAAAAAGTATTTTGAGGAATTACTTATTGAAGTAAATAGGAATATACAAATCAATGGAGATACAGTAGTAGGGCTAATACCTAACATTACAAGAATGGAAGTGGAAGAAGCACGGAAAAAGATGGCAAACAGAAGGCAGTCAGACCTGATAACATCCCTGTAGAAATATGGAAATATCTTGGTGAACTAAGTGTGACTCTATTAACAGAATCATTGAAATGGGTTCCAAGATACAAAAACAAAGGCGATATCTAGTCTTGTAGTAAGTAGAGAGGAATTAAACTCATGAGTCACACTATAAAGATATGGGAAAGAGTAATGGAAAAGGGATTGCAAGACCTGGTGTAAATTAGAAAGAGAAATTTGGGTTCATGCCTGACTGAGGAACAACTGATGCCACCTTTGCCTTAAGGCATCTCGTAGACAAGTATTAGGTGTGTAACATGAAACTCTCTAGTCTTATTGATTTGAAAAAGACATTTGTCAGTCTCAAGAAACAAGATATGGAGAAGTATGAGGAAGAAAATTATTCTAAAATAACATGCACACCTTGTACAAGATGTGTAGAAGGGTAGCAAAACAAGGATGAGATATGGAGTAGGAGCCACTGAGACCTGAGGCATTTCCAGTAAAACTGGAGATTCATCAAGGATCAGCTTTGAGTCCCCTTCTTAATTGTCATGATCTTGGATGTATTGAGAGATGACAAGAATTGAATCACCTGGATAATGACATTTGTGGTGATTTGCACAAAGTCTATAGAGGAAGTGAAAGAAAGCTTTGGAAGCCAGTGGCTTGAGGATCAGTAGAAATAAGACAAAGTATGTCTTGCAGCAATGTGTGTGTGTGTGTGGGGGGGGTTATAACACTATAGTGCACAGACATGACACAGGTGTCTAGGCTCCCATGCCTAGGATCATGTGTCCAAAGTGATGGATACCTGGACAACCCAATAGGATACAATCAGAATAGATGAACTGGAAGAAGGTTTCAACTATCTTATGTTATACAAAAAGTGTCTTGTAAATTAAAAAAGAAAGATCTACAAAATGGTAGTAAGACTGGCACTGATGTAAAGTAGTGAGACCTGGCAGATGAAGAAGTGTAGAATGTAGCTGAAATGAGAATGATGAGACTTACAAGTGGTATAACAAGATTGGATAAGATCAAAAATTCACTGATCCATGGGAATCGAGGCTGAGGTAGTTTGGCCATGTTATGTGGTGAGACAAAAGCTATGTGGGAAGGAGTATGCTGGAGATGAACCCACTAGTCAAAAGAAGTAAGGGGAGACAAAGCTGAGCAGATAGCTTCTTCATCCAAGATCTTGACTGGAGGAGAATGTGACACTAGATGGAACTGAATGTAGGTGGTTGATCTGCTGCAGCGACTGGTAATCACTGCAGCAGATCAACTTCATAGCCACTCAAGTGGCAATGAAGCTGAAGAAGAAGAAGAAACAAGAGTTTTAGTAAGACAGTTGTTTTCAGTTATAGACAGTCTGTATATGTACACTTGTAGGCATTAGAGTAGTTAGAAATGGAATACAGGATTGGGTTGATAGATAGGATTCTCTTTTCGAATAGATTCATAAAGGGTAGGCCTTGCTTAACATGCCATTATCATTTTATGACAAAGTGATAGTGTGCTAGATGTGTGTGGGAATTGATACTCTCTGGACTTTAGAAAGACATTTGACAAACTGTAGCATGGCTGGTTATTGTACAAGATGAGTGGAGAGGATTGATAATATGTTAATCAGATGAGTAAGAGAGATTTTATGAGCAATATCAGCCAGGTTTCACAGCGTTCTGGCCTTTAACCATTGCTGTTTGCTAATGATGCAAAATCAGAGAAAATTATAATGAGTGATGCCAATGTTTAGTCTCTTCAGAAAGATTTAAATAATTTTAGCTTGGATAAGTGAGCAAGAAAGATTGTCATTTCAATGTTAATAGGTGTAACTCATTTCTGTACTTTGGAGCAAAAATGACTTGCAAATGACTATTATATTACATTACTGGAATTATTAGTGCAAAAATGACTATTGTGTTATTTGAATGCTTTATTAGTGATAAGATTTCAGATTGACAGAAGCCTGAAATTCAAATGTTATACTGCAAGAGTTGTAAAGGCTACACAGCATACATTGCTGCTAGGATAAGGAGGATACCAACAAGTACCAATAAGAGAGTGTACACTTATATTACCTACCTAGTTTTCTGTCAGTGTTGATTACGAGGAGCAGTTGACATTTGCGCTAACACTTCATGGCATTAGCAACACCAACAGATTAAAAAAAATTGATTTATTGAAACTTATTAATATTTTGCTGGTTTTTTAACCAGCATTCAAGAAATAATGAATTAGTATTTTTATTTTTTCATTAGTGGCTTTTATGCATTGATGAACATTGTTAATTTTTTAGCTGGTCAATCACAAATCTGTGCCAGTGAAATTGAGGGAAGTTGGCAGAAAATATTTGTTCTTTGGATCTTATAAAACAGTTAGTAAGTTTGTATTTCACACAGCATTTCCTTTGATGTTTTGGAACATTTTTTCTCCATATACAGGTAGTCCTCGACGTACGACGACCCGACCTACGACAGTCAAAAATTATTATTAAAAATTCTTTAATTTAACTTTGCTGCCAGCATGTACATACATATATCACATTACTTTTGTATATGTATATGCATCGAAGCATCGCCATTAGTTGACAAGCAAAGCCTATCACCAATACACAATAGCTGCTGCTATGATTCTCAAGCAATTACAGCAATGGACAACGACACTATAACTTTACGCAATTTTTGGAAAAATTACGATATTAACCAATGTATCCAGAACATTGGAACTTCATGGAAGGAAGTATCGGAACAATGTATGCGAGGAATTTGGAAGAAGTTATTACCGCAGGAGACACTCGAAGAGTACAATGAGCATAATATGTTAGAACAAATTAGTGAAGAAATCGTTGAAATTGCAAGAAAACTGTAGAAATCAGTATTACCGATATAGAAGAATTAGCAGATCACGAAGAAGGTGAACTGACTGATCAATACTTGATTTTCCAAAACGAAAGAGTTGTAGAAGAAGAAAGGAATAATGAGGAAGATGAAGAAGAGAAATCATTAAAAACATTTACTGTAAAAGGATTAGCTGAAGTATTTTCCAAACTAAATCAAGGACTTCAGCTACTCGAAAATATGGATCATGACACTGATTGCTTCACCAAAGTTGAAAAGCAAATTCGAGAAGCAGTCAGATGTTATCGCAAAATATATGAAGAAAAACCCAACAGACAGTATTAACCAATTTTCTGATTAAAAAAGCTATTCCCGATTGCAAAGTATAACCATATCGTCCAAATGAGTGACGGTTACTTTAATTAACGTCTGTTTAATTAAAGACACCATTAATAAGTTTTCTATGTTTATGTTAACTAATATTTAAAGGAATTTCAAATTAAAGTAAGTGCACCATTTTTGATATGTGTTTATGTATTTTTTTCTTAATTTTGTATTTATGTATTTATATGTATATGTGCTAATAAATAATTTATAAATGTTTATATAAGTTTGTACATTTTTAACCATTTTAAGTTAAATAGAAACTTAATTTATGAAAATATTATAACAGAAATCAAACAAATCAAGAATTAAAAAAGTCCTCGACTTACGTCAGAATCAACTTACAACAGAGACGTTGGAACAGAACCCCATCATAAGTCGAGGACTACCTGTATAAAAAATGTGAATCGAACACAAAGTTCAAAACTTACTGTGTTAGGAGAAAACTGCTCTTCTGGAAGTTTTGGAATATCATGAAGTGGTATAGTAAAAGATAAAGATGTTACATCAACACTTGTCATGATTTTGTTTTCTGTGAATGAAGATCTTTTACTTTTGCAAGTGAAGTCAGAAATATTTTATATAGGAAGCGTAATCTCTTGTGACAGATAGCAGTAATTTTAATAAATACTTTGCAATTTTTAACGTAGGTCTGGCAGTAATACTATCAGATGTGATGGATTGCAAATCTCAAATAACCTTTTGACAATATGTAATGGTCTTCAATGAAACATACAGAACTTATCTATAATAGCTCTTTTCCCAAGGTCTAAATATCATCTAAAAATTTATTTAATTTGTTCATTTTGGATTTAGTTAGGATTTCTAGTAATGCTTTATAGATGTTTCAGTTGCATAATAAGAGCATTTTGCCTTTATGTTCTAAAGAATTCATGAGGATTCATCTTTTGTCTGCCTTTGTTTAAAGGATATTCTTATTCGATGCTTGATCATTGAATTTTTTTTTTAAGCTGGAGTTTAAGCATAATAGAAAAGCTATGCAATCTCAATGTGGAATTCATTGGTAAAAAGATTAAACAATATAAGTATTGCAATTTTGAATTGTTAATTTAATTTTTTCCAAGGAGTTTGTTAATGGTTTTTCTGATTAATGGACAAGAGTAGACTTTAATATTTTTATGACAGAGGCAGACAAAAGATAAACAACTGCCATGAGTTCCTCTGAATATAACAAAAATATTTTTGTTATTACTACCTGATCAGAACACCTAAAAATGAAGCACTAGGGATTGTAGTAAATGTTTGAAACAGATTAAATAAAATTTTAGATGATACCACATCTTGAGATAACCTCCCATATATATCGATATGCAGTATACATTTCACAGTAGACCACCAAGGATACATGGATTGATGAAGTTTTATTGGGGTACTTACATATAGAATTGTACCCAAAATGTGATAAAATTACTGCTAGTTGTAGGGGATAATTCCTCCTACAGGGATAGAGGGAACTTTTGACTTAATTTCCAGAATCATCTGACGGAGCTTCACATATTGTGCTATATGGCATTAGATGTATCTCAGTTTGTCCTATTGTGCCTTAATGGCTCTAATGTCAGTAGTTGTTTCAATAGGAAAATCAATATTCACCTATTGTAAGTTATTTAATATTATTGAATCTCCATGCATCATACCTTTTACCATGTCATAAATGTGTGTGTGTGTGTGTAAATGACATGGATGTTTTAAAACCAAAAATTGCATTTGTTGAGAGAGAGAGAGAGCTATTATAACATATTCATGAAAAGGGGTTGCTAAGTGTCATAGCTAGATAACTTGGAGGCCTTCACGTAACCTTTTATGGAATATGGAGAACATATTCCTTTGTCTCAACCTTCTTGTAGTGCACCAGGTTAGTAGATGCAGTTATGTGGATACCGAGAGAACAAGAACTACACTGACACTTCAGGATTTAGTGGACAAAATTGTATTCTTATTGGGTTACACTGAAATACAAAGTGATGGTACAGCATGATGGAATTTCATGTGTGAGGCATTGCCTAATGGAGCTTCACATATTCCACTACATGATGACATTGCCGAGATGAACAAAGGCCTTTGCTGTTTTTATTAAGGAACAAGGACAAACAATGAAAAATCAGCTACTAGAATAAACTCCAGATTACTATCAGCAGAATTCGTTATTGACACTATCAACATATGAGGTTTGTATTTTACTTAACAAGAAATTATATTCTTGCTTTAATCCTATACACAAGTGTGAGGTATCTTCATGACTAGTCTGCTTGTATATAGAGGCTTATGACTTCATATCAGTTGCCTCATTATCCCATAATATAAAAGCATTATGGGAAAAGTCACTACTCAAATTTGGTTCAACTTTTGAGTTCTCATCAGTGAGAGCAAAACTCAAGAAGATATTATGGTTAAATTAGTTTAACTTTGGTTGTGTACTATGGTTAAATTAAAAAAAAAACTTTAAAAGAAGAACAAAGCTTAATAACACTCAACGTGCAATATAAATAAAATAGACCATGTAAGACATGCAGAAATCAGGAAGAAGTCTGAACTCAAAGATGTAATAAAAGCAATCTACAACAGCAAAAGTAGATGGGCAGGACATCTTGCCAGAATGAGAGAAAAGAAAACAGATGGACAGTCAGAGTAATGAATTGGTATCCAAGAGATACCAAAAGGAAACCTAGAAGACCCACCTTAAGGTGGGAAGACCCAATGATCAAGAAAGTTGGAAGAAAATGGAGAAGAAAGGCTCAATAGAGGAATAGCTGATTTCTTTATGACCTGCAGTCATGGAGAAATCCTGACTGAAATCGCAGGTCCATCAAGGTAATGGTTAAATTTAACTCAGTAAAGGTTGAAAATGGTCTGGATAGTGACCCTTTCCCATGAAGTTTTTGCATTATGGGGTACTAAGGCAACTGATGTGAGGTTAACAGCCTCTATGTACAAGTAGTCTAGTTGTGATGATACTTTGTGTCATATGCTTATATTTGGGTATAGGATTAAAAAAAAAAAAAAAGAATATAATTGCTTGTCAAGTATGACATACAATGTAACCCAAGCAAAAAAAAAAAAAAAACTTTCCACAACATAAGAGACATTGATGGAAGAGAAGTGGAATTGCAAGAACTAGAAGTACCATGTTGACATAATTGGTGTTACTGAAACAAAGAAGACAAAAACAGATGAGATGTTTGTAACTAACAATTACAAGGTGTCATGTTCAGGGAATGGAAAGAGTAGCTATAGTATTCAGCACTAAACACAAGGATATGCTTCTTTAATGGTAGGCAATATCAAGCAGAGTGATGTGGGCAAATATCAGAATGAGGAACTGGACAATGAGACTTATCTGTGTGTGTGTCTATGATCCCACAGAAGGTTCTACTAAGAAAGAAGTGAAGGAATTTTTCAAGTCATCATTAGAAAAGACAGCTGACACAAAGAAAAGTTAATCCTTGTTAGAGATCTTAATAGCAGAGTAGAAAATGGATACCAGACATAGAAAAATGTTTTGGGAAAATTTGGAGAAAAGAATGAAGATATTTATGAATGAATGAAGTCAAGGACTAGTCATTACTAATACCATGTTCCATCATAAAGAAGTGTGCACAGATTTATACAGAAGACAAGGAATAAGAAAAGTTTGACTATGTTATCATTGATGGCGATATCATCATGCTGGGCACAAGTGTGCAGGGGATTTGAAATAGGAAGTGATTACCATATAGTTTCAGTAGGATAAAATTGAATATCATACTAAAAAGAAAAGGATACAAGAAAGTTTAAAAATAATCAAAGTTGAGCTGCTTTCAGAGATGAACTGTAGACTTTAATAATATACAAATATTATTAAAGAAAAATGAAAGTATTTCAAGACAAGAATCAAACTCTTTCATTTTTCCTTTCGAGGAAGCATGTGATGAGGTTGTGTGCAAGGGTAGAAAAGTCAGACCTCGGTGGAAAAAAAAGAAGTTAAAAGTTGCAGTTGTGGAAAAGAAAGCATATCAAAAGTTTCTACCAGGCAGATCAATATATTCTATAGAGAAAATGTAAGAAAATAAAACAGTATGTAAAAGCAGCTAAACAAAAGTCATGAAAAGACTGTAGTAAGAATATAGAAGTGAATATCAGAAGGTGCAAAATGTTCTAGTGACTACTGAAAAAACTTAGAAATGGATGAAAGAGTTATTTTAAAAGAATCAGAGATAAGAGTTGAAGGGGACATGAAAACTGAAACAAGAAGTGAAAGAACCGTGGTAGAAAATAGTTAATAGGAATTCAACCAGAAGTATGTGTATACACACACTCACTCGCTCCTGATTGATCAATACTTAAGGTAGAAAAAGTCATCAAAAACCAGAGATGTGGGAAGGCAGCTGGAATAGATACTTGAGCATTTCTGGAGGTATAGAAGTTTTATGGTGGCTATACTGACTAATTTAGATGGTCATATTCCAGATGACTGGAATAGAACTCTCATAGTATCTATAAATGTGAGAATTATAGAGGAATTTTCAGGATCAGATTTTGTTTTAATGCAAATAATTAAGAAATCATGGGAATATAAGAAGGATCCTATGACAAGGTGGATACCAAGAAAAAAATCTGTTTAAATATTATCGGTATTACTTCCAAGCCTCCATAGAGTTCAAAGACTCATTGCAGGAAGTCATAGAGCACAATAACCATCATACTTTACCTTGAAAACATTCAATATTGGACAACTCACTACCCATTCTGGCAATGCAGTCCATTCGTTCACCACCTGCCAAACCAAAAAAAAAAAAAAAAATGTCTTTTTCACCTCTTTGCTCATGTAATCTTTGTACATTTTCCAGGAATGTCCTCATGTTCCTGCATCACACATTATCCTATGCAATAATTTCCTTGCATCTTCCAGTAGGCTTCTCTCACCAGTTTATGTCTTAATCATATCACTCCTCTTATCTGCCAAGCTCTGAAGATCACATTTCCTCATACTCAGTATTCCAGAGTCCTGAGACAGTCCTAGTTATTTTCCTCTGCACACACTCTCTCTCTCTCTCCAATGTTTCCCTATCACCAATATAGCCAGGTGACCAGATCATTCACTGAAATCCAAATGAGGTGTAATTAGCACATTATAGAGTGGAAACATCACCTTCTTATCCATACATGACAGCATTCTTTTAATTATAGCAGCAGTTTTTTGGGTAACTCTTACAACATTTTGCAATGTATCCACTGAACTTCAGTTCCCTATCCATCAAGATGCCCAGATTCTGCTTCCAGCTGAAGTAGAGTTCCTTCAATGTGGAAAACCTCATTCTATTTTCTCTTCTCTGGTCAACATGCATAACTTCACACTTAGCAATGTTGAAATGATATCCCTATTCTTTAGTCCAAATCACCAAACTATTCAAATCCTCTTGTAATAACAACACAACAATGTCAGAACTTCCTGACATTGCTCTTGACATCTATTGCACCCTGTTTGTTACCTTCCATTTTTGGGACACTGCACCTCCATATACAACTTGTTGGTTCCAATTAGTCAACCAGCATTGTAACTAAGCTACCAAATGACTATCCATCTTGCCTGATTTCAACAGCAGTTTACCATGCAGTACTCAATCAAATGCTTTAGCAGAATCCAAATAAATCACCATGTAAGCATTTCCCCCCATCCAATACGCTGGTCAGTCACCCTATTATAAAATGTAACCAAGTTACTAAAGCATGACTTCCCTTTAACAAATCCATGCTGCTCTCTTGAAAGATTTCCATTCTCATTAATTTTGTCTCTAACCAGTCTCTCTAGTGCCTTCACCAGTACACTTGATATACACTAGCCTATGGTTTGACACTACTGATTTGGATTTTCCCTTATGCAGTAGCAGTATTTTTTTCTACTTTTCACTCTTCCAGGCCTGTTCCTGTTGCCAGACTTCTGTTGAACAACCAAGTCAAGGGCACTGCTACCTCTTTTGCATATTTCCTTAATATACATGGTGACATTATATTCGGCCCCACAACATTATTAATATCATGGTTACTTAATATTCTAAAGGCTGTGAGACCAGATGTGATATCACCATGTATATTAAGGGAATATGCAAAACTTAATACTCTAAAGGCTGTGAGACCGGATGTGATATTACCATGTATATTAAGGGAATATGCAAAAGTCCTTGACTTTGGTTGTTCAACTTCCCATTCTTGAACTGTAGTGTTTTTTATCCTCCTTCCTATTGCTATTCAACACTACTCTTAGTCCCCCCCTCTACATGAAATACTCATTGAATGTTTGTACCACATCTTCAGTAGATGCGACTTGTGTTCCATCTCCAGCATCTAAATTCAGTCTTCCATATTCACCCTTTTTAATACTATAGATAAGAAAGATATAGAATTCTCTAAAGTTTTGCCTTACTGCTTCAGCCAATCTCTTTTCATATGCAAATTTTTCTTTCCTTATTATTATTTTTTTATTATTATTATTTCAGGCGACTCCAGGAGTCCTTAGACTCATCGAGGGAGGCCCTAAACATCATGTCCATACAACTATGCGATTACATTCTCACAGTATCTATCATACCTTGTCTTGAACTCGTTCACCGTCATAGCACCCACAACAGACTCTGGCAGCTTATTCCACTCATTTACCACTCTAAAAGTAAAGAACCCAGCTCTAACACCCCTGCTAACCACACTCTTGCCCAGCTTCCATAGGTGTCCCCTAGTTCTCCCACCACCAGTCCTGATCTCAAAAATATCCTCTGAATTAATCCTATAGAATCCCTTTAGCAATTTGAATGTCTCAATCATATCTCCCCTTTTCTGCCTATCAACTAGTTTCTGCAACCCACAAATCTTCAACCTGTTCTCATATGGTTCATTCCATAGACCTGTTATCATCTTAGTCACTCGCCTCTGGATCCTCTCCACCTCCTCCCCATCAAGAAGGAACCGAGGTGACCAAATCTGGGCACAGTAGTCGAGATGAGGTCTTATCAAGGCTTGGTACAGAGGTACAATAACTTGCTTGTCTCTGCTCGTCAAGGTATTTTTCAACAACCAAGTGAGTTGATGAGCTGATTTAGCTACTTTTGCAATGTGCCCCCTAAACTTCATCTCCCTATCCACCAACACTCCCAAGTCCCTGGCCTCATCAATCTCTTGGAGTACAGTTCCACCAATGTGGTATACTGCTGCTAATCTTTTCACCCCAAAATGCATAACCTTACATTTTGTCACATTAAATTGACATCCATTCTCCTTAGTCCAGAACTCCAATCTATCTAAGTCATCCTGCAAGACTTTGACATCTTCTGCATTCGCTATTTCCCTACCCAACTTTGCATCATCAGCGAACAAATGAATTGTTCCACTTAGATCCTTCCCTATATCGTTAATGAACAGATGAAACAGCAGTGGTCCAAGAACAGAACCCTGCGGCACACCACTAGTCACAGGCCGTCTTTAGGACTCTACCCTTGAATAAACTACTCTTTGATATCTCTCCATCAACCAACCACCTATCCATCTCACCAATCCTATATCCATTCCCATATGTTGTAGTTTACGGATTAGTATTCCATGTGGTATCCTGTCAAACGCCTTTGCCAGGTCCAGCAGTATCACTGTAAACCCATTTCCCTTATCCAGTTCAGCCGTCACCTTGTTATAAAACTTGAGCAAGTTACTGAAGCATGATCTACCCTTTACAAAGCCATGCTGTCCCCTGTACAGTATCTCGTTTTCATAAATCCATTCCTGTATTTTTCCCTTGACTACTTTCTCTAAGACCTTGACAATGACTCCTGATCGGTCGGTAATTTGCAACCGTAGTCTTGGATCCTCCTTTATGCAGTGAAACTATTTTCCTCTCTTTCCACACCTTCGGGACTAAACCAGACCTGAGACTCAGATTAAACAACATGGTCAAGGGCACTGATCATTCTTTAGCCACCTCACGCAAGACCCATGCCGGTATACCATCCAATCCCACAGATGTGTTCACAATAAGGTTCTGTAATAGACTAGTCACCTCCACTTCATTCATCACTATTCCCGTATAAACTAATGGTTCCTTCATTTTTTCAATGTCACCACCTGGATGATATGCTTTTGCAAAGTGCATGCTCAGTAACTCCACTATATCGACTGATTCAGTGACCCTTTCCTTACTACACTTGTCACTTCGTAGCTTGCACTGTATACTCCTCATGCTATTGTTTTCTTTCTCAGAAGTCTCTGCATAATTCCATGATTCCTCCATTTCACTCCATAGGCATACCATCTAATATTACCATAATTGATTCTGGACCAAATTCCACGGCACTATTGATTTCTCTTCCTTTCAACTTCGAGCTACTGCACATCGCCAATGTTTCCTTAATTTATCATAGTCCTCCTTGCTTTATAATTTCACACACACACACACACATCTCTTGTTCCATGAAGCCTATATACCTGGCTAGCCACTCTCTCTGCATCAAAACAACATGATCACTCTCCTTAACTGGCAGCATCTTTTATCACTGCTGTATTATGAGATGATATTCAATCTAACACTCAAGTCTCACATTTTTCTTCAACTGCATGCTACATAAAATAATTTCTCTGAGTTGCTCAAGAAATTTAATCTCCTTACTCATACATGGCATTTCCTGCTTCCAGTCATTGTTTCTATAGTTAGTCACTCATTATAAGAGGGAGACGATTCTGAACATTTCAGAATTATTTCCCTCTGCATTCCCCAGTCTGTAGCAACATCCACTGAATAGCTAAAATATGTGCTAACTTCATCCCCAAATGGCCTCAAAGCCACTATCATCATTGATCTCTTCAAGTTCCACATCGAGAGGACATAACTGTTCTGAAATTATTAATAATACCTCGCTGTCTTTACAAAAAATACAATAACGTGTACATTTTATTTCCGTAAGCTCATTCTCTGTTAACCATGTCTCACTGATACTGGTGATTTTTGGGCTGGCTAACTGTAAGGCCATAAACTCTGCACCTTTATTCCTAATACTTGTTGCATTGGTGTATAAGCACAGTAGCTTCCCCTTGTTTTCTTCCCACAATTGTTTATCTCATTCAAGTAATTTGACTCTGTTGGTCCTTTGAGGTCATCTCTGCATTCCTATTGTGTCTTCCTTTGGCCCTTATCTCACACCAGTTTCTTACAGTTCCACTGTTCTAGTTTTAGTTTCTTTGACTGGCCACACATTCTCCTCTCATCAACAATCCATCCAGCTTCACACTTTCACTCTCACTCAGATGCAGACTATCAGTAGTAAATAGCTCTCTCTCCTATCTTTAAATTTATCCTATACATCCACAAATTCAAGTCCTCTCTTCTTTCTAGCTCTACACATTCTAGCTATCTTGTCATTTGTAATCATTTCCCTTCTCTTCAGCTTTCTCATACCTTGCTAACACACAATACTCCCTATCTGTGTTTTTTCTCTTCACTGTCTAGCAATACTTGCAAATCATTCACTACTTCCTCACAAGTCATTTGTTGCAACCAGCACAATCAACTCCTCTGCATTTGTTTTCCTCTCCTAAGCCTCAGTCATGCTTCCTATTGTTAGCTCCTCTCAGACATATGTTTTGACACCTGCTCCATTTCACTATGGAGTCCCCATACAGAATTACACTACTTTACACTGTAATCATTTATCTCTGACTCATCTGCTACCTTTCTTCTTGTCTCTAACTACCAGTTTCTTTTCTAAATGTCCTATCTCACTCTACACATGCTTCAATTGATTTCTCAACCTTAACAATTCTTTTCTATTATCCTCACTTGTGTTCCTATCTTTTGTGCCATTTTCTTTACCATTCCACCATCTTTTGCATCATCTCCTGTCTTACTTCATTCACTGCTTCTGACTTTTGCTACATTTGTATTGCTTGCATCATTGCTTTGTTCAGCAAATCATTTTTTTAATAACTTTCTTACTACTCATTCACTGCTCTTTTACAGTATTCCCCTCTGCTATCACATGAGCATTCATTCTTCTCATTGCTTTTTTGCTGTTATCACCTTCAGCCACTGATGCATTACTGCCCATCAAGGTTACATTCCAATCACCTTCATTCTGTCTGCCATAAAAACCCATAATTTATCAACATAATCCAACAAATAGATATAGCGCACCTTACATTTCATGAAATGACTGAAATCAAAAATAATATTGAATATTGCAGATGTGCTAAACAGTTCAGAAGGATGTTGTTGAATAACCATTATGATTGTTGTTTTTGTGTGTGGGTCCCCCCCCCCCCCTCCTCCATTTTCCTCATCCGTCCCTTAGGACCAGTTGAGGCCGTGTCCTCCAATTAGGGACTTCTAAGTATGTATTTTTGACTGTAAATCCTTGTGTGTTCATAGGGATGGTTTGCCTGTTCTCAGGGATGAAAAGCCAGTTTCTGGGAGAAAAAACCCTTTACCTCCGTATGAGACCAGCTAACTCACCTTTAGTCAAAAGAGACCAGATAAAGGTTCCTCACTTCATAGATGGGAATTGAATTTCCGACCAGCTTTCTTATGGGTAGTAATAATATGTTAACTGAAATGAATATCTTTTTTTAGTTTGAACCACTTTAAATGGAATGCAAATTTTAATATTTACAGAGGTGTAATATGTGATGATGAATAATGCAAAATGAAAAGTACAGTTCATTTAGTTTTCATTTATAGTTACATTGGAATACAAAGCTTAGGATTTTGTATAATTTGAATATTAGTTCAGAAGACCATATTATGATTTTGTAACTTTTAAGGCTGTTGGAAGTTTTTTCACTTGGTTATATTATAAATTAAAGATACCAAGAAATTATATACTTGATTTAATCCTTTATCCAAGTATAAGCAAACAGTTTGTGCCTGAAGTATTTTCAGGACTGGGGCAACTCGTATATAGAAGCTAATCAGGTGCAAACTTTGTTTGCTTACACTTGGATGAAGGATTAAACCAAGTATATAATTTCTTATATAACCAAGTGAAAAAACTTCCAACAACTTTCTCTAATCCAGAGTAATTTAATAATAAGGTGTGACACCTTTTTGGCAACTCGTATATGAAAATATGACCTCTGCATTACATCAACCTTAGTATCACCTCTGGGTCTGGCTTCCACTGAAGAGACCTATAAAGAGATCAATAAAGGTCGAAACCAATCTGGGTAGTGATCCTTCTCATAACGTAATAGCATTATACGTATCCGTAAGGATATGTACTTTGCATTATGGATATTAAGGCAAGTTATTTATTTATTTATTTCATGTGCGAACTACAGAAAATGTAAGAGCATACATATTAATGATTAAACCCATACATTTAAAGAAATAGACATTAAAAGACAAAAATGCTACTTGCATGAAATATTAAGTAAAAACATAAAATGTCAAATTTCACTCATCCAGTGACTAATATACTTTAAAGCTGTTTCATTACACTGCATTAAATCTTCTTGGGTACATATATTATTAATGTTTATTAAGCAGCATTGCAGAAGATGATCCATGGTTTGTGTTTCACCACATGAGCAGCTGTCATTGTCTGTGTAGCCCCATCTGGCCATATTTTGCTTTGATCTACCCATTCCAGAACGAAGTCTATTCAATGTCTTCCATCTTTGCCAGTCAAGGTATATGCCGGAAGGAAGAGATTCGTTTAAGTTCAGAGCCTCTGGAGATTGTTCTTGCCACATTGTTTACCTTGTAGCTTTTTATGGAATCAACCAATAGCTCCACTGAGTGAATAAAACTTTTCCTTGATCTTATTTAGCCTCTTATGTACTGCAACATGTCCATACAAAGGATGCCATTCATCATTTAGTTGTTTTTGCTCATATCTACTCTGTGTAGTTCTTCTGATGTGAGGAGGTGCAATACCAGACAGTGAGCATAGATGATCAATTTTTGTCGGCTTAAGGCAGCCGGTAATGTGCCGACATGTTTCATTAAGTATCAATAATTTTGACATGTGATGATCTTTCCCAAACAGGGCTAGCATACTCAGCTGTCGAAAAGCAGTGCAGAGATGTGCAGTACATTATTATGTGTTTGAGTTTTAGCTGCTGTCTTTTCTATGTGTGACTTATAATTTAGGGTCCTATCTAGATAACACCTAGGTAAGTCGGATTTGGATAATTGACCAGTTTTACACCTTTCCATTCTATATTCAACTCTCTCCTCACCTTCTTATTATTGAGATGGAAAAGACACATTTGGGTTTTACTGGGATTTGGTTTCAGTTGGTTTTCCTTATAGTAAACTGTAAGGGTTCTAGCTCTTGTGTGAGCTGCTTTTCAATGTCATCAAAAGGATTTTGCTTAATAAGCTATTGCCCGGTCATTTGTATATAAGAAGGTTCTTGACCGTGGGTTTATAGGTTGGTCATTAGTATATATATATTGAAGAGGAGGGGAGATAGCACACTTCCCTGAGGTAGACCATTTTTCTGGATATGCCATCTGCTCTTTTTTTCCTTGAAAATCAACAAAGAATCTCCTGCTGAACAACAGCGATCTAAATATCTCCACTAACTGATAGCTGTTTGTCATGCTGTAAATTTTGACTATAAGCTTTCTGAGATTTAGTGTCATATGCTGCTGTCAAATCTATAAATAGCTCCTGTTGCTAACCCCCTTTCAAAGCCGTCCTCAATAAACTGTGTTAAGTTTAATACTTATCCAGTGCATGATCTTCCTGGTCTAAATCCTGCCTGCTCTTTCTCTATTTCTGAACTAGTCTGTTCACGATTAACCTCTCATACATAGGTTGTGCATAGGAGAGCTGTAGGCCTGTAGCTCTTTGGATCCTCAGCAGGTTTACCCAGTTTCAGGATAGGTATTACTTTCGTTTGCCTCCATATGCTGGGTATTTTAGCAAATTTCAAACAAAAAGTTGAAAAATTCTAACAACCACTCTGTTGCCTTTTCTCCCAGATTCCTAATATCTCGTTTCTGATATCATCTATACCAGCAGCTTTTCCTGGTTTTAAGGCATTTTCTAGTTCCTCTTTAGTAAATGTGCTTCAAAGAGATTATTTTCTGAATCCCTAATTTTTTTAATATAATCTTTAGGTATTTTTCCTTCGGTACTTGGTTTACCATTCAGAGATAGCTGAGTTGCAATTTGGTTTGCATTTATATTAACTTCGGTTGCTGCTGTTGTGGGGTCACCAGATAATTTTTTGAGTAAGAGCCAGGCTTTCCTGCTACTGTGTTTCATATCTAAGCTTTTAATTTTCTCTGCCATTGTTGACTTCTTTTTTCAGACAGTGCTGCTATAAGTTCCTCTCCTGCATCAATTGTTTCTGATGAAAATGGATCTTTATCATATAGGTCACAATATCTTTCATATATTTCCATGTTGTGCTCTGTAAAACGTGGAATGCAATTCTAAAACCTCTTGGGTGTGCCTGGTAGCAGACTGTCTAATAGTTTTGATGAACTTTCCATAATTTTCTGGTCTGGGTGAAATGTTGGTCAGGTTTATGTCTAATTCTCTTGAGAACTGTTCCCAGTTAGCTTTTTTTAAAATTAAAGTGTCTTCTAAGTGAGATCTCCTTAAGTCAGACTGGTGGGAAAACTTGCAGCATTATTGGTCTATGTTGTGAACTTGGAATTGGTGTAAGTACCTGTTTAGTGCAGATTAGCTATTCATTACTAACAAATCCAAGGTCTGGGTTATAACCGCTTTTCCATCTTCCACTGTTAAATGATGATGATGACTGTTTAAGATCGTGTATAAGATTCATTTGATTACTTTCAGCCCACTGTTTAACTAACTCTCCATCCTCATTTGTTTCACTATAACCCCACTGTGTGCTATGACTGTTCAAGTCGCCTATAATAATAGCAGATTTCCTGTGTCAAGTACATTTCAAAAGCAAAGGTTACACTAGGTGGTTTATATACTGAGAAAACATTGATGTTATCCAGATCTATTCCAAGGATTTCTATGTTATTTTGGTTTGTGATTAGGCATCCTGTAACCTGGAGCTCCTGCCGAGTGAAGATAGCACTTCCATACTTTTCATGTGATATTTCTTTTATGAGCTTCATTCCAGCAATTTTAGGTCTGACTTGTTGAGGTCCTTTGTGTGTGTGTGTGTCTCCTGTAAACATAAAATATCACATTTTTGCAATAAGATCTTCTTTTACAGAGGAGAGGCCTTCTGTATTGTGTGAGATTATTGTCAGGGTTGGTTCCATTAAGGGGCCGTTGAGTTTTAGTCATTGTGTCTCTGATAAAGATGTTAGTCGCACTATAAAACTGTAGAAACTATAGAAGACTGTATTGCACTATGCTATACTGTAGATCGCTGGTAGCAGAATTCGCAGCTTGTAAACAAGCCGACAGGGATCGTGATGTGAATGCTTCTGCTATGACCCTATTAAGGCAAGTGATGTGAAGTCATTAGCTTCTATATATGAGTTGCCTCAGTCGTGAAAATACTTCAGTGCAAACTTTGTTTGCTTACACTTGGATAAAGGATTAAACCAAGTATATAATTTCTTGGTATCTGTAACTTTTAAGGCAGTTTCACTATGCCCATTGCTTGCAAGACAGTCCCATTCATGAGCTAGTTGACAGTACCTTTTATGCCTACATATGTTATAATTGGTTGTTCTTTGAAAAAAACGTTTAGATAAATAATTTGCATTTCACTGAGTTTTAAGATTTGTAATATGAAAACTTAAAACTCAGTGAAATGAGTTTTAAGATTTGTAATATCAAGGAGGGATTATCTTATGGGATAATATGTTGCTTGAAATGACTGTCTTTCTCAGAACCAGTTTAAATGGGATGCAAATTTTCATTTTGCCAGGGGCAATGGTAGTAATATGTGATGTGGATGAATACCGCAAATGTGCCAAAGAGTTCCGAAGCCCTTTGTTGAATACCCTTTTTGATACTCTTCATGCCCTCTGCAATTTGCTTGTCGTGGATTCAAAAAATTTAAAACAAGTCTGTAATGGAGATCAGTTGGTAAGTATTATGAGTGATTGATTTAATATATAAAAAGTAATGCTGTTATGTTAATTATATTTCTGCGATATTAAGTATTTTTCATAAAAATAGCTGTACTGGTTTCCTGATCTATTTTGATATGATTAGTGACATTTATAGTACATATCTACAGACAAAAATATGACATAACAAGTGAACCAGGTGGGAAATATATATATGTAACAAATATACAGAAGATTGAAGGAAGTGTAAAAGCTTTTGCATATCCACTCCTCTAACTAGCAGTTGTTTTCTTTTCATAAGTAACAGTATATTTAGCATACTTAGGTTTTGAAGGATTATCAAATGTTATTATAACCTAAGATAAATCTGCACTACAGAGAATTTGTTCTCATGTGAGAAAGAGATTAGTTGTTGTTTTTTTATGTGGGTTTCATATCAAAGTTTTTGTGAGGAAGAACTTTGATATGAAACCCACATAATAAATAAAAATTTCACCTGATAAATCATGTAATACAAGTTTCAAAATTGACAATATTTATCGATGCATTATCAGGAGCACACACACACACAAAAAAAAAAAATATATATATATATATATTTGAAAAATTACACTGAATGAGAGAGAGAGGATTATGTGAACATTCAGATTCACAACAGTTCTTAGATCCAACTTTGAGTGTTGTTGTGATTTATATGCTACTGTATATGAGTGCATGCATTAAAAACCGTGATATATATATATATATAAAATATACCTAGTCAAGTAATTGTTAATAGGCTCAAATACATTGGTCAGATTGAGCTCAAATTTCAAACATTAATAGTTAAGCAGTTCATTCTTTTCACAAAAATAGTTTCTCAGCAGAAATGTTTCCAAATTTTTGATTAATATAGAAAGGCATGATTGCTCTGATCAAGGGTTAATGAATGACAAGTCAGTTTTTTATATCTGATTAGTAGTGTCATTACATTGTTCCTTTCAATTCATTTTATAGGGTAGCAATTACTGATGAGTTTGACAAGTTTGTATGTGACTTTTGGGTCAGATTTCTAAAGTATTATTGTTGAGATACCTTATCTTCAAATGCCTGAAAAATTGCATCTCTGTATTTTAATGTTGATGCTTTGCAACAGATGGAGGGTCAGGCTGGAAGATCCTCCAGTGCTGCTCTGCAGTTACTGTAGAAAAGTTCCTTTAAATGAAACATATTGGTGATGGACCTTACACTAGTCAAAGCAGTATAAGGCACTAGGAATTGGGGGGGGGGGGGAGCAGAGCTATCATCTGAGACACAGTGGGACTTCTTTTATAAGTACATTGTTAAAAGGGACATATTCCCTCAGTTTCTATACACATCCACTAGGAATATTTTTTAAAATAAAAAGCTGTGTACATGTAATCCATATTTTAATTAAAAATCAGGCCTGGTTGGCTAAGTGGATAACACTTCTATTCTCTCTCCCCAACATATAGACATTGGTTTCACATCCTACTGAGGCATTGTATGAATGTCCCTAGATGGCAAGACATTCATGAACTAGTGTGATCATCACCATGCTTATTGGGAGCCTAAAGTATAATATTTAATTTCTAGAAAAGGGTTTCTAAGTTATCTAACCTTTAGTCTGTTGACCTTGCTGATGAACAGTAGATGTTGCTGTAGCAAACCCCCTAGGGACTAGAGATGGTTTATTATAACACAATGTTCACTATAGTGAATTCAGAGTAAAAAATACAGACCGCTCCACTGTATCCCTTGAAACAAAGAATGGCAGGAAAGACAACATTGTGAGAAACAGAAGGAAACTGTAGGGAATTGAAAAAAAAAGTGGGAGACAAAGGTGGCAAAAGTGGTGGGAAGTTACATTGACAATGGAAAGCAGCAGCAGGAACCATACGTAAAAAATACACCAAGTGACAAATGTAGAAATGTATACAATTATGAGAATTTTGAAATGTTACATTGGTTTAAATTGTCAATTACCTAAATATGTACAATCTATATCATTTAAATCAAAAAAATAACCTGAAAACTTCAGCTCTCATTAAATTTTATATATAGTCACCTCCAAATAACAAGGAGACACAGGTCAGCCTGGGGTGGAAGACGATTAACACACCTGGTGAATGTCAGCTTCCTAATTGGACAGAAATCCAATGATGTAGATTTGTCATAAATTGACTGTTCTCTTAGAACAGTCAATTTATGACAAATCTACATCATTGAATTTCTGTAAATTAGAACTGTAAATTAAAGAAATATTACAAAATGCATGGTATTTCTTTAATTCGAAGTTTAAGTAAAAGTTATGAAATTTGTTTAAACAACAGCTCATTTTGTGTTTGAAAGATTCGTTATCCATTAAGGTAAAAAAATTCTAACTTTCTTATTTAAAATTTTGATTTTAATGGTAAGCACACATATTTAGTTTATCATGAAGATTTCATGTAAGTTACATTAATTTAAGTTAATGTAACATTTTAAAATATAAATATTAATTCTGAATATTCATTTTTAAAATTTGTTTCCCTCTTAGTTCTTTCTTATGCCTCCCATTATTGTTTGTATTTGCAGTTTATTATGTATGTGCTTTTTCTTTACGTATGATTCTGCCAATCCATTGTATTCTGTCATTGATGTACAATTTCCTAACATTTCTTTTGTCTGATTTATCATTTGCCAGGAAATTTAGTTTGCATTTGTGATTATTTGAATGTTTACTGTTTGTAATGGTGACCTCATCATCAAATTCCTGACATGTACCCTCAAGGGTGTACAGGATATTATGATAGTACTACATGAAGAACTTTCTAACTCATTACTAACTTCCTCTCAACAATTTACCTCTAAATCAATCTGATCTTATATTTCTGTCTTTTAAGGCAATTTTTACTGTATCAATACACCTATATCTTGGTCTTCCTCTAGGTGTTTTTCCTGCCAACCTGGCAGAGAACACTTGTCCATCCAGGAGTGTGTTAGCTCTGCTAACACACTCCTGGATGCTAACAATGTCAAGTTCTTTCCTAATATCCTCGTTTTTAATATGATATTTTCATTGATGCCCTCTCTTCACACCCCTAATCTTTCTTGACTCTCATATCCGTGGTCTCTAGTCTTTGTTCAAGTGTTTTATTTCTAACCCAGCTCTAAGATCCATAAGACCATGTGGGGGAATCAATGCCATCCACTATGGGACATAATTTGAACACTTTCTTGTATACAGCTATTAAAACCGTTAAGCAGATTAAAACCGTTTAACTCTATACCCCCCCGTATTTACGGACTCCCAAAAATACATAAAGAAAATGTGCCATTACGTCCCATAGTGGATGGCATTGATTCCCCCACATACAAATTAGCTAAATATTTGGCCAAGGAGCTCACACACTATACTGGCAACACACCATCACACATAAAAAACTCAGCCCACTTCAAAGCCAGCATAGAAAACCTTACACTCCAACATAATGGTCAGCTTCGACGTCTCCTCCTTATTCACCAATGTCCCACTCAAGGAAACTTTAAAGCTAATCCAAGCTAAATTTTCTCCCGATATCTCAGCCCTATTTCAGTTCACAATGAACTCAGGCTATTTCGTTTGGCAGGGAAAATTCTACAAACAAATAGAGGGGACAGCCATGGGCTCACCACTCTCCCCACCCTTAGCCAATTTCTTAATGGAGACCTTTGAGGAAAAAGCCTTAGCCTCTGCCCCACAAAAACCAACCATATGGCTTCGCTACGTTGATGATGTGTTCGCTATTTGGCCACATGGCTCTGAAACACTCCTCTCCTTCCTCACACACTTAAACAACCAACACGCCAGAATCAAGTTCACCCTGGAAAAAGAGGAAAACAACTGCCTCCCCTTCCTAGACACACTAGTCACCCGCCAGCCTGATGGAACTTTGGTTTTCTCAGTTTACAGAAAATCCACCCATACAGGCAGATACATCCACCAACAATCTCACCCCCCCCCCCTCACAACAATATGGAGTGGTAAAAACACTATACAACAGGGCTAAACTAATCTGTTCTAACGACATAGCCCTTAACACTGAACTAAATCACATCCTAAACACTTTCTCAGCCAATGGCTACCCACCCCCAAAAATCCAAAAAATATTAAAACCTACAAACCACAGCCCCCCTCCACAAAAAAGATTACTCTAAATCCATCATCATTCCCTATATCCGAGGCACCTCAGAAAAAATTACCAAAATTCTAAAAAAACATGACCTCACCTCCTGTTACAGGCCTTACAGAAAATTGGCATCCCTTATCCGCTCTACCAAAGACCAACCACTTCCCCTAGACCTACCTGGTGTATACCAGGTCCCTTGCAGTTGTAAACTGTCGTACTTTGGCCAAACAGGCAGGACAGCGAATATCAGAATTTCTGAACACAAGAACTACATCCGGTTTTACAAATATAGCCATTCTGGTCTTGCAGACCATGCTCTGGATACTCGCCACAGAATACGGTGGAAGAAAGCAAAAATAATACACCGGAGCAAATATAAATTCGAAAGATTATTTATGGAATCAGCCTCTGCCCTAAGAAACTCTCCAAACCTCAACAAATTTGGTTGTATGCGACTGCCCCAAATTTGGGAGGCATACATCAGCAGACCTTCAGCCCAACGGCCAAGAATGCCTACTTAGCCCGCCAGAGGGCACCATCAGGACTTCTAGGAGAAAGATATCTTCATTTCCAGTTACTATATTGTTAGGGCCTGTTGTGCTCCTGCCTTTTGTAAGTTCCTTTAGAAAATGGCAATGAGATATTGCCGAAATATCGGAAATATCTATTAAAGTATTATTTAATTTATATTCGGATCTACGTTGTTTCAATTCCCTAAGTTATTTAGAAATGCATAACCAACATATAAGCCTATCTACGAGAATGTATACAGCTAATTTAGTGTTTTGACTAATTTCTCTCTTATTCCATATAAAATTTATTCAGTTGACTGGCTTTGTTGATTCTGCTCTGTTTCCATATTTAATTTACCATTTTCACTAAAAAGCGTGCCTAAATAGATGAAATATTTCACTTATTCTATAGGTTCTCCATTCACGATGCAGTTGATATTTTCAACGCTTCTGCCTATTTTCATTGTCTTTTTCTTGTTATTACTGACCTTCATACCATATCTATTACAACAGTTATTCAATTTAGTCAGAGAATCTTGCAGACTTGTACCAAATTTATTTAAAAGTATAACATTATCTGTATAAAGCAAAGATTAACATCTCCAATTTTGATATCAGGTTTAATACCACTTTCCTTCATAATGTGATTCCTGTACTCTTTTCAGTTCTAACTGCTGACTTACAACTTAAATAAAGATGAAGTATTGCATGATATAATGTCCCATTGACACCATATAACTGTAGTGTTTTGAATAGCTTTTCTCTTGGCACCTTTTCATATGCCTTTTCTAGATCTACAAAACTTAAAATACAGATCTTTGTCATATTCCCATGATTTCTCAGTTATTTGTCATAAAGTAAAAATCTGATCCTAACAGCCTCTATTTGGTCTGAATCCACCTTGTTCTTCACCAAGCTTCCCTTCCACAATCCTTCTCAACCATTTCTCAAGTATACTTGCATAAATCTTATTACGAACACTCAGTAGGGAAATACCCTGTAATTCTCACATTCTATTTTATTTCCCTTTTTGTATAGGGTACTATGAGAGTTCTATTCAAATCATCTAGAATTCATCCCTCTGTCCAGGGTCTTCTGAACTATGCAGTGCAGCCACTGTAAGACTCATACCTCCATACTTGAGCATTTCTGGTCTAATATCATCTACCCCTGCTGCCTTTCTGCATTTCAGGCTTTTTCTACTTCAAGTATGGATATGTATTCCTGATTGCATGTCCGTTAAGTGTTTTTTACCACTGTGCTGTCATTACTACTTACATCTGTTATGTTCTTTTTGATAAATTTCTTCACTGTCCAGTATATGGTCCGACGGTTAGCCTAGTGGCTTTGCGCTTTGCAACCATATGCCTGGGTAAGGAGTGTCCTAGGTTCGATTCCCATCGGAGACGTGAGGAGCTTAAGGATTTTCCTCAGCCATAGCCAAGTTAGCTGGACTTGGGCGTGGACAGCAGGGTCCCCCCCCGTTTATCTGGGGTTTTCATTCTGCAAGCAGGCAAACCGGATCTGCAGTCATAAATACTTAATCCCCCATGAGGGGGCTCAACTTGCCCCAACAAGGAGAAAACTCCATAAGAAAAAAAAAAAAAAAAAAACTGTCCAGTATAAAAAATGCTGCAATTTCAAAAGATTTAATGCTTTTGGTTTCTCCATAGGCAGATGGTGGTGTTTTGGCAATCTAAACATCATGGATATTTTTCATAGCAGATGGAAGGCAAATTTTAAGTTATTGTTGTAAAATCTTTATTGTTTTGTGTGTAACATTTCTGATGTGAGGTAAGGAAACCTCACCTTTGTAGTCATCTGGTTGTCTTGGAGCATGAAATGGTTCATTCAAGACACTAGATAGTTTTAATGTTTCAACCAATTTTTTAGAGAATTGCTTTCATATAAGTTTTCTTTTTCTTTATAATAATTACTAGATATTGTAATAGCACTTTCTTTGAGAGTTTTGATGATGCCTCTCTTCTGTACTGGGTGGTGGTGGGAACTTACATGTTGATACCGGCCTGTATTGAACTTCGAAAGTAAGATTGCTGTGAGATGTGAATTTAATCGTCTAGGTAAGGAAATGGATCTGTCTTTTCTAATGTGAATTGGATTTTGTGGTTTATACTTTTGGCAACTCAGTGAAGTTATGGAGGGTTTGTCTTATGAGCCTGACCAAATGTTTTCATTATTCATATATCTTATATCTTACCCATAATATTAGTTGCTGATCTCTCTCAGTATCTGTTTGTTCCCTTTCCATGTATAAATTAGCTAAGTGTGGAGAACAGTTGGGCCCATGGCCAAGTCTTCAAAATAACAGTCCTGCAATTTGAAGAAAGTGTCTTTAACAGTATCAGGTGGAAAGATGTCTTCTGAGATTTTCCTTTTCTTGGAACATTACTGAACAAGCTTTTTACATCCAAGGTAACTCGGATATCTGTGAGACTAAGTTATATATATATAATTGTTTTTGTTACATGTGGAGCTACTAGAATGTATTGATATTTACAAAGGTATTATGTTGGAGAATACGTGAGATAACCAGATCTTTTGAATTCATTTTTTCTCTTTGGATCAGTTACAGAGATCTCTTATATTATGAATAGTTCAAGTTGGATCATTATCTAATTGTCTGTATGTGTTGAGATCATTAAGTAGTTTGTTCATCTTGTTTGTATACTCATTTGAACCCAAAATTAGCTGAATTTCCTTTGTTGCCTTTAATATTAGAAATATTTACCCCCCCCCCAAAGGTCTTTCAATGCATTGTATTCAACATTGGTGATATTTTTAGTTTTGTTTTGAATGAAATAGAATTGCTGCCGTTATGCAGATGATGTGAGCTAAATCTCTTGAAATTCAGTATACGTTTATATATGCCGTATCTATTTTGGAGATATTGATCGCCAAAATAGATATGGTCCTCTAATATCCTCTCCTGAACAGAGTATATCTGAGGAAAGATTAAATACGCTTTTGTTTGTTGATTAAATTTACTCAAATTAATGCATTTTTTTTTGTAATGTGATCTTCTGTTAACAGCTAAGTTTCCTACTTTAATTGGGTTAGTCTGTCTACTAAATTCCATATCTTTTGGAAGGCTTTGTGCTAAACTTAAATGATACCCATGTAGTTTTTTATTTCTGCTAAAACAAAGTAGGTTTTAGATATTCTTCTCTCTCATAGAAGCATTAATGAAGCTCTTTTGTAAATAATATTGGATGTTTTAATTTTTAGTTCTAAAATGATTCATCATTTTCTGAAACTTAGGGATTAAATCATTCTCTGCATATCTTAGAAAATTCAGTCTGTTGAGAAATTACTTCTTTTTAATATGCAGCTTTTCAAATTTGCAAAAAGTCATAATAAACTCTCCATGAAGGGATAAAATTTCTGTGGCTAAACATGTTTTGTTAATTACAACCGGATAACTACAAAGGGGCAGTTTCCTTACTAACATCAGCCAAAATCTACAACAATATAACTTAAAAGTTATTACAAAAGAGTATCAATGATGTTAAGATTGCAAACGTCATCTGCCTATGAAGAGACCAGGAGTATATAAACTTTTTTATAATTGTGGATGGATGGGACAGTCAGGAGAAATCAACCAAATATGAAGAAAAAATGAGTACATATAAATCTGGACTAGTTTTTCACACCACCAATGAAAAACATAAAATTAATTAGCAACTCACTAAAATGCCATACACAGAATTTAATAATTATGTATGTAAATTTAAGGAGGCAAGTGAGATATAAGATGTCTGAACCCATGTAATAAAAACCAAGGTTGTGAGACAAGCTATGTGTTATCTTGTAACAATGAACTGTGCGCCTCATGTTGAATGAATTAAAAAAAAGTTACTAATTCAGAAATCTCTTTGCGACAGGAATGATATGTATAAGGTTCTAATAGCAAGGCTTATACGTTGGTCAGACATAACTGGTAATTAGTTTACGGAATTAACAACGCATATAAAGTATATTAATTAAAGGTAACTTTAATGAATAACTTCTATATTTCGACAACATCACATTGCCATCTTCAGGAACATAAAGATATGGTATGTGCATGCAGGCACTAACACAAAGCAGATGAGGAAGAAAGCAAGAAACTAATATTGTTCCTAAAGTCCTAATGGTGCCCTCTTGCAGGCTAATTTGGTAGTCTTGGCAGTTGGGCTGAAGTTCTCATAATGTAAGTCACCCAAATTTGTTGAGGTTAGGAACGTTTTTTTAGAGCTGCTGAAGATTCTTTGAATAATCTTTCGTATTTAAACTTGCTGCGATGAATTGTTTTTGTTTTCTTCCAACGAATCCCACCAAGACTACATCCGGTTTCACCAGTACAGCCGCTCTGGGCTGGCAGATAGATACCCACCATAAAATTCGTTGGAAGAAAACAAAAATAATTCATCGCAGCAAGTTTAAATACGAAAGATTATTCAAAGAATCTTCAGCAGCTCTAAAAAACGTTCCTAACCTCAACAAATTTGGGTGCATGAAACTACCCCAAATTTGGGAGACTTACATTATGAGAACTTCAGCCCAACTGCCAAGACTACCAAATTAGCCCGCAAGAGGGCACCATTAGGACTTTAGGAACAATATTAGTTTCTTGCTTTCTTCCTCATTTGCTTTGTGTTAGTGCCTGCGTGCACATACCATATCTTTATGTTCCTGAAGATGGCAATGTGACGTTGCCAAAATATAGAAGTTATTCATTAAAGTTACCTTTAATTAATATATTTTATATGCGTTGTTAATTCCGTAAACTAATTACCAGATATGTACAAGGTGCAGAAGTACACAATAGTGTTCTGTGAAAGCACTTTACTTTTTATGTGGAAAGATTAGGTGAGTGAACGGATGGCTGTGTCTAGGTGCAAAAGTGTATATTTTTATGCTTTTTCCCTCCACACACAGTGGTTTCAAACTCAAATTGAAAACACTGAAACTTAATTCAATCTAGCTTTCACATAGGTTCATATCCCAGGATATCTCATGTGTAACCTGACCTCTTAAATTAACCTGTTAACTCATTTAATCCATTACGAGATCGAGTCTTCAAACACTTTTTAATCAAAACTAATTTTTAATTTAATTTATAAATAGCCACAAATATATGCAACATCAAATCAACTACTTAACTATGCGAGCACCAGTATGTTCTCCAAAACACATTTGCTATACAGCCATCAGTTATTATCCTATATGGAAAAAAAATTCCTGGACCCTTAGTCTCTTGCCTCAACATTCTTAAAACCATATCCAGTTTTCTCATTTCAAAACAATCTTGCTTTCTGTATGAAAGCATCTGAAGAAATAACTAAAACCATATATACAGTTAAAAATCACTTATCAGACTGAGAAGGTTAAATTAAACTTTGCTGGGACCATCTATATGAACTAGAAATCGATAAAGTTCCTTTCATCTTTAATTGAAATAAATCCTATATGGATTAATTACTACTAAAAGCTTCACACTTCTCTTTATACAAGGATATCCTTGCTCAGTCTTCTAACGTTTCTTATTTCTGTCCAGTCTTCATATAATGAAGACACAGAACTGCCACAGTTTTCTCTTGCTTTGTTTCTTTCCTACTCAATGGACAACTGAATGCCTAGCAACATTCGCTAACACTCTTTTCGCTTCTGTGCAGAAGTGTAACAAATACTGAGAAGCAGTTGGTCTGATTAAGTTCAGATGATGAAGTAAGGCGTCGGCATTTACTTTAAATGAGTATTTTAATTTAATGCTGGAGACAATGATATTGTGGCTTGTATCTATTCCATGTTTTGCAGGAAAGGTACCCAGAGAAAAGCTTTTCATAACACTATATTTAAGTTGTAATCATAGTTAGAATTGAAAGAAATACAAGATGGTTTGATGTAAAATCAGATGTAAGACAAGGATGCACATTATTTCCACTCTTATTCATCATCTGTATGGATCACATTATGAAAGAAAGTGGCATTAAATCAGATACTAGAATTGGAGATTCTAGTATCTGATCATGTTCTTAGCTTTATGCAGATATATTCCTAAACATCCAGTGCTAGTCTCCAGGATTCTTTAACTTAAGTTGAATAAGAGCTCTAACAAAATTGGCATAAAAATCAGCAAAAAAAAAAAACTATGAAAATAGAAAGGAACAAGCTACACTATTTAGGGATTGTTTTTAGTGAAGATGGCAAATTAAATTTGAAAATAAACAACAGAATAAGCAAAGCTAGTATGGTTAGAGGAAGCAAGTTGAAGATGGTATCAGTCGTAGTTTCATATTAAAAATGAAAATATGTAGGAAGAAACTTGACATTGTTAGCATTCAAAATTGTATGAGCAGGGCTCATCTAAGGTGGTATGGCCACTTTAACAGAATGGAAGAAGAAAGCAAAACACATTTGATAACAAAAAATAAACTGAGGAAGACTAAGATCTAGATGGATTCAGTCAGAACTTATTACAAATGCCTTAGAACGAATGTTAGATATGACAAGTAATAATCATGTAGTGGTCAGAATAGCCTGAACACCCCCCTTGAGGGATACATAAGAAATTGATGACAGTTCACATAATTATCTTACATCACTTATGCAAATATACATTGTACTTGTATTTAGCACAGCACTTTTTTCCCCAGCTATATGGTTTGTAAGGAAAATACTTCATGTTGCTTTTTTTTTTTTTTTTTGGTTGTATTTGCATATGAGGTACTTTCTCTTATTTAAACTTTTTTTTTGAAATGAAAGATGACCAAAGTATTTAATATTTTTATTTTCAGGCTGACCTTGACCGTTCAGTCTTAATGAGCTTTGTACAGCTTCGAGCAGATTACAGAACTGAAAAATTAGTGAACCATTTCAAATAGCTAGATGGACAAATTTGTGCGTGTGTGTATATATATAAATAAAGTAGCATGTTATCTGCAGCCTATTTTATAGTTATTTTTTTTTGTTAATTTGATGTTTTTTTACTGTAAATCTGCTGTTAGAAATAAATGTCACATGGAAAATTTCAAATGGAAGAATCACTGATTATCCATAGTAAAAACTGAAGCCAATTAATGAGCCACTAACTACCCTTATTACAATAATTGTTACACCCATAATTAACCTGGTTTTAAAGTGAATATTGTTAGTTCAGCTAAATTTAAAATACTGCCATTTCTGATGGCTTATGGTTTCTCAGAAATTTTCAATATATTGTGTGGGCGAGTTTTCAGTAAATATCCAAAGAAACACTATTTTACTTTCATTCTAGTATTTTTTGATAGTGTGAATATTTACCAAGCACTCACCCTATACTAAACACAATTTCATGTGTCTTTTCTTCACTTGGGGAGGGGGGAATCCTTACACGTCACAAATAATGAGAAGAAACTTAAAACTCCAGTCAGTTCTTTCAGTTGATCATTGATGGATATCTGCAGAATATTACTCAAAAAATGCTATTCTCTCACCATCCCCAACATCACTGCACTAAAGAAAAAAGATTATAGTTCCCTAAGCTGATTTAACCTGAAGCCTCCTAAGATCTTCAAATGATTGCTCCTTTCATAAATATGCAGAATTACTGAATCCTGTGATTATAGGTCAGACTAACAGAACATCTCAGCGACTAGTACACAAAAGGAAGAAGGTGGGAGGGATGTCTGCAAGTCATTAATATCACTTTACTGCCTTTTTTCAATCTCAACTCTCCTGGAGAACAGGTTATACATGCAGAATATTACTCAAAATATACTACTTCACTGTTGCCATTCTAACAGTTGAAAGCTCATCTTGGATAATCTAATCAGTGTTCATAATTTTAAACCTTAAGAAGCAACCAGCCTTTTTGTTGCAAAACTTATGAATCTTGATTGTTAAAACTTAGTTTCATTCTTAAGTCATGTAGGTTTTTTTTATGATGCATCAATATATACAAACTTTTTTTGATGTTTTTGCACTTTCTATTCTAAATGATAATGCTGCCCCATCACTACTTAGTATGTGCCAGTGGAAGTGTAAATTACATGTTTATAGTGTAAGGGCATGTAACAATGCTGATATTAAATACAGCGATTCCTCAAAAATGGAACTATGGTTAACACAATTTCCCCCGTAACAGCACACTATCAATCACACATTCATTTGAGTACTGTATATGACCATAATATTTCTGTAATCTTATTCCAATATTGTACTACAGTATTTTAGTTATCATGCAATAATTATTCATTTATATTGAGAAATCAATCTTAATCTTACATTAACTGAATGTAAGTAAATTTATGGTAATTTTGTTGCAGTGGCAACAGATATTTTGAGTTGAAAGTTTATTTTTCACTTGGTTAGACTATAATAAATTTAGTTTAATCCTTTATCCAAGTGTGAGCAAACAAAGTTTGTGCCTGAAGGTATCTTCAGGACTGGGGTAAGGTGGTACAACACCAGGGCAACTCGTTGCAAAGGTGGAGCAAGCTACCAACACTCCTGTCTCAGTATCTCCTATAATGCAAAACACATCTCCTTGCAGATATGTCTAATGTTATGCATTAAGGGAATGGCCACTACCCAGACTAGTTTCGACCTTTATTGAGGTCTCTTCAGTGGGAGCCAGGCCCAAGTTGAGATACCAGGCAGAAGCATTAGCAGGTCATCTCTACCTATAGGAGTTGCCAAATGGTGTGCCACCCTTTTTTGGGGTGGCACACCATTTGGCATGCAACGAATTGTCCTGGTGTTGTACTACCTTACCCCAGTCCTGAAGATACTTTCAGGTGCAAACTTTGTTTGCTCACACTTGGATAAAGGATTAAACTAAATTTATTATAGATATTTTGAGTAATAAAAACTGCATTTTTAATACTGAAAAGATTTTTAAAAACACATCATTGATGTGCGTGTTATGTACATTAAGTAGATATCAGATAAATAAAAAAATATATTTTAAAACTAAGATGAGGGAAATAACTGGACTGTGAAACTGAAGTACCTCAAAAGCATCTTCTATATTTCCACACATGGCTGCCTATCATAAATTGCTTCCATGTGCACTAGTGTCATATAAAATAAAATTATCTTATATGGAAGTTTTATAAAAGTGCATTATTGAAGTTTCTCGCTCACTGAACAGCTATCTCAGGTCTCTTTAAAGTATCTTTCATCATCACTTAGAAATGTAGTTGTGAACCATTGAATATCTGGTTAGCAGTCTTAGAGGATACCTTAGAATATGAAGTGCTAGAATGAGGTCATTATAACATTTCATTCTTCTTCTAGCTTTGAGTTTTAGCTTGTGAAACAATTTTTAGCTGTTCTTTTCTGTGCAATATTTTTCCAATTTTTAACTTTTAAAGTTGTAAGATCTTTTTGTACGTCATCAATCCATCTTTTTCTTGGTCAACTTTTCTTCCTCTGTCCTAATGGTTTCCATTCAAATATATTTTTTTAACTCCTCTTTTTCCATATGCCCCAATTACGCTATTCTTTGTGTTTTTATATATCTTACTATATCTTCACCATTAATTAGTTGTTCAAGTTCATTATTTGTTCGAATTCTCCATATTCCATTTTCTTCTTTTATTGGTCCATATATTTTCCTTTCAAAGATTCTCAATGTATCTTTCTGTGTTAATTAATGACCAAGTTCCACCATTATGTTGTTACAGGTCTTATAAGTGTTTTAATTTAGAATTACGATTAAGAACCTTAACTTTTTATAAATATAACACTTATTTCCAGTCATGATTTTACTGTTAATTTCATCGGATATATTATTGTTTGTTATTAATGAACCTAAATATTTAAAACTATCTACAACTTCAAAACTGTATTCACCTATATTATATCTTGTAATATTTTATTTATTGTCTTTCCACATTGCATATATTTAGTCTTCTGTTCATTAATTTGTAATCCAACTTCTTTAGCACTTCTATTAATTTCTTCAAATTTCCTTCTGTGACTTATTATTGCTTCAAGTATCAAATTAAATAAACTTGCTGAAAGTATATCTCCTTGTCTTACTCCACAGTTTATTTCCTCTGTATTTTAATTACTGCTTTTGATCCTTCTAATGTAATTTTAATTAATTTTCCTGGTATTACCAGTGTTTTCAAGCTATGTATCATTTCTTGTTAGAAATCAATATATAAATTATGAAGTTCTGTATTATATATATTTTGTAGCATAAATTTTGGGCTATTATTGTTCAATCTATATATTAATGACATCAAGCAGGGTCTATCATCAGATTTGCAATTGTTTGCTGATGATGTGAAGATAGGCAGGGCAATCAGGGATGCTACTGATATTCAGTGATTACAAAATGATTTAAATAGAAATTGTGATTGTGAAATGAAAGATATTTTTCTTTGAGTTGAATATCTGATTGCAACTCTATACATTCCATTTGAAGGTAATGTATTTATGTCAACTGAAAATGGAGTCACAGGTATACAAAAAAATTTGTAATTTTTTTCTGAAATCTTGAAACTTATTCTCAAATTCCTGTATCAAAACGGAAAGACAGCATATTTTTTGCATCACTTAATAATGTTAAAAGTTTAAGATCTTATGGGGCTGCATGTGGCCCGTGGGTTGGACATCCCTGATGTACACCATTAAGTTTCTCATATTTACCACATATAACTGTAATATTAACTAGTCTAGCACCTATTTTTTTTAACAACAATGTGAATCAAGTTAGCTTGCAACAGCACACTTACTTGAATTTTATCTGCCATTATAAGTAGTTTATATTTCACAGCAAAACACAGAGATGTAACAAGCAATGACATTGTAAACAAATAGCTCATTAAACTCTCATTGTTCATAACTGAAAAGCATCATAAGGCCAGGTATTGGGTTGGTAATCTGCAGGAGTAGATTATATATATATATATAGAAGGAATAGGGTGGATGAGAGAACTGAGCCTTGTGGGATCCCTGCATTGGTTGATATACTTAGATGATGGGGAAACATTCACACAAAGTGAATGTCTGATCAGAATGCTAGCAGGCCAACTGCAGAAATCAGGGGACAGATCAAATTATACGAGTTTATATAACAGGCTTCCGTGCCAGACCCATCAAAAGCTCTGCTGATATCAAGGGCAACCACTTGAGACTCACCAAACTTTTTTCATAGTATTTATCCAGGCATGGGTGACGTGAGCAGATTGCCTGTTGATCCACAGCGTGAGAATTCATACTAGCAGTCATTTATTAGTAAAGTCCGTGAGGTAGCATAGCACTTTGCTATGCAACCTTGATAGTCTTTCAATTACTTTGGAAAGAACTAGGTTATGAGAAACTGGACAGTAGCTTGAAGGCACAGATTTGTTGCCTTTTTAGGGATAAGTTGTGGACTAATTTTCAGATTGCAGGGTAAAAACTAGTGGAATAAGTGTGTAAAAAAAAAATAAAAAGACACAGAATGAGTTAACTCTGGAACATAAACCTTTAAAAGGACAATCAGAGGAATGCCAACAGGGTAAGAACACTTTTTGGTGTCCAATTTAAGCAAAATTTGGATTTCTTTCTGGCCAAAGGACAAAACTGGTTATTGTGGTTTGGGTACATTTACCAAAATAAGCAGTGCATTGGAGAACAAGTAGGAAGCCAGGAGGTTGATTTTTTCCTGAGTGATGATGCAACAGAACCATCAGGATACAATATCAGTGGGAGAAAATTGCAACCAATGGTTTTAGCTACAGAACAGAATGCAAGTTTCCTGCTTTTAGCTTTATCCTGGCTATTCAGGGCTTTGATACAAGCTGTACAGGTAGGAGTTTTGGATGCAAGCCAGCTATGGTATCTTGATTCTTCTCTTTTACAGCTTTGGCACTTGTGGGAGAAGCAAAGGTTTGATAAGAGATGGGAATTTAGGGTGGAGGGAAATGTGTTTCCATGCTGATAAGAATTATTTCAGTGAAAGAGAAGAGCAAGAGATTGTGGTCTGAAATTCCTAGAGGACAGACTACATTCACAGTTGCAGAAGCTGTTGCTTGTCTGCATTGGCCAAACAATGTACATAGCAGCTGACTGCGTACATGTATTCTGCACGAAATACACTGAATGACTAAACGAATGCTAGTAATGATATAATGGCCCGAGCATGATTGCTATAACAAAAAGTGCTAAACAGGACAGCATGGTATTACTGCATTCTCTGCTGAATGATTTGAGCTCAGTTAAGGTAGAAAGCTAAGACCCCAATATTAGTAACAATTTTCCACATATAATAGTAGTGAGTATGAAATACATCGCCAAATAAACCTAATGAGGATTAGGGTAGCAGTGAAATATCACAAGAAAAATGAAATTGAATCTGTTTCAAGTCAACTTTATGCAACATGTAATAGAAGGAATGCTGGGGGTGGGGGTCAACGAGTGTAAGATCTGATTATAATGTCAAAAGCAATTTCAGTTATTTAATCATTAACTGAAGTCAAGACTTCAAGTTGACTTGATGCCAGGATTTACAGGAAATCAATGTCTAGACAGACTGAAGCAAAAAAGCATGCTAGAAGACTAAAATATCTGACAGATAACACTAATTTGAAGGAAAACCGTTGATACTCTAAAACCACTAATAATAATGTAAACTTTTAATGTTGTACTATTATAGTTTGTTGTACACTCCTTTGTAGGTACATATCAGGAATTTGATGATATACATATTTCTTTTAATGTGAGTTGTACCAATCTTATAACCTGACCCTAGCCTAGAAAGCATGGAGCTTTCAAGTCACTTCATGCCTACAAATAAGTAGGGTAGTCATGGTCTTATAGCAGGCAATGAAATTCATCTACCACAGTAGAGGATTTGAAGCCAGAACTTACTGTTTGAAAAGAGGACAAAGCACTGTCCAATCGGAAAAATTTCACTTAAAAGCTTTTGACATGGGATGCTGTTAAGTTTACAAACTTTGTCAACTTTAGGTTTCCTCTTGTTTCAGTAAAAGCTGAAACAGGCATCTATTTTTTTCTAAAACCTTAGTACAGTAAAATCTCTCATAACAGGCAATACCAAAACAGCAACACTTTTGAAGGTCTAAATTTAAGCCCGGAGATAAGAAAAATATGCAATGGGCTTGCATTCTGGCAACACTGTTGTATGTACAGCCGAGTCACATGGAACACGCGACTCCTGAACGTATTCCCAGTACTCCCAGCAGTTCATTGGCCAAGAGAGATCACGTGGGTTGTTTTGTATATTGTGCAGCCAGAACTTGTGCCAACAAACTACATTCATATATGTATGCTCCTAGCCCGTGTGGTGTTGCTGTGGTTACTCCTGCAAAACATAAGAGAAATGTTCTCGCTCTCAAGTTAAAACTAAAGCAGGCAGACATTCAAAGTTATGTTGTCACACTAAGAAATTCATAACTTTCATGTGATAATACGTACTCTAATTTTTAAATGTTTAAATTTGATTTTGTGAAATATAAAATTATGCGTGTTTTAAATTTTAAAAAATCCACACAATTTTTGATGTTATTTATTTAATTATGGCTATAAGATAGAAAAACATGACCAATGAACTTTGCATGCTGCAATTTCTACAGATGGCATCACAAAACACGAACAGGTAAGTTCTTGAAATATATATTCGATTATTCAGCAAAATCTCGTGTCTGGAATTGGCAAAGTTCCGTTGTTGCCTGGTAAGAGAGATTCTCTGTATTAGGTTGGATCCAAAATTATAAAGGCTGAAATTGAAGAGAAAATATTGTACTATATAGTAACAATTTCCATAATAGTAGTGCGTATGAAGCTGAGAATGTCTAGGGATTAAATTCCTGTTCGACTTCTGGATGTGTAAATATTGGCTTATCATCTAGCTCTCTTGTCTGACAATGCATCCATGATGAAACAAAACTGCAGCATTACAGAACATTAAGAAAACAGAATGCAGGAAAAAAAAACTTGTCTTCAGCATAATATACTAATTTATATACATTATTAATTTACCTATGGAAGAAAAGGATGTGATAAAAAAAACCACACTGAGAATAGCAATTCCAGGTGTAACTTTTTTAAGACAAATTTTCAAGCTAACTTCTTGAGCATTTTTAGTGCTGAAAAAGTTGAGACAAGTAGAATGTTATAATGATGTACATGTGGTGATTACAATGATCCCTTTCCAGAACCGGGAGTTTTAGCCAATCATTTTTATTTAAGTTAATGTAATAGAGCTTTGTATAGTTTTCTTAGTAGAAAGTGGCACCATTAAAGATACTTTTATTCTAATAAACCCTATGAGTGGAAGAAATAATTTTGATGAACGACTCCTAGTATTTTATATTCTTGATATGTTTCTAGTCATACCTAATAATGACCTCCCTGTGTTACCATAACATGACAAACCACAAGTCTCCTGATGTTTTAGAAGGAAACTACACTGCAAACTGGTTGGAAGTTGTTGGCTGAAATGGAGCCTGGATCCTTTTTTTTTTTTTAAAAAAAACAGCCACAGATACTTGGCAATGTTTAAGCACACCTTGAAAACATACTCTTCGACACCATCTTATACATCCATGTTACTCTCAGCTAAGTTGAAATGACACTGCCCGATAGCTTGAAGCCACAATCTGGCTCTATTAGTTTTTTTCACTAAAATCTTTTAATGTTGCATAAATTAAAGAACAATGTTCGATGATTGCTTTTGTTGGACAAGCATGATATTCTTAATGGTTTAACATGTTGATGTGCTCATTTTGAATGTGTTAGACAGAGCATAATCAAGTAAATAATTATTACATGTTTGCTAGACTTTGATTCTTTCAATCCTTTATTTGCCTCTCACACTGATCTGCAGTTTTTTTCAACTACATGCTTGACACTAACTATAAATTTCTGTTTATCATACAAATAAATACAAAATTAATGACAGAAAAAAGTTTTTTTTAATAGTATAATTTTTGCCTATGTGTCACAGGCATCTTCAGTAACAGACAATAACAGACAATTCCAAAAAGTGCCACCTAAGGTAGCTAGTGTAAGATAACTAAAAAGGTCAATAAAATTTCCTAACAAAAAAAAAAAAAAAAATTATATATACAATAAACAGTTAGGAAAGATTAGCTGATTTGTAAAGTACTATTTCCCATAAGGGGTGCTTAAGGGTCAAAGCTGTATAACTGAGAAGAGACCTCCACATAGCCTTTAAAGGAAAGGAATGCAGAGAACCAACCTGGACTTCTGACCTAATGTCCAATTCTCACCTTCTCGTGGTGCACCCTGTTGGGTATCTACCTGGATACTGAACGAACAAGGATGGGCTGGCAATTTGGGATTTAGCCGACCAAATTGTATTCTTAATGGTTAAACCAAAATACAAAATGATGGTACAACATGACAAAATTTCATGCTGGTTGGGGCTTCGCCCGATTAAACAAGGCCCTCTGTTGTTTTTGCCAGGGAACCAGGGCGAACAGTGAAAAGTCATCAACTGGAAAAAATCTGAAAATACACCCCAACTCAACATCACCAAGGTTAAAGATCGGTACTATCAACGTAAGAAGACTAAATGGCAAAGAAATCGAGCTAGCTGAGGAATTAGATCAACATAATAGGAGTGACTGAAACAAAAAAGACAAAAACTGGTGAGATCTTTCTGAGCAATAAATACAAAATGTTATATTCAGGAAATGACAATCAAGGAAAAGAAAGAGTAGTCATAGTATTCAACACAAAATACGAGGCTGATCTTCTTGAATGGCAGGCAGTCTCAAGTAGAGTGATGCGGGCAAATATCAGAATAGGGAATTGGACAATGAGACTTATTTGTGCCTATGGTCCCACAGAAGGTTCTACTAAGGTAGAAGTGGAGGAATTTTTTGATGCTTAAGAAAAAGCAACTGACATAATGAAAAACAAAAAGTTGGTCCTTGTTGGGGATCTAAATAGCAGAGTAGGAAATGATTGTCAGACATACAACAATATTTTGGGAAAATTTGGAGAAAAGAGCAAAGCTAATAATAATGGCAAATATCTGTTGGATTTCTGCTCAGGACATGGACTGGTTATTACTAACACCATGTTCCAACATAAAATTGTCCATAAATTCACATGGAGAGAAGAGGCAAGGAATAAGAAAAGTCTCATTGACTATGTTATTGTTGATAGTGATGATTTCTCCCTGGTGCAGGACACCAGAGTGTACAGAGGATTTGAAATTGGAAGTGATCACTATTTAGTCTTGAGCAGGATAAAATTGAATTTCGTATTGAAAAGAATAACATGTAAGAAAGTTTTAAAGCGAATAAAAGTTGAGCATCTCATAGATGTGAACTGTAGACTAAAATACACACAGATTATTGAAGAAAAAATGAAAGAGTTTGGGAACAGGAACCAAACTTTGGAGATTCAATGGCAATCCTTGAAGAAAACCCTGATTGATTCAGCTAGAGAGGCATGTGGTGAAGTTGTCTGCAAGGATAGAAAAATTAGAACTCCATGGTGGACACAAGAAATTAAAGAGGCAGCGAAGGAAAAGAAGAAAGCATATCAATAGTTCCTGGCAAATAAGTCAGCTTGTGCTCCTAGAAAATACAGAGAGAAATGTAAGAAAGCTAAACAAAAGTCATGGAAGGACTTTGGCAAGAACATAGAAAATAAATATGAAGAAGGTGGCAAAATATTCTGGAGGTTGTTGAAGAAGCTTATGAATGGAGGAAAGAGTACTGTAAAAGGAGTTAGAGATGATAAAGGTGATATGAAAATGGGAGAAAAATATATCCTTGAAGTATGGAGTAATTACTTTGAAAAACTGCTAAATGAAACAAGCAGTGAAGATAGCACAGTGATAAAAAAAAAAACACTGACCAGACATGCAGTCAGGAATACATATCCATACTTGAAGTAGAAAAAGCCACCAAAGGCTTGAAATGTGGAAAGGCAGCAGGAGTAGATGATATTCAACCAGAAATGCTGAAGTATGGTAATATAAAAGTCTTACAGTGGCTGCACTGCATAGTTCAGAAAGCCTGGACAGAGGGACACATTCCCAATGATGGGAGTCGAGCTCTAATAGTACCCATATATAAAAAGGGAAATAAATCTGAATGTGAGAATTACAGAGGTATTTCCCTACTGAGTGTTCCTGGCAAGATCTACGCAAGTACAGGGTGTTCGGGATAAATTTGACAGTTTCGTAAGGAAAAAGAAAATCTTCTTTGTATCTATTAAATTTAATGAATTGACAAAAAAACATTACAGGCAGAGTTAATTACAATACTATCAACAAGATTTACTCAAAATAACCACCATTAGCATCGATCACAGCTTCAATTCTGCTTCGGAACCTCGAACAAGCTGATGCTACAGTCTCCCTGGGAAGGGCCGCAAAAACTGTTTTAATTTTATCCATTAACTGGGCTTTTGTATTACTGGAAGTGCGATTGGTGTCTTTTTCAACTGCGCCTCATACAAAATAATCCATGGGGTTAAGGTCTGGGGAGTTTGGAGGCCAAACATTTGGACTGGTGAAGTCGTAGAAATTTTCAGACAACCATTTTTGACTTTTCCCAGAGGTGTGGCAAGGGGCCGAATCCTGCTGCCATACATACGGCCTACCATTGGCTACCCTTGTTATCCAGGGCTTGACTACAGTTAGCAACTCCACGAACAAAGCCCGAATTCCAATGCCAGGGTTCTTCAACACCTGTTCCTGCAGATTTGCGAGGAATTCTGCTGTACGAACGCAATCAGATCGTCTGCTAGGGATCTTTCTTCTTGCTACATCCTCGTAGTCACCATTGCAAGTCTCTAGTTCATGCCTGATTGTTTTTACTGTATTCAGGGAGCATTGGGCAGCAGTCGTAATATCCTTATTTTGATGGCAGGCACGAATCATCATGATACAAGTTATTCTCTTCCATGATTCAGGTGGGTTCCAGCTATCCATCCTTTCTGACATCTTGTATATGAATGAAGAAGGGTCCAAACTTTTAAATGAAGAGAAGTGTGTGTTAATACATGTAACTTACGGAAAAATATAATTAATTATAAATATGTCAAATTTATCCCGAACACCCTGTATACTTGAGAAACGGTTAAGAAGAATTGTGGAAGAAAAGCTTGGGATTCAGGCCAAATAGAGGCTGTCAGGATCAGATCTTCACTTTACAACAAATAGTTGAGAAAGCATGGGCATATAACAAAGATCTGTATTTAAGTTTTGTCGATCTGGAAAAGGCATATGACAAGGTGCCAAGAGAGAAGCCATTCAATACGCTACAGTTATATGGTGTCAATGAGGCATTATATCAAGCAATACTTAGTCTGTATTTGAGTTGTAAGTTGGCAGTTAGAATTGAAGGAGGTACAGGAAGATGGTTTAATGTTAAATCTGGTGTGAGACAAGGATGTATTTTATCCCCGCTGTTATTCATTATATGTATCACATTATGAAGGAAAGTGGTATTAAACATGATATCAGAATTGGAGATGTTAATGTCAGCTCCTTGCTTTGTGCGGACGATGTGATACTTCTAAATAAATCCACTACAAGTTTGCAAGATTCCCTGACTAAATTGAATAACTGTTGTAATAGATATGGTATGAAGATCAGCATTAAAAAGACAATGAAAATAGGTAGAATTGTTGAAAATGTCAACTGTGTTGTGAATGGGGAACCTGTGGAACAAGTAAAATATTTTAGCCTTAGGCACAATTCTTACTGAAGATGTAAATTAAATATGGAAATAGACAACAGAATCAACAAAGCTGGTATGGTAGGAAGTCAACTGAATAAATTCATATGGAATAAGAGAGAAATTAGTCGGAACACTAAATTAGCTGTATACAAGACAGTGTTTCAAACCAGTTTTAACTTATGGATCTGAGAGCTGGGTCAGAAGTAAAACACTTGACCAAAGACTAGAGACTGCAGCTATGAGAGGCATGAAAAGATGGCATCAATGGCAATATCATATTAAAAACGAGGACTCAGTTGGTATGGTCACTTAAACAGAATGGGTGAGGAAAGATTAGCAAAACAAGTGTTCTCTGCCAGTTTGGCAGGAAAACGATCCAGAGGAAGACCAAGATATAGGTGGATTGATAAGATACAATGTGCCTTAGACAATAGAAATATAAGATCTGATAATGATATTGGAGTCTTGACAAGTAACAGACTGATTTTGAGGAAAATTGTAGATAGGAAGTTAGTAATGATGTAAATTTTTCATGTAGTACTATCATATCCTGTTCACCCCTTGAGGGTACATGTCCGGAATTTGATGATGATATTTTCCATAAAGGGGATACATTAACTTATCTATCCCCTTTATGGGAAATAGTAACTTTACAAATCAGCTAATCTTTCCTAACTTTTTATTGTATATATAATTTTTTTTTTATACTAGCTACTTAGTTGCTGCCTTTTGGAATTGTCAGTTATTGTTTAATTTGAGCTTAACATGTACTGAAGGTGCCTGTGAGACAGAGGCGAAAATTACACTATTAAAAAAAATCTTTTGACGTGAGATTTTCCGTCATTAATTTTATATTTATATGTCTACTCACGGTATTCCCTTACTATGAGTTACTGTTTATCATACCTTCCTGGATCATACTATTACTGTACAACCATTATTACATATACACTTGAATGTGTACTGGGGATAAACTACCTATGATTTATAGCTGGTGTCTGCCACATACTTCCATTCATTATATCTATAATTTAGCTATTCAAAGTGTGTGTACCAGCTATAACAAGACTGTTCCAATGAGTAAAATCATAAAGGGAATTACATTAGATATATATTTAAATTACTATTATTATTATAATAGCATGATGCCTCCAAGGACTCATCGCAAGGAGGCCTTAGCATTGTCAAAGCAAAGCATGACAAGATGAATAATATAAAATTTAATCAAATAATGACATTTGAAACTGAAGGGCGATTTTTTTTTTTTTAAAAGTTACTTTAAATTTGTGATCAAAGAATTCTTCAAGACTTTTTCCATCAACCGAATCTAATTCCCGCACATTTAGAAATAGTTATCCAAAAAACACCTATTTAATATCCTACTGCTGTATTTACATATTTTAAGAAATAAGTCAGTTTTGAACGTGAGGTGTTTCACAAGTCACTGTGTATTTGAGTAACTAGGATAAATTTCAAACAAATGTCTTAACAGCATAACTATATATTTTTAATGCCAAATATAAGTATTAAATACTGCAAAGCTCAAAACTACTGTATTTTTCTGTGTATAAGATGCCTCTTGTATAAATAAACGAAACCCAAATTAAGAAATATTTTAAGCATAAAACAGAACGCATTGGATATTTAAAAAAATATCAAAAGTATATTTAATAATTAGGCAATATTTTTAAGATATATATTAAGATGCATTTTCTGGGCTAACTTGGTTCGTGTTCTTATGGCCAGCTCTTCTCTCCTCATGAAGTTGAAGCACCATTTTGCCTCATATTGAATAAGCTTGGTTGACACACATATCCCACTCTGGCACTGCTTTATTTCCATGTTCTTTTTGACTAAGTGCTCAAAATATTGTTAATGCATTAACTTACCCTGCCAACGAGTTGCAGACATATGAATGCTTTCAGAGTTCTGATTGGTTTATTCAGAACCAGCCATTGATGATGTCAATCGACAAAGTTAACAAAGGCTAGTGATTGGCAGAAGCCTGTTCGCAGAGACAAGGTACTGGCAGTTTTGCCACGATAGCCATGGGTCTCTCAACCGGCTACAACCCCCAATTTTTGGTCTAAAAATTTTAGAAAAAAGTATCAGCTTATACATGGAAAAATATGGTACTTATTTTCCACATGTTCAAAATAATATAAGTGTTGAACTGTGTATGATTTTCTCCATCAATGTCTGCAAATCAGAGAGCCTGTGTAGCTCAGTGGAAGTGGTGTTTACACTCCTCAGCGTTAATCTCAAATCAATCAACTGAACAATTTGAAAGCATTTTATGGGTTATTTTCTGCCTTCCTAATGCAATCTTCGAGATCTGGTAAATTTTTAAACCTATCAAGGTAGATAGTCCCTGTCATTGTGACCACTGTAAAAATAAATAAATAAAAATAAGGCACATAAATTTTTGATTTCATCATTCCAAACCACACATTTACTTTAAACAAGTCTCTTTCCCATTCATTGAACTCTGTTTCAGCAGTTATGTCAGATGTTTTCACAAATGTGAAAAGTCACCTCATCACTGAACAAAATGTGGTCCATTAAAATGTCATCTGGACTTGTCAACCAGTTCTGCATGGATTGCTATTCATAGTGGCTAACCTTCCTATGCAAGTTGTGCTGCACTTGAATGTGGATTGTTTTATCCTTGAGCATCCATATCTCTCTTCATCATACACAGATTCAGTTCCTTTAAATTCATTCATCAGGATCTGAAAAAAAATAATAAAAACTAATATTTTAAATACTTATATTTACTATAGAAATATACATATTTTATCATAATATGCAACAACTTGTGAGACATCCTGTATATAAACACAAAATATCTGACCTGAAATAAATTATTTCAGGTCAGAAAATAATCAGCTGGTCTATAAGTTCTCACTTGGAATGCAGCTGATGTCCATCATGTTCCTGTCTATGAAAAGACAGGAACCTGGAAAAATGCACCAAAACAAGCATAAATGATGTATATTGCTGCAATCGTTCAGATCTGACCTCAAATACACATTCTCTCATTAATTCTTCTGTCACTTGTGTCTGTGTATCTTATATTCCATGCCAGAGAATGCTTTCTACTTGACCTTATCTGGCTTAAAGTTTCCTTGTCCCATTCTATAACATTCATCTGATGCCTTACCCCTTGTCTTAGAAGCTCGAGTTCCTGCAGTAGTTATCCAAAGGGTGAAACCATCTTCCTTGGTAACTTTCACTGTCAGCAATCTAACCAGTTCACAAGAGATACATGCTTTAAGCAATGATTAAATGAAAATCATCCAATTACACCATAGCAATCACCCCTTCTTTCAGTAACTCAAATCATAATATCATACAAGCTTCCTCTCCTACAGAATGTACTAATCCATCCTTTGACATTACAGCACACTGCCAAGAGGAATGCCCTCTGTCTACTCCATCATTTTGCTCTTCTAATTCAAACACTTGCTCTGGTAGTTACAGGACATTTTTGTTGGAAAGTCTTTCTATTTAGATTTCATATCTACCCTGCACCTTCCAAGACAATTCAAGAAAAAACTTCAGTATATTATTAGGAGCTCCAACTTCATTTTCAGCCACCAAAGCACATAAAAATAATTTGGGGGGGGGGGGGGGGGGGGTAGAAAATAATCAGCAAATCAAATGATGAAAACTTGTACAAAACACCATTTGGCCTTTAGGTTTGTTACAGAAGTCATAACAGAAAGAAACCAAGATATCAAAAAAGTTTTTCTGGACTTGATGATATTCAACCAACTGTGCCTAAATTATGCACTTCAGAACTAAATACCTGTTCAGTATTGTCTCTCTACACTATTTTTTATGTGATTGGCATTTATCTCAAGGCATAGAAAGAAGCCTATATCCAGTCCATTCCAGAAAATCAAGATAGAAGTCTGCCACCACTAATAGGCAACTGCCTTCAACTCACCCCACTCTAAATTAATGGACATCATTAACAGCTAAGAATTTGCCACTTAATCAGTGACCACTAGTATTTCACCACTAAATCCCATCTCTGAACAAGTCACTGCAATATTTGAAAAAATCTGTGATTTAGATCATGTCTAGAACAGAGACCTGTTCAGCAAACTGCCATCCTATAATCTACTTTACACTCTCTCTCTCAGTAGTGATCACTTATGGTGTGCCATGGTAGATGGCATCTTCTCTTCATATTTTTTTCCACCAATGCAAAAGTGTCCAGAAGTGCTTGTTTGGCTTTACTTTTTCCCTACACGTGCATTGAGGCTTAAGTGTTGTGAAGAATTCGTGTTAGAGGTTTAATGGAATATTAACAGCACTGAGAAAGGATTAAAACTAATTTTAATACTTCCAATATTTCGTCTCTGTCAAAGAGACGCCTTCGGGGATTACAAAAACTTTTTGTAACAACACACAAATACAATACAAAGTGAAACTAAAGTCCTATCTAGGTGGTGCACCCTCTGTGGGCATTTGCAGGTGGCCTGGGATGTAAAGAGGGATCTCTGATAATTAAAGTTTCCCAAATTTTGGGAAGTTTAATGCAGTCGTATTTGTTTAAATTAGGTTGATTCCTGAGTGCAGATTCAAAGAATAGTCTTTCTTTTTTGAATTTACTATAGTGGCGCATGGTAGTTTTTTTCCAGGAGATCCTGTGGGATGTATCCAAAACATGGTCTGCAAGGCCAGACTGACCATAATTGTGTTCTTCTAACCGGATGGATGCTGACCTGCCTGTTTGTCTGAAGTAGGCAAGTTTACAGGAACAAGGTACTCTATATACACCAGGCACTGAAAGAGGAGGGAGCTATTCTTTAGTGGAGCGGATAAGGGAAGCAAGTTTACGGTGGGGGCTTAAAAGCTGTATGGAGGTTGTACTTTTTAATGATCTGGCTATTTTTTCTTAAGGACCACGGATGTAAGGAATGGTGATGGCATTTCTGAAGTCCTTCTGAAGAGATGGTCAGGGAATGGGGAAGGACTTCATTATTTTCTTAATTCTATAGTCATTATAGCCATTGGAAAAGAAGGTGTGTGTATGTGTTTGAGTTCGGTTGAAAGGGCAGTTTTACTGGAACAAAGATTGTGGGCCCTATTGGTCAGAGTTTTAATAATGCCATATTGCTGGGAGGGGTGGTGGTGGGAGAGTTTGTGAAGGGTAAACTATTGTTATTTTCCTTTTCCACCGTAAACTGGATTCTTGGATGTAAACTATTGAGGTGACTGAGGAAGGTATCTAACATGTCTGGGCCATGAGGTCAAATAGAGAACACATCATCTACATATCTTAGCCAGATAGAAGGTTTTAGAGGGGAAGAGTCAATGGCTTGTTTTTCAAAATTTTCCATAATAATTGGCAAGAGAGAGAGGGAACCCATGGCAGTTCCCTCTATCTGTTTGTAGATTTTGTTCTTCCAAGAGAAATAACCAGAGTTGATGGCAAAGGAAAAGAGCTCTAAAATATCAGAAGAAAAAACGTTTTTTAAGAGTGTTAAAGTGTCAATTAGGGGAATATTTGTAAACAGAGATCATGTCAAAGCTGACCAATATATCTGTATTTTCCCTACACAAATGATCACTAACTTCAGTTCCTATCAATAATGGTGTTTCCTCCTACTCATTTCATAAACCTTGCAGTCCCAGACTTAATATCCCTAAGAACTAGTGCCTTAAATGATAATCTTATAGTATTCTTCAGTGGTGTGAAGACAACTAGTTCATGTTTGGTGTCACCATAACACAGATATATTCTTTCCTGTAATATTCAAGACTGCTAACAAAATTGGATATCTTTTATTAGATTAATAGACTTTCCACATATTGCTACATCACATTCACAGTGTGCTTTTCTGTTCAAGATGGTATTTTTCACTTACTCAACTCCTCTGTTCAAATATGCTAAACCTTAAACGTTAAAAATACCAAGCTATTTTAAACCTGGTGTTACTCCATTTCCCAAGTAAGCAAACAGACAAGTCAAGTTTGCACCTGCAGGTGTTGCAAGTCTAACTGACCCTGCACGTAGTGCAAGACCAAGGTAACTCATGGTAAAAGTGGAATAAGCTCTGATCACTAATCTTAATATTTACCCTTAATGCAAAGCACATCTCCTGGAGGAGATGTATGATGCTTTGTATTAAAGGCAAGGGGCCACTACCCAGACCAGTTTCGACTTTTATTGAGGTCTCATCAGTGGGAGCCAGGCTAGAAATACCAAGATTCTGGTAATACAGATCTGTTTGCTTACTTGGGAAATGGAGTAACACCAGGTTTAAAATAGCTTGGTATCTTTAACATTTATTATACCCAAGGTAAATTACTTTCTACATTTATATCTCCTCCTGAGATTTTTATTTAATAAGGTTAAAACACCTTATGGTAACTTGTTCTGGTAAAATACTTATAAGCTCTGTATTACTAAAATCTTGGTATTTCTAGCCTGGCTCCCACTGATGAGACCTCAATAAAGGTTGAAATCGGTCTGGGTAGTGGTCCCTTGCCTTTAATACAAATCATCATACATCTCCTCCAGGAGATGTGCTTTGCATTAAGGGTAAATATTAAGATTAGTGATCAGAGCTTATTCTACTTTTACCATGAGTTGCCTTGGTCTTGCACTACGTGCAGGATCAGTTAGACTTGCAACACTTGCAGGCACAAACTTGACTTGTTTGTCTGTTTGCTTACTTGGGAAATGGAGTAACACCAGGTTTAAAATAGCTTGGTATTTTAACATTTATTATACCCAAGGTAAAATACTTTCTACATGCTAAACTTTAGAATACTGTTTTACATTTGGAGTAGTGTATACCAAACATTTCCCTAAAATTTTTGATGCCATTGAAATGAGAGCAGCTTGAGTTGCTAATGAAAAATATCTCTTTCATACACACTTGTTCCAACTATAAGATGCTGTAAGTGCATCTTCAGTGAATGTGTTGAAAGATATATGATAGGTATTTACTAAAATAACCATCTCACATTTGAGTTGGTGTATTTAAAAATTCTTAATGCTGTTCGAAAAAGGCAGCTGAGCAAATGATCATCCCTCTCTCACAGACTTTCTTTCTCTGCTATATCACAGATTGTCAGTTTCCACATTGTGTTTCTTCTACCGATATTTCCATGGGCATAGTTTAGCAGACTTGGCATCAATCATGCTCCTATTTCTTCTAAATCTACAATAACAAGCATCTTTTTATAGTTAAGTGTGCTGACTCACCAAACCTGCTACACCTATTTCACCTTTCATTCTACCTACCATGAAATATTCCCCAAAGACAACCTCCACTGCTGCTTCTCATATATTACAGTGACATTAAAAAAAGTATTAAAATATGAGACTTATGGGGATGTAGGTAGCAGAATGGAAGAGTTAGAGACAAAGAGTTCTAGCAATGGCTTTAATGATTCAAATGTAGGGATCCCACAGGTTCCAGTTTTATTACTTCTGTCCCGGTATGTTTAGTTCGGGACGCTAAATGTCCCAGATATTTTAGAATATAAACATATTAACATTTCTAATAAGAATAAGTACAAGTCATAATATTTTTGGGTGCTTTTAAAAATGTATGTTTACAAAACAAAGAGCAGAGACATATTTAATTTCAATTCTTTAATTCTTTAACACATTCGATTTTTTAATCTTGATGGGGAGGAGGTGGAGAGGATCCAGAGGCGAGTGACTAAGATGATAACAGGTTGAAGATTTGCGGGTTGCAGAAACTAGTTGATAGGCGGAGGAGAGGAGATATGATTGAGACATTCAAATTGCTAAAGGGATTCTATAGGATTAATTCAGAGGATATTTTTGAGATCAGGACTGGTGGTGGTGGGAGAACTAGGGGACACCTATGGAAGCTGGGCAAGAGTGTGGTTAGCAGGGGTGTTAGAGCTGGGTTCTTTACTTTTAGAATGGTAAATGAGTGGAATAAGCTGCCAGAGTCTGTTGTGGATGCTATGATGGTGAACGAGTTCAAGACAAGGTATGATAGATACTGTGAGAATGTAATCGCATAATTGTGTGGACATGATGTTTAGGGCCTCCTTCGATGAGTCTAAGGACTCCTGGAGTCGCCCGAAATAATAATAATAATAATAATTTATTTTGTAGTTCGGTGAATTACCAGAATGTTAGAATTTTGGGAAAACGATTTAGTTCCATACATTTCATTCAGCCGGAGAAAAGAATGTCAGAATGAGGGAGACAGTCGCCCAACTGTATGTTTAACTAATCGCAACCACGGCATATATTTCGTTCGTCTGGCCGGCCGTAAATTTTTAGCAATCTTTTGTCTCAAGCTTAGTTCGCATAGCGTACGATATCCGACGGTCTGAAATGTTTCTCATTCGTCGACATGTTTTTGAATATTAACGTGCCACGATAGTTCATTTTCTTTCAACCAACTCTGAACAAGACATGTTCAGAGTTTTTCATTATAGTATCTAAGAATCGACAACTCTTGCACAAAATCCATTCTTCAACCAAATATAATAATGATTCTGCAAGTAGCAGTAAAATGGGACAGACAACAATCAGCTGTAATGTACAAGAAGAGGCAGAATAAGGAAGAGAGGAGGTATATATTAAAAATTAATTACAAATTTGTTTTTATTTTTTAAATTAAATTAATTTATTTTTCATATAATTTCAGATATTATGCATCTACACAATACACATAAGGCTTGTGTTGTTTATATTTTATTGTATTTCCTGTTTTATATCTTTATTCTGTGTCTTTATATTTCATATACTTATGTTTGATTTAAGTGTTATGCATTTAAGTATTGTCATCTGTGTTTAAGTGTTGTTATTAGAATTCTATTTATTTGACTTATGTATAAACATTTATGTTATCTTCATTAATAAATCAAATTCAAATAAATATTTTTTTATTTTAAAATACATAATGTTAACAAATAAAAAATTTATTTCTCTTAACCCTTAATTCTACAAAATTTATTGTGTCCCGTTTTTTTGTTTTCAAAAAAATGAGATACCTATTCAAATACAACATTAGTGAAGGTGAGAGATGAGATGGAATAGAAGCAGTTTGAACTTTGGAAACTTGTGAATGGATGTGAAATAGAATCAAGTGAATGCTGCAAAATTTCTTTTCTGAGAAAAAGTTTAGCAGTGCAATTGTAGATTTGGACAAGAGTTGTACATGATCAGCAGTTAGTTATGACAGTAGGAACAAGCAATTTGAATAGTGATGAGGACAAATATATGAGCAGGTTGTCAGTGATTAGAAGCAGGGGTGAATGTATGATAGAGTGGCATCTCACCATTTTGGAAAAATCCATGCCACCTGCATTTGTCTTTTGCACCAATCTACATTTCGTCAGCATTTTACTCGCACTTAAAGCTGCAGACAAGAAACACAAAGGCCTCGAACGTTAGTAAAACTGAGTTTTACTAACATTTAAAAGTGAGTTTTTCAAAAAAGCTATAAATTAAGAAATAGAAATGTAAACAAACCGATTGAAAAAATAAAAATAAAAACACCAGACTTCTGTGGGGAAAGCTCAGAATATTGAGAAACAGCACCATATCACTCAATGATGTTTTTGATCTCGAGAGCTGGCAAAATATTCTGGAAGCTATTGAAAAAGCTTCAAAATGGAGGAAAGAGTATAAAAGGCAGCTGGGATGGTAGACATTTTAATTGTCTGGAATAATTATTTTGAAAGATTGCTAAAGGAAACAAGAAGTGACAGAAAAAAGTACACATCAATACCTAAAGTAGTAAAGCCATCGCTCAACAATAACTGAAGAAGGGATAGGTATGTTGGTTTGAGTTGCCCAGCATGTCCATCCTTATTCGTCATCTATATGGGTCACATTATGAAGGAAAGTGGCATTAAAACTGATATCAAGATGAGATCTTCAATTTATGCTATTTTATGCAGATGACATTTCTCTCCTAAATAAATTGTACGAATTTTCAGGATTCTTTAAATGCTGTTTTCATGTCAAATTTGTTACAGTTAAAAGGACAAACTACAATCATAGGATCATGGAAAATAACAGATGCATTCTCAATGGAGAACTTACAGAACAAGTACAATGTTTCAAAAGTTTGGCATAAATTTTAGTGAAGAAAGCAAATTAAATATCAAATGGACAATAGAATAAACAATGCTTGTGCATAGTTTATTGCAATGCTTTATAAGGAATAAGAGAGAAATAGTATTTTTACTAAACTAGCAGTATATAAGATAGTGACTGAACCAATTTTAATTTATAGAGCTGAGAATCAGATATAAAACATTTAACCAAGCACTAGACCACAGATTGAGAATTCATAAAAAAATTAGACGAGTAAACAGATGGCAACAAAAGCGAAGGGTAGGTAGTCGATGGGTGTAAAATTGGTGAAATTTATCTGTTTTATTTATTTTTTATTTTTATTTTTTGGGGGGGGGGGGGGTCACTTAAGAGTCAAAGCCAAATAACGTCAGTTCTCCACATCGCCTTTAGGGAATATGGAGAACTGACTGGGGCTTCTGACAATGTTCAATCCTCACTTTCATGGGGGTGTGTCCTATTAGTAGATATCCACTGGGTGCTCAACAAAGAAGGTTGGGCTGGAAATTTGGGACTTAGCCAACCAAATTGTACTCCCTATTAACTTAACCACAAATAATATGATGTAGCTGGGATGTTGTCTGGTTAAACAAGGACCCTATTGTTTTTTTTTTCCAGAGAACTAGGACAAGCAGTGAAAAGTCAGCTGCTGGAACAGATTCAAGCTCAACATCTAAAAACAGAAGAACAAACCCAACATTAAAAGAAATGAAGATAGCAACTATCAATATAAGCAGTATTAATGAAAAGGAAGTAGAGCTTGGAGAACTAGAAAAGTTCCATGCAGACGTATTAATTACATCATTGAAACAAAGAAGACAACAACAAGTGAGATCTTACTAAATAAATAAAGGATGTTATGTTTGGGCAATAATGATCAGGGAAAGGAAGGAGTAGCGATAGCATTCAACACCAAACACAAAGATAAACTTGATTGGAAGACAGTTTCAAGTAGGGTTATGTGGGCAAACTTCAAAATGGAGAAATGGACAATGCAACTTATTTGTGTGTGTAGTCCCACTGAAAGTTCTCATAAGGAAGAATTTTCATGTCATTAGAGCAGGCAGCTGACATAAAGAAAATGGAAAAAGTGGAACTTCTTGAAGATCTACACAGCAGAGTAGGAACTGAATCCCATCAGGCATATAGACATAATTTTGGAAAATTTGGAGAAAAAGGCAAGGAAAAGGCCTAATAATAATGGCAAGTATCTGTTGGATTTCTGCTCAGGATAGGAACTAGTCATTACTACACCATGTTCCAACATAAAAAGGTGTATGAGTCCAAATGGAGAGAAGCGCAAGAAATAAGTAAAGCTTCGTTGACTACGTCATTGTTGATAGTATCATAATGCTGGCTCAGGATACAAGAGTGTATTGTACAGAGGATTTGAAATTGGAAGTGACCATTACTTAGTATTAATCAGGATAAAAATGTATATGACATTGAAAAGAACAGTATGTAAGAAAATTTTAAAAAGAATTTAAGTTGAGCAGCTTTTACAGGTAAAATTTAGACTCAACTATGCAAACATTATTGAAGAAAATTTAAAGCAGTTTGTAAAAAGAACCAAACATTGGAGTCTCAGTGACAAACTCGGATGAAAACATTGACTGATTCAGCTAGGAGGGCATGTGGTGAAGTTGTCTTCAAAGATATAAAAAATATGAATGCCACAGAGTGGACACAAGAAGGTAAAAAGAAGCAGTCACGGAAAAGAAGAAAACATAGCAAAAGTTCCTAGCAAATAAGTTGGCAGATGCTCTAAAAGAATACAGCGAAAAATGCAAGAGAGCTAAGCTATGTGTGAAAGTAGCTAAACACAGGTCATGGGAAGACTTTGGTAAGAATATAGAAGATAAATATAAGGACAGTATCAATATGTTCTGAAGGCTATTGAAAAAGCTTAGAAATGGAGGAAAGAGTACTGTAAAAGGAATCAAAGATGATAAAGGTGACATGAAAACTGAATAAGAATATTCAAATTAAGTGGATATTGAATCCAACATCATTTCTTAGCCAAAAAAGAAACTCAAAGATAGAAAATCTAAGGGTTTCATGCCGAAAACAGAAAACTATAAAAGTTCGGCGAGTCCAAACATAAGCCAACACCTGGTACATGCTGGGGCAACTCGTAGTAAAGGTGGAGTAAGCTCCGATCACTGTCCTTAGTATTTTCCCATAATGTACAACACAACTCCTAGGAGATATCGGTACACAATAAATAACGGAAAAAACTCACGTAGAAAGATTATTTATTAGTATAATCTTCGCCTGTGTGTCACAGGCATCCTCAGTACATTAAGCTCAAAAATAAACACTAACTGACAATTCCAAAAAGCGCCACCTAAGTAGCTGGTGTAAGATAACTAAAAAGGTCAATAACTTTCCTAAAAAAAAAAAAAAAAAAATTAATACAATAAAAAGTTAGGAAAGATTAGCTGATTTGTAAAGTACTATCTCCCATAAAGGGGACAGACGTAAGCCGTCGGATCTGTTTAAGTTAAGAGAATGAAGTAGAGTTTCACATGTTTCTTTATAAAGGCGTTCCATGAGAAACTAACTTTTGTGAAGAACTCGTCTTTCTCCAATGAACTCTGTGTCTAGTGAAGATGGCATGTTCAGAAAGTCCAGACTTTTCAGGTTTAAAATATTCAATATAAGATTGGTGTTCTTCTAGCCGAACAGAGGCAGATCTTCCTGTTTGTCCGAAATAAGATAATCCACAAGAGCACGGAATCTGGTAGACACCTGGATGATTAAGATGTGGAAGCTTGTCCTTAGGAGAAGTGAGAAAGGTGGAGATTTTTCTAAACGGTCGAAAGGCAACAAAAATATTCAGTGGTTTTAAAACTTTTGCTATACGTTCACTGATGCCTTGTACATAAGGGATAGTAATGCGTGTTATTTCCTCTGTGTTTGAAGAGGAAGACATATTAAAACTACTCAAAGTTCTTTCAATGAAACAATTCTTAACCATTAGATAGAAAGGAAGAAGTTATGTATTGTAGTTCTTTCTGTAAAAGATCGTCTGTAGAACAAAAGGAGTGAGCCCGATGAACCAGTGTTTTAATAGTTCCTGCCTTTTGACTGGGATGGTGATGAGATTCCGCATGGATATAATGGCCTGTATGAGTCTTCTTTCTATAAACTGAGAAATGTAGGTTACCATCTGGTTGGCGAAGAATTAGAAGATCTAAAAAGGCTAACTGCTTATTTGATTCTATTTCTAGGGTAAACTTGATCCTAGGATGAAATGCGTTTAACTTAGTGAGAAATTGTTGAAGTTTATCAGAAGAGCCATTCCGTACAGCAAAAATGTCATCGACATATCTGAACCAATGCGTAAGTCTGGGAGAAATATTGTCAAAGATACGTTGTTCAAATGTTCCATAAAGAAATTGGAGATAGCAGGAGAAAGAGGATTACCCATTGCTGTTTCTTCAATTTGTTGATACAACTTATTTTTAAAGGAAAAATAACCAGAATTTATTACAAAATCAAATACGTTTACAATATCCGAAGGAAATTCCTGTTGTAGTAATTCAATACTTTCCGAAAGAGGCACATTTGTAAATAAAGAAACAACATCTAAACTGATCATGATATCAGAAACGTCCAAATGAAGATCTGAAATTTTATTTTTGAAATCAAAGTATTTTTTATATAAGTATCAGTTCTTCTAGTTGAAGAGGAGAGTAAATTAGATAAAAATTTTGAGATTTTGTAAGTGGGGCACCCTATACAATCTACGACTGGTCTCAACGGAATGCCTGGTTTATGAACTTTCGGAAGACCATACAATCTAGGTGGACGACCGAAGAAGGTTTTAAGTTTTTTCTTTTGATCTTCATTCCATGTAGATACATTATCTATAAGAGAATTAAGTCTCTTCAATTGACTCCGGGTAGGAGTCAATTGAAGAGACTTAATTCACTAGACACAGAGTTCATTGGAGAAAGACAAGAGTTCTTCACAAAAGTCAGTTTCTCATGGAACGCCTTTATAAAGAAACATGTGAAACTGTACTTCATTCACCTAACTTAAACAGATCCGACGGCTTACGTCTGTCCCCTTTATGGGAGATAGTGCTTTACAAATCAGCTAATCTTTCCTAACTTTTTATTGTATTATTATTATTATTATTTTTTTTTTAGGAAAGTTATTGACCTTTTTAGTTATCTTACACCAGCTACTTAGGTGGCGCTTTTTGGAATTGTCAGTTAGTGTTTAATTTTGAGCTTAATGTACTGAGGATGCCTGTGACACACAGGCGAAAATTATACTAATAAATAATCTTTCTACGTGAGTTTTTTCCGTTATTTATTGTGTACCGATATGTCTACTCACGGTTTACCTCTCTTAAAACTTACTCCTAGGAGATGTATGCTGTTATACATTATGAGAGAAGGTCACTACCCAGACCAGTTTCGACCTTTTTTGAGGTCTCATCAGTGAGTAAGTAGACCCAGATGTAAATACTGAGGTTGCAGTAGTGCAGAGCTTATTTCTTTAGTGTACGAGTCGTCAAAGGTGCACTAATAAATTACTGAGATAATTGATAACTGAAGCCCATTGGCTGTTTATCTCAGTAATGAATATAAGAATATTCTGGATGCCTGGAGTAATTACTTTGAAAGACTGCTAAATGAAAAAAGCAGTGATAGAACTTTAGTAGAAAACTTTCAAGAGAAATGCAAACAGGAGTGCATATCAATACTTCAGATAGAAAAAAACCATCAAAAACTTGAAATGTGAAAAGGCAGCTAGAGTAGATGTCAACTAGAAATGCTCAAATATGGAGGTATAAAAGTTTTTCAATGGTACACTCAGTGGTGAGCTGTAAATTTTTCTCAAATATGAGAGTCCCTTGATCTTCTTGTTTATTTTTTATTTAAAAAAAAAATATATATATATATTAAGTGACAAACTCATATGCTAACCTAACAAAGTGATTTTATTAAATAAAATATAGTTACTGTTACTACCATTTTACAAATAAGAATTCACTTTTGGTAATCACATATAAATAAATAGGACTATAAAATAATGCCTCTTGATTATCACTTGAAGTATAAAAACAAAGAGAAATATAATGTACTTCAATATCATTGGGTTTAGATAATATTTATTTATTATTTATAGATTGTTTGTCATAAAAACTTTTATTGCAAACAAAATAAATTTATTTTGTTTATAAAAAATGCAGACCATTTCATATGTGTGATTATAAAAGATTTTATTCTTATATTTTGATAGCAAAAAAAATGTTTTTCTTATGTAAGATAAATTAACACAGATGATTGCGTGCAAATATTTCATCTTTAGATCATGAAATATTGGTTTAAAAATGATAGCCTTTACAGGTTGTCCATTCATACTTTTTGATAATTGCATATAAATAAGAATAATGTACACAAGCTGTATTAATAAAAGTTTTTGTGTGGAATACTGCTTTTTTTGGTTGCCGATGCGAGCCCTTTGTTAAAATTTCCATAGCTTCCCGCTGGGTACACTGCATAATTCACAGGGCCTGGTTTGAATTTCATGTGATTGGAGTAGAGCTCTCCTACTAAAATTTATGCAAGAATATTTGAAAAGAGGCTGAGAAAGATTGTGGAAGAGTAACTAGGAGAACAGGCTAGATTCAGGCCAAATAGATGTTGTCAGGATAAGATTTTCACTTTTAATACAAATAGTTGAAAAATCATGGGAATATGATAAGGATCTGAACTTCAGCTTTGAAGATCTGGAAAATAAAATCATAAAACAAATGAAGAAATTTTCCAGATATAGAAACAATTAACCACTATATAAGTAAATATAAACAAAAATGGTTAGAACATCTAAATCGAATGGACCATAGCAGTCTGCCAAAAACACCATATGAATATAAAATAAAATGGAAAAAGAACAACTGGAAGACCAAGAAAGCGATGGTATGAGACTGGAAGAGGCCACTTGGCCTAAAATCCATGATAGGATGAAGAAAATCTGGAAAATACATATGACAAAGTGTCTGGAGTAAAGTTTTTCAAAATGCTACAGTTATATGGGATAAATGGAACATTACATTGGACAATACATGGTCTATATTTAAGTTGTAAATCGGCAGTTGCAATTGAAGGGAATACAAGAGTTTGATGTAAATATCACATGCAAGACAAGAATGACATTGATACCTAGGCTCTTATTAATGCATCATATATATGGATCACATTATGAAAGAAAGTGGCACTAAACCTGATATTAGATTTGGAAATATCAAACTTAGCTTTTCTTATGCAGATGATGTACACATCCAGTGCAAATTTCCAGGATACTCTAACTAAAGCAAATAACAATAGTAACAAATTTGGCATAAACATAGAAAACTTGGGCTGCATTCTGAATGAAAAGCATACAGAACAAGTCAAGTTGAGATGGGAAGTTCAATCTGGAAGTAGACAACAAAATAAAGCTGGTATGGTGGGGAGCCAGATGAATAAATTTATATGGAATAAGATAGAAATTAGCCAAAACACTAAACTAGTATTATACAAGACTCTGTTCGAACCATAACACATTAGATAAGAACAAAGATCTGCAAGCTGTCCAACTGTGCCATACAGCCTACAGAGAAGAGTATACAAAAAAGCATGCAAGTGCAGCTTATGTCTATACACAAATGCTAGGAATATTAAGAAAGAAAAGATAGAGTTTGTTGCCTTGGTGAATAAGTTGGCATCTCAGATTATAGGCATTAATGAGGCCTGGCTATTCGATGCAGGCATCTTCTTTCTCAGCCATTTTCAATCCACTTTCTCACTCATTTTCAATTGAGCTGCTGTGAGACAACTTCCTCAATCAACATGTGACAGAAGGAACTCTAGGTCAGATCTGATTATAGTGCCAGAGGGGTGTTTCAGGTAAAGATACAACTATTCTGACAGTGATCATTCGATAATGTCACTTAGGAGATGCCTAAATTTATGAATGTTAAATGCTGACCTACGAAGCAGGAAATTATGACCAACTGATGAGTATGCTGGGTTCTGTGTCATGTTATCAGCTGTTGGATGGAAAGGATATCATGCATGGGACACATTCAAAGAATACTTAATGTAATACTGGAATGTGTCCCTAGAGTTCAAAGAATAAATAGGGTAAGTGTGAAACTGATGTGTGATCTTCTTAAGCAAGAGAAGGAATTGTGTTCCAGTGATGCTGTATGAAAAGCTAAGTCTGAGTGTGAAAAGAAATTATCTCTGTAAGCTAAAGAATTAATATGAAAGAATAAGTCTATTGAATACAAATGTAGAAGAGATTTTTCAACCAATTAGTACCCATTTTGCTAAAAGCTATCAACCTCTTGTATGCAACATTGCACCCACTGCTACTTCTTCACTGGATGAAGAAAATCAGGTGTATGAAGTGGAAGTACTAGAGCTGTTGCACATACTGAATAAGAATTCAGCAATACAAATTGATGAGATATCATCATGGATGATGCTAAGAGAGTTCAATTGAAATGACTATTCCTTTCGCCAGGCTATATGATTTGAGTCTCAGAACAGGGAAGATTCCACAGGAGTGGAAAAATGTATAGTAATCCCGTTGCACAAAGGTGATGCAAAGACTGATGTATCCAACTATCAAACTAACAGTATCTCTGGAGTAGTGGTGAAGTTTTTGAAAAATTTTCCTTTCAATAAAATTGTGGAGACTACAACTGTGTTAGGAATAATTACTTTAATTTCCCAAAATGAATGCTGATCACCGTGTAACACTAATGGAAAGAATTTTTGAAAAATTGGTTAGGGCTGACATGCAGATATGGGTTGATAGATAAGCTATACTTTGCAATGAACAGCATGGATTTACTAAAAGAAGGTCATGGTTGAGCAAGTTGCTCACATTTTATAATTTTACCATAGAGTTAGACAAAGGGAATAGATACACTGTGATACTTTTGGATTTTGCTAAGGCTTGTAACAGAATACTGCATGGAAGACTGTTGCATAAATTGGAGAATATGGGATTGGATTATAAAATACTGGTGCGGATAAGAGGATGGCTTATACCAAGAAGTGGTATATGGGAGACACAAGTCTTCAAGACTTAAAGTTACCAGATCCATTGTTATGCAATCTGTACATTAATGACTGAGAAGGATTTGACAGGAGACATACAACTATTTGCTGATGATTCAAAGATAGGTAGGTTAATCAGGAATGCTGCTGATTGCAGTACTTACAGAATGATTTGAATAGGCTGGAATTGTGGGTATGGGAAAATGAATGTCAGTAAACATATAGTCATGCACTTTGGTGTGATTAGATATCCAATGTTGTATTATATTGGTGGGATTATGCTAGAAAAAACTGATCAGGCTAAGGGATCTTGGAGTTTTAGTAGGTAGGAAGTTGAGGTTCAAGAGTCATGTAGCAAAGATTGCAAATACAACTCAAAAGATAATTGCAATGAACGAACATTCACACGTAAAGATAAGGATGTCATTTTGCCTCTTTACAAGGCCTTGATAAGACCTCACTTGGACTATTGTGTGCAGGTCTGGTCTCCTAGTTTCCATTGTGATTTTGATATAGTGGAGAGAGTACAAAGGAGAGTGTTAAAAATGATACCAGGATTGTGAAATATTGATTATGAAGACAGATTGAGAATTTGTAGAGTGCAGACACCAGAAAACATGAGAAAGAGAAGGCGATATGAAATGGTCATACAGGATATCAAGTAGATGAAATTTTTAATTTTATGGAGGGTGGAGAAAGGATGAGAAGTCATCACTGGAAGCTGAGAATGAATGTCATCAAGTAGGGAGTGACGCTAGAATTTTCTCTCACAGAGTGGTGCATGATTGGAATGGATTGACACCGGGTGTGCAAGTAGTGCGAATGAATTCAAGAACAGGTAGCATGTGGCCTTTGTCAATGAGTCCCTAACTCCCTGGAGGTTTTTCTCTTAATAATAATAATACCACTCGACTTTACAAAGGCATTTGACAGAGTACTGCATTGAAAACTATTACAAAAGTTGGAGCAAATGGGAATAGATATGAATCTGGCAGCAAGGTTTCCATGGTTTTGCAGCTGCACAGGCATTGGAAACATGTTTTCCAGCTTTTGATGAAAAGCTGTGGTGGTGGTGTTGCAGAAGCATTTTGGAACTCAGCATAAAGTATTTCAATTGAAGGCAAGCAATTTTTTCACATGTTTTGGTGCTCAGCAACCCCACTGTGATTTTATGTAGAATAAAAGTTTGCAATTTCACTTTTGTTCCTCCTAGCTGTTCCCACTTCAAAATAACATCACTTACAGTTGATCAGGGAAGCTACAGTAGGGCAGAAATTTGCCAGCAATTGATATGATATGACAGCAATATGTCAGAAGTCACTAAGTTCTCCCAAAGGCTCATTTTACTTTTAATGTTTGTCTATGAAGATTGCAAGACAATACCATATGCTTTCTTTTATACTTGTATGAGCAATGACTGTAATGTATATAGCTATATCCACTACTAAGAAGATGTTTGGATATTTTTGACCAGATAGTGTATGTTTAATTATTATTATTACGGGCAACTCCAAGGAGTCCTTAGACTCATCGAGGGAGGCCCTAACATCATGTCAAGAACAACTATTCAACATTCACACAGTATCTATCATACTTCACCTTGAACTCATTTACAGTCATGGCACCCACAACAGACTCCAGCAGCTTATTCCACTCATTCACCACTCTCCAAGTAAAAACCTAGCTCTAACACCCTGGCTAACAACACTCTTGCCCAGCTTCCATGGATGGCCCCTAGTCCTCCCACCACCAGTCCTATTCTCAAAAATATCTTCTGAATTAATCTTACAGAAACCTTCAGTAATTTGAATGTCTCAATCATATCATCCCTTTTCTGCCTATCAACCAATTTCTGCAACCCACAAATCTTCAACCTGTTCTCATAAGATTCATTCCATAGACTTGCTATCATCTTGGTCACCTGTCTCTGGATCCTCCCCATCAAGAAGAAATCCTGGCGCCCAAATTTGGGCACAGTAGTCTAGATGGGGTCTTATCAAGGCTCGATACAGAAGAACAATAGCATGTTTGTCTCTGCTCGTCCAAGTATTTTTCAGCAACCAAGTGATGAGCTGATTTAGTCACTTTTGCAATGTTCCCCCTAAACTTCAACTCCCTATCTGAAAAAACTACACAACATCTGTTCGATTCCTACAATCCAACAATCCAGAACAACAAAGGATCAATACGTCGAGTTCCAATTCCACATATTTCCGGGATTTCAGAACCAATTTCAAGAATTCTGAAGACATATGATTTAACAGCCACTTTTATCCCGATTAACAAAATATCCACCTATTTCCCCTCTTCTAAAGATAAACACTCAACTATGTCTCTGCCATGAGTATATATCAAGTTCCTTGTAACTGCAATCTGTTGTATTTGGACAAACCGGACACTCTATAGAAAAAAGAACACAAGATCATCAATCTTACATTCTTCACAACAAATCTGATAAGTCTGGATTAGTTCAGCACGGGATAGAGACTAGCTATAACATCCTCTGGTCCAAGACTCGTCTTCTACACAGATGTCGCTATAAATTTGAACGCCTATTCAAAGAGAGTGCCGAGGCCTTACTTCAATACCCTAACTTGATTCGTAATGATTGTATATCCTTGTCAAAAATATGGGAAAATTTAATCCGGATAACACACAAATTTTTTTTTTTAATTTTTAATTGATACCTTTAATTCTCACATTAGTCTAATGTTATCTTTAATTGAATTTATAAATTAAAATTGTTATATGAACTTTTGAATTAATACCTATAATTTATTCATCACTCAGATGAAATTTACCTCTCTTTAATGCTTAGCAATGTAACATCACATGACGCATTCTACTTTTGAATGATCAATTGTTGTATTCCAACTTGTAAAAACTGTTCATATGAAGCCACTGAGGATAGTCTGTTAGTTTCAGACTGAAATATTTGGCAAACATTAAAATATTCTTGTGTTAACGTGTTTATAATTCTTAATTTAATGTTACAAGTGTCTCTCAAGAATAGAATTCTTAGCAATGTAAGTTCTTTCTTAATATCATTAATTTGATATCAAACTGCCATTCATTATCTGTTCACTCCCCTAACCTATCTGTGGTCTTTGATCGAGTGTTTTATTTCTAACCCAGCTCTCAGATCCATAGCTCAAAACTGGTTCTAATATTCTTGTATACTATATAGCTACTTCTGTGTTCTGAATAATTTCTCTCTCATTCCATATAAATTTAGTCAGTTGACGTCCTACGATACCAGCCTTGTTGATTTTACTGTCTATTTCCATATTTAAGTTGCCATCTTCACTAAAAAGCGTGCCTAAATAGCCGAGATGTTTTAATTGGTCTGGAAGTTCTCCATTCAAGATGAAAAGGGTGTTTTCAATTTTTCTGCATTTTTATTGCTAATTTTCATACCACATTTATCATAACTATTATTGTGATTCAGGATCTCATGGAGTCACAAGACTCATCATGGGAGGCCCACCCTAGTAAACATAGTCTATCATACCACTCCTTGAACACATTCATCCATTAGTGCTCCCCCCAGTCTATCAGGCAATGCATTCCACAGTTCAACCATCCTCCATGCAAAGAAACCACTCCTCACCCTCTTGCTCATGACTTCCTTTTGCAACTTCCAGGGATGGCTCATTGTCCTTGCTTCTTCACCCTGTTCCACCAAACAAAACTCCCCAATGTCAACCCTGTATTTATTATTATTATTATGCGACACCTCCAGGGAGTCCAAAGACTCAACAAGGGAGAGTGTGCCCACAGCATCTAACAATTAAACTTCTTCCAACTACTAACTGCGCTCAAGCTTGCTTAAGTTTTTGCGAGCCATTAGTAGCAGAGGCTCTACCAATCAACCAACATTTGCTGGCACCTCTCAACAGTTTTTAAATGCCTCAATCATATCACCTTGCCTTCTATCTACCAAACTTTGTAGTCCACATTCCCTCAGTCTATGCATTACTGCAATCTTTCCAAGGTTAATTTACTCTTTCAAATTGTGAGCATAATAGTCCAGGTGTAGTCTGATCAAGGCTTAATATAATGGAATCGCAACTCTTCTATATGTGCTGGTCGGCATCCCCAGTATTGCAGCAATCCTCTGGGTTACCTTCATCACCTTTCCAATATATTCACTGAATTTAAGGTTTTTATCCATCATTATCCTAAGATCCAGTGTCTCCACCACTTCATCCAGTACAGCTCCTTCAACAGAGAATGCAGCTTTTCATCGATATATCCCAAACTTTAAGACTTTGTCCCTCTGTCCAGTTTATTCAAATGCTCTTGTAGGGCTACCACATCTGCACTATTACTAATAACCCTTCCCAGTTTCACATCATTTGCAAACAATTCTATCTCCCTGCCATTGCACTGACAATGTCATTGATATAAAGGTGAACACAGGTCACAGTACTGAACTACATTTATAACCTTCTGCTTCTTTGATACCACTCCCTCATACACAACTCTCTGATACCTATCAGCCAGCCAATCCAATAACCTGACATTCAAATCCTTGTGTTGCAACTTAAATATCAGCCTATTATATGGCACCTCAATAGGCTGATATTTACATCCTTGACACTTAAGCCCCCCCCCCCCAATAGTTTTCGAGAGAAAAGAAGTGAGAGCAATTGACGGTAGTTTGTTGAATAACTTATCACCTTTCTTTCGGGATGGGTTAGATCTGGGTTTGTTTCCATGCTGCAGGGTAGATTTAAGTCAAATTGGATAGATTGAAAAGGCAATATGGGATAGGTATTAGTTTTGTAGCACATGTTTTTAACAAACAGGTGAGATACTATCAAGACCAGATGCCTTTATATGTGCAGTTATTAAAGATTCTTCAGATTTCTTTCTGACTGAAGACTATGGGTGAATGGAGGGAGCAGTTCTTGGTAGCGTGTGTGCATGTATGGGGGGGGGGGGGGGATTTGCTGACTCCCGTCACTGCAAGAGATGGAAGAAACGAGCGATGTCAGCAAGTTTCTTTGTCTTGAGGTGAGGTGACTACAGTATCAGCTAGCTGAGAATGGTGGACAAAAGTTGTACCTAATGACCTTGGTAAAGAACAGAGGCTCAACTGCCATTTGGACAGGTGAGTTTGCAGCATTTTGGCTCTTTTGAAATCTGATTTGGATTTGTTGATGATTATTTTATATCTGTTGCAAGCTGCAGTAAGGATATGGTGAACAGTTTTGGTTTTGAGCCACTTGTGGTATGCAGAATTTTTTTCTTTTACTGCATTGGCATACTTTTTTGAGAACCAAGGCTTGGATGGTGGCTGTGTATTTTGGGTGGAATGAGGAAAGATAGTATTCATTCCTCTGAGGATGATTTCTGTCATTAGCTTTGAGCAGGTGTTTGAATCAAGAGGTCTGAAGCAATAGCTAGATCACAGGAAGGAGGAACAGAAGTCATGGAGGTCATCCCATTTGGCACTCTTGTAGTTGCAAAGGACGAGACAGAGAATTGGTGGGCGAAGGCTTTTCCCAAGTTTCATAACCTATGAGGTTGTGATCTGAGTTACCAAGAGAAGAACTGACATCACAGTATATTTGGAAAGGGAGTTTGTTCAGAAGAGATCAAGTGTGTTGGCAGATTGAAGAGAGTTTACAGGTATTCTGGTAGGGAGATTGATGATCGATGTTAGATCTTTGCTAATGGCAAACACTTCACCATCCCTCTGCTTGATCATTGAAACTGGAGAAGAGAAGCCAGTACTCCTGCCTGTGTGATCAATGATACCAAAGAAGGGAAGCCAATTTGAGTTGTGGACATATAGTGTCGCTATTAGGATATTTCAATGCATTAAAATTGATCTTTAGAGAAGCCAATTTGAGTTGTACATGTCGAAGTTCCCGAGGATAATGTCTATATTCGGGTAATTTCAATGTAGAAAATTGAGCTTTAGAGATAGATAGTTGAAGTGGTCAGAGTGGTTAACAGTTTTGAAGAGAAATTTTGAGCTAAAGCAAGGGGGAGATCGAGGTTTTGCAAAATCTGCAATGGAACGTCAGTTCTGATGAATGCACAAGTGCCACCCTTGTGGGCAAAGGAACTGTATAATGTGTTCTTTGGGCAGTTGAAGTATTTTTTGATTTGCACTAAAATCGTTTTTTTTTTTAAATTTTATTTTTTTAAAAAGTTGTAGTTCATTAAATGTGGGGAGGAAGAAATAAAAAGAGGCATAAAATAAGATGTGACAGACTCAAAAACATACCTCCCATATGGAGGTAACCAACAAGATTGGCATTTCCTCCAACTAAGGAAGATCTGCAATTAGGTGACAATGCTCACCAGAGGGCACCAAATAAATGGAATATAAATTTCATTATGTTCCATCTAGCCAAAGCAGTCACAATTAAGAAAATACCTCCACACCTACTCATAACATTTTAACCAAATTTTGCCAATAAAAATAATCTAACTGAAACTAAAAACACTGATTTTCAACAAAATCCATCCAGAACAGAGCCAAATATGATATATGTAGACCTGGACAAAAAACAAGTGTAGGGACAACACATTTTTGAAAACAGACCTAAATATGAACTTCTTATATTTGTTTTCATTACAAACTTTTTATTATGTCCTCTATTACTCCTTACCTTGACACAACTGTTGTCTATCCTGGAAATATTTTCTGATCTAACTTATAAAATGAAGTCTTTTTTCAATCTTCTATTAGATAAATTCAACAAATTATAATTAATGAATTAACTATTTCCATGGATACAATTCTCCCATCTACTTGGTGAATTTTCTCTTCATATCCATAGTCTCTTAAAACTTGGTTTCCTTTTCCATTCTGAAAAATACTTACTGCACACAGTCATTTCATAGGATGTGCCAAACACCTACCTAAAATTCCTTGATGAATACAGCTAACTGATGAAGTCTCACACTTTCTTTTTCTATTTCTCCTCTTATCACACCACTCATCTAATCATTATCTCATAGATGTTTTATTTCTACTTTATTTTTTCCCCTACAGATACTCCCACAAGCACTGTCAAATGAGCTGGCATCCACTATTTCTCCTTTTCATTTTAAGCCTCTTATAGCACATTCAAAATCCATTCACATGCCAGCTGGCAAACCAACCAAAAAGCTTCTTTTTTCAGTCCAGACTTCTATTTTCTAGAACAGTCTTCCCCTCAAGCATATATATACATATATATATAAAAACATCTCCTCCCACCAGCTTTCAAAAGAAGAGAAGGAATAACCATCAACATGTTTCTTCTCTCTGCTCAACCTGTCGATCACAGAGTGCACTAACATGCTATAGTTTCTTTGGGCTGTAACACGTGGACTTGAAATAAGCAATAAAAATCTACTTATCAAATTTGCAAGCAGTAATCCAATATTGGCAGTGGCGGCTCGTCCATAAGGGATGCAACCCCTCCAATATAAAATGAAAGTTGCTGTTTTATTATTGCTGTTCTTAAATTTTTATATATTTATCTAAAAACTTTATGTTCTTATTTGTAATACAATAGTGCTTAATAGTATTTTATATAATTCGTTTTGTATCAATAGTCAATGTGCTGTGCAGGCTAGGGCTAGTATACTCAACGCTGGAGCTGCATTCAATGCAGACTGCACCAATTCAGGGTTCCTAATCTTCACACCTGTAACAGATTCTGCTTGGTAATAATTATTATTTTGTTTTTTGTCGATTAATTTTAGCTCTGTCTCAGATGATAAATTTTCCAATTCCAAATATGTTTATTCTGCTTTCTGTTTGGTTCTTGACATTATCTGTGTATGCTACAATCTGCACTGACTGCACTGATTTCTTTATCAGAGTATCTACCAGCAGTGATCAGATAATGAATTCCAAAGCCAAGTTAAAAAATACTAGAACTAGATTACCTCCTTGTTACTGGAAAGGGATCTGTTAAATCATTTTGTATTTTAATCTGTGCATCTGAATTTTTAATTGCTAATCTTGTTACAAGCTTATTTGGTATTAGCAAAGTGAATCATAATTGCATCTTATCAGAGTTCTTTATATTTTCCTTCTTTAATTCTAACATTTTAATGAAGAATGCAACATTTAATGTTGCATTCTTCATTAAACTAAACTATTTTCTTTTGCTTGTTATCCCAGAATTTCTTTTTGCACAGCATTCAGATTGCAATATGACTTGCTTCTTTCTATATCTTTCTCTATATCTTCAGCCTCTATTTTTATTCAAATTTTGTGTTGGAAATGGGTTTTAACAATCTTCTTTACGCTTATGAAATGTAAACTTTTCATTTCTTTCTTGTTTCTTCACTGAAATTCTGCATCAATACTTACTTTTAACCAATAATGATATGAATCACGCCAAGATCCTGTATGTGATCTTACATCCATAAAATACACTGCTTGGAAAGAAGTCAATGGACACCACAGTGTGAGGAACAAACAACCATGGTGCACACCTTAATAAGATGTAGGACCTTTTGTTGCGATACTGCACCAATCCTATGGGGGTATACTTTCCACAAGCGTACGATAGCAATCGTACGCTTGTGGAAAGTATACCCCATAGCAATCAACGAGAATCATGAACCATTCTTCCTGTAGGCATACTGGAGCTCATCTGGGCTCAGTCAAGTGTGGTGACATTCATGTCCACAAACCACATAGTTACAGCAGCCTTATGACTGGTGCACTGTCATGCTGAAAGAGACAAGTCAGTTATGCACAAATGCCACAAATTAGGAAGTGCTGCATTGTCCAAAAACCTCTCAGAGTTCAATGTTTGTGTCACCACAAACAGAGGTCTGAGGCCAAGCCAGGAAAAACAGGTGCATACATCACATTGCCACATCCAAACTTCAGTTGGGGGTTAAGAACTCTGGTGACAGATGTTCACCAGACACCTGCCACACCAATCCATCTGACTGGTAGATGATGTAGCATAATTCGTTGCTCGATAACACAGCTTTCCAAGCGTCTACATCCCACTGTAGACACTCTTTGCACCACTGAAGATGATGCTACATGTTGGTTTGTGTAATGTGGAGCTTGCATATTGCAGTCCTACCATGGAAATCCATGTTGTGAACTTTGGTTCTTAATGTTTTTGTGAAGATTCATGTTCCAGTCTTTGCCTGGACTCCATACTCAACGTGTTGACCGACAAATGGCAGTTTTTACATATTATTTTTTGTAGCACCCCTACAGTCATGTTTGGTGAGTATGGTAGGGCTTCCACTGCAGGTAGCACTTGCAGTTAACTCCCTGCACTTCAATTTCAGTATGGTATCACTGACTGTTGATGTGGAATGGCCTAATTTGTCAACAATTTGCCAAACAGACAGGCCTACAACATGGCATCCTATCACAATGCCTTTTCAAACTCTGTCAGTTACCTTCTCATAGCCACAGTTGTACTGACATGGGAGCATCATATTCCTCCAATTTATACAAGCTACAAACATGAGTCTTTACACTTTGCCAATGGGGGGGGGGGTTTGAATTCTTTCCAAGCAGTGTACTTGCTGCCAATCATTTATATATAGGCACATGAATTAATCTGATTAAATGTTGTATTATCTGAGGATATCCACGCCATTTCTATATTAGATGTATATAAAGTACATATAGTCTCCATAGCTCAGTTGTTATAGATGAAGCCCTTTGGTTGGAAAGATCGGGGTTCGATTCCCGCTAGTGCCTGAGAAATCTTTATATGGTCTCTTTCGACGAAAGGTGAGTTACCGGTCTCATATGGAGGTTCGGGGGGGGGTTCACCTCGAAAATCGGGTTTTTTGTCTCCCAGAACAGACAAATCGGTCCCTGTGAACACACGCATCTACAGACACAGGACACACTGGGAGGCATAGGGCCAACCACCTTATCCTCGAGACAGTTGCAGTTACAATATATATATATATATATATGAGACCTGTGTAGCTCAGTGGAAGTGGCATGCGCAGAGGATGCAAATTGCCGTACCATGACAGACTTATAGTTCGAGTATAGTCACCGACTAGAGGAACTTTTCTAAGCCTTTCTTTGACCACTTTCCAAGTTAGTCAATCACTGGTGTAAAATATCGCAAGAAATAAGTTGCTTAAAGAATTTTCGCTTAATATTTTACAATAAATTTTGTCTGTAATAATAATATAAAATTGTAAAAGTATAAATGCTCTTAAAATGCACCTGCACTCTAGAATTGTTATTAAGAGCTTAAAAAGAAATAAGCCGGATTAGCGACGAATGTCAGGAGAATCGTAAGGTCAAGCAGCCAGCGATGGTGTAGGTTCATTCATTGCTTGTGGCTAATCCTGGAATGTTCCAAATTTAGAACAAAGGACTGAGAATATAATAAAAGGGCAATACATCACGTGGTTCAAGGCTCTTTTCGACCTGTAGCTGATTTTTGCTTGGATCTTGGCTCTTCACCTACGAGGGAAAATGAACCTGCGGGAGTCAATTATAACAGCGAACCACGACTTGCATTTTAGAAGTTTATATAGAAGTGTTAGATTAAATTTTGTCTTCTTCTCGCTCTGACTTCCAAACAAAAATTATATCAATTAGGTGGTGCAGTCGTTAAGATAAATAAATTTCTTAATTGATATTGTGCGACTGCTCAGGTACTGTCACATTAGATAGATCTTCAAAACAAGGTCTAACTAACAGCAGAATAAGGGGGGGGGCAAGAAGTAATGTTAAGTAAGGAAATAGACAGATAGATAAAACGAAGAAGAACGTAGAATATTACACTGACTCGGGCAAGAGGGTTTTTTCCTCCTGGAAACTTGGGTTTTTCTTCCCATAAACTCAAGAATCGACTGTAGAACCCATATTGTTTTGCATACCTAACCCCATATCATGTTAGGGTTAGGTACCAAGAGATGGCAGCACTTGTTTGCCGGTCTCTTCATCAGTGGCTGCCTATAATTAGTGATAGACATGGGCCAGCTATCTCTGATTGGCTGCCAGTGGAGATTGAACTGCCCACTCAGTTTCCAAAAGCTAGATAGGGTTTAAAGGCCTTGCCTACTCCCTATAAAGGAATAAAAGGTGTTAGCTTATATTATTATTATATTATATATATAATAATGTCTTCCCACTAAATCCGTGAACCAATTGACTAATCAGTAGCCACCAATATGGATTCTTCCAGGTCAAGATGCATAAAAGATCTCCTTGCCTTCTTCTCACCGTGACTGTCAAACAAAAATTATATCAATTAGATGGCACAGTCACTAAGATAAATAAATTTCTTAATTGATATTGTGCGATTGCTCAGGTACTGTCACATTCATCCATCCTCTGGATATATGTCATGGAAAGCTTCAGAGATACCTGTGATATAAACTTAACATTTCAAAACATTTATGCAGGTTGGACATAAAAGGCTTCTCAGCAAACTTTCATCTTGTGGCCTGCTGCAATTGGTTAGAGTTTTAATGATGCCATATTGTTAAGAGGGGTGGTGGAAATAAGTTGCCCTGGTGATCTTAACAGAAGTTGGATTAGAAGAATGATGCCAAGAAGTCAGGTGATGTTGCAATACTGCAAACTGTGTGTGTGAGAGAGAGAGCGGGGACAATGTACAGAAACTGTACACAAATAGCTTGTGCAAGGAATCAGAAAGCATGAGCCACTGGCAGAGGCAGTATTTATTATTAGTATTATTATGTGACACCTCCAAGGAGTCCAAAGACTCATCAAGGGAGAGCACCTACCTTACAGCTCTCAGTAAGGTAGGTGCTCCACTGCTCCATCCATCAACTACAGCAAACTGCTACTACAATCATCACCTACACCAAAACCCTCATATATATATATATATATATATATTACAGGTGTTCTGTATTATTCAAAACTTGCATCTGAAGAGAGATTAGCTAAAAGCTTATAATAATAAATTTCTCTGATTTTCATTTTATGTGCAAACTGCTCTTGAACAGAAATGCTAACAAAGTATATTCAAGTGTTTAGAAACTATTGACCATATATTTGCATTCAACTTGCTCACCAAATATTTGCTTGTCTACTTTCATAATGTAATTTCCAGTGTGTGTGTGTGTGTGTGTGTGTATGTATGTTAAGGGAGATACTCTTAGCCAGCTATTCAGCTCATGAAAGGATTGCCGATTTGGCTTAGTGCAGAAATAACAAATGGATGACCTTAAACTGACAGTTTTTTCCTCCATTTTATTAATGTGCTGATTTTTAAGTACAAAAAAATTATATTTTTTCTATATTGAGCCATTTCAGAATTAGACTTAGAACTTTTAATGAAGCTGGAGTTTTTGTCAGCATGCACTTACAATATGTTTATTTGGCAGACTTCTTGGAAAACTATTGCTTGGATATTAGATAAAAATTCTGAACAGAGTGGGAAATGAAGACCTTTATTCCAATACAGATAATTTCTGTAATGTAATCACAAATTCTAGATTTGGAGAATAAACAGTAGGAATAAATCTTGAATGTCTTCCCATTTGGAGTTCAAGTATCAAAGGATATGAATGGCTGATGGGAGGGCATTCTACTAAAGATGAAACTTGTACATGATTATGATCCATGTTACCAAGAAGATAGGACATCTCAACAGTGTACCTGGAAGAAGAATTAAGAAAAGAATCAGTATAGTTCCAGTGAAAAGTACTGTTGAGTATTCTAGGTAGATGAATAATTTATTATAGGGCACTGCTGACAATAAACACTCCAGCTTCTCATCTGTGGAAATGGAAGAAAGGAGTCACCTGGAATTGTGAGCATTGAAATCACCAAGAACAGTAACTTTACTACTGGAATAGTTGAATTGCAGGAAATCAAATGCCAAGGACAAGATGTGAAAGAGGTTGGAATGATTTTCAAAATATGTATCATTCATCTGCTGGTAAAGACAATGAATCCCCTCTTTCTGATGACTTACATGATTGGGCATTCTCTAGGATGAAATATCTGACTGCTCATAAAGTACTACTTGAAAGAAGAAATTATAGTGTAGTTTGGAACAGTTAAAATGGATTGTGGTTGCTATAGCAATAACATGGGATTCAGTCAAAAACAGGAGACCAGATTTATATGCTTGTAATTGAATGTAAACACATTAAGCTGGCATTTATGACATGTATATGGTGAAGTGGATGTGGAAAGGATTTTTTAATCAGGTTTATTTAAAGTTTAAATTGTTCTGGACTTTCTGAGGGAGATCTGCTTCTATAAAGAATAGTGACGTTACATGTAGCTAACTATTGAGTATGCTCTCATGTTGATCTAGTCTTCATACCATAATGTGATCTTGACAGTGTCCCCTGCCCAACACAGCCATTCTTCTGGGCATGAAATTAGCAGTATAGGAAAAAGGATTATACATCTGCTGATCAAGAAGCCTCCTAAATGCATTTACCACCAGGTTCAGTCCTATATATTATCTGGCAGCTGGTCTACTGTTCTGTTTTACTGCTGAATCCTTGAAGAGAGAGAAGGCACTAGATCTCCACAGTACATTTGTTATACCCATGAAGGATATTACTGATACTGGATGTGAAAGGACAAAAACTAGAACATTAGTCAATTCAGGTCCCCAATGAGCAAGGTGGTAATAGTGTTTAACCAGACAGTGAAGATCATCTTTGATTTTCACTGTCTGATTGAACAGTAGGATTGCTAAATTATGGCAACAGAAGTCTTTTGATCAAAACAAGCCACAACTTGAGAAGAAATTTACATGCCAGGGTGTATACCGCACATCACTAGTGCATTAGTCGTGGTTTTGTTGAGTGGTTAGCACATCTACTCTCCAACGACAGGCTGCCAGTTTGAATCCTGACACATACATAATGTTTGTGATTGTCTTTAAGTTGGGGATGAATTTCATTGCTCCCACCCTCCTGCTTAATGCAGTGGCTTGAACAGCTGGTGATGTGACAACTGTGCAACCGCAGTTTTTGTAATTATTTAGAAGACTCTTGCTTTACTATTACTATATTTAACTCCTCAGGTGAACTAGATGCACCTTTGTTTCTCTTTCAGGTGAAGTGTGAAAATCAAGGGATGCTTCAGCCAAATTGAGCATTTATGTAATCGCATGATCATTGTTGATCTCATACAGAGGTAGCAGTTTTTTTTTTCTTGGAAACTTGGTTTTTTTCACCACATGCAGGCAAATCAGCCATGAGAACACATGCAATTTACAGACAAAAAATACTGGTATTGGTGGAAGATGGCATTGATGGTAGTAGTAATGTAGTTGTGTGTATTTGAAGAATGAAGTAGTAAGGGAGATGGTGAGATGTGTGTAATAGAGTGCCTCCCCCACCTGCAATGAGTCCTTGGAGGTGTCACGTAATAATAATATCACCTGCACCAATAACCTCCAAAGGCAACCCATTCCAATCATGCACAACTCTGTGAGAGACTAGTGCTTACTACCTTTTTGTCTGCATTCATTATCAACTTCCAGAGATGTCCTCTTGCACTCTCCATAAAATGAGAAATTCCAACTACTGATATCCTGTATGAGCTTTCAAAAGTACGCCTCAATCATATCACCCCCTCTTTCTTCTGTTTGCTAATGACTGCAATCCATAAATTCTCAACCTGTCTCCGTAATCTACATTCTAGTCCTGATATCATCTTTAATATTCTCCTTTGCACTCTCTCGACTGTAACAGCATCACCATGGAAACCAGACACACACACAATGGTCCAAGTGAGGTCGTATTATGGCCTTGTAAAGAGGCAAAATGAATTTGTTATCCTTACATGTACTGATTTGTTTAAGCATTGCAATTATTCCCCAAGTTGTATTTGCAATCTTTGCTATATGGCTGTTGAACTTTAATCAAAAGGTTCAACTGAAAGAACAACAGCACATTGCACCTTTCAATTATAAAGCACATGACTTCAATTCTCATTGTGACAAGAGGAATCTTTATATGGGTCTTTTCAAATAAAAATGAAGTTAGCCATTCTCCACAGTTTTTTCCTTCTGGAAACTCTGGTTTTTCATTCCACATGCAGACAAATTGGCCAGGAGAACATATGCAATTTAAAGATGAAAAATACTATTGGTGGTGGGCAGTAGATGACAACGTATGTAGTTGGTGAATTAAGTAAGTAGTGGAAATTAGAATAACTAATCCTTGTAGATGTAACAACAGCTATAATACAGAATATCTCATTACACCAGAGTGCATAACTTTACATCACTGAACTGAGTCATTTTCACATGCCTATAGTTCTAGCCTATTCAAATCGTTCTGCAAATCGGCTGCATTCCTGATTACCCTGCTTATCTTTGTATCATCATCAAACAACCAGATGTCACCTGTCAAATTCTTCTCAGTGTCATTAACAATGGATAAGGACTAGTCCCCATTTTACACCTTGCAGACTCACCACCACTTTTTTTATAGCTAATAGCTTATAATCCAATCTCATATCCTCTAACTTATATAACAGCTTTCCAAAGCTATATCCTCACAAAAGCTTTAGCAAAGTCCATAAGTATCATGGTGTATACATTCTCCTTTGACTAGCTCAATAGTAATATTATAAAACACCAGCTCCTCCAACAGGACTTTCTGCAAGAATCCCATGCCTGATTGCAAAGTATACATTTCCTCATGCAAGTTCTAACTTTTCTGAAATCTTCACCACCACCACTCCAAAGATACTGACAGGTCAATAGTTAGACATATCTGTATTTGTACCACTTTCCTGGAATAGACTCATCATGCATTCTTTCCATTTCTGTGGAATCTTCCTGAATATTGCCAAATTCTTAATTAGTTTATGCAACATACCTCCTCCTCATATATCTGAGTTTCTTCATCTATTAAAGGAGCAGTGAACTACTGTTGCATACACAAGGTTGATTGTTTTAGCAATCAACCTCGTTCACCATAATATAACAACATTATGTTATGGTGAAAGTCACTACCCACATCAGTTTCAACCTTTGCTGAGGTTCCATGTAGGAGCCAAGCCAGGCCATATATATTAAGAGCCAAACTCAGTAACAGAAATTATACTTCCAAAGGTCGAAATTGGTCGGGATAGTTATGTTCACCATTATGTATGAGAGCGAGTGCGGTATTTGCATTATGGTATATAAAGGGCAATATGAAGTCAACTACATTACATATATAAAGCAGCTTTTATCACAAAGATATTTCAAGTGTAAATAAACTTCTGCTTGCTGAGGCATGAGAAAAATAAAGGATGAAAACAAGAATATTATTTCTTGTGAAGTCTATAATTCTCCACTTTTTTGCAGTGAGTAAAGCTACATATATTACTAATTTAAAACGAAAATAAGTTAGTGCACAAATATATCATATATGTATTACATAGTATCATCACTATAAATGAAGGAACAAGAAAATAAACATTCAAAAGTAAAAGGATATAATGCATGTAAATAATGTTTATTATCTAGATGCTAGCACAAATATCCTAGGGACTAACACATACACTATCAGGAAATGTAATATAATGTTCATTTTAACAAGACAGATATAATCTTTGTGTTCTTTAATCCTCTTTTCTGCAAACTAGCCACTTTGATCAAAGTAGGATAAATGATATGAACAGAGATGTTGGTAGACTTGAGGTGGATAAAGTGGTGTGGTTTATCTCTGAGCAAAGGGTAATATTTAGATGATTTTATAATAGGGATAATGATGATATTTTTTTTTAAAAGCATATGGAATTGGAACTCTTCATACACAGAACTGCTAGAGGAAGTTTGAACTTCCTCTTATTTTCTGTCAGGATTATAGATATTCAGAATAACCAACTGAGAAAATTACAGGACACCAACATTGTGTAAAGCAAAAGTAACACCTGAAGAGAAAAAGAAAACTCAATTTTGCAGATGTTAAAGAGTCATTACTTGTCATATTGTTAATACCAAGAAAGGGGTGGATAAAAGTTGTCATAAGATGAAAAATCCAGCCATTTCTAAATATTTGGATATCATCAAGAGTGTGTAGGTGGTAGACTGAAACTAATCTATCATATATCACTAGATGAGTTTCATCTAGTAGATGAAACCCATCTAGTGATATAGTAGTGGTAGATTAGTTTCATCACTTTGTGTAGTAACACCACTGTGCTTACTAGAAAATACCAAAAACACTGGATTTCAGTGCAAAATAATGATTCATTTTAACCCAATTTCTTCAATATGTAATATGGGTGACCTTTACAGAATTATGTCAATCACAGAGAGAGAGAGAGAGACCCAACATTTGTTTCCTTTGTTTTTTGGGGACACTTTAAAACTATTTTTCTGCAGATCAACCACTAGACACTGTATGAGATCAAACATAATGGTAAAGAAGCTTCCAGGTCAACTAGTGAATAATTATCATTATTCTGTCAGCTGTTTTGGAGGTAATCCCGTAGTGATAAATAGTGAGAAGTGCAAAAGTCATGATTTAAACAGTACTTATATGAAATTCTCTATGCAAAGTTTAGCAAGGAATCCATTACTGCATATATTCCATGTCCTTAACTTCATTCCATGCAGATAAAGGCAAAACTCCCAAAGCCTTCCAGATTCATGCCACAAATATAAGTGACCTTAGTTCTAACTTAAGTAATGTTCAGTCTCTAGTCTAGAATCCTTTAGTCTGCAAACCACACAATTTTCCAAACAGAAACTCAAATTTCCACTCAACTATATTCACTCAATTTTCCCAGTTACTCTGTTTCTGATTCTTTTTATCTCCAAGGTGGCCTTTACTTGGAATCTCCTCTTCTCTGGATAGAAAATTTTTAACCCCATTGTCAGATTCGGATGTTTTCACTATCACTTACCTAATGCTACCAACCAGTCTGACCCCCCCCCTTATTTCCTTTACTTAAATGTTGCTTTTCTAATAACGAGATCATATTCCTTGGAGATTTGAATGTTCACAACTCCAACTAGCTTTTCCAACTAATCAGGCAGGTAGAGAAGCAGAGACATTTGCTATTACAGTGACCTTACACAATTTGTTTGCATATCTACTAGAATACCAGATAACCTTAACAACTCTTCCAAAAATTCTATATCTCTTTACCACTAAGGAAAGTTACTGTGGATATTGTTTGTACTTTAGGCCATTCAGACTAAAAATCTGACTGATTATTATTTTTTCATGAATTTTTGAATGCATGAATGGTGTTCCATTCATGCATTCAAAAGAAATATAAAAATGGAGGAAAGATCATGTAAAAACTGATTTAATGTAAAATTTTTGCTTAAGTGTCACAGGCATCTTCAGTACAGAATAACAGAATGGTAATTAAATAATACAGACAATTCTTAAAAGCACCACCTAAGTAGTAATGTAAGAAAACTGAAAACAGTCAATTTCATAAAAAGTTAGGAAAGATTTGCAGATTTAAAAAGTACTAACTTTAGTTAGTACTTTTAAAATCTTTTGTGTGTGTTACAAGTTCTGTATAATACTCCCTGAAGATGTGTCTGTAACAGAGACATCTTCAGGGAGTTTAAAAAGTATTAACTTTAGTTAGTACTTTTTAATATTAATATTTAGTATTTTTTTTAAAGGTATGAAATTATTGAGCATTTTTAGTTTTCTAAAAATAGGTAGCTTCTGAGAGCAGCTAATCTGAACAAATATGGATACAGTAAACTTCCCAAAAGATGAGAAACACTACTCCTTCAAGATCTCAGGTTACATCCAAGGCCCCCAAAAGGTGCATCACCTAGTCTCTATTTTTTTTTCACGTGTTTCACTTTTGTGTGTGTTACAAGTTCTGTATAATACTCCCTGAAGATGTGTCTGTAACAGAGATAAAATACTGGAAGAATTAAAGTGCTTTTAATCCATTTCCAGTGCTGTTTTACGTCCATTAAGTCACCAACATAAATGTAACAACCCAGCTGCAGAACTTATCTCTAGACACATGGCATGTGATAGTGGGAGGATATTTACCTTCAAATTTTGCAACTAATGCTAGTGTTCATATGGCTCTGTTTTTTCGCTTACTCTCTCTTCATTCTATATATGTTTATTTGACTGCAAATCCAATACATAGTTTCGCTGATAACAATACACTGCGCTCCTCTTTCTCATTCGACAAGCTTTGCACTACACAAATCACTAAACCTATCAAGGATACTAACTTTTACAACTTCTAATCTCCAAATCATTCTTCAATATGATTCTGATAACACTGTTTATTTCCATGCTAGTAAAAGTCAATCCTGTTTTAATTCTTACAAAAAAAACTTCTCTTTCATTATTACTTTTAACATGCAAATCTCTAGACAAGATGAGATTTCTCTTCTTGGGATTACTCTACTTTCAAATCTCTCTTGACAAACATTACAAATAGTGTCCCTTCATCATTGAAAAAAACAGCAGGTTTTCTCCTTCACTTGAGGAGTTAGTTAAATAGATAAATTAGTCCAACCACCAAATGCTTTCACACTTGGGATGGTGGCACTAAGAACCTGCTAAAAATACTTCCACAGTACAGAAGAGAGGAATTAGACTGATTAATGACTTATCTCTTACAAATTCACTCCATTACAGATATTCAATATCTGCTATCTACATTTCCTACAAATACTTCCATGGACATTGTTCATTATAAATGACACAATTCTCCCACTGTGTTAAAATGGGGGCAGTAACTATTCAACACCTCTTCAGAGTTCAATTCCAAACTCACGGACTAAATTTTTTTTCATCTTCATTTATATGTGTTGACCCATTCCATTCATGTTGCCCTCTATAAAGAGTCTTTTGACTCACTGGTTAGTCTAATGTTATTAATAATACATTCTACAGATACCGTATTTTGGAACAGCCTTGCTCTTTTTCAAAGGAGTGTAATCTATGGGTCTTCTGTACTGTACTTGCCAACCTGGTTGGCTGAGTGGTTAAGTATCTGCTCTCCAACCAACAGGTTGTGGGTTTGAAGCCCACTATAGTCATGAATGTTGATTTTCTTTAGGTAGGAAATGAATTTTATCGTCTGTGTGAGACCACCGCCACATTTATTGCAGGTCTGAAGTGGCTTGAAAAAGTTCCATGTCTGGTTTCTAGAACAGAGTTCTATGTAAAACAATAAATTCATTAAAAATAGAAAAAAAAAAAAAAAAAAAAAATCCTAGTCCATCCACGGTATGCCTGTACTACAGGTTTACAAATAAACCTTTCAGGTGGGAGCCAAGTACAATACTTGGCTTTCTCCTGCTCTTTGTGACTGGATTGTCAGCTTAATCTGATCAGATTTCTTTATTAATGCTGGAGTACCTTAGGATTTTATACTCTTGCCTACACTCTTCCTCCTATACATCAATGACTAGTAAATTTAAATACCATTCATAATTTTGCTGATGACAGCACTCTTTATTTCTCTTCTATGTTCCAGAAAGCTTCCTCCTTAGCCTCCATAAAACATGATATTCTTTTCAACCTGCTCAACTCCTAACACTTTATTAAATCTTAAATCCAATCAAGTTTTCACAGTATACTCAACTCTCCATAAGAATTCTGGATTGTTTACAGAAGAGAGCAATTTGTCCTCTTCTGTAGTGACCCCCCCCTCTCTCTCTCTCACACACACCACACAGAATCCATTCTGTTATTTTCTCAAAGGTACTGTTTCAGCATTAACATCCATCCTGTATCACACATAAAAGCAGTCATACTCATCTGATATCTACCCAACAGCATGGAAGCAAGCATTTATTCAGCTTGTTTCTAAAAAAAAAAAAAAAAAGAGTTAAAAGATACTTTCACAGACACTGCTCCACCACTCTGGCTATTACCATTCCTCCATGTTCCTCTAATCATATAAGAACGAACATGAGCAGTAACTTGTCAATATTCATCTTCTTCTTCCTTCATCTACCTCTTGTCTTTGGAGAGAGAGGTAGATGAATACAACTCCTAGATTTCTTTCTCCTTAACCACTTGCCTGCCCATACAGTACTATTATATGTAGCATTTTATTTTATAATGATACCACCAAAGGCATGTGTGTGTGTATAATAACTTAATTATATATATATATATATATATATAGAGAGAGAGAGAGAGAGAGAGAGAGAGAGAGTACCACTGCTTGTTGAAAAATTTTAAGTGACTACAGTTAAGAGCAAAGAGCTGATATCAATAACAATGTGAAAGCCACATTTTCCACAGTTTATAGCAACTACTACGTCAATACACCATTATTTTTAATTTTAACTGTAGGCTCCATGTAGCAGCTTTAAAACAAGTGCATGTTGTAATCTTGTTACAACATGCACTTACATAACTTGAGAAATAAATAAATATATACTATACTGTATTATACTGCATGCATACAGTATTTATGTCTACATGTGGGAAACATCTTCAAGAATGAGAAAAACTGATAAATTATTGAAGAAGAATTTCAGAAGGGGAAAAAAACTATTTAACAATTACAAAATGTATTAGAAAATATGAAATTCCACTCACTTTAGGTATGCTAAAGACATACGCAAATAAGCATTATGCAATTAACTGGCAAAATATGTAATAAAAACTGTGATTTTTACTTTTCATGCAAATATACATTATGCAAACTAAATCTTATAGTTTGTATGAAGAGAATTGTTTCCAACATGAGGCCTTTGTCCAAATAAAATATTTTACATGCAGTTATATCTTTCCTTGATCTACAGACCTAGTTGGTAATTTTCTTGGATGTTGTAACACCAACTATTATAATAATATTGTAAAAACTAATGGAAACAGTATTAAATGCGAATGGTTGCAAATGTCTAGAAAATGTTTTCTACAATCCTAACCTTCTCCCATGATTACCAATAAAGAAAGAAAGCCATTAAACTGTAATTCAAACAATACAGCACATAGTTTCAAACGTCCTCAAACCCCAGCTGATGCTTCTACAAAAGAGATTTTATATTCTTCTTGGTACACATCTCAAAGGAAATGATGAATTTTACAGATGTTTAATCAAAAGTAACTATCTCTAAGTACATGATAACTATAGTAATAAACTTTAATGAAAAGTACAAATATTTCGTACTGAAAATAACAGTACATCATCAGTATGTGAGAACAAATAAATCAAAATACAAGGTACATACAGCAACCAATTAAAAACAGTGCCCATGTGCTAAAAATTAATATAACTATTTTCGATATTTACATAAGATGAGAATTTCCCAAACTTTTGTTGGGGAGAGAGAGAGAAAATCATTCCCATTTATGTTAAGCCAATGTAATAGGGCTTCACTACTTTCTTTGAAAAGATATATTTAAAACTGCTTCTATGGATAAGAGAAACTTTATCCCACAGGATACTATGCACACTTCTGGGACAGAGAGAGAGACAATCATTCCAATTCACGTTAGGCCGATGTAATAGGGCTTCACAACTTTCTTTGAAGAAGGTGTTCATATTTAAAACTGCTTCTGTGGAGAAGACAAAAAACTTCATCCCAAGGGATACCTCTATTTAGTATCAACATTATGCTGTGCCCAGATTTTGAAATTTCATGTATTCATGTTCATGAATACATGAAATTTCAAAATCTGGGCACAGCATAGTGTTCAAATCAAAATTTCAAAATCATGTTCATGAATACACGAAAGAAACAGGCAACTGTTTGTCTTGTGTAGATGGTAACAGATGAGAAATTTTGTTGATATGAAATGAAAATATGTGGAATTAAGGTGAAGCATCTTCAAAATTCTGCCAGTAGGTTCACAAAGATACCAACCCTGTAGTCTGTTGAGGAATCCTTCGGTGTTAGAACAAAGGAATTAATTATCTGTTGGATTTGATGAGGGTTGTAACCATTTAATTCCATTAAAGTTTTGATATTGAGAAGTTTTTGATGTTAGCCTGAAGGTGAAGAGCATTACTATGGTTATTGTATAATTTTTTGCTGTTTTGTAAATGTTAGATGCTTTATTTCCAAATTGTTCATTTCTTATTTGAAAGACTTTGGTTGGAAAAACTTTAAACAAGTTAATAAAATTCAGAAAAATAAATCTCAATACATGCGTAAGGATGAATTTATTTATGAGTAAACACTTTTCTTTCTTCTTGTTATACTGTTTCATCAGTTGGGATTTACCTGTAAATAACTGATTAGCAGTACTAGAGCAGTTGTAGCAGCATGATTGGTTAATTGTTTTGGTTTTATGACCAAAACAATTAAGATGAATGAGGTCAGTGTATTATGACTATGAATTATATGCGTTCTTTCCTGAGGGGATTAAAAATTCTGCCACTTCTATATGAAATAGTTGTGACCAATACCTGATGTAACTGCAGAGGCTACTGGAGCCACAAGAAGCGTTATACGTTATAGTGCTTCATGGCACAAGAAACACTAAGAAAAAATATTGTATATAATTTATCGAACTTACTAATATTTTGATGATTTTTCATTCAGCATCTTCACAACACAAATTACAGCTATGACAAGCACACAGCACTCAATTAGATCATTGCAGAAACAATTCAAATCATAATGGGGGGGGGGTCCTAACACAGCATCCCTATGAGCTATATCACCATCAAGTTAACTCAGAGAAATCAAGCTAATTGGTCTCAGAATGATACCTGACATTTGCAAATTAATGCAGCCATGATTGTTGAGGTTGGAGGAATGCTTAATAGCTGATGCTAATTCCAAAAATAGTCACTCAGACTTGTAATGGAGTATCCAGAGCATGGACGACCAGTTCCAACTTAATATTCAGATGGTAATAGATGTAATTTTTTTGTGCTTCAAGATGATGTCTGTCCAAAGTAGTTAAACTGGATACATCCTGAAATATATTTCAGGATGTTCCAGAAGATTAAATTGATCCTTAGAAGAATAAATAAAGGTAGAACTGAATGAGACAAGTGGTTTGAAAGCAGCACAGAGATATTTGCAGAGAACTTTAGCTATCTTTCCTAATGTACTATCCTCTACGCAAAGTATGGGAATGGTTTTGCTGTGAGCTGTTGCAAGAGGAATAGGGGGAGGGAGGTGCTTACAATATTTTATTATCTAAAAGGAATGAAAATATTTTAAAAGAACTAAAATTTAATAGAATATGTGAAATGAATAGCCAATAATTGTTATCCTAAGCAATTAATAAAATATAAGCCAAATGAAAAAAAGAGGCTAGGCAGACTTCAAAAGTGGTTATTAGATTAAAATGATATTCAAACAAGTGTACCTTAATGGAGAAAGAATTGAGGAAGTCAGCAAGTTTGAGTACCTGGGATCCATTATAAATGCGAAGAATTGCTGTTCAGAATACGTCAGAAGATTAGGAATGGCTAAAACAACAGTCAGGTTGTTTTAGCCTTACAACTTGAAGATTTTGGATGCAGTTGTTTTTCCAACAGTGACTTATGAATGTGAGACTTTGACCCTGAAGAAGTCAGATAAGAAAAGGATAGTTGCTTTTGAAATGTAGTCACAGAAGGCTGTTGAGGATATCATATACTGAAAGATGTGCAAAAGCATGGGTGTTAGAAAAGATCATTAGAAATTTAAGGCATCTTAAGGATATTAACAGAAGTTAAAATATTTTGGACACATTGAAAGGTTGGAAGGATGACTTCTCAGAATAATAATAGAAGATAAAGTTCCTGCAAAAAGAGGAAGAGGTAGACCATCAAAGAGATGGATGGATGGATTGTGTGTGTGTGTGTGTGGAGTGACTAATTTTCAGAGAGTTGAAGCTGCCAGAAAAGCATACAACAGGACTACATGGCAAGGCCTGGTGTGGCACATCACCGAGCATCGGAGTGACTATATGACATCTATAGATGTCCAGTGAACATATGATGATGATAGTGAATCTAAATAATTCAAATATGGCAGAGAGGAAATGTAGATAAATGGGGTCAAGGGTTTCTGTCAAAGGTACATTAGTAAACAATTAAGTAATGTCAAAATTAACTTTATTAACATTTTAAAGTGAAGAGAGCTTTAAAACAAGAAAGCATGGCCTGTGAGGGAAGAAAGTGATTTGCATAAATGTTTGATCAATTTGTAGGTGACCTGTATGTTGTTAACTTTTAGACAAAGGGAATATTAGGCTTGTGAATTTTGGGGATCCTATATATCCAAGGTGGTTTGACATAGAAAGTTTTAGCTTTTTGGTGATTTCTTTAGGCCAAGATGTTACTGTTTTAAAAATAATTTATACACTTTTTCTTTTGAGATTTGGCAGGATCCCAATCTATAATCTGAAAAATTATGTACAGGATAATTAAGATTACTTATTTTTCTGTTATAAACCATGTGGTCCATAATCATATCTGCATTTCAATTATTTGCTTTGGTTATAATACATTTTTTGTTCCTGTATAACAACTTTTTCAGTGCTGATATAAATATTTTTCAGTTACAATTTGAATTGTTTCGACAATGATCAAGTCGAGTGCTATGAGCTTGCAATTTGTGCTCTGAAGATGCTAGGTAGAAAACTAGTGAAATATTAAGTTCGAAAATTTATTATATTTCTCTTGGTGTTGTTTACAACATGAAGCACTATTATGAATAACCAACTCCACTCAAGCCTTTCTATATGTAAGCTTTAGACATCTTGTTCTGAGAATGGATTTCCATCGTGAAAATTTGGGGGTTCTTGGTGTGTGTGTATGTGTGGAGAGGGAACTTACTTTATAAATTTTAAGAAGATTATCTCAGTGCTTGTCAGGAAATCCATATAGAAATCTTCAGTTAAAAATCTGAAGCCTAGATATTGCTATTTTAAATAAAGAGTTTCATGTTTGTTTTCTAGAACTGGATTTCTAAATTATCTAACCCACAGCCTATCCATGTTGCTAAAATGAGGGAGATAACAAAACAATTATATGTATATATCTTTTTGTGGAAGATATCAAAACAATTGTGGATGTGTTATTTGTAGCAGGGATACACACACTGCTATCTGTAATAAATTGTAGCTTGGTGTCAGATTGTGATTCTCATCTTGATTTTTATTTTCAGAATTCAGGAATCTCTTTCTCTCGCTCTCTCTCTCTATATATATTTAACAGATGAGGTAAAATACATATAGTTTGTAAAAAAAAAAAAATCATAGAATATTAATAATGCCATCATTTTAAAGCAGTGAGTTTTGTAGCTCTATGCAATAACTGATTCCAAAATATATTTGCCTTCTGTTTCAACAATTCAATTATATGTATAAACATTTATCATTAAGCAAGAATTCTATCTGATTCACATTATACTTAAGGAAGACCACAATATAAAACTATTTTAAGAACTAACAATTTTATGATTGTATTACTGGTAATACAAATACAGTATAACAAGTAGCACGATATGGAAATTATTAACGAAATTTTATGGCTTTAAATTGGTCTTAAGAACAGAAACAATACTGTTCTGATGTATGAGAAATGCTCTATATAAATATGTCAAAACGATACCTTAACAAGTTTCAATCCCAGTGGTGCGCCTTAAGTAAATAATATTCCAAATTCATCATAGCGTTTGCAGCAATCTGCACTGATCGGAACCGGAATTTCTCTGCAATTACATAAAAATCACAAGTATATTTAATCTATACATGCTTAAACACAAGCTTATATTAGGTAACTGTGTAAATTGAGCATTTCTTTAGAACTGAAAAAAAAAATTGCAATCCCGATTTTTTACAATTTCATTCTTAAAAATACATGTTTCGACTTCCTGTTATAGAGAATAATCTTGTTGGTATACAGAAGTTGACTGAAAGGAATATGCCATTTGCATTAAATTGTTATCATTTTAGTCTTTCAGCTCTTTAATTCCTTAAAATAATTTTCAGTTTTAATTTTCGACAAATGCATATATATATATATATATATATAGAACTTTAAAAAGCATCATTTTTTAGAATGATATATTTATTAAACATGATTCTGTTTTACGAATTTAATTTTTACAATTGAATAAACTAAACATTACCACAAAACGCTTCTAAAGCCTGTCATGGTGGAATTTGCAGCTTGTACAATACTAAAGGTCATGCGCAAGGACATGCATGCTGGGAAATACTATGTACCACGTGATTTTGGGCCAATAGCTTTCTAGGAATGCTCCATCCTGAGTTGTTGTGCAGCCGTGCCTCATCATCTGATGGAAGTGTCAAGACAGCCAAATTCGTAGATCCGAAGACTTATCTTCTGAAATTTTATCTTCTCTATGAATTAATTGTCTTTAAGCAATATAGGGCTCCTTGGAGAACATATAGCAGCCTCATTTCAGAATGGTAAATTGTATTTTCATTTGATTTTTCTAAAGTTAACTATTGGATAATATTAAGGTCAGGCCTAAGGACCGTTGGCGGTGTTTGGTGCAGTCGTGGGAGACGCTTCTTCTACGGCAACATTTTGCAAACAATACTCCTAGTACTTGGGCTTTTGCATCATATTTTTTTTTTTCCAAATTTAAATAACAGTGATATACAATGATCTTTCCACTTGTGATCAGGTGATGCACAAACCAATTTTTCGTTGTTCTGCGTATTCAAATTTGACAGTAACAAGATGGTTAAAAGTTCTAAAAGTAGAATAATTAGGCTACTGTCGTCTACTTCGCCCGGTGGTTAGCGTCTCTTCCATTGGCATCATTTAAGTTCTAAATCTCAGTGCTTTTAACATTACCCTCGTGTTCATTTTTAATAGAAATGATGGTATTAAGAATTCATTTTTCCAGTTTACATTAACAAAAGTCAACTACTACAGGACTCTTACTATCATAAAATGCTAAAATATTGAAAAGTTATATTTCATTTTCGAAAATCTCCGATTATAAAACACATTTGTTGATGCGATTCCGCAATGTTCTTATATATTTAAAAAATACATAACATATGAAGGGAAGTAAAATATTACAACTACTCCCGTTTTTTGGTTTGTGGTGGTTAGCGTCTCGATTATTTCCTTTTTTTTTTTTTTAATTTAACCAATCTTACCTGATGTTGCTCTAGCGTCATTTTTTTCACTACATTTGCTGCTGCTAAATTTCAATATCATTGTGGTAATATATATATATATATATATATATATATATATATATAATAACAACAAATGATCAAACAGCATTGTCTAACATCCTCCACACACCCTAAAAAATGAGATGCAATATTTCCTGGAAATCTGTTAAGTGGGCAATATAAACTGCATGTAGTTAATTGATATTATAAAGTTTATAATATCGCCACGGTTAAAAAAATATTTAAAAAATCGAAACATTGAGAAAACGAATTCAGAATATTTAAACAGGTGGGAATGGGGTGCAAATTATGGTAATTCAATGTTGATATTCAGTTACCCCCCCTCCCCCCCAAAAAAAATCCTAAGTAAAATTATATGTAATCTTTGTCAGATCATAATTCCCAGGAGGTAAGTTTTTCTTGTATCATATGAAAAATTATGAATGCAGTTACATACAGATTGAAAATAATATGGTTTCAGTATCAAGAATCACTGGCTACTTAAATACAATTTATAATTTTGTCATCAAATGCCTGGCATGTACCCTCAGGTGGTGTAAATGATAATATGATAGTACTGCATGAAAATGTTACATCATTCCTATCAACAATTTTCCTCCAAATTGATTTGTTATCTGTCAAACTCCAATATTATATCTCTTCTAAGGCACTTTTTATTGTATCAATCCACATAGATCTTGGTCTTCCTCTGGGTCTTTTTCCTGCCATCCTGACAAAGAATACTTGTTTTGCTACTTCCATTCTATTTGAATCACCATAACCACCTGAAGCTCTGCTAACACATTCTTCAATGCTAACAGTGTCACATTCTCTCCTAATATGATACTGCTATTGATACCATCTGTTCGCTCCACTAATCTTTTTCAGAACTCTCATATCTGAGGTCTCCAGTTTTTGATCAAGTGTTTTATTTCTAACTCAGATGAAATCCATAAGTTAAAATTGCTTTGAAAACAGTCTTGTATATAGCTACTTTAGTGTTTTGACTAATTTCTCTCTTATTTCATATAAATTTATTCACTTGACTTCCTACCATACTAGCTTTGCTAATTCTGTTGTCTAATTCAATATTTAATTTGTCATCTTCACTAAAAATATGTGCCTAAATAGCTAAATTATTTTACTTGTTCTATTACTTATTATTTTATTTATTTAAAAATTACATATTAACATATGTTTCACTGTGAAAATTGTGTAATAACATAAATATTGTACCCAAGTTTGGAAACCAGATTGCACTCTATACCTTTTCTGTGGCAATACGAGTTCTGGCATTCTTAATACCAAGATGTTGCTTTTGGTGTGTGTGTGGGGGGGGGGGGGATGATACAATTAGTCCAGCACTGAAATTCTGCAGTTGAGGGAGCAGAGTTTGCTGCTGAAATACCAATAACTGGGATGATGAGTGCAAACTGTAAATCATTACTCCTCTCTCATAAAAGATAAAGCTATGCACTGATGACATCCTGTTAGTTTCAGGCCAAAATATTTGTAATATTTCACAAGAATAAATAATAAAATTATTATTGATTCTAGTGAATACATGTGTCTAATAAAATATATATTTAATAATTTGTATATTTTATGATATTTTATCATCTGCTGTAACCCAACGATAGCATCTGTCGTTGATCAACCAGGCATGACGCCAAATTGCTCCTTTGCAATCTCCATCTCCTTCCTCAGTCTTCCATCAAGAACCCTCTCTAGGATTTTCATTGTGTGGGATATCAACTTTATTCCTCTGTAATTCTTACAGTCTTGTGCATCCCCTTTACTTTTATAGATGGGGACAAGAGTACTTTCCCTCCATTCCTTGGGTATATTTTCTTGTTGACAAACTTTTATTAACAGGTCCCACAGCAGGTCAATTCCCTCTTCCCCCAGTACCTTCCATGCCTCCACCGGGATCCTGTCAGGGTCCACCGATTTTCCATTCTTCATCATCTTTATGGCCTCCTGCAACTCCACTCTACTAATGTTCTACACCATACCCCTCATAAGGCTCCCCCATCTTCTCTGTGAGTCCTTGCATTTTCTTCATTCAAAAGTACTTCTCCATCATTCAAAGTATATTCTCCATCTGTTTCTTATATCTGCATCTCTCCTTAATACCCTAAATCTTCCTCCAGAGTCTTGGATCTGCCTCACATGTATGATGTTCTTTGATGCCTTATTTCTACATTTTGCCAATCAATAAATCTTTCTCTGTCCTTCCTTTGTTTCTAATTCATCATAAAAGTCTTGATATGCCATGACCTTCACCTGTGCAACAACTCTCTTGGCTTCTTGCTTTTGCTCTCTGTTCTCTTCCACTCTTGACTCATCCTGCTTCTGCTTTTCCTTCCTCTTAGCCATCACTGCTTCTTGTACATTAATATTCCACCACAGCCCTCCTTCTGCTCTCTAATCTTTCCGGATGTTTCACCAAGCACCTCAATTGCACAGTTTAGAGTTGCTTTTGAATTATGTCTCTACCAATCTTGTACACTTTCTAGTCCATCCAAAATCCTCTCTAACACCTTCTCCCTAAAACAGTTCCTCACACTCTCTTCTTTTAAGCGAAACCACTTAATTGTCTTCCTCCCATGGCTTCCAAAGGTTCTTATCTTCAACCTTATTTTAAAGTCTGCACACAGCAGCCGATGTTGCTGCGCCACTTGATCTGTTGGGATTACTTTACAGTTTGTTACTGCCTTAAGATGTTTTCTTCTAGTCAAAATGTAGTCAGTCTGTGAACTGTTGTTGCTGCTTCTAAATGTTATCAAATGCTCTTTCCTCTTACAGAAAAAGGAGTTCACAATTGCCAGATCAAATGCTATCGCGAAGTCCAAAATCCTCTCTCCTTCCTGGTTCATCATTCCCACTCCATGGCTGCCGTGCACTCTTTCACAGTCCCTATTCTGTCTTCCTGTGTCTGTTCAAGTCTCCTCTAACAATCATCATCTCGTTTTCTTCCAGTTCCCTCATTTCTTCATCTAGCATGTTCCAGAATTCATTTTTCTCTTCTGCTGTACATCCAACTTGTGGGGCTTATACACATAAGACGACCAGTTTCTTTTCTCCAAGAGCCAGTTTCATTCGCATGATCCTGTCGTTCCTCCTCCTACCCACTTCCAGTACTTGCCCTTCATTCTGCCACACACCACTATTCTGACACCATTTCTTCCCTTTTTATTTACCCCAGAGTAGAACAATTTATACCTGTCTCCTAGTTCCTTCACCTTTTCCCCCCTTCCAACTTGTCTCCTGCATGCATAAAATGTCCAACTTCCTCTTCCTCATCATGTCTACCACCTCTCTTCCCCTTCCAGTCATGCTTCCAACATTCAACGTTCCCACTCGCAACATTCTTTCTACTTGCTGGGCTCGCTTCTTTAACTGCAACTTCCCTTGATGCGGTAGCCTTCATTCATTCTCGCAGTTGTAGGGCTATGTGGCTGCGTGTTGCTTAAGGGGTACGCCCTAGCCCTTGTATCACTTTCTTTTCGACTCATTTGATCATAGCTAGAGCTGGCAGTGAAGTTTTATGACCAGATGCTCTTTCTGATGTCAACCCTTGCCATTTATCCGGGCTTGGGACCAGCACCTATTGGGGCTAGCTTGCCCCCTTCAGTGGCTGCATAAGGCAAAATGACAAAGCAAGATAGGGAAGATTGACCCCTATCCCTCGAATACTCTAAAAGCATATAACAGATGCATGTTACATGAAGTAAATAATGTTGGAGGTTTAATGGATTTTTTACAACACTCAGAAAGGATTAAAAAGAATTTAATACTTCCTATATTTCGTCCTAGTCACTAGGACATCTACGGGGATTACAAAAATAACTAATGTAACATAACACAAATATCATACAATACTAAGCCCAACCACGTGGGTGACACTAAAGTCCTATCTAGTTGGAGTGCCCTCTAAGGGCGGTTGTAGGTGGCCTGGAATATAAAGTAGGATCTCTGGTGATTAGTGTTTCCACCTAGATAGGACTTTAGTGTCACCCACTTGGTTGGGCTTAGTATTATATGATATTTGTGTTATGTTACATTAGTTATTTTTGTAATCCCCGTAGATGTCCTAGTGACTAGGACGAAATATAGGAAGTATTAAATTCTTTTTAATCCTTTCTGAGTGTTGTAAAAAATCCATTAAACCTCCAACATTATGTCTTCACAGCACTTAAGCCTCTATACCTCGGGTCTGCCATGCCCATACTCACTAAAGTGAGTCCATAAGTTAGCCGTTGTTTTTCATCATTATGCACAGATAGCTGGCTGAAAATTTGAAGTCCAACACCAGGCAAGATCTGAAGAGTGATTTCCAAATATCAATTCTTATTTGTAATTGAGTGTGCCTTGTAAATGTATGACCATAATAGATTCTATTGTGCTAGAGGACAGCTGCACTGCTGTTGCCATTGACACACACAGGGAGGGTGCCCTGCCCCCCCCAAAAAAAAAGGACTAGAAAAATTTCCCAAAATCTTTTCCTAATTAAAAATTCTTTTTTTTTATTTATGTTGTGTCGTGTCTTCTATTTCTATACTACTTATGAATTAGCGGTTACATAAGGTGGGAATACCCTCTGGCTCTCGGGAATCACGGCCGTTGTGAACACAAGGTGAATGAGATAGTGCTCGGGTGATACTTTGTTTGCCCAAGCTGGGCCAGAAATCACGGGTATCATGTATTGGCGATCACTGTAGATGCTCAGTCATAGGTCGTATGCAATGTGTAGTGTGTGTAGTCTCAAATCGTCTACTCAACTCGCCCCCCCCCCCCCCCAAGATTAAATCATGGGTGCTCGCCCTCCTCCAAGATTAAATCTTGAGTACTCGGCCCCCTCCAAGATTAAATCCTGGGTGCGTCACTGACTGTTGCCTTTAACTGAAAAACCCAATAAAAGTTATTTGCATTCCTAGTTGGGATTTAAACTGTCTCTGTACTCGTTACTGAGTATAGAGTTGATGTGTGTCAGTCTTTCCCCCTTTTTTATTCATGTCATCCACACCATCTTCATATCCATTCCATTTGCTCCATTAAAAAAAAAAAAACACATATATATATATATATATATATATATATATATATATATATATATATATATAATTTCCACATGTTATGTCCCTGTGAAATACTTATCAAATCCACCATTGAGCTAGGTTTTCTCTCTCCTTTATAAAGACCAACTTTTCCATTATTTTAACCACCACTCCACTGTGGCTGAAACCTCCTCTATATTATTATTATTATTATTATTACATGACACCTCCAGGGAGTCCAAAGGACTCATCGAGGGAAGGTACACCAATATTATGGAACTATCTTTCATTTCCTTTGGAACCCTACTATGGTCACTTACCCCTTTGTTACATTGGTCTCTTACATCTGTCACTGCATTTACACTCGGATGATATCCCTCTTACTCAGTAATTTCACTAACTCTTCTGCTGCTATCACCTTCTTGCCATCTACATACATTCATTAAAATCATCCTGTAATAAATACTTTTACTTGCCACAAAAGCATAAGAAATCTTTGGCCTTCTTGCCAATTTTTTCCTTTATTTGATTGTGTCTTTGTTCTGATCATGTTTCTAATTATATTCCTTCCACAATAATTTCTTTTTATGTAATTACTGCATAATGATGCTATCTATCCAGTCTGGAGCAGGGTTTCTCAAACATTTCTTACGACGGAACACTTCACAAATCCTGAAATTTTCACGGAACACCTTGGTTATTTTGCAATGTATTAATTAATAATCAATTGGTAATTTAGCTGATTTTTTATTATTAATTAACAATAAAAATTTAGCTGATTTTTATTATTAATTAATAATAATTAAACCATCATTAAATTAATTTGTGCTGATTTTCATTGCTATATCCTATTCTGATCACCAAAAATTTATATTATAAGTACTTACGAGTGAATGCAGACTTTTTCTCCTGTGTGCTGGTAGTTTTCCCCTCCTTTTGTACATCCTGGAGATCTTTGTAGGCTTGAGGTGTATGACTCACTATCTGTTCCATCACAAACACCTTCAATAAGAGATTTCTTAATATCAAAATTAAACAAAGTGCCTTATCTCTTATTCATATTAGAATTTAAATCTGTATTGATATTACTTTTAAAAAAATCATGGCACTCTGGTTTCAGAACCAGACTTACACACTGCAATACGAACTTGTGAAGAAAGTATTCAGTATTAATAGATTTGAGAACCGGATACAAGACTACCTTGATCTTCAATTTCAGTGGAAAAATTTTCTTTATACTTCCTTGCTGATTGGTCACTGACATTTGCAACACAGATGTTATTTCATTCAGTTTTGAGAACAAGGCGCCCATTGTTGTAATCGGCTTGCAGGGGCAATTTTTACGATTGGTCATAAATGGAGGTATTCTCTTTCCCGATTGTTGAAAGATTTCAATGTGTGAAAATTAATGATAATTCATGAATATTTCCATGTTTAAAAATGTGCCGCTTGGTCACTGACATTTAGTACATAGATGTCATTTTCTTCAGTTTTGAGAACAGACTATATGCCACCCATTGTTATAATCTGCTTGCATGCAATTTTTATGACCGGTCATAAACAGTGGTATTCCCTTTCCCAAATGTTGAAAGGTTTCAATGTGTGAAAATTAATGATACACAGATGTTATTAGGTGTTCTGGGTCTGAGCTCAACATATTCACGAATATTATTCTCCTCAGAATATTTCCATTATAAAATATTTATTCATGAAAAATGCTTCAAAATCTAAATTGACAAATTCCAGAACTTCTTGCGGAACACCTATTCACCTTACACAGAACACAGTTTGAGAAACCCTGGTCTGGAGGATAAATCAGGTAGGAGTTAAATGACTCCCACCAGATTTATCCTTCTTTTTGTGTATTGTTTAGCATTACACTGTTGCAAAGACATGAACATTTTTTTTTTTTTTTTTATAAATATGTTGAGCCCATATGCGAGAGGTTAGTTAATCAACCTATAGTACATCAGTATCATGTATGGGTAGTGGATTGGGAAAGGAAAAAATTGTTTACATTTGGAAGCACATCCACAATACAGCAGTAGCAGGGATGGAGGAGGAGGAAAAAATTCTGTGGGTTTCAAGGTGTGCTGTGAAGGGATGTTGGGCAACAGCTGCGCGTACTCCAACAGACTTAGTACTGAGTGGAGGAATTATTCATGCTATTTCAGATGAACATTTGCCATGGAAATATTTATAGAATGCACATAATGCAGAAACCAAATGTCTGTACAAAAGGAGGAGGAGTGAGTTGGTAAGAGATGAGTTTTTAATCAATCTAATTGCTCTTCTCTATATTGAATCAAGCATTTTGAAGGAGCTCTTAGGGACCCCACTCCAAATGTGAGAGCAGTATTCAATAGCTGGGTGGATTTGTGATTTGTATAAAGTTAACAGCTGTTCAGAGGTGAAGTAATATCTTGAGCAAAAGAGGAATCCTAGTTTTTCAGATAGGAATCTAAAGAAATTTAGATCGTATCTAGGATGTGAGGAACCTGTATAAATGCTTTTCAACTGCAAGTGAGTTAAAGCAGGCTGATATAAGAAGGATCCCCCCCCCCCAGATACTCTTCTATTTTTCAACATGCAAAATAGACAAATTGACAGCAGAACACAAGTGGTTAACAGATATTTCATTGGCTTTAGTCACGTTGGCCATAATTCCAAGCTAAAACCTAACCTAACTGCTTTCTGTCTTAATCGCCTCCTGTATAGTTTCACATATATCCCATTAACTGAAAATTGCATGCATGGCAACTTTTCATGTCATGACTGCACGAACAGTATTCGGTTGAAAAGCACGGTGGATACTATTGTTATGAGCAAATCTTCTGCTATCGCCATATCCAGCATGTTCAAAACTAAGGTACCCTTCCTCTCAATCTGTTTTAGGTAATTAATTATCAGTAGCCACATAAATTACATTTCTTTTCACCATCTGTGTGCCTTCTGCCCCAGTAGATGTTCTCTTCACTCTTTGCTTGGTGTGGTGGGTGGGGAGCTCTGGCACTGAACAAAAAACCTTTGAGCATGAATTCTTCATCCCAACTTTTTCATGGGGTGCCTCACAAGGTCCTAACCAAGTACGGATACTGTAAATACATCACTTATTAGTAGTAGAAAGTATTTTTAACTTGGGTATAGTTATGTTAAAGATACCAAGCAATTTTAAACCTGGTTTTACTCCATTTTTTTCCAAGTAAGCAAACAGACAAAATGTCAAGTTTGTGCCTGCAATTTATGCAAGACTAGCTGATCCCACAGGTAGTGCAAGACCAAGGCAACTCATGGTAGAGGTGGAGCAAGCTCTGATCACTAATCTAAATAATTAATCTTAATGCCAAAACACATCTCCAAGAAGGGGATATATGATGTTTTGTATTAAAGGCAAGGGGCCACTACCCAGACCGGTTTCGACCTTTATTGAGGTCTCATCAGTGGGGAGCCAGGTTTAAAATTGCTTGGTATCTTTAACATAACTATACCCAAGTTAAAAATACTTTCTACATCTATATCTCCTCCTGAGATTTTTATTTAATAAGGTTATAACACCTTATGGTAACTTGTTTTGGTAAAATACTTACAAGCTCTGCATTACTAAATCTTGGTATTTCTAGCCTGGCTCCCCACTGATGAGACCTCAATAAAGGTCGAAACCGGTCTGGGTAGTGCCCCCTTGCCTTTAATACAAAACATCATACATCCCCTTCTTGGAGATGTGTTTTGGCATTAAGGGTAAATATTAAGATTAGTGATCAGAGCTTGCTCCACCTCTACCACGAGTTGCCTTGGTCTTGCACTACCTGTGGGATCAGCTAGTCTTGCATAAATTGCAGGCGCAAACTTGACATTTTGTCTGTTTGCTTACTTGGAAAAAATGGAGTAAAACCAGGTTTAAAATTGCTTGGTATCTTTAACATAACATCACTTATTAACAGAAATAATTAACAAAAGATCTCACACCAGTATAATTGTACCAGTGTTTCACGTTATCCATATTACGGTGAAAAGCCAATAGGTAAAATGTCACTCTTCTCTATTCAAAAGGGTTTAGAAGGACTGGCATGATCTCCCAAAACAGTCAAGAAATTGCGTTCATGTGATAGCCTTGTGGAAACATAAACATCAAGTTAGCAACACTAGGAAAAACTATTAAGCAACATCAATGCATGCAATGGCAATTACAGTAGCATCTCATAAAACATTAATCTCTTCTAGAGGAGTGATATCAGAATGAAAATAAATTTTGCTCTGCAAAGAATGTTATATGTGTCAACTTTCAGGGAGATAGTTTGGCCTACTCCCATGCATGTCACAGATGGAAGGGTGAAAAGAAATTCAAAAAAAAGAACAAAACATATATCAAGATGCAAAGAGGAAGCTAGCCACTTCCACCACAACTATCCTGAAATCTCCCTATCTTGAGAAGGTGACAGGTAAGAAAACATAAATTAAAGATGCTAAGAAATTATATTCCTGGTTTCATTTTTTATCCAAGTGTAAGCAAACAAAGTTTGCACGTGAAGTAACTTCATGACTGGACTACTTGTATATAGAGGCTAATGACTTCATATCAATTTCCTTAGTACCCCATAATGCAATGCAAATATCCTTACAGATATGTATAATGTTATGCATTATTGGAAGGACCACTACCCAGACTGGTTTCGACCTTTATTGAGGTCTCATCAGTTGGGGCTTGACTGGTTATGGTCCTTCCTATAATGCATATTATACATGTCTGTAAGGATATGTGCATTGCATTATGGGATAATTAAGGCAATTGACGTAAGGTTATTAGCATTATATACAATTTTTTGCAATGGAACTATCATGAGTTTTACCAAAATATCTGATATCAAGGCTCTTCTGCAGAAACAAAAACTATTAAGTTTCTGTCTGCAGGAAACATTAAAACCAAGCAGGGACCCAACCTTTTCATCAAGTCCAACTTAATACTGCCCTGGAAACAGTAGTGATTTGTATTTTTATATATATTGCACAACTTGGCCCATATTTCTCTTGGGTGGCTTTACTGAACACGGCATTCTATGGATTAGTGCCAACATAAATGGACAAAGTCATATCATTGAGCAAATGGTCTACAATGAAGATCTCTCCTTTATTAATAATAGTTAATACTTTCTTCCATATGTCTACCTGTGCACATTCTGCAATTTGCTTTTACAATTACTGCCCTGCTATTTTCCACTGCTCATGCAGGATTTTAAAGAGAACATATATGGAAGCAACCATTTTTCCTGTTATTTGCACAATGTTTTTTGCAGGAACCATGTTCTCCTGCACAGATGTCCATGTGGCATAATGGACCAGGCTGACTGGAGTACTTTTTCCTATCTTGCAAAATGCTGAAGCAGTCATTCAGATACCTGTCAGTGAAGAACTGAAGTATGTCACTGACTGTTTCATCCATGCAGCAATAGCCACACTTCCAAAAATGTCATCTTGATTTCCACTGCATCCAAAGTCCTGGATGAGCCCAGAGTGCCAAGCTGCCAAATCAACACAGAACATTAGGTATATTTCATAGATACTTTACTATATCAAATCTAATAACTTTCAAACGTGCTTGGACCAAATCACATTATGTGAGATGTTAGATTCGAAAAAACAATCTTAGATCTAATTTACATCATTGGTTAATCAGAAAACCAATGCAAAAAAGTGTATGGCATAAAATCAAGAAAATGAAAGGTAAATATAAAACCCATTGCTTATCTATTTGGGAATATAATGGGAAAACTACTGCATACACCTTGTGAGAAAATTTTGGTGGTTAAACATTTCTACCAATTGGCTAGAGTTATACAATCACCCATCATTAGCAAGAATTAAAAAGTGCTCATTTGCTGTCTCATACACAATGTAGTAGGTCCTGATGACATTCCTTATAGATCTAACACATCTACCATCATCTTCTCTGCATCTCTTTCTCTTACTATACATCAAAATACTTATGGAGGAAGAGTTTTGGTTTCTTGGCATAAGTCAATTATCATTGCCATTCCAAAAACCAGGAAAGAATCCAACACAAGTAAACCATTATCAACTTATCATTATGACCAGCTGTCTTTGTAAGATATTAGAGAATATGGTTAATTCCAGAGTTTCTGATATTTCTGTAGCTCTCGCAGACATTCAACATTGGTCCATTTGATCAGTTTAGAAGCATGTATATAAGATGCATTCCTGAATCAAGAACACCTGGTTTCAGTGTTCTTTGACATGAAAAAAGCTTATTACACAGCCTGGTGATATGGCATATTAAAAGACCCTTATAACTTGTGTTTCAGAGGTCATCTTTCTGTATTTATTAAAAAAATTCTTCCTAGCCAAGTCTTCCAAGTATGCTATCTTGGCCATGTAATCATGAAGAGAGCGTTTCCTCAAGGCTTTGTCTTAAGCGTGAACGCCCTTGCCATCAAAGTTAACTCGATCCCTGAACACCTTCCTCCCATTGTAGGCAATGCTCTATATATACTGCTGATTTCACTATTTACTGTCACTCTTGTAACATGAGAGTAATTGAAAGAAAATTCAGCAAGCAATTGATAATGTCTCCTTATGTAATTGGTTCAGATTTTTAGCAGAAAAAAGTGTCTGTGTACACTTCTGCCAAAAATGCACTCTTCACACAGATCCTGAGTTAAGAACAAAAAATTATTCCAGTAGCAGTAGAAGCCAGGTTCTTAGGACTCATCTTTGACAGAAAGCTTATATTCCTTATAATACATTTGTCAACTAACAGAAAAATGCAAGAGAGCATTGATCCTCCTTTGCCCTCAGTCCTCTACTGAATGGGATGTGGATCAGTCTTCATTTTTATTGAGTGCTTATACATTCAAAGCTGGATTATGGGTCTAAGGTTCTTGTAGAACCTGAGACTTGAGATTGGATCCCATCCATCATCAGGGTATAGCTACTATTGGCACTTTCACACTTTGCTCACTCAAAGTCTTTATACTGAAGGCTTTATCAGTTAGATGGAAATAGTTGTCTCTTAACTATTCCCTAAAAAAAAAAATCTTCCAGAGCATCCTGTGTAAACTAGTATCTTTTCTCTACATTGGGAGGCTCAATGTCACACAGCAGATTGCCATACATCCCTTTGATATGTGTCTTAAAGCGATTATGCAAGCAATTTGTATGAATGTTGATAGCATTACTCATAGAGTCAAAAGACTCATTGCAGGAGACCCAACATATTAACTATTATTCACACAATACCTGTCATACTTCCCCTTAAGCTCAATCACAACCACCTTTGGCAACATATTCCACCCATTTACAACCCTCAAAGCAAAAAATCTAGTCCTAACACCCATGTTAACCACACTCTTACACAATCTCCAGGGATGATCCCTCATTCTCTCCCTTCCTGCACTGGTCTTAAAAAAGTTATCAGTATCAATCCTATAAAACCCTTTTAATAATTTATATGCCTCTATCATATCTCCTCTTCTTCGTCTATCAACTAGTTTTTGAAGCCCACAGATCTTCAACCTATCCTCGTAGGAGACATCTCACGGACCTACAACAATTTTCATAACCTGCCTCTGAATCCTCTCCACCATTTCCACATCACCAAGAAATCCAGGTGACCAGATCTGTGCACAATAGTCCAAATGAGGTCTTATTAATGCCATATAAAGTGGGACAATCACTTCCTTATCCCTGCTTGTCAGTGTGTTCTTCAATAACCATGTAATCTGATGTGAAGTTTTGGCAGCCTTTGCAATATGCACAAGCATACCACACTATTCATCCATGGCAGGTTTGCACTCAACTTACAACCTTTCACTGAGGAAATTCATCCAACTAAGGAAGTCCTGCACTTCCTTAAATAACATCATACAGATTGCCCATCTGTATGATGTTATTTAATGCACATGGAGCAGAACTCTCTGATTTCCTTTCCATTTATACTGATGATTCAAGATTTATATATATCGGACTTTATCTAGTCCGATCCCATTTCATTGCAGTGATCATACAGCAGAGTTTCATGCAATTCAGCTTGCACTTATGCATATAACAGAAAACTGCTACCAAAAGTCTATGATTTATGCAGACTCATTGAGTTCTATATGGACCATCATGTCTCCTGTGTACAATCCTCAAGTAGTTCATGAGTTTCTACAGTGGTTGTACAAATTGATGTTCCTTAATTTTTATACAGCTGTGATAGATTCCCAGCAACATAGGAATTGAGGTTGAAAGTTTATTTTTCACTAGGTTAGACTATAATAAATTTAGTTTAATCCTTTATCCCAGTGAGAGCAAACAAAGTTTGCACCTGAAAATATCTTTAGGACTGAATATAGTGTTGTACTATCTTACCTGGGTAAGTAGTACAGCACCAGGCAACTTGTAGCAAAGGTGGAGCAAGCTACCAACACTCCTATCCCAGTATCTCCCATAATGCAAAATACATCTCCTTGCAGATATGTATAATGTTATGCATTAAGGGATTGGCCACTACCCAGACTAGTTTCGACCTTTATTGAGGTCTCTTCAGTGGGAGCTAGGCATAGAGTTTGAGATACCAGGCAGAAGCAGTAGCAAGGTCATCTTTACCCATAGGAGTTGACAAAAGGTTTGCCACCTTTTTTTATTAAATTACTCTTCATGCACAAACTTTGTTTGCTCTCACTGGGATAAAGGATTAAACTAAATTTATTATAGTCTAACTTAGTGAAAAATAAACTTTCAACATCTTTCTCTAAATCCAGAGTAATTTAATAAAAAAAGGTGGCAAACCTTTTGGCAACTCCTATAGGTAAAGATGACCTTGCTACTGCTTCTGCCTGGTATCTCCAACTCAGGCCTGGCTCCCACTGAAGAGACCTCAATAAAGGTCGAAACTAGTCTGAGTAGTGACCAATCCCTTAATGCATAACATTATACATATCTGCAAGGAGATGTTGTTGTTGTGTCCCTATCTACGATTTTTATGCTTTTTATTTTTCTCACAAGTGAATCTCTAATTATCTTTATCCGAAACTTATCTATGTACGAGATATCACCCAAATACAAATACTCATGCTTTTCCTCCCTTAATGTCCCTAATATGTCTGAGTGTAAAACTAATATGCATTTGTGCCCCTTATCTCGTAACTTTACAAAATATTTCTCCCCACGTGATTAGGTTCATATGTTTTTCAAGTGGTGCATTGGGCAGCAAATTCAGACTACTGTAATTTCAATGAACAAAAGTTTATTAAATTCTTAAACATGGTACAATTCAATTTTCTATCATGTAAAATCAATTCAATACTAAGAAAAATAATTACAAGTTAACATTAGCAACATACAAGTATTAGGCTAAGATCCTATATGAGATTTGCGATCATGCCGCCATAACAGATTCTATGCTTACAACAAAAACTATATAACCCCAGAACTAATTAACACTTTAGTTAATCTTGTGCTAGTCTGAATTCTCTATAATACTGTATTACCATGGACGTATATTATCTGATTATCTACTTACTATAACAATATAGGTTAAACTATCCTTTCGCTGTGCTAACACATATCTTTGACCTTTAAAACTCTGATATACAAATACAATACACATGCATAAATCCCTAGGCATATGAATACTTATTAAATAATATTATCAAGCTTACTCTCATTCTAATCTGACCTGTACTAAAGTCCTAGTATAAATCTCCTTAATCTCTTCAACTGTCCATTGATTAAACAATGATTACAAATACATACAATTTCAATTGACACAAGATTTACAGTACCTTTTGACTTTGATCTTCTACACTGGTCTCTACCTTTTCTCGATTGTACCTTTCTATAACGAACTCTTCTATCATCTATTACTCCTAAGTTCTTTTGGCATTAAACAGGGCTCTCATGATCTTTACTTTTCGTGCTTGAATTATGGACACACATAGGATCATCTATTTTTACGGCTGTGAAACTCACCACGTTGGCACTGACTTCTTTACGGATGTCTTTCTCTCGTTACGAATACTGGATGTTAAAACACATAGACAATATCTTCCTTCTTTTAACTATACGGCGATCCTCATTTCTTGCAATAGGAACACAGAATCGAAATCCCATGCACTTTGTTTCCTTGTTGTGTCGGATGGAGATAACTCCTAAGCCGTCACTCAGGAAAACCCGTGTAACCTATACAAAATTTTAGAGGAATCAAAAAGCCTATTTTTTGTGACTAAACGGCGTTCCTCGTTTCCTACAATAGAAATACGGAATCGAAATCCTGCACACTTTGTTTCCTTGTTGTGTCGGGCGGAGATACAACTCCTAACCTGCCACTCAGGAAAACTCATGAGACCTATACGAATCCAAAAAAGCACTGTGTGTGTGGGGGGAGGATGTTCCTAACCCTTTTATATGATATGCCCCTACCAGCACCTTCTTCAATTTCTTCCCCCCCCCCCCCCTTACTGGAGTCAATTTCACTCACCAATTAGAGTGGTGGTTTTCTGCCAAAACATGTGCTGTGGTGCATGTGCATGCGACTGACACGTGACGACGTCTCAATTCGGGAATTGACCTTGAGCGATAGTCTTTTGTTTAAGCTAGCCTCTATGTCTTATTTTCTAAATTAATCCCCTTTCCAAAATTTTCTAGGAACTTACTTGAATATTTTAATCTCTAGCCTCTCACTCACATACAAATTCTTATGACTAATTTTCTTTGTCATACTTAACCTAATTTTTTCATATCTCAACTGTAATAAAAATCCCTTTTTTATTATTTAGTTCAACAAACAATTTCTGCTTTAATTTTCACTTGGATGCATGCATAGTTTTGTTTCTTTAAATTTTTTGTATTAGCTACTTATACAGGGTTTTTATCTTTTTCTCTTGTTACACCATGATAACTGAAATTTTCACATTCTTGGCTTATCAGGGTGTAACAATGTGTTTTGCATTATGGGAGATACTGGGATAGGAGTGTTGGTAGCTTGCTCCACCTTTGATATGTGTTGCCTGGTGTTGTACTACTTACCCAGGTAAGATAGTACAACACTATATTCAGTCCTGAAGATATTTTCAGGTGCAAACTTTGTTTGCTCTCACTGGGATAAAGGATTAAACTATATTTATTATAGTCTAACCTAGTGAAAAATAAACTTTCTACATCTTTCTCTAAATCCAGAGTAATTTAATAAAAAAAAGGTGGCAAACCTTTTGGCAACTCCTATAGGTAAAGATGACCTTGCTACTGCTTCTGCCTCGTATCTCCAACTCTCTGCCTGGCTCCCACTGAAGAGACCTCAATAAAGGTCGAAACTAGTCTGAGTAGTGACCAATCCCTTAATGCATAACATTATACATATCCGCAAGGAGATGTGTTTTGCATTATGGGAGATACTGGGATAGGAGTGTTGGTAGCTTGCCCCACCTCTGCTACGAGTTGCCTGGTGTTGTACTACTTACCCAGGTAAGATAGTACAACACTATATTCAGTATCTACACCTGTAAATATCCTGAAGATATTTACAGGTCCAAACTTTGTTTGCTTTCACTCGGATAAAGGATTAAACTAAATAAATTTATTATAGGAATTGAGGGAAATGAGACTGCAGCTGATAATTTTTCTACATACTGTTTGCCAGTCCTGTATATAGACTACAGACAGATCAAAAGATCAAATCTAATAACCCAATGGCAGCCATCATGGTGGGAGGCACTGACAAATAAATTTCACAAGATTAAGCCTGAAATTAATCACTGACAGTCTAACCAGCATAGATACAGAAGAGAGGAAGTTGTTCTTGTTAGGCTTTGAATAGGTCACAGTCATCTTGCACATCCTTATTTACTGAGAGCTGATGACCCACCTTTGTGTGAACAGTGCAACATAAATTGCACCATTTGTCGTCATGTTCTGATGGAGTGAGAATTTCACATGAGAAAGGAATGAATTTTTTACTACACTGGCTGAGGCATATACACTCAGGCAGATCATATCTGACCCAGATAAATCCCATGAAGTTTTAAACTTTTTACAAAGAATTAATTTATACAAACACATTTGATTATAAATTCAATTGATATGTTGATACCACTTTGCTTTACCAAATTTTTTAAAATTTGCTGTTTGTACATAATGTGCTGTTTACTATTTTATTCTGTTTATATTTGCTTATCATTACCTTCAGTAGAGCTGTAACCTTTGGTTTGGTGCAGTCAGTAAACTCCTAATCAACCAACCAACAAATTACTTGCTCTAGGCTCATTGAGGTAATTTGCTGATGCATGTCATCTATATCTTCCTCTGCAGCTCCCCCCCCCCTCAATTGAATCTGCATTCTCAGTATTTTGTAGAAAGTTTATTTTTCACTTGGTCAGACTATAATAAATTTAGTTTAATCCTTTATCCAAGTGTGTGCAAACAAAGTTTGCGCCTGAAAGTATCTTCAGGACTGGGGTAAAGTGGTACAACACTGGGCGACTCCTTGCAAAGGTGGAGCAAGCTACCAACACTTCTATCTCAGTATCTCCCATAATGCAAAACACATCTCCTTGTGGATATGTATAATGTTATGCATTAAGGGAAGGGCCACTACCCAGACTAGTTTCGACCTTTATTGATGTCTCTTCAGTGGGAGCCAGAGTCAAGTGGAGATACCAAGGCAGAAGCATTAGCAATATCATCTCCTCCTATAGGAGTTGCCAAACGGTGTGCCACCTTTTTATTAAATTACTCTGGATTTAGAGAAAGATGTTGAAAGGCAAGATGTTGAAGAGACCTCAATAAAGGTCGTAACTAGTCTGGGTAGTCCTTCCCTTAATGCATAACATTATACATATCCGCAAGGAGATGTGTTTTGCATTATGGGAGATACTGAGATAGAAGTGTTTGGTATCTTGCTCCACCTTTGCAAGGAGTCGCCCGGTGTTGTACCACTTTACCCCAGTCCTGAAGATACTTTCAGGTACAAACTTTGTTTGCACACACTTGGATAAAGGATTAAGCTAAATTTATTATTATCAGTATTTTGTAAGAACATCATATTTTTATTGGAACCAGAATTTCGTACAGTTAAGTCTTGAATTCTGTTTTTAGTTTTCTCTTAACTTAAGATGATTGGGAAAGCAATTTAATTGATTTGTTATGGAAAGAAGTCTGTTGCTATTAAGCCCATTGTATAAAAAATAAAAATCACCATCATTATATTTTTTTATAGGAACTAAATTAACAAATTGGTTCAGCACCTCTGTGAAGTCCTTCCATTGGTGTGAGAAGCTGTTCGACCCACACATTGCCTGTTATACTTCTCCTTGAACTCAACTGAATGCTATGAAAAAAAAAAAAAACCTTAACAAATCAAGAATCTGGTGTGATTCCCCTATCTGCCATGCACTCAGAAATCTCCTCTACATCTATGTTTCTTTCCTCTCCTCCCATACACACACACACACACACACACTTAGCAGTCTATGTTTTATAGTATCCTTTCTTTGTATCCAGATTTTGAACTTATACTTTCATAATTAACATTTCACAGATCAAATGATCTACGGAATGTTAATCACCTCTGAATATTATTCGCTTTATCCTCAGATGCCAGGAAGCTACATTAGCAAATTAGTTTCGTCCAGATGTAATCTTATCCAAAGCTCTATTAAAAACTCCCTTATCACTGCAGGATAATAGTGATAAACTCATAATACTGGTTAACTGAAATGATGAACATTAAAGTTATTCGATGTGATAAGGATGATTTTATCAGCTTTTCAGTTCGGCTTTTTAATCTTCGTTTCCCACCCACTGCAACTTCTTGTTTCCATTCTCATCAACTATTTGTAGTGAAACCCTTCATCAGTATGATACTGAGCTTGCTGTGTATTTATTCCAAAATGCAATTGGCAACATATAATTGATGCTTATTATCATTTGCCCATGTCAACAGTTGGTTCAATTTATCCTGCAGGGACTCCTTATCACACTTCCCAGTTTGTCATCAATGTCAAAAACAGTTGGGTATCAGCATATAGACCATCCCTAATAAGAATATACAAATTGAATAGTAGTAATTGAAAGACAGAGCTCTGTGGTATGTACATCTCTGGTGACTTTCATATACAAACATTTTGCTCCTCTATATATAAAAGCAGTCTATTTTATGTCAGTGCTCTTTGATGCCACTATCTCATCCATATACACTTATTATTCATCTCCATATATTTCAGTTTATATGAACTTTTTGTGCAATATGTTATCAAAATGCCTCTGCAAAGGCTAGTTATATCTCTGAATATTAATTTCTCTCATTCATCTTTTAAGTGTATTGTGAAATATAAGCTGATAATTGTGATAAGTTCAGCCTATAACAAAAATCATGCCTTTCTATATTAGAGAATCATATTACCATCTGAATTCATCTTTTAATTATCTACATCTACCCTAACATCACTCTTGTGTAATGGAGACTATCTTGCCTTTCATTCATTCCTTTACTCATGTATTGAAACTCAATAATCATGTCAGGGGTATGCTAATTCACTTGAACAGCTTCTTTTTACTTCTTTAAATGCTTGTTGTCATACCACATACTCATTATAATTTCACTATTCTGATGCTCTTGCAATCTTTATAACCACTCTAGTACTTCCATTTTTTACCAGAAACAGCAGTTTCTGATTCTGACCTATTGTTTTTCAGAAATGATTGTACATTAATTCCAAAGCTTTAGCTGTATCTATCACTCTTCTGTCATCATGTTTTCAAGATTATTCTCTCACGATAACTTCTTCCTTTTGCTTTTCACACAGTGGGGGGGGGGGGAGGGGGGCTTCTTTATAATTTTACTGGCTTGATTGACTGAGTGGAAAATGTAGCTGTCCTCCAACCAACAGACTGAGTTTGAAATGGATATGGATGTTTTGTGAATGTCCTTAGATCTGTGAGAAATTTCATTGGACCTAGTGTAAGGCCTCTACTGTGCTTGTTGGAGGCCAGAAGTAGCTTGGGAAAAAAAAGTTCCATTCTTGGTTTAAAGTAGGGTTTTTTGGATTATGTGAAAAATAATAAAATAAATTTTTAAAAAATATTAAGTGAATAAAAAAAACTTAATTCACCTATCATGCTAAATAAAATGAAAGCATTAATTAGGAAGGAACTTTATTGTTTTCATTCAAGAATGTGCAAGCAGAGTAATCTAAGATGATATGGTTACTTTAAACAGAATGGGAGAGGAATGGTTATCAGAAAAAGTGATTCCAAGACGGAAGGAAAAAATGCTGAGGGAGAACAAGATCTAGTTAGATTGATTCAGTCAGAAGTGCCCTAGAAGAAATAAATGACAGTATTGGAGTGCTGACAAACAATAGACTAATTTGGAAGGAAATTGTTGATAGGAGATTAGTAATAATATAAACTTAATGATGTAGTACTGTCATAATATTTTGTACACTCCTTGAGAATATCTGGAAACTATGATATGCAAATTATGTTCCTGGATTTCCTTAACCATGTGCTGAAATCTCTCAAATTGCAATCTTACCTTATTTGTCTTATTAATTAATTGGAATATAGTTATGTATTCATTGTATGTTTTAGTTAATTCTAATGTTCTGTCTATTTTTTCTTGTTGCTCATAATTCTCTAGTATTTATGTTAGTTGACTTCAAAGCTTTCAGTAATCTATTGTAATATAAGCAAAATATAATAAGTATATATCTTCTTCAACTCATCCGTTCCTTATGATGGGTAGAGTCCCTTTAGTATTTTTGGCTATAGATCTATGTGTTTATGGTGCTAGTTTGCCTGTTCTGAAGGACAAAACACCTGAATTTCTGGGAGAAAAAAACCCTTTGTCCCTGTATGAGACTGGCTAACTCACCATTTAATTGAAAGAAGAACCTGATAAAAGTGGAAAGGTTTCCCAAATCATAGACAAGATTTGAACCTGGATCTTTTCGACTAGAGAGCTCATCTATACCAACTGAGCTACAGAGGCTCAAGTATATGTGTTTGTGTGTAAATATATATATATATAGGTATAATTAGTGTAGATAAACAAGATATATATCATAGTGCCAAGAATATGGAACTAAAGATATTCGGAATATCTGGAGTAATTACTTTCAATGACTGTTAAAGGAAACAAGTTGACAGAATAGTGGTAGAAAATATTTCAGAGAAATGCCTTCAGGAATTTTATCACTGCATGTGATAGAAAAAAAAGCTATTAAAAGCCTGAAATGTGGAAAGGCAGCTGGAGTAGATGAAATTTGACTAGAAATACTAAATTTGGAGATATAACAGTTTTCCAGTGGCTACATCTCATTAGAAGGTCTAATTAAGGATCATTGGAGAAGGGCTCTCATAGTACCCATCTATAAAAAGGGAAATAAAACAGTGTGAAAATTACAGAGGAATTTCTCTGATAAGTGTTCCAGCTTGCATAAATGTTACCTGGAACACTTATGTACCATTTAAGACAAAAATAATCAGATTGTAATGGTACATCAATTAAATTTTGTAAATAAATGATGTAACTGATAGAAAAAAAAAGCTACTGTATTGTAAAATGTAAAACTTAAAAAATAATACAGTACACAAGTTTATTTTAGTAAAAATTTATTTTTGTATGTACCTATATTGTTGAGGATTCTGATTTAATAAAATTGCATAGTTCAGTACATAACTTAATTTGTGTAAAAAAATATCACTTTCTTGTACACAACACAAAAAAAGTTCTACAAAATAACACAAAAAAAAAGTTTTTTTATTTCTTTATAAAAAAAGTCACTGATTTTCTTTTGCTTCTTAGAAGCTAAACTTTTTTTGAATGCTTCTTCTCAGATCTGCATTAGCAATAAAATTTTGTGGAATGCCATATAATTCTGCTTAGCCTATTCTATACACATATTAAACATGTCAACTGCCTCGTCATGTTCTACTTTTTTTCTTAGAGTTCTTTATCGTCATCGTCGTCTTCTAATTCATTCTGTAGCGTCATATTTATAATTTCAGAATCTGATTTGATTTCAAATTCACTTTTGGTTTTACCTTTAATCCATTCCATAACATCTGTTTGTGAAATTTACATTTGTGTACATTATAAAAAAGCAAACGTGAACACACAATAAATCAAAATAGGCCTACAGTATAACCATACAATCGACAGTATGAAAAAAATTCTGTACTGTAATAATAATAAAATAAATAATAATTTTTTATTATTTTAACTATTAAATTACATATTATTTTTAATTATTAAATAAAAATAATAGTACACAAAATAATAATATGTAATAAATAAAACTTTTTTTTCTTTCAAACCACAGTTCGGATTACTGGAGGGTTCAGACTAAAGAGGTTTGGATTATCGATAAAGCAAATGACAAAGTGCCCAGAGTAAAGCTCTTCAGAACATGATATTATAGGAATAAATGGAATATTATACAGATCAATATACATAGTCTATATTTAAGTTGTAAGTCAGCAGTTACAGTTGACAATTGAAGGAAGTACATGTAAGTTTGTAAAATGTGCACTCTGTTTCCACTCTCATTCATCATCTGAATGATGCACATTAAGAAAGAAAGTAGCATTAAACCTTGATATCAGGATTAGAGATATCAAGCTTAGCTCTCTGCTTTATGCAGATGATGTGCTTCTAAATAAATCTACTGAAATTCTGCTGAAACAAATTTGCCATGAAAAGTAGCAATAAAAGACAAACTAAAATAAGTCAGAAACAGAAAATATCCAACTTCTTTCTCAATGAAGAACTTACAGAACAAGTAAAATATTTTAACAAATTAGACACAATTTTTGGTAAATATGGCATTAGATAAAAGAATAAACCAAGCTGATATAGTGGAGAGCCAGTTTAATAAATTTATATGGAATAGGAGAGAAATTAATCAAATACTAAAACTTATTTTAACTTGGGTATCCAAGAGTTACACCAGAATAAAACATTTGATCAAATAATAGAGATCACAGATATGAGAGTTCTGAGAAAAATTAGGGGAGATAGAACAGATGGCATAATAGTAAAATCATATAAAAAATGAAATTTATTAGGTAGGAACTTGAACTGTTAGAATTCAGGAATCTGTGAGCAGAGCTAATTTAGGGTTTTGGTCACATTTTATGACTAGCATGCAGGGGTATAAAGAGTATAACTATATTAGAAAATATCAGTCATTCTTGATAATTTTAAACCATCACAATGAAATGCCCTCTCTCGATTAGTCCAAGGACACATTAGAGATGAAATGTGATCATAATAATTTTTTACCCACAATTTACCTTTTCATGATTTTATTTCATCACCAGTTTTTAGTGAATTCTCCACTATTGGTTCACTAGTTATGTTTGTTCTCCTTTACACTGTTTATTTACTCTGGTTTTAATATATTTAATTTCTGGTATTGAACCATGTTTCTAAACATTAAACAGGTTTATTAAAATAAATAATATGACTAGAAAAAATTAATTACACATATTAGTTGTTATAAGGACTTCAAAACTAGTACATATAAACAAAGTGGCCAGGAAAAAAAAACCCATTCTATTAATTATTATTAATATAAAAATATTAATAGCAGCTTTAGTTACCTTTTTAACACAAGTCTAAGATTTAGTCAAGTTCAAAAAGAGTGGAAACAGGGCAGAATTGTTCCATTTCATAAACGGGGGTGATAAAACTAAGCTTTAATGTTATAGGCCAGTCTGCTTGTCTGGAATTGTGGTCAAGGTGTCGAAGAAGCCAGTGTGGACAAAGATTCAGAACTGGGTTGACAATAGCAGAATTCTCTTTAATGAACAGCCTGGATTTGCTTGAGGAAGATTGTCTTTTAGCAATTTGCTTGCTTATTATAACAAAGTGACAAATGCATTGGGCAAGGGGGATGCATATAGAGTATTATATTTAGATTTTGCAATGGCCTTTGATAGATTGTCACATGATAAGCTAATACTTAAATTGAAACAGATGGGTTTGGATGGTAAATTAGTGCATTGGTTTGGGATTGGCTGTCTGATAGGTATCAGCAGGTTGTGTATGGGTGAAGTGATATCCCAGAAGACCAACAACATTTACATACAAATGCCCCCAAACAGACCTCTGTTTTGGGGCATTTGTATGTAAATTACATTGGAAATGGATTAAATGGTGATATACAGTTGTTTGCAGATGATGCAAAGTTAGGGATTGTTATGAGAAGTTATGCACATGTTGTAGCCTTGCAAGAGGACTTCAACAGACTGTCTGAATGGACACGTGTGTGTGTGGGGGGGGATGTCAGTTTAATGTAGCAAAGTGTAAGGTTTTAAAATATGGGATGCAGAGTATAGGATTGGTGGGGGGGGGATATCTTAGAAGAGGTGGAGGAGATGAAAGATCTGGGGTGATGGTAGATAGGGGCTAAATTTCATGGACATTTTGATAAAATTGTGAGGACAGCACAGTGGATTATGGGAATGATGCAAAGAACACTGATATGTAGAAGTAAGGATGTTATGATTCCATTGTACAAGACTTTGATCAGACCACATGGATTACTGTGCACAGATTTGGTCGCCTGGTTTTAAAAGGATGATGAGTTGTTGGCGTGGGTTCATGTAGACTGGTTGGCGATTGGAATGTATTGCATGAAAGTGTGGTGAGTGCAGAGACAGTGAATGTTTAAGTCAAAGTATGATGAGCTGTGTTTGTGAGAGTAGGACCTCCCACATGATAATAATAATATATTTGATGATAATAATAATATGTATGCATTGGAACAATGTTAGTTATTTCTGTTGTGTTCTTTGGCATGATGCATGTCATATCCCAGGTTCACAGTCATTAAATTTTTGATGAAAGCAGACCAAACTTGGCATAGAATTAAACCTTTGTTTTTTATTACATAGGGTGGGGATACGGATCATTTCTGAGGCTTATTTAAACTTTCTTGTTAAACAGTTATGATCAATATATGGCATTTCTGTTTCTTGCCAAACTACTTGGTGGCTTATGTTTGTTGTGTGAAAGGCTGATCCTGATCTGTGCTGTCTTTTATCTGTTCAGACATGTATATCTCTCCGTGTGCTATGTGAATGCGCAAAAGAATCAGCAGCCTCTGACAAAGTTCTTTAATCCAAGTCTGAGCTTTGACAAGATTCCAACAGAATGGAAAGAAGTTAAAATAATTCTGTCACATAAAGGTGGCTCCAAGACAATAAATTACAGACTAATTAGCATTTAAGGAGTAAGTTAAAGTTTTGGAAAAGTTGGTTAAAGGTAAATTCCAGCAGTGGGTGGATAGGAATACAAGGTAGTTCTTGCCTTAGTAATTTATCACATTTTATAATAATGAGAGCAGATGTAGACAGGGAAATGGCTACAGATGATACTGAGCTTTTAAAGGCTTTGACAAAATACTGCATAGAAAACTATTACGAAAGTTGGAGCAAATGGGAATGGATATGAAGCTGGTAGCATGGATAGGGGTCACTAACAGACACCAAATAGTAGTATATTATAGTAGAGTGGAATTTATGCAAATAAAGGTGATTAGGGAAGTGCCTCAGAGTTCTTTATTAGGACCACTCTCTGTAATTTGTATATTAATGATATAGCAAAAGATTTAAGTTGGGATATTCAGTTAGCTGATTATCCAAAAGGGTAAGGTAATAGTTGATAAAGGTGATATACACCCTCTGTCCAAAAAGAAAGTGAACTTTTTAAAAATAGAAGAAACTAGTGGCACCACCTGTTGTATCTTTTTGTTGTCGAAAGTGGCAACCTTTATTAGTGTTGTTTCAACTGTTTATGATATTTGTTTCATTAGAAGCCGAATTATAGTGCCAAGAGTGACAGTGTGTTTTGATGAACGGTCAGAAAATGAGTTTCAAACAGAGAGCTACAATTGACTTTTGTGTTAAACTTGGTAAAAGTTTTACTGAAACGCATCAAATGCTTCAAAAAGCATACAGTGATGAATGCTTATCCCGTACTCAAGTTTACGGGTGGTTTAAGCAATTTCAAAGTGGTCATGAGATGCTTGAGGACGACAAAAAGCCAGCCCGTCCAAAAACTGGACTGAGTGAAGTTAACATCCAAAAAGTGCATGATTTCATCGAAGAAAACCTGAAATTGTCCATGAGATTGATTGAAGATGAATTGGGGGATCCCAAAATCAGCTGTGCACAACATTTTGACTGAGAGTTTGGGACTTCATAAATTGAATTTGCAATTTGTTCCCCACAAGTTGACCAACGACCAAAAAATGTATCGAATTGAACACTGCAGGGACCTCATTAAAACCACTCGTAATGACTCAAACTTCCTTGAAACGATCGTTACTGGCGATGAAACGTGATGCTTTGAGTATAAGCCCGAAACAGAGTGCCTGATTGGAGAACACCAGAAGAGGAGCATCTGAAAAAAAGTCGCTTGGAGAAGTCAAAAGTAAAGACAATGCTGATTTGTTGCAACGATTCCAAGGGCATTATCCACAAAGAATTTGTTCCGCCTGGCCAAACGATCAATGGTGAGTTTTATTTTGAAGTTTTGAAGCGATTGATTCATCACGTATGGCATGAATATAGTGATGCAGGCAGCTGGTCACTTTTGCACGATAATGCATCATCTCATCGTTCGAACATTGTGAGACAGTTTTTAAGCAGAAACCAAGTTTGTGTGTTGGATCACTTGCTGTATTCACCTGATTTAGCACCCTGTGACCCCCCCCCCCCCCCGACTTCATTTGCGGATGAAAGAAACGTGATACGATGCCATTTGAAACGTTCAAGCCACATTAAGCACGACAGTATCCCAAAAACCAATATAAAAATCTCATTTAATGAATTAATTGACCATGCCAAACGCTGTATCGAAGCCGAGGGAGAATATGTTGATTGAAATAAATGATTTGAATAATTATAAGTGGCTTGTGTTTTATTTTCTATCAAAAGTTCGGTTTCTTTTTGGACAGAGGGTGTAGATATACTGCAGTATGACTTAAATGAATTGGCATTGTGGGCAAAGGAAAATGGTTGTCAATTTAATGTTTCAAAGTATGTCTGTGCACTTCGGGTTGAAAATGTTACATACTGTATATCACATCGATGGTACTTGATAACAGGAAATTGTGGAGGCTAAGAGACTTCTGGAGCAATAGTCGACAGATTTGAAGATCAGATGGATTATTGTAAAAGTTGGTATTGTAATGTTGATGAATGTATTGTGATCACACCAACAAGTAAAGATAGAGACTATTATTCCTCTTTTAATACTATGATTGCCTGCATCTTGACTATTGTACTGTACACAGATTTGGTCACCTGAGTTTCTTGGGGATCAGGAGGTGGTAGTGGAGTGGATTCAGAGATGAATGACCCAGCTGATGACAGGTCTCTAGATTACTATGACGATAGGTTTAAAGATTTGTGAGTAGCAAAGTTTCATTGATAGGCAGAAAAGATGGGATCTGATCGAAACTTACAAATCATTAAAGGAATTGTATAGGATTGACACAAGAAAATTTTAAATACATGAGGAGTGAGGGAGAACAAGGCATCACCCTGGAAGTTGTATATGTGTGTGGATTAGATTTTTTGCTTGGAGAGTGGTGAATGAGTGGAATGATTGCCAGACTATTTTAGTGTAAAATACTGCATTACATCTTTATGCCTTAAATATGCTTATTTTGTAGTGGTCATAAGGAAGATTTCTTAGGGGGTGGACTCCATGAAATATTAAGACTGCTGTGTATACTTGTATGAAACCAAATAGGAGAAGCATAAATTTTTTGTTCAGAAAATTCTAAATGGTGTCTAGAGATTTAAAATAGGAAATGATCATAACTTTTAGCAACATTTTGAAAATTGAATATCATATTGAAAAGAAAACTATCTAAAAGTATTAAAAAGAATCAGAGTTGAGCAGTCAAACTGTAGAATCATTTTTATATACAAAAATTATTCAAGAAAAAATGAAATAGTTTGAAAACAAGAAGAAACGTTTGCAACTAAGTGGCAGAGCTTAAAGGAAACATTGATTGATTCCGCCAGAGAGATATGTGGTGAATTTTTGCAAGGATAAACAAGTCCGAACTTCATAGTGGATGGAAGTGGTTAAAGGGTCAGTCCTGGAAAAAGATAAAAACATATCAAAGGAGGTAGGTTACAAGTAAGGTAACCTCCTTAAAAGAATATGAAAAGAAATGTAAGAAAGCTAAATAGAAGTCATGGGAAAACTTTGGTTAAGAATATTAAAGATAAATGTAATGAGTAGTATGAAAATAATGCCTTCTTTTTTTTTTGGCAGAAAACTTTACATATCAAAGAGTTGACAGTAGTTGACTCTAGTTTCACCATCATGAGTGGAGTTGCAATTAGTCAAATGAGTTTAGCACACCAGTAATTGAAAATGGCGGCTATTATAGATATGTGCGTGAAACAGAAAAGGTGATTGAATTCCTTGTTGCCAAACATGATCCTAATGGATATTTATATTCATGAAAAATATATGTAAAGGAAGTACTGTTGAAATGAACACAGTCAGAATGCTGAAACTGAGGTATGAGACAGGTTTCTAGTTTGCATACAATTGAACATTTGGCTGGACTGATCTTTCCCATCCCATGTGTATCTGAGATCTAACATCCTCTGACTGCACCTGTTTGACTTTCTGAAGGATATTCATAGTACATCCTTCAGAGGGTCATTTTGAATGGAGTAGAAACAAGCTTTTTTTGAAGAGCACTGATCCCAGAGTAAAGATTTTTACAAGGTTGGCATACAGTGTTTCGTTCAGCGATGTCAAAGGTGTTTAGAGACTGATCGCAGCTTTTTGAAAAATGACAGAGGATTACCGTATATTATCGCGTATAATGTGAAAAATTTATGGTCTAAAGTTAGGGGTTCACATTATATGCGGATCTTAAAAAATATAACATCTTATTAGACTTGCACACACAATATATACTACCTAATGCCTATGCAACCAAATCTACTTGGCCCACTCTCATTCGGCGACAGAACGCGCATCATATCTGCACATAAAGCCAGTAATGTAAGTAGTGCTAATATCCTGCCCCCTTGATGGGATATTAGCACAGTTAGGTATATCGGTTTAACCACAGTTCATTTTAAATATTATTCGTTAAACAAACCTAGCCTGAAAATGAGCCAACAGAAACATAAACGTTCGTCTTTTGAAGCAGGATTTAAATTGCGTGTCGTGCAGTTTGCAGAACATAATAACAGTCTTGCTATTAGAGAATTTGGTGTAGTAGAGAGTAATATTAGACTTTGGTGTAAGCAAAAAGACAGTCTTGAAAAAATCCCCAAAATGAAACATGCCCATTGTGGAGATGTAGCATCCTTTCCAGAACTCGAAGAAGAGCTAAATGAATGGATTTTGATGGAACGACAAGATGGCATTATAGTAACAAGAAATGCAATTCGTTTTCGAGGTCTACAACTCAAGAATTCTAGGACACACCAGGTATTTCATCTTTTCTTGCTTCGCCTGGGTGGTGCAACAGATTTATGGAACGCATGATGACAATAACGACAACTGCTACACTGATGACGCAATGCCTACAGTTGAATTTATAAATGAAATGTTTGATGACTCAAAAGATGAAAAAGAATTTAAAGGATTTTGACGTTTTGTTTTAAAATAAATATTTCTTTCGTTAATTTGTATTGTTTAATTATAATGTTAGGGAACAAGATTAACAGATCGCATTATATATGTGGACATGGCATTTTAGAGCTAGTTTTCAAACAAAATTTCTAGTTTGCGTTATACGCGAAAATATACGGTAATCCTCGTAAAAACCATTGTTAAATATATTCTTTTCTGAGAAGAGAAATGGGGGACATTATTGTATTGCCCCTTGTATCAGTAAGCAAAATGTTCTGGTGTCTATTGAAAAAGCTTAGACATGGAAGAAAGAGCTTGAAAAAGGTGTCATAAAAACTGATATAAACTTATCTGAAGTAATAACTACTTTTAAATGAATGTGACAGAACAGTGGTAGAAATTATTCAAGATGTACTGAGGAGGAAAAGCCATCAAACACCTAAAATGCAATAAGGCAGCTGGAGGAGATGATATTCACCTGTAATTGCCCAAAGGAGGAAAAGCCATCAAACACCTAAAATGTGATAAGGCAGCTGGAGTAGATGATATTCACCTGTAATTGCCCAAATATGAAGGTATAAAAGTTTTACAGAGTATGCATTACCATAATTCAGAAGGCCTGATTAGAAGTTGAAATCCCAGATTATTGGAATAGAATACTCATGGCACCCATCTGTAATAAGGGAAATAAAACTTATTTTGAGAATTACAGAGGAATTGTGAAAGAGAAACCTTGGAGAAAAATTGAAGGAATTGAAGCCAAATGAAGATTAGCATCCGATTTTCACTTTAGGACAAATAGTTGGAAAATCATGCGAATATAACAAGTATCTGTGTTTAAGTTTTATAGGTCTGGGAAATGCATATAAGAGGTGCAAGGAGATAAGTATTCAAAATGCTATAATTGTATGGTGTAAATGTGATTTTATGCAGAACAGTACCTGGTGATATGTCAGCTGATAGAATTTAATTATGTACAGGAATATAATTTGATGTAAAATCAGCTGTAAGATTTTTGTGTAATATAACTGACATTATGAATTAATGTAGTTAAACATGATATCGTACCTCTTTATGCAGATGATGATTGTGTTGTACTCTTAAATAAATCCATTACAAGTCCCCATGAAATAAGAGAAATTAGTCAAAACACTAGCCATATACATGACAGTATTCAAACAAGTTTTAACTTATGGGTCAGAAATTCTGAGAATAATTATAGGACTGAACAGATTGTATCATTGACAGAATCATATTATAAAGGAACTGTACATTGTTTGTATTGAATAATGTGTGAGCAGACCTAATCAAACTCAGTAGTATATGGTCACTTATACAGAATTGAAGAGGAAAGGTTACCTGTCATCAGAGCATTCTTTGGTACAGAATGGTTGAAAAAGGACTCAGTGGAAGATAAAGAACTAAGTGACTTGATACACTTCAAAATGAATTTAAAAAATATTGGAGTCCTGACAGATAATAAACTAATTTGAAGGAAAATTGTTCCTAGAAAGTTAATAATATACACTTATTATACACGCCTGTGTATGATACATTTATATATATATATATATTAGTATTATTTCTAAGCCTCCATGGAATGTGAAGACTCGTTGCAGGAGGTCAATAAGGTTAACTAAATCAAATAATTTTATATGGAATAAGAGAGTATTCAAATCATTGATATTTATTTCCTTCCTGCATGAGTACCTATAACATGACATTACCATGTATGGACAACTGGTTAGAGGGAAGACAGGAATTTGGTGATGTGTGTTATCATTTTTTTGACTAAAATCATTATCAGTCTTATTGAAGTGTTTCACCTTATGTTAGTTAAGTTGCTGTCATACAGCACAAAACTTTTGCAGTTTTGACAACATTAATAATTTAATTTTAACAGATATTTAATAGTTTTGCTTTTCAATAGTAAATATTTTTAACAGATGCGAGCACATTTTAAAATTAGTCTTATGCACTGTATGCAATAAATAAATCCATATTATTATATGTTATAATAATATGGATGTCTTAAGTTTTGCATCTCTTATTTATCAGTCACTAATCATGTTAAAAAATTAAGTTATGAAACTGTGTTTTTATGATATCTTAAATGTACTGATCTTTTATTGCATAACATAACTATTACTACTATTATTATCATGATCATCAGGCTATTATATTAAAAAACTAAACTATGCAGACCTCCATGGAGTCAAGACTCATTGTGGGAGATACAACTGCCACACAAACACAGCTCATCTTCAACAGCTTAATGCTCGCTTTAGGTCTAATGCTGCCATCACCAGATTTCTCATCTGTTTCTATTATAAGCTGCATCTGGAATAAAGTGTTGTTCATGCAGCTATCTTGAGATTTTTATTCTCATATCTGTCCATGTACTCATGTCCTTTCTGCAGGTCTTCTCAGTTTTATTTATAAACAGTTGTTTTATCAATTTAAATTAAACTTGACAAGAAATTATATTCTTGTTTATTCCTTTATCCAAGTGTAAGCAAACAAGTTTCTGTGTGAAGTATCTTTATGACTTGGTTACTAGGCTAATGACTTCCCATTAATTTCCTTAGTATCCCATAAAACAAAGTACACTCCACTCCCCTCTTTTGGATATCTATACTGCTATGCATTATGGGAAGAGCCACTACCCAGACCTTCATTGAGGTCTCATCAGTGGGAGCCAAATGCAGAAGATATACTAAGGAGTAATATTAAGATGATTAATAATAAGAAGGTAACACCTTTTCACTACTTGTACTTGGGAAATATACGACTTCTGCATTTATTCGACCTTGGTATTTTGGAGAGGACAGAGGTGATGGCAATTGGTCAGTAGTTTGATGGTAGACTTCTATCACCCTTTTTTTTTTTTTTTTGAATAGGATGGATATGAAATTGTTTTCATGCATTGTGATAAGTACCTGATATCTATAATAGAGTAGAGATGATCAGGACAAGTGTTAAGTCTCGAACAATGTTTGAGAACAATTAGAGATAGAGATGCCATCAGGACTAGAAGACTTTAATATCCACGTTATTTAGTAGTTTTCTGATTTTCTTTTGTCGAAACCTACAGGAGGCATACCATGCTTACTGTATTTACTTGAATATAACTTGCACTTTATTTCTCAAAATTAAAGTTAAAAAATTGTGCTGCGAAATATATGCTGGGATTTTTGGAAACTAAAGTTTTTCAGAAAAAAAAACTAAATTCACATTTATAATTTAATCCTTAGTATTCATTATAATTTATAATTGTTCACATTATTTATAAAATAAATGAATTTAAATTTTAAGCCAATTGGAAAGAGAAGGCAGGGTAGATTTCAAAAAAGGATATTGGATGGATAATGAGACCAGAACAGACCAATATGGTCTATACCCGTAATTTGTGTTATGATGATGAATTTTAATGTTATTTACATTATCGGCTGCTCACCTTCATTGTGATATATTTGAATCTTTTGCAACAATAGTAATTGTCGCTAAAGATTCAAATTAGTGAATGACTAATGAGGCGTGAAAGCTGAGTGCAACAAGAATGGTAGGCCAGTAGAAATAGTGCAGCTATGAAGACGTGCATAACTGCACTATATGATTGGTGTGGTATTAACAAAAGATTGCATGACTCGACGAAAAAGGCAACTCGATGGTTGTTAAGTTCAAATGCTGATTCTTTTCAATGAATTCCAAAATATCTGAAACTGCGATAACAACATTCGCTATCTGTTTCTTAAATTTTAAACTCTTTTTGTGTGCGAGGTATATGCGAAACCTTTTAATTTCTTTTTTGTAAAGTAAAAAATCAAGGGTGTGAGATATACCTGAGGACGAATTATATTCGAGTAAATACGGTAAATTTCCATACGGTATGAATTGATTTTCCATAGTCTCTGCAGGAGTTCGGGGAAAAGAGTGGTGCCATCAGGATAAGAAAGAGACGTGGAGTGCAGAAGTTGCATCTAATGCCCTTAGCAAGGAACCAGAAAGCATGGCTTCCATTTGGACAGGAGGCAAGTTTTCTGTTATTGTCCTCCTTTATAAAGTCAGAGTTGCTGATGACTGATTTGTGTATGTTGTACACTTTGGTATAAGCAGAGTATGAAGCTGGAGTTCTTGATGCAAGCCACATGCAGTAAGCTGATTTTTTTTTTTTCTTCGTCTGTGTTGATATATTTTCAGTTGAAAATAAAATGCCACATGTGTCATTTCCTAGCACGCAGCAACAATTGTATTTTAATAGGTCATCCACCGAATGTTCGTTACTTGTATTCCATTCCTATAACTGTTTGTGTGACACTGAAGATGTACTGTTAGTTTTAGTATGAAATATCTGTACCTTTATTAATTAAAAGTTATTACTGTGGTCTTATGTGTTCTTTTAATAATTATACTATGCCACAGGTATACCACTAAAAATAACAAATGAATGTTACTAAATGGGGCAAGGAAGCCTTGAGACAGACTAGGTCAAAAGCAGATGATTCTAAATTAACCATTCTCTGGCAGGCTATATCAGATTTCACAAAGGCACAGGTGCCACCCTTGTGGTGAAAGGAATCATGAAGTGTGTAGTTTAGGCACTGGAGATGGACAGTAATAGATGTAGCTATGATCTGGGTTTCTGTCAGGAATAAGATGTCTGGTCTGGAAGACTGCATGTGATGGTGAACGTTATGTTTGTATTAATGCCATCCTAAATTTCAAGATCATCTACAATGGGTTGCCTTATATATTGATCTCTATACTGTCCTTCATGGGAATGATAATGAGCTGGTTACTTTAAATGCAACCAAAACACAGTCCTGTCTTTTTTCTTTCAAAAACGAATTTAGTTTTTCTTCCCTTACTTTTGATAATAACCGAATCAATAATAAACACCAGATCTTTCTCTTCTTGGACTGACACTTGCCTCTATTCTTTCCTGGCATAAACACATCACTTTTTAGCATCCTCAGGCTCCATACTTGCCATCCTTTCTGTTTGTGCTCATACCAAGTTTTGGTGTGAATGCAAATTTAAGGAAGCATGTGAAATTCTAATCAACCGCTCTAATCTCAACAATAATGATGGTCTAAAAACCCAAGAATACGAATGGCACATATTCTATCCACATAACCTTTTGTTTTAAGAGCTCACTTAAATTATAATTAGGATTGTAGTAATCCAAAATCTTAGCTGTAGCATAACAACACTTACGTTAAATTATTGATTAGGCCATCACTATTTGACGGGGGGTTGAGGTCAGGATTCTGCACAGGCCAGAGCATTCGTTTAACATCCATCTCTTCTTACCATTCCATGACAGCTGCAGCTTTGTGGCATGGAGCATTGTTGTCTTGACAGTAACACAGGTCCATTCCATAAAAATTCCACAGTGTAGGCAGCACCTGATTATCCAGAAAGCAAGATACTGAGCTGTTTTCATGGAGCCACGGACAACAACCAGCGGTCCCACTCCAAACCAGCTGAATGCACCCCATGCTATAACTCCACCACCAAACTTTACTGTGGGTACAACACACTATGGTAACAGGCATTCACCAGGCTGAGAGTGTACCTTAATTCATTGCTCCAGAGTACCATTTTCCACTGGTCAGTTGTCGAGTCGACATGCTCTTTGTACCAGGCCAGACAAGCCGCCTTGTTTGTTGTTGTGATGTTCAGCTTGTGTGCCACTGCTCTCCCTTGGAAACCCAATAATTGGAGTCTTTTTTGTACAGTATTAGTACTCACCATAACTGGCACTCTGGAACTCATTACGGATGGTCTGTGCTAATGAATAGATAAATGAATAAGCTATGAATAGCTTATTCATTTATCTATTATTACTACTACACTCTTATCTTAACCAAATAGTCATAAGTGCTGCTGTGTACTATCTGTTCTTAACACTTGAATATCTGATACAGGTCTCATCAACCCCATGATATTCTGCTGAATTTTTAACAGTGACAAAGTGCATGTGGCTTTTTCCATCTTTGCTAAGTGTCATCCTGATGTTGGACTACCTCTGGACTCAGCTCTTTTCATCACGGAGAAATGAACATCACACACATATACAGCAGTCCCTTGATTTGGGTGTTTCCAATTAGTGTGTCATTTTTTTTCTATACCCGAAATGCAATTAATGCGCCTCTAAAATTCAATTAGTGTGCCTATATACATCTTAAAAATAAATGTTACAATTTTAAAATTTTTCTGTCTATACATTTTTTTATGGCTAACTATTTTAAAAAATCACTCACCAGGTTGAACTAATTTAGTTACTGATTTAAAACTTTTTACAAAGTTATTTTTTAATGGCACACAGTACTACACTATTTCCATGTATACTATATTTAAATTTACTGCCAAAATTAATGTCGTTTGCTAATTACGTAGCATTTTGCTGATTGTATCTCGTGCCTCCCTTGTAATTGTTTTCCTTAATTTTTTATTTTAAAGTATTCTCCCAACCACTAATCATGAGTAAAAGAATTAGTGAGCGAAAAAGTGGAAGTGCGAAAAAGATTCGAAAAGTAATCTCATTGGAAGAAAAACTTGAAATAATAAAAAAGAAAAATGGACAAGGCAAGTCCAAAGCAAAGATAAGACAAGAACACAAAATGGGTGAATCAACTATAAGAGCAATTTTAAGCAAAGCTGCTGAATATAAAGAGAATGGTAAGGCTGCTTCGAGTTCATCATGCATGCAGACCACTCAAAATCAAAGTATTATAATGATTGAATTAGAGAGACTTCTTTCTACGTGGATCAAAGATTGTAACCAAAAATGGATCCTGCTAAGCACTTGCCTTATTAAATCAAAAGCATTAAGTCTCTTTGCAACCTTGAAAGAGCTATCGATGATGGAAAAGAAGAATTCCATGCTAGTGTTGGGTGGTTTGAGCGTTTCAAAAAAAGAAATAGCCTACATAATGTTTGAATCTCAGTGGAGGCTGCAAGTGCAGATAAGGAGGTAGCCACAAATTAGCGTCAGTTGTACGAAAAAACAAAACAGAATTCCTGCCAAACTACGTTAGCTCAATTCTTTGTTAAGAAATTGAGTAATAAATTTATATTCTGAACATGTTTTATTCTTTCAACTTGTATGCTTTTCCTTTAACTAGGCCCTGAGACATACCCTAATTCTTTTATTTAAAAAATTAAGGGTCAAAAAAGAAATATGAGGAATAAATTATACTTTTCCCATAGGTTATTATATTTGATTAGTGCGTTTTTGATTAATACGCCCTTTTTAAAGAAAGCATTAGGCGTATTAATCGAGGGATTGCTGTATATCATTATTTATATATATACTAAACTGAAACCAGAATTTCACCAAACAATACATGTAAGAAAGTTAAAACAAAATTAATATCAAACATGAATTTTGTATTCAAGATACCAAGTAATTTTATATAAACTTGGTTTTTAATCCTATTTCCCAAGTGAGTCAAGATTGCACCTGCACGCCTCAAACTTGACTCACTTGTCTGTTGCTCACTTGGGAAATAAGATTAAAAATCAAGTTTATATAAAATTATTTGGTATCTTGAATACATAATATACCCAAGTTAAAAATCTTTAAACATGAATTTTATTAACGTTTAAACACAACATATTATTATTGTATGGGCGCTTCCACGGAGTCTGAAGACTCAAACTATCCATACAGTCTATCATACCTCTCCCTGAACCCATTAACAGACAAAGCACTCACAGGTGATTCTGTCAACCCATTCCACTCATTCACACAACTCTAAGCAAAAATTCTAATCCTCACACCCCTACTAACCACACCTTTATTTAACTTCCAAGAATGACCCCTTGTTCTGGCTCTTCCAGCCAAGTGCTGAAACATTTCCCCTGCATCAGTCCTCTAAAACACTTTAAACAACTTAAATGCTTCTATCATATATTTATATCCTTTTTTTTTTTCTGAACATAGGGAACATTCCACAGACCATTCTCACCATCTTGGTCACTCACCCTGAATCCTCTCCACCACTTCCTAATCCCCCAAGAAACCCAAGAGAAGAGATTTGAGCACAGTAATCTAGACATGGACATATCAAGGCATTATAAGACCATCTCTTCACAAATCCATGTTGACCCTCATACAATATCATGTTTTTATCCACCCATTCTTGAATTCTCTTCTTGACCAGTTTTTCCACTACTTTTACCACTATGCCTGAGATATTGATTGGTCTCTAATTTACTACTGCAGTCTTAGAACCTTTCTTATGCAAGGGAATTATTTTGCACTCTTTCCACTCCCTTCGAACTCTACCAGAGATGAATCTAGTCAGAGGCATTTCCAGTTCCCTTACACATTCTTGCAAAACCTGAGCTGATATTCCATCTGATCCCTCAACTGTATTTGCATTTTGATTCTGCAATATCCTAAGAACCTCCAATTCATCCACCTCTGTTCCCACGTTAGTGTCTGTCACATAGGTTAAAGCAGTAAACTCACTAGGATGATATACCCTTGCAAAGTGGTCACTCAGTAACTCACCTATTTTATCTGCTTCTGTCACTTCATCACTATCTATGCTCATTAAGGTTAATCTTCCATGGTCATTCTTCCTCTTAGTTGCTGCATAACAAAAGAATTCTTTGGGGTTTGCTTTGGCCTGCTTGGCTAGATTCTTCTCATCATCTGATTTTGCCTTCCTTTCTATTCTAGTCAGCTTTCTTGCCTGAACCTTATGCATGGGTTTGCTGGTCACCTTTGTCTTTATATAACCTCCACATCATTTTTTTCTTCTGCAGCTTGTGCTTAATGATATTACTCATCCATCAAACACCTGCCTGATTAACCCTGCTTTCCTTAGGTATACAATTTAATATTGCTTCCTCTAGATAACCCTTAACTATCTCATCCCACAAACATCCTTAATCTGCAGTGTTTTATGAAATGGCACAGATTTAAGCTTCTTCCTAAGCTTGTCATAATCACCTGTCTTGTAGTTCCATGTGTACATCTTCTTGACAGAATATTCCTCATGTTGTGCAATCTCCCAATTCAAGACTGCACAGTCACTTTCACCAACTGGAGGCAATGTGGTCACCTTGGCAATGGATAGCTCTTCTGTTCCTATGACCAGGTTCAGTACTCTCACACCCCTAGTCCCCCTCCATCACATGCTTCCTCAAGTAATTATCTCTGAGGTATATAAATTCTATTTCCTTGTTGCCATGTGATCTTTCTTCTTTCGAGTGTATATCTCCCTAGTTGAAGTCCTCCATATATATGAGAAAAAAACCATCAAAGTAAACAACAGAAAGAGAAAGGATGACATATTTTATTTAAAGCAATGGGAATACTTACCATAAAACAAAGAAAGAAAGATTCATTTTTATTCATAGGAATAAACAGAGTTTTGCTCAATATTCCCATTCTTTCAGGAGACAAATGAAAGTGTGTATCTGTATAGTGATATATTCCCAGCCCAACAGACAACATACTGCAAATTCAAGAAAAGCATGTGTCTTTATTTTACCACTAAATACAGTACAGACCATATGCATTGTATGCAGCAACAATTCATGTAAATAAGAGACATCTGGAATGAAAATGACACTGCTCTTCAAAATGAGAAATAACTCTCCTCTAACAGATACTATACATTATCATTAAGGCAGTACTACTTTTGCAATTTAAATATAGTAATATCAAACATTCAGACTAGCATTCTGTATTTAAAACTTAGTAAAAAATACCTGCTCAACATTGACTATGACAATATCTTGTATGATCATGATAAAGCTATGAAGTTTTTTCACTTGGTTATACTATAAATTAAAGATGCCAAGAAATTATGTATTTGGCTTAATCCTTTATCCAAGTGTAAGCAAACAAAGTTTGCACCTGAAGTATTTTCAGGACTGGGGCAACTCATATAAAGAAGCTAAGACTTCACATCACTTGCCTTAGTAGGCACAAACTTTGTTTGCTTACACTTGGATAAAGGATTAAGCCAAGTATATAATTTCTTGGTATCTTTAATTTATAGTATAACCAAGTGAAAAAACTTCCAACATCTTTCTCTAATCCAGAGTAATTTAATAATAAGGTGTGACACCTTTTGGCAACTCATATATGAAAATATGACTTCTGCATTACTTTGACTTTAGTATCATCTCTGAGTCTGGCTCCCACTGATGAGACCTCATTAAAGATCAAAACAGGTCTGGGTAGTGATCCCTCCCATAATGCATAGTATTATGCATGTCTGCAAGGAGATGTGTTTTGCATTATGGGATACTAAGGCAAGTGATGTGAAGTCTTAGCTTCTTTATATGAGTTGCCCCAGTCCTGAAAATACTTCAGGTGCAAACTTTGTTTGCTTACACTTGGATAAAGGATTAAGCCAAATACATAATTTCTTGGCATCTTTAATTTATAGTATAACCAAGTGAAAAAACTTCATAGCTTTATCATGATCATACAAGATATTGTCATAGTCAATGTTGAGCAGGTATTTTTTACTAAGTTTTAAATACAGAATGCTAGTCTGAATGTTTGATATTACTATATTTAAATTGCAAAAGTAGTACTGCCTTAATGATAATGTATAGTATCTGTTAGAGGAGAGTTATTTCTCATTTTGAAGAGCAGTGTCATTTTCATTCCAGATGTCTCTTATTTACATGAATTGTTGCTGCATACAATGCATATGGTCTGTACTGTATTTAGTGGTAAAATAAAGACACATGCTTTTCTTGAATTTGCAGTATGTTGTCTGTTGGGCTGGGAATATATCACTATACAGATACACACTTTCATTTGTCTCCTGAAAGAATGGGAATATTGAGCAAAACTCTGTTTATTCCTATGAATAAAAATGAATCTTTCTTTCTTTGTTTTATGGTAAGTTTTTTTCAGGACTGGGGCAACTCATATAAAGAAGCTAAGACTTCACATCTCCTTGCAGACATGCATAATACTATGCATTATGGGAGGGATCACTACCCAGACCTGTTTTGATCTTTAATGAGGTCTCATCAGTGGGAGCCAGACTCAGAGATGATGCTAAAGTCAAAGTAATGCAGAAGTCATATTTTCATATATGAGTTGCCAAAAGGTGTCACACCTTATTATTAAATTACTCTGGATTAGAGAAAGATGTTGGAAGTTTTTTCACTTGGTTATACTATAAATTAAAGATACCAAGAAATTATATACTTGGCTTAATCCTTTATCCAAGTGTAAGCAAACAAAGTTTGTGGCACAAATTTTGTTTATACCAAACAGCTGCAATTCTATCATGCTCTTGTTCAAAAAGGGTAATAAGAAAAAGATAGAAAATTACAAACCTATAGTTATACAAACTATTTATGAAAATAATAACAAACAGAATCACAAGATTATTGGATGAAGTGCAGTCTAATGAATGAGCTGGATTCAGAAAGGGGTTTAGCACAACCGACCATCTGCAGACATTGAATCAATTAAGAGAAAAATGCATAGAATGCAACTTGCCATTGTACCTAGATTTTGCAGATTAAGCAGTCCTAATGGCAATGAAGAAACATGGAATAAGCCAAATTTATGTACAGCTAATAAAATATATGAAAAAGCAACCGCTAGTATCCTTATAAATGAATGTATCAGTCCATTCCAAACAAATAAAGGGTACACCAAGGAGATACCATTTCACCTAATTATACAATGTAGTATTAATTATGTTCTGAGTGAACTAGATTGGAGTGACAAAGGATTTAATATTAATGGTAAAAAGTTCTAGTTCTCTTATCATTTATGATAAGAGAACTAGAAGGTATGATGAATGAATTAAGCACAGTTTCAAATAAAATAGGATTATACATATACTGGAATAACTAAAATAATGACAAATATCGAAGGAAACGATAAGAAGAACAAATAACAATAGACAATAACAAAATAGAGTAAATACAAGAATATGTTAACCTTGTTTGAACCTTTACATTAAGAAAAAGGAGCATTTATGAAGAAATAAAAAGGAAAATTCAACTAAGCTGGAAAGTTTCTGGCAAACTGAAAAAATGCTGCACAGTAAAATAAATCCTGAAAATAGAGCCAAACTTTTCAATCAGTGCATCATCCCAATTATGACATATGGATCAGAGATATGGCCAGTAACCAAAGAAATACTGAACAGAATGAGGAAAACTGAGCGCAGAATGGAGAGAGCCATGATAACATCAACCCCCAAGACGAAATAAGGAATGAAGATATAAGAAAAGAAACAGAAGTGTTGGACAGAGAGAAAGATTTTAAAATTAAAATTGAGATGAACAGGACATGTTGCATGCATGGATAAACCAATAGAGGGACAAAGACAATCACCCAGTGGCATCCATGTGAAGGAAGACCAGATCTAGTGCAGATGGCTGAAGAATGTTGTCATTGGGAGGTATTTCAGTAGAGAAAGATGGAGGCAAATGAGGAAGGCATATAACCATAAATAGTTATAAAAATAGCTAGAAGAGGAAATAAAGATTTCTTCCTGGTCTCTGCAGGTAACCATCTAAACAGTTGTCAGGCCAGTGAAACCTTTATCAAAATGCACTAATAAAAGCAACTATATGGACACTTAGCTAGTACTCATGTCTTATAAGTAGTGCAAGCTAAAGCAATACTTATGAGAATACAATACTCAGTATTGTATTCTCATAAGTTCTCTGATCAAACTTTTGAAACTTCCAAAGTTTCTTTAAATTAAAGATACCAAGAAATTATATTCTTGGTTTAATCCTTTATCCAAGTGAAAGCAAACAAGTTTGGGCCTGAACTATTTTTGAGACTCGGGCAACTTGTACAAAGAAGCTTATGACTTCACATCACTTCTTGCAAAGCACATATACTTACTGGTATGTATAATGCTATGCATTATGGGAGGAGTCACTACCCAGACCAGTTTAGATCTTTATTGAGATCTCATCAGTGAGGTTTCATCCAGAGGTGATACCAAGGTTGAAGTGATGCAGAACTCATATTTTCATATACGAGTTGCCAAAAGGTGTCACACCTTATTATTAAAATACTCTAGATTAGAGATAGTTGTTGGAAGTTTTTCCACTTGGTTATACTATAAAAGATACCAAGAAATTATATATATGGTTTAATCCTTTATCCAAATGTAAGCAAACAAGTTTGTGCCTGAACTATTTTTAGGGCTGGGGTAAAACTCGACCCTGAACCATGGTAAACTTCCTATCCATCATGTATTATGGATAGGAAGCTAATGACACCTGATTAGGATACTACTCAGGTGTCGTTAGCTTGTGTCTCAAACTAACTGTATGCATGAAAGTTAAGATTGCAAAGTTTCAACAGTATATTCAGCTTTGAAATAATATTGGATATTTAATATCCTCTATTTCTATATAACTAACTGTAATTCTGTAATTTCTCTCTCTCCTTCCTTCAAAACACATTCCTTTTTCCTAATATTGTCTTTCACTGTCCTCCAGAAAAAATATACTTTCCAGCAAACAAACTTCAGACCTTGAACTCATCAACCAAGGTAAACTTCCTATCCATCATATATTATACTTCTAAATTTGGAGCAGTGTCCTAATCAGGTGTCATTAGCTTGTGTCTCAAACTAATGTATGCATGAATGTTAAAATTGCAATATCGCATCTTATTTATTAGTCTTTTTTTTTATTTTTATCCATTTCTTTTTCTAATCTCAATAAATAAACATTTAAAATATTTATTATCAAATTATTTGCTTTTGTGTTCTGTTCTGTTCTTTGCATTTCACTGCTATCTATGTTTAGTCTGATAAAATATGATTTGGATTGCTACATTTGTGGATATATGTAAAGTTGAACTCTTTTCATTGAATTTGAGTAAAATTGCTAAACCAGAAAACATTGATGAAAGGGTAAACTTTCAAATTTTATTATAGGCTGCAGATGAGCCTCCTTACCTGACTGTTGGAACTGATGTTAGTGCTAAATACAAAGGAGCATTTTGTGAAGCAAAAATTAAGAAAGTTAATCGAATTGTAAAATGTAAAGTAAGTATTCATACCCCATGATTTCATACAGCTTAGATGTTATACATTTGCCTCTCATTATAGCAAACTTGTAGAAACCACAGAAGTAGTTTGTCTGCAGTTTGTTGTTGTGACATTTACTGTAGTGAGAGTCAACTGTATATCACAATATTTTAGTCTTTTTGTTAGCTAGTAAATTATATATTAATCAGTGACTGTTTCTCTCTCTCACTGTCATTTAAGTTATGCAGCTCCTTATCACTGAGATGCTATATGATATTTATGTGAACATTATTCTTACAAATTAATATATATATATATATATATATATATATAATTCTCATCTTTGTAAAAACTATTAGAACATGTAACAGCAAGCTAGCATTGGTGGAAATTCAAACTTCAGGAAACTTCTTCCTCTACTCACCACTCATTTTAGGTTTCCTCCATGTTTATTTTATGAACACAGTAGTCTTGAGAATTAAAATATAATCCTGATGGTCTGTCGTGGCAGTGGTTTTGTGGTGCAGGGTTTGCATTTATGAAGCAGTATTGCTGCTGAATAAAGAAATATTTAGTATTTACAAATAAAAAAGAAAGAACAGTAATAACTGTAAAATGCAGAATATTGTAAAATAAATCTGAACTTATTTGTACATTGTCAAACTTGATAAATTTGATATTGATACAACTGCCATTTATATATTGGATATTATAAGACATTGTATTTCAGGAAATTCTATCTAGTGTAACTTATGTACAATCTGTTTTCTAACCTACATACTGCAGGTATCATTCTTAGTCATTATACATAATAATTTAATTTTATATGCTGAATATTATGTTTGTAATGAACCTTGATATTTTAATGAAACAAAAACTTTTCTTGAAGTTTATTCTTTTGTAGAATTATTTCAGAAAATATCTATGGACTACATCTTGTTTGCTGGATCATATCTTTAGTTCTGCTCATCTTCATTATATGAAATTAAGTGGTGCCTTTTCAAATGTTCCTTCAGTTTTTGAAAAAGATAAAAGTTGGATGGAGTCAACACTGAAATGTATAATGGGTGATTCAAGAAAGTGAATTACTACAGTTGTTTGTGAGAGACTGTACATGTTATGTTAGAGAAAAAATATGTCTACAAGTCACAGGACACTCTGAATCTGTTCCTTCATTTTTTATTTTATTTATTTATTTTTCTTTTCTAGTATGCTAGTTATGCACTCGGTGATAATGAAAGTACCACCGTGAATTTTGACTGCACAGCACAACACTACTCAGTGTCCTGTGAAGTAGTGAACATAACTTGGACAACAGATTTCTTTGATGCTTTATTTTGATGATTTCTTTTATTATTCAGTTTTGACTAGTGCTGATGACATGGCACATATTTCCACATAAACAATTTTGATTCACTAATTAATGCTAGTTGGTGGTGGGTTTTCTACACTTAACATAAGAACAGCATATCATCCACATTGACATCTTGTCACCTTTACCATTTCTAGAGTTAAACTTAGGGGTGTTTACATTAATCTTCCATATTAGTCTGTTACTTGTCAGCACCCCAATATTGCATCTAACACTCCAGTCTTCTTAGGTACTTCTGACTGAATGAATCCAGACCTTAGTCTCCTTCTGGATCTTTTTTGATTTAGAGATTTTTGTTTGCTCACACTTGGATAATGCTTCTGCCTGGTATCTTCACTTGGGCCTGGCTCCCACTGAAGAGACCTCAATAAAGGTCGAAACTAGTCTGGGTAGTGGCCCTTCCCTTAATGCATAACATTAGACATATCTGCAAGGAGATGTGTTTTGCATTATAGGAGATACTGAGATAGGAGTGTTGGTAGCTTGCTCCACCTTTGCAACGAGTTGCCCTGGTGTTGTGCCACCTTACCCCAGTCCCGAAGATACTTTCAGGCACAAACTTTGTTTGTTCACACTTGGATAAAGGATTAAAATGAGACTTATTTGTGCCTATGGTCCCACAGAAGGCTTTACTAAGGTAGAAGTGGAGGAATTTTTTGAAGATTTAGAGAAAGCAACTGACACAATGAAAAAGGAAAAGTTGGTCCTTGGACAGAAAAGTACAAAATGATTGCCAGACATATGAAAATATTTTGGGAAAATTTGGAGAAAAGAGCAAAGCTAATAATAATGGCAAATACCTGTTGGATTTCTGCTCAGAACATGGACTGATTATTACTAACACCATGTTCCAACATAAAATTGTCCATAAATTCACATGGAGAGAAGAGTCTCATTGATTATGTTATTGTTGATTGTGATGTTTTCTCACTAGTGTAGGACACTAGAGTGTACCGAGGATTTGAAATTGGAAGTGATCACCATTTAGTCTTGAGCAGGATAAAATTGAATTTCATGTTGAAAAGAAGAATGTGTAAGAAAGTTTTAAAGTGAATAAAAGTTGAGCAGCTCTCAAATGTGAACTGTAGACTAAAATACACAAATATTATTGAAAAAAAAAATAAAAAAGCTTGAAAAAAGTAAACTTGGAGATTCAGTGGCCTGAAGAAAACATTGATTGATTCAGCCAGGGAGGCATGTGGTGAGGTTGTCTGCAATTTAGAAAAATTGTAGACAATTGCAATTGTTTAGAAAAATCAGAACTCCATGGTGGACACAGGAAGTTAAAGAGGCAGTGAAGGAAAGAAAAGAAAGCATATCAAAAGTTTCTGGCAAATAAGTCAGCGTGTGCTCTTAAAGAGTGCAGAGAGAAATGTAAGAAAGCCAAACACTGTGTAAAACTAGCTAAACAAAAGTCATGGGAAGAGTTGTTAATAACAGAAAATAAAATAAGGGACACCTCCTAAAACAGGTAAAAATAGCCGTAAAAATGATAGAAAATAAATATCAAGAAGGGTGCAAAATATTCTGGAAGTAAGCTCAGTAATGGAGGAAAAAGTGCTGCAAAAGGAATTAGAGATGATAAAAGTGACATGAAAACTTGAGAACAAGATATCCTTGAAATATGGAATAATTACTTCGAAAAATTGCTAAATGAAACGCCAGTGACAGCACAGTGATTAAAAAACACTGACCAGGCATGCAATGAGGAATACATATCCATACTTGAAGTAGAAAAAAACCCATCAAAAGCCTAAAATATGGAAAGTCAGCTGGAGCCGATGATATTCGACCAGAAATGCTCAAGTTTGGAGGTGTAGCAGTCTTGCAGGGGTTACACTGCATAGCTCAGAAGACTTGGACAGAGGGACGAATTTCAGATGATTGGAGTAGAGCTATCCTAGTACCCATACATAAAAAAGGAAATAAAACAGAATGTGAGAATTACAGGAGCGTTCCTGGTAATATTTATGCAAGTATACTTGAGAAATTGTTGAGAAGGATTGTAGAAGAGAAGCTTGGTGAAGAACAAGCTGGATTCAGGCCAATTACAGGCTGTCAGGATCAGATTTTCACTTTACGACAAATAGTTGAGAAAACATGAAATATAACAAAGATCTGTATTTAAGTTTTGTAGATCTGGAAATGGCATATGACAAGATGCCAAGAGAGAGAGGGTATTTAAAATGCTACAGTTGTGTGGCATCAACGGGGCATTATATCAAGCAATGCTTAGTCTTTATTTCTTGTACTTCTTTCAACTGTTAGAATTGAAGGAAGTACAAGATGGCTTAATGTTAAATCTGGTGTCAGACAAGAAAGTACAAGGGTCATCTGAAAAGTTCTCAGCCTCGACCATAGATGGCAACTATAAGCAAGATTTTTTTTTTTTTCTAAGTTGGTACATCTGTCATAAGCATCCATGTGAAATTGCAAGTCATTCTATCAAGTAATTTGTTTTATACAGCTGTCTGAAGCAAAAAGTGTTGTCTGTATCCCTTGAAATAGATAAAATTGCGTATTGTGCGGTTATAAAATTCTTTGTAAAAGAAGGTTTAATGGCAAAAGAAATTCATTTGAAGTTCATAAAAGCTTATGGACACTCTTCCCCTTTGTTTTCGACAATTAAGAAATGGGCTGCCTAGTTTAAACATGGCCATACCAGCCTTGAAGATGATCCATGTGAAGGACATCCAAAAAGTGTAACAACACCAGAAATCATTGATCAAGGTGCATGATATGGTATTGGATGACCAGCGAGTCAAAGTGAGTGAAATTGCTGAGACTATAGGCATTTCAAAAGAACGTGTAGGATATATTTTGCATGAAGAATTGCATATGACAAAGCTTTGCGCAAGATGGTTCTGCACTTGCTCATGGTACATCAAGACCGCACTTGCATGAAAATCTCTGAACAGTACTTGGAGCATTTTAACAAGAATAAAACTGATTTTGTGTATCGATTTATTACTATGGATGAAACTTGGATTCACCATCACATTCCAGAATCCAAACAGCAGCCGAAACAGTGGACAGAAGCCGGTTGTTCAGCACCAAAGAAGAAAAAGTTGGTTCCATCAGTAAGAAAGGTCGTGGCATCAGTGTTTTGGGATGCTAAAGGCATTTTGTTTATTATCTTGAAGAGAGTAAAACAATAACCCGGGAATATTATTCCAATCTTTTAACGAGACTAGATGAAAAAATTCGTGAGGAAAGACCTGGTTTGCAGAATAAAAAATCATCTTTCATCAGGACAATGCACCTGTCCACAGATGTTTTGGCAATGGGAAAATTAAGGGATCTGCACTATGAATTGTTGGAATATCCACCCTATTCCTCAGATTTGGCTCCCTCTGACTTCTACCTCCCAAAACTAAAACTATTCCTTGCTGATCAACGTTTTTCTTCGAATCAAGTGGTGATTGCAGCTGTAGAGGGATATTTTTCAGATCTTACTGAGAACCACTACAGGGACAGGATAATGGCGCTGGAGCATCATTGGAATAAATGTATTAGTCTTAATGGATATTATGTTGAAAAATAAAAATAATTTCGAAATTATAAATTCGTTTTTCATTGTTAGGCCGAGAACTTTTCATACCATCCTCATACATTATCCCTTCTTTTATTCATTATCTGTATGGATCACATTATGAAGGAAAGTGGAGATGTTAATGTCAGCTCTTTGCTTTATTGTAGATGATGTATACTTCTAAATAAATCTGCTACAAGTCTGCAAGATTCCAATAACAAAACTGACAATGAAAATAGGCAGAAGCATGAAAATATCAACTGCATTGCAAATGGAGAACCTACAGAACAAGTAAAACATTTCATCTACTTAGGTATGATTTTTAGTGAAGATGGTAAATTAAATATGGAAATAGACAACAGAAACAGCAAAGTTGGTATGGTAGGAAGTCAACTGAATAAATTTATATGGAATAAGAGAGAAATTAGTCAAAACACTAAATTAGCTGTATACAAGACAGTGTTCAAACCAGTTTTAACTTATCGATCTGAGAGCTGGGTTATGGGCATGAACAGATGGCATCAATGGCAATATCATATTAAAAACGAGGATATTAGGACACAACTTGACATTGTTAGCTGACCTAATGTCAGGTGGTATGGTCAATTAAACAGAATGGGAGAGGAAAGATTAACAAAATAAGTATTCTCTGCCTGCTTGGCAGGGAAAAAACCCAGAGGAAGACCAATATATAGGTGAATGATTCATATGGTAAAAAGTGTCTTAGAAGATAGAAATATAAGCTCTGATAATGTTGGAGTCTTGACAGGTAACAGATTGATTTGGAGGAAAATTGCAGATAGGAAGTTAGTAATGATGTAAATTTTTCATGTAGTACTATCATATCCTGTATACTCCTTGAGAGTATATGTAAGGAATTTGATGATGATGAATAAGAGTAGAGATAATATGAATCTTGTCTTATATCTGATTTTACTTTAGCCCATCCTCCTGTATTTATTTCAATTCTAACTGCTGACTCACATCTTAAATATAGCCTATGTATAATGCTCTGTATAATGTTTCTTTTCCTCCCATATACTTGTAGCATTTTGAAAAGCATTTCTCAGAGCATGTTGTGATATGCCATTTCCAGGCCAACTAAACTAAAGTACAAACCCTTGTTATATTCCCATGATTTTTCAACTGTTTTGTCATAAAGTAAAAACCTGATCGTGACAACTTCTATATCATCTAAATTCTATTTGTTGTTCTTTAATTTTCCCTTCTACAATATTTTTCAACCTCTTCTCAGATATCATCATCACGAATCATGGGCTCACTGCCCGTTAATGTCTGATGCCTGTTTCACTATCTTCTTCCACCTTTCTTTGTCCATTGCACAGTGTCGCAGTTTTTGTACACCCATTTCACACCAGTCTTTTATATCGTCTATCCATTCTCTGTATGGTCTACCTCTTCTGTTTAAACCATCCAAAATACCATACATAAATGTCTTTATCTTCCGGTCCTCGTTCATTCTACAGATGTGTCCAAATAATTGCAGCTTTCGTTTTATAATCTTCTGCATTAGATTCTGTTTTGGTTGTATCTTCTGATAGAGCTTGTCATTGGTGATTTTCTGTACCCATCCTATTCTTAGAATCTTCCTATAACAAGTTCTTTCAAATGCCAAAATTCTTTTTCTTGATTCCTTATTTAATTACCCATGTTTCAGATCCGTACAGTACACCGCTGAAGATGCATGTTTCCAATATTCTTAGTTTTGTTTGCAGACTGATCACTTTACTTTTCCAGATGCTATCCATGGCCCTCAGATTTGTTCTTCCCTTTGCAATTCTGATCTTTATTTCTTTTTTACAGTCCAAGTCATATGTCAGTTTACTTCCCAAATATGTGAATTGTTCTACATTTTCTATATCAGTTCCATCCACTTGTATCTTTTGTTTCATGTCCTTCTCACCAAATACCATTGTCTTTGTTTTTTCAAAGTTCATAACAAGCCCAAATCTCTTCCCTTCCTCATTTAACAGTTTCAGTGTTTTTTTGTAGTTCTCTTTCGTCTTCTTCAATAATAACAATGTCATCTGCAAATCTCAGATTGTTAATTCTCATTCCGTGTACAGATATTCCTTTGGCACCTTCTTTCATTTTATCCATTGCTCTTTCTAAATGTGCGATGAAAATGCTTGGTGATATTGGGTCTCCCTGTCAAGTACCTCTGCTTGTTTTAAACCATTTCCCTAAATCATCACCTATTCTAACTGCTGCAACTGCATTCTGGTAAACATCTTTTAATATAGCTATTAGTTTTTTATCAATTCCATAGGATTCCAGAACTGCTAATGTCACTTTCTGGTCAATACTATCAAATGCTTTCTGAAAATTAACAAAGCAAGTATATATGTTTTTGTTTTTTCTCCTAGCTTTCTCTGCTATTAACCTCATTGTCAAAATCTGTTGAATTGTAGTTCTATCCTTCCTAAATCCTGTTTGCTCGTCTGCAAGGTATGCTTCCAATTGTGTTCTCAATCATCTTCTCAGATATGCTTGATTATATCTTAACTGGTATAATCAGTAGGGAAATTGTTCTGTAATTTTCACATTCAGTTTTATTTTTCATTTTTTACATAGGTCCTATGAGAACTCTACATACACCATCTGAAATTCAACCCTCTAACCAGTCCTTCTGAATTATTCATTATAGCCATTGCAAAACTTTTACCCCATATATGAACATTTTTGATAGAATATCATCTACTCCAGCTGTCTTTCCACATTTTCCAGCTTTTGATATCTTTTTCTACCTCAAGTATTAATATGTACTACTATGAAAGATGTTAAATGAAACAAGCAGTGAGGGCTGCTTGTTTCATTTAAGTCTGTCAAAATAATTCACATCTATAATATTTTTATCTTCAGTCTTCATGTCATCTTTGATTCCTTTTTTGCACTACTCTTCCCTCCATTTCAATGCTTTTTGCAATAGCCTCCAGAACATATTTTCAGCTTCCTGATATTTTTCTTCTATATTATAAGCATTCACAAAATTGTCAACTGATTTGCTAGAAGCTTTTGGAATGCTTACTATATATATATATATATATAATCCATGCAGACAACTTCACCACATACCTGCATAGATGAATCAATCAATGTTTATTTATTATTATTTTTTTTTTTCAGAGTTTGCGACTTAGACTCCAAAGTTTAGTTCTTGTTTTTTTTGAACTGAATAATGTTTGTATATTTCAGAGTACAGTTTACTTGTAAAAACTGCTCAACTTTAATTCTTTTTTAAAACTTTCTTATATATTGTTCTTTTCAATGTGATATTCATTTTTATCCTACTTAAAAATAAGTGATGATTACTTCTAGTTTCAAGTCCTTTGGACACATTTTCTGACCAACTTGAAGATACTATCAGCAATCACATAGTCAGTGAGCCTTTTTGTATTTTTATTTATTTATTTATTTTTTTATTCTCTCCACATGAACTTGTATGTATTTTTATGTTGGAACATGGTGTTGGTAATGACTAGTCCAAATCCTGAGAAGAAATCCACAATGCGTTTAACATTGTTATTAGGTTTTGCTCTTTTCTCCAAATGTTTTAATATGCCTGATGGGATTCATTTTCTACTCTGCTGTTTAGATTTTTAACCAGAACCACTTTTTACATTGTCTTTATGTGAGTTGCCTGCTATATTCCTCCACTTCTTCCTTAAGAGTACATATCCATATTTTTAACCTGATTGCTGGCAAAAAACAATTAGTGGTACCATTGACTCAAATGTTTCATTGTCTATTTTCCCATTTTGAAGTTTATCTGTATAACTTCTTGAAATGGCCTTTCAGTCAAGAAGTTTATTTTCATGTTTGGTGTTGCATGCTATTACTACTGTTTCCCTTTCCATGATCATTATTGTCTGAATGCAACATGCTATATTTATTATTCAGTAGGATCTCACTTGTTTTAGTCTTCTTTGTTTCAGTAATGCCAAGTATTTTTCAAGTTCTTCTGCATGTTCAGTTTCTTTTCCATTGATAAACGTTTTGTTGATGATTTGTGTCAGTTCTGCTGATGTCAGATTTGTTCTAGTAGCTGAAGTTTCATTGTTCGCTCTGGTTCTCTGATGAAAACAGTTGGCATGAAATCTCATCATGTTGTATCATCACATGTATTTCTGGTTTAAACTAATACAGAGAATAGTTTGGTCTTCTAACTCCCAGATTGCCAGCATGTCCTCTTTCCTTCAGTAGCCAGTGGATCCTTACTAATGGGACACACCATGTAAGTGAGGATTGCACATTAGATAAGAAGTTGGAATGCTTACTGCATTTCTTAAAGGTGATGTGGAGGTCTCCTTCCAGCTATCTGACTTTGACTTTTAAACTATCATAATCAAATAGAATGGAGCATTGTCTCTTTTCATTATCTCTCAAGATAATGAAAAGCTTTAATTTGTTGAAATTTCCATGGTTTGTTCTATCCATATTTTTAACTTGATTACCGGCTTAAAAAAAAAAAAAACCCTAATAAAATGACTGGTTTTGTACAGTCCTGTTGAGTACTTCTTCAGATTGAGACAAAACACAAATATAAAGAAGTATTTTACAAAGATATTTCTGAATTACAGACTGTTGTTTTTTAATTCCTTCAACATGCAGCAGATGCTCAACATAGAAATGAGATGGTTCATTGTTACAAGATATAGGATAGAAATGAGATGGTTCATTGTTACAAGATATAGGATACCTCGTCTCATAGCCTAATTCATTAATGTGTAAATCTTTTATAAATGACACTCACTGCTGATTTAACATAAGGCCTTGGTTTTTACTATACTGGATTAGATATCATCTCATCTTGCTTGCGTTCTTAAATTTACATAATTACAGAATTCTTTGTACAGCATTTTCAAATTCTTGACATGTACCTCAAGGGGTGTACAGGATATTATGATAATACTACATGAAGAACTTACATCATTACTAACTTCCTCTCAACAATTTTCCTCCAAATCAATCTCTTATCTGTCAAGACTCCAACATTATCAGATCTTATATTTCTGTCTTCTAAGACATTTTTTACTGTATCAGTTGACCTATATCTTGGTTTTCCTCTGGGTCTTTTTCCTGCCAAGCTGGCAGAGAATAATTGTCTTGCTAATCTTTCCTCTGTTTAAGTGACCATACCGCTTGAGATTAACTCTGCTAACAAATTCTTGGATGCTAACAATGTCAAGTTCTTTCCTAATATCCTCGTTTTTAATATGATATTGCCATTGATGCCATCTGTTCACATCTTTAATCTTTCTCAGGACTCTCATATATGTGGTCTCTAGTCTTTGGTCAAGTGTTTTACTTCTAACCCAGCTCTCACATCCATAAGTTAAAATTGGTTTGAACACTGTCTTGTATACAGCTAATTTAGTGTTCCGACTAATTTCTCTCTTATTCCATATGAATTTATTCAATTCACTTCCTACCATACCAGCTTTGTTGATTCTGTTGTCTATTTCCAAATTCAATTTACTATCTTCACTAAAAATCGTGCCTAAGTAGCTGAAATGTTTTACTTGTTTCACAGGTTCTCCGTTCACAACGCAGTTGACATTTTCAACAATTCTGCCTATTTTCATTGTCTTTGTCTTTTTATTGCTGACCTTCATTCCATATCTATTACAACAGTTATTCAATTTTCTCAGGGAATTTTGCAGACTTGTAGCGGATTTATTTAGAAGTATAACATCATCCGCATAAAGCAGAGAGCTGACATTAACATCTCCAATTTTGATATCATGTTTAATACCACTTTCCTTCATAACGTGATCCATATAGATAATGAATAACATAGGGGATAATGTACATCTTTGTCTCGCACCAGATTTAACATTAAACCATCTTCCTGTACTGCCTTCAATTCTAACTGCTGGCTTACAACTTAAAGACTAAGTATTGCTTGATATAATGTCCATTGACACCATATAACTATAGCATTTTGAATATCATTTCTCCTGACACCTTGTCATATGCCTTTTGCAGGTCTACAAAACTTAAATACAGATCTTTGTTATATTCCCACAATTTCTCAACTACTTGTCATAAAGTGAAAATCTGATCCGGACAGTGTCTATTTGGCTTGAATTCCGCTTCTTCTTCACAAATTACAGAGGTATTTCCCTGAATAGTGAAATACCTCTGTAATTCTCACATTCAGTTTTCTTTCCATTTTTATATGTGGGTACTATGAGAGCTCTACTCCAATCATCTGGTATTCATCCCTCTCTGTCCAGGCTTTCTGAACTATGCAGTGCAGCCACTGCAAGACTTTTATACCTCAATACTTAAGCATTTCTGGTTGAATATCATCTACTCCAGCTGCCTTTCCCCATTTCAGGCTTTTGATGGCTTTTTCTACTTTAAGCATAGATATGTATTCCTGTTGAGTGTTTTTTACCACTGTGCTGTCACTGTTTGTTTCATTTAACAATTTTTCAAATATTTACACCATACCTCAATGATATTTTTTTCTCCAGTTTTCATGTCACCTTTATCATCTCTAATTCCTTTCACAGTACTCTTCCTCCATTTTTGAGCTTTTTCAACAGCCTCCAGAATATTTTGTCACCTTCCTGATATTTATTTTCTACGTTCTTACCAAAGTCTTCCCATGACTTTTGTTTAGCTAGTTTTATACAGCGTTTAGCTTTCTTACATTTGTCTCTGTATTCTCTAAGAACTCAATGTATAATTGAGTTCTTAGAGAATACAGACTTTTATTTGCCAGGAACTCTTGATATGCTATCTTCTTTTCATTCGCCACCTCTTTAACTTTCTGTGTTCACCATGGAGTTCTGATTTTTCTATCCTTATAAACAACCTCACCACATGTCTCTCTGGCTGAATCAATCTTTTTTTTCTTCAGGGCTTGCCACTGAATCTCCATGGTTTGATTCCTGTTATTGAATAATGTTTGTGTATTTTAGTCTACAGTTCACATCTGAGAGATGCTCAACTTTTATTCACTTTAAAACTTTCTTACATGTTCTTCTTTTCAATATGAAATTCAATTTTATCCTGCTCATGACTAAATGGTGATCACTTCCATTTGAAATCCCCTCACACTTTAAAGCATTTTAGGGAATTGCAAATAAACAAGCATATAAATCTGGACTACCTTGTCACACTACCAATGAAAATCATCAATTCAGTTGACAAGTTTTGAATTGGAAGAGGAAGCTGAATTGGAAGCTGTATTTTAGCATGGTTCATGGGTAGTGTTATGAACATTGTTATTATCATCATCACCACCTTGTGATCAGAAACTTTTAAAAATTTTGGAGAAAGATTCTGATACCAAGCTTATTCATTATGATATCATCATTTAGTAAATAATGAAATATTCAAATGAATAATAAGCCTTATCATTGGTTTATGCAAAAAACAAAGGATAATTTAATTGCAAATTGGTTGCACTTTGAAACATCAATATGTGTATGGTTCGTAAGAGAACTTAGAAATTGTATTTCAATAAAGTGCATGCTTTATTCATTTATATTTAAACTTACTTATCACTTAATTATATTTAATCTTGATTCCTTAATTTGTCTCTTTTGCAGGTTACTTTCAAAAACAGTGAAGGAACTGCAGTTGTTACTGATGATCAAATTCGTGGAAATCTTAGGGTAACAGTATGATGTTTTTTTTTTTTTTCTAATACAGTACAATTTCTTTTAAAGTAGTAAATCATTATTATTATTATTATAATTAACTATGTTTGTTTAAGGTCAGTTTTATGTTTGTAAAGGGAAAACAAGCACCCAGATAAAATCCAGTCCCATCATTGCATTCTTAGACCAGCCAACTTAATTCAGAGATAAACAGTTAGTGAACCATACACTTAACTAATTGGTCCTCTGGCAAGCTGATTAAGCATACCATGAAATTCACCATCCACATCTAGGGTGATTCATACAGCTTATCTTCTCTCATTGGCACCTTTTTTTTTTAATTAATTAATTTTTTTTTCCATATTTATATGTAGACATTTAATAATACCAACATTTGCAACATGCCAGGATTGTTTATATTGATAGTAGAAAGAATGAGAGCTTAGCTGCAAAATGTAGAATAAATGTACAGGTTAATGGTGTTAGATTCACTGGGTCTTTTAAAGTGTAGTGAAAACTTCAGATATTTTAGAAGTGTAATTTCTAATGTTGGAAGTATAGATATGGAGAAGTTTTTTAACTGGTGAAATAATCTTAACTGGTGAAATAAGTTGGAATGGCGAAGTTCCACTGAAGTATAAACTTTTGATTAACAGAAGTTACTTTTTGCGTATTTTGTCTTATGCAGCAGAAACAATGAAACTAACAAAAAACAGATATAAGTAGAATACAAGCAGTGGAAATGAGTTTTAAGGACAGTATTGACAAAAACAAAGAAAGAGAGAATAAGATATATTATAATGTATATTAGGAATCTTCTGGGACTATGTTTGTGAACTCCCACTTTGAAGTAGTTTGGCCACACGATGAACATGAATTTGGAAAGAATACAAAAAAGAAGAATCTGTGAAATGAAAATTGAAGAGGAAAGGCTAAGAGAAAGATGGGACTATGTTTGTGAACTCCCACTTTGAAGTAGTTTGGCCACACGATGAACATGAATTTGGAAAGAATACAAAAAAGAAGAATCTGTGAAATGAAAATTGAAGAGGAAAGGCTAAGAGAAAGATGACAGAAAAGGTGGAGATACTACTTAAGTTTTTTTTAGAAAAAAAAAAAAAAAAACTTGAGTCGAAACAGTGTTTGTGAAAACAAAAATGCAGGAAGAAAGAAGAGATGGATAGCCTTGATCCATCTGACCTGATAGTGGATCAAGAAGCAGTCGATGAATCTGACTTGTCAGATATCGTACAATGACCAACATTCATCACATAACAATGCAAAGTGACATTTTTGATCTTATGAAAAAAAAAAAAGTATGAATGGCAAGTATTCCCTAATCCATCTGCTTCCTACAGTCCTGACATGAACCTTTATACTTCATTAGTTGAAAGGACTATTGTATGGAAAATGCTACTCTATCATTGGTAAGGTTTCTGCTGAAGCAACATGACTCATCAAACAAAAAAGTTTTGCTGACAGGAATACAAGAAATTACCTTTGTATTTATTCACTTATTTCCCAAAAAAACAAAACCCTTCCAGTCTTGCTTTTAATTATTATAATTATTATTATTACATGATACCTCCAAGGAGACTCATTGCGGAAGGGCACTCTACTCTACTCCACTACACACACACACATCTCACTGTCTACACTACTACTTAATTCTCCAACTACACACGATGACACTACTACCATCACTTCTATCTACTGCCCATCACTACCAATAACAGTATAATAATGATCACCAAATTTCTGGACAAGATGAGATTTCTCTTCCTGCAATAATTCTAGCCGCCAATCTTTTGTGTCATAAACACAATATTGCAGATGGTGCTTTCTGGTATCCAAAAAATTACAGTTTCTGTTTTTGTGATGGTGTTACTTCACCTCTGAACAATTGTTAACTCTATACAAATTGCATATCCATTCAATCTTTTAATATAAAATCTTCTCACATTTGGAGTAGAAACCCTAAAACCTTCCATACCACTTCTCACCAATTTGATCCCTTCACTTTCACATTTGATTTTCATTTTCTGCTGCTAGCATTTTCTACAAATGCAAGCAGCAGAAAACAAACATAATGTTTCTATTGTCCATGGACAACGGAAACATTGCTATGTTGTTGTTTTTTTAATTCTCTGTTCATGACTTTGACAATTATGGCATATTCCTTGCCATAACTGTCAGAATTTCTAAAGTAGATTGAATATTTACACAAATTCTAAATTTTTGTATTCATGTAAATTTTCGTTGGATTGCTTATAATCTAAGTGTTAGGACTCTGGAGTACACACACATCATGAAGAAACCTTTATGGAAGTTAAAGATGTGCATCTAATAATGGCAGATCACATAAATTTAACTTAGATAATAATAAAATTGAAATGCTAATTCTGTACTAAACCAAACACCCTTTTTTATTATTCCTTTGAAATACTGACTCCTCCCTACACACATATACCTTTACTGGTGTTGTTGCTAATTGTTTAAACTAAAAATAATTTTTTAATAGGTTGGTGCACATGTTCAAGCCAAGCATGTGGAAAAGAATCAGTATCTTGAAGCTATTATAAATAAAGTACAGGATTATAGTCAGTATACTGTTGGTTAGTAATTACCCTCTTTAATTTTGTGGTATTGATCTGCATATTTATTTGTGCTGCTTTAGTGTTTAATGTTTTTATAAATTATAATGTTGTAATTATTTTTCTTCAGTGTTTGATGATGGTGATGAAACTACTTTAAGAAGAACCTCACTCTGCATAAAAAGTGGAAGGCATTTTGCTGAAAGTCCTGTAAGTAAAACTTTTTTAATGTAATGCTATACAAATTGTGTATTTGATTTTTTAATTTAATAAAATAACTTTTAAATATATCTGTGGTCTTTCATAGTTCTTGTTTTATTGAGTAGATCTTTCACACATTCATGTCTATTTGCATTTTATTATACAGCCAGTAATTATCATGCCTTTTGATGAACTCGATCTTTGATGAGGGAAAATCTATCTAACATATAAGCTTAGGTGTTGATGGTTATTCACGACTTATTTTTAACAGTATTAACAACACCTAACAAACTCTTTTATCAAAAGATGTTTTATTAGCTGCTTATATTTTGCTAAATTTCAAATCAGCATCATCAGAGACAACACAGCTTGTATATGTGAGTGAGTAAGAGAAACAATACAATTATAATTGACAAAAGATCTAAAGATCAAAATAGGACTTGAGATCTTTTGTCCATTACAATTGTATTGTTTCACTTACTCACTGTCACGTATACAAGCTGTGTTGTGCTCTGATGATGCTGATTTGAAATTCAGCAAAATATAAGCAGTTAATAAAAACATCTTTTGATAAAATCATATAAAGAAAAAGCATACTCGCATACATTTGACATTGTTGGGACATAGAAACAGATTAAGAACGTTCAAATTATTTGACTCCTTCAGATTGGCTCTTTTAATCTAAGATAATGTTTAGTTAGCAATGTTTATTTGATATAAAGCCACCACCATAACCAATCTCCAAGACTAACAGTTCTACTAAATTTAAAATTTTTTTCTTTGCTGCTATGTATCCTCCAGTCATATTCGACTCTTGGTGATCTTGTGAACAAAGGCTCTCCATCCCAATCAGCTTCTTGTCCTTTCTTTCAGCAATTGTAGGTTAGTTCATTCCCTTAATCTTCTCCAACATAACTGCCTTTTCCAGTGACTCATCTGCTGGATAATAATGACCAAAATATATTAACTTTTATTTAGCAATCATCACTTCCAAGAAGCATTCTATCTTTATACTTTCTAAAATCTTATTGGTCATTCTTGCAGTCTATGAGATTCTTAATAGTCTGCTCCACACCCATAATTCAAATGAATCAATTTACTTTCTTCTTAATAGCATGCTTTGATAATTCTGACTTTCATGGCTTTACGCACACCTCTATTTTTCATAATTTTTTTCAGGTTTAACATACCTCCCCCCCCCCTTAATTTCATTTATGCATTTACCATCATTTCTTATTCTGGACCCCAGTAAATCATAACTTTCAATAATTTTTTATTTGATCTCCCTCTACTATAAATTGATTTAAATTGCCAGAAGCAATCACTTTTGTTTTGCTGATGTTTAAATTAAGCCTGGCTTTGTTACTTTCTGGCTTAACAAATAGAATCAACTGCTCCAGATCTTCCATAGTTTCTGCTATGAGGGTTGTATCATCTGTATATCTTAAATTACTTATTTTTCTGCTACCAATCTTAATTCCATCTGGATCTTTGTCTAAATCAGCCATTCTCATAACATATTCACTATAAATATTAAAAAGAGATGGTGACAATATACAACCCTGCCATACCCCTTTTCCCACTTGAACACTGTCTGTTTCTCCAAAGACATTTTACTTGAAGCTTCTTGGTTGTCATACAGCTCTCTTATCAAGAGAATTAGATGCTCAGGTATACTGATTGATCTCATTACAATCTGCGATCTGTTGTGATCCACACAGTCAAAAGCTTTCTTATAATCAATAAAACAGATAAATACTTCTTTCTGAAATTCTCTTGTTCTTTCCATAATCCATCTCATGTTTTCTATTTGGTCTCTGGTTCCTCTACCTCTCCTAAAGTCTGCCTGTTACTTGTAGCATTGTCTCTATTCACATATGGCTTCAGCCTTTCTTTGTTCATCACTTTCAGCATAACTTTACTTGCATGTGAAATTAGAGCAATGGTTCTATAATTCTCACAATCTTGGGGATTTTATTTTTATTTTTTTTGAATTGGGATGAAGACTGATGTTTCCCAATCTCTAGGCCATTATATTTCTTCCAAACCTGTTGATAAATTTCAGGCAATATATTCACTATTTCATTCCCAGCTACGCTCTATAATTCCACTAACACTCCAGGAGCTTCTTTTCCTTTTGGCAGCTGTTCCATTGCAGATATCTCTTTACTTTTCATTATCATGGGTTCCTCAACAAATTCTCTCCTTTCAAATTCTCCTTCAATATTATTATCTTCCTTGTACAAATCCTCTACATGCTCTTTCCAACTGTTTTTCACTGCTTCTTCTTCTTCTAACATCAGACATTTTCCCAAAATACTTTTTTACAACTCATAATTTAGATAAGCTTCTCTGTAACATTATTTATTTTCTAAACAGGTCTCTTGTTCTATCCATTCTAAGGTGGTATAAGTTCTGATCATTTGCCTTAGTATCCCATAATGCAAAGCACATATCCTAATAGGCATGTATAATGCTATGCATTATGGAAAGGATCACTACCCAGACCGGTTTCGACCTTTATTGAGGTTTTGTCAGTGGGAACTAGACTCAGAGCTGGTGATACTCATGTGGAAGTAATGCAAAAGTCATATCACCATATACCAGTTGCCAAAAGGTGTTGTCAACACCTTATTATTAAAATTCTCTGGATTAGAGATAGTTGATGGAAGTTTTTTCACTTGGCTATGCTGCCAATTACATATTTGGTTTAATCCTTTATCTAAGTGTACGCAAGCAGAGTTTGTGCCTGAAATATTTTCAGTACTAGGTCAAGTGAAAAAACTTCCATCAACTATCTCTAATCCAGAGAATTTTAATAATAAGATGTTGACACCTTTTGGCAACTGGTATATTGTGATATGACTTTTGCATTACTTCCACATGAGTATCACCAGCTCTGGGTCTAGTTCCCACTGACAAGACCTCAATAAAGGTTGAAACCGGTCTGGGTAGTGATCCTTTCCATAATGCATAGCATTATACATACTCATAAGGATATGTGCTTTACATTATGGGAATACTAAGGCAAGTGATCAGAACTTATACCTTTACTATGAGTTGCCCCAGTCCTGAAAATATTTCAGGTGCAAACTTTGTTTGCTTACACTTGAATAAAGGATTAAACCAAATATGTAATTGGTAGTAGCCGAGTGAAAAAACTTCTATTAACTCTTTTTTTTGTTTCTCTGAAGTTTGATTTTCTTTCTTGTTGCTTTACTTAGTCTTCTTTGCTGCTTCTGTGACTGTACATTTTGTTTCTTCCCACAGTTCTAATTTTTTTGCTGTCTTCTCGAAACTTTTTCATTTTTTTCCAACTTCTACTTTAAATGCTTCATTTATATGATTTAAATCAAATCTGCTACTGCTGTCCTTTTGTTTCTTCTTAGCCCTTAATTTCAGTTTAACTTCGGCTATCAATAATTCATTATCTGTCTCACAGTCTGGATAGCACATCTCCACCTTCTGCTTGCAACAGTATCATTGATCTGATTTCTGTATTCACCATTAGGTGAGGTCCATGTGTATAATCTTCTTTTATGTTGTTGAAAGCAAATGTTCTCGACACAAAACTCCAACATCCTTTCTCTTGCTTCATTCCCCAGTTCTAAAACAAATTTTCCAGCAGTGCCTCATTCTTTTTTTTCTCCCACTTTTGCATTCCAATCACCTAATATCAAGATAAAAAATTTTATGGCAGCATGCATCAATACTGTATACTACTTGCTGCATTCTGCTCTAAAATTCTTCAACCTCATCTTCACTCGAATCTAGTGGGTGCACACACCTGCATGAGTGTAACATTCACAACACATGAAATACATTTCCTGCTAGAGTTGCAGACAGACAGGCCTGCAAAGAAGTTGAGTGGGAAAATATCTATTATTCTTCCTTGTGGCAAGTCCAAACATGAAACTTTGTCTGCTCTTATGAGCCACACTGAATTAAATATGGAAGTTGTTGGAAGTTTTTCCACTTGATTATAGTATAAATGAAAGATGCCAAGAAATTATATTCTTGGTTTAATCCTTTATCCAAGTGAAAGCAAACAAAGTTTGCACCTGAAGTATTTTCAGGACTGGGCAACTCATATATAAAAGCTAATGACTCCTATAAGGCATAGAAGAACTACTAAGGCAAATGATATGAAGTCATTAGCTTCTATATATGAGTTGCCAAGTCCTGAAAATACTTCAGGTGCAAACTTTGTTTGCTTTCACTTGGATAAAGGATTAAACCAAGAATATAATTTTTTGGCATCTTTAATTTATAGTATAACCAAGTTGAAAGACTTCCAACTGTCTCTAATCCAGAGTGTTTTGATGATAAGGTGTGACACCTTTTGGCTACTCATATATGGAAATATGACTTCTTCATTATTTTAACCTTGGTATCATGTCTGGGTCTGGCTCCCACTGATGAGACCTCAATAAAGGTCAGAACTGTCTGGGTAGTGACCCTTCCCATGATGCATAGCATTGTACATGTCCATAAGAATATATGCTTTGCATTATGGGATACTAAGGAAAGTGATGTGACGTCATTAGCTTCTATAGACAGGCAAGAGGCCTTAAATTACTGATATTCAGACCTTCGGAGTTTGACACTTCCATATTTAATTTAAATATGGAAGTGTCAAACTCCAAAGGTCTGGATATCAGTAATTTAAGGCCTCTTGCCTGTCTATTAAGGTTTCCACTAGCACTTACTAAAATCCCTTCCTAGGATGTTACATTATATCCTAGGGATCTCTGTGACTAATTGAAATATTGGAAGCATGAAAGTTTCATTTAGATCTCTGAGTGCTGTTCTTTAAATTATGAAAGCGGCTCTCTAGTCACTTTCATGAACATATTCTATATAGCAGAGAGCACCTGGATGCTTAAGGAGTGGAGTGAATTATTAAGAAGTGGTTAGATGTTCTAATTTCTCTGTTGAGCATCATTAATTATTTTAAATACTTTTTGAATACCTTTCCAAACAATAGAACAGTAGAGCAGATCTGCTAGAAAATCTGCTAATAGATATGAAATTATATTTATCATATATATTATATTTTTTACTGTGTAATAATGAAAGGCATAAAAGAGGAAGTCAGCTTTTCTAAATTTATTTCATAGATCTTTTGAGTGAAACATAAGGTCATTCTTCTTTAGGCAAATCCTGTACCTTACATAAATCTACATCAGTGGTAAGAACATATTTACAAAATACAGCCTCATGAGCATTCAGTATATTCTTTAACTCTTTCCTGATTTATTGTTATGATTTTGATTATTTAATGCAGTATGTCTTGCACTGACATATCCATTGCTTGCTACTTTGCAACAGTATCAAATTATGTGTTTCTCATTTTTATGATTTTCTTTGTTTCTAAAATGTGGTTATGTACTTCCAAGTATATGAGCAAAACCAGAGAATTTACTTGCATTCTTTATGATTGCAGGTGTATGTTCAGAATAATTCTTGGTGATCATTATCACATTCCTGATATGTACCTTTTAGAGGGTGGACAGGATACTATGAAAAATTTCAAGAATTTTCCTATAAATTAGTCTGTAATCTGTCAAGACTCCAATATTGTCAGATCTTATATTTCAGTCTTCTGAAGCTGAAGCTCCTCTGACTACATCAGTCCACTTAGATCTTGTTCTTCCTCTGGATATTTTTCCTGGCATCGGCAAAATCTTTCCTGTTCCGTTATATTTAATTGACTAATAGAGAAATAGCCTTCTGCCTACACACACCTCCTGAATGCTAACAATATCAGGTTCCTTCCTAATGTTATCAGTATTAATATGATTCTAAGGTTGATTCATGTCTCCATACATGAGGAAAATTGTTGTATTTTTAACAAACTGTCACTAAAACATGCTCCACATGGTTGCCATTCCTTTGAAAACGCATACGGATGTATCTCTCTGACTCATGGTGAACTTGCGTCTTACAGCCGATGTTTTCTTGCACTTTCATCTTTGAGGGACTTATCCAGTGCAGGTTGGTTATTGTTCCAATAATGTATATTGTGACAATTATCTTCTCCGTTAATATAAAAATTGGCTTCATCAGTATTAGCTAGTGCTACTCCTATCTTGGAGAAATTCTGGCACAACTGCTGCCATTCACTGATAGTAATCACCACATGACTGGCACCACTCTTTAAGAAAAGTGATAGTATTGTTATTAATATTTGCATGTTCTACAGCTTGTTATCAACAGCCACCTACCATAGTTTCAGACAGTGCAAAATAGCTCTTGAGTATGTTTGCTTACGGCGAACAATAGCTGATAACATGCATGTTGAGAAGTATGCATCACATCACCAGCCAAATTTTTATTTCCCTCTCTCAAAAAAAAAAAAAGTATGATTGGACTTTTTCCATTGAATCAAGTTAAAAATATAAATAACTACCCCTTCATATCACCTCTCTTCTATCAATGAAAATCAAAACTGAATTGAGGATTCTGCACAAAAAAATAAAAATAATAAGTCAGTCTGTATTCTTTATTAAATAATAAGAAGAATAAAGATTATTTTTAATTGGTTATCCTTTAGACTTTAGACCTTCTGAACATAATTAATACAAAATTCATTTCTTTAAACCAATATTTTTCTGGTATAGAAAAATATTGGTATCCCCATTAGATGCAGAAAGATCAGTTTTGCAAAATTATTTTTTATAGCTGTCATGAATTACTTGTTAATTTAATTTAATCTTGAAGGGGCACTTTCAATGATATTGATACAACTGTAAGGCATGGGGCCTCTAGTATAACAATATTGAATTTGTAGTAGGCAGGGAAATATATTTTGCGATATTGCCAGTATATGTGATGAACTGAGATCCTGTCTAAAATATGGAAGTGAATATATGGTCCATATTCTGGTCTGTGTGTTGAAACAAAGATTTGACAAGATTCCTAAGAGACACTCATCTTGATTTAATGTTCTTATGGAGGACATGTGTTTTAGACACATAATTTAGATTATGTGATGTAGCAAGGCTAGTTTTTTTTTTTTGGGGGGGGGGATAATACCTTCTCATCCATCCAAATTAACAGCATAGACACAAAAGCTAAACAAAGGTACCTTGTTTAGTTCATCTCCATGCAGTACATATAATTTAATAGTACTTTATATGTATTACTTAATGCTTATTCACCTGATATCTTGGCTACTTTGATAACTGAGATATTCCAAATACTTTAGTTATTTGGTTAGAAGGTTTCAAGAAAGTAGAGCAACAATTAATATTCATCTGATTTTTTAATTTCATTGATTGCAAAAAAATTATAAATATGCTATAAATTTCATATATATAATTTTTTTTAAAATTTCTTATCTGAGTTAAAATTATATAAATTTAAATTGATAATACTTTATTAAATAAAAAAATTAATTGGCATATTTATTATATATTAAAATATACAGTCAAACTTGATTATTATTTGCACCAAGGGACCAACAAAAGTTCCTCATTATAACAGTTGCTCACTATACAGTGATGAGTTAAATCTCCCTCCTATTTTTTTAATTCTCAATAACTCAATAAAAAGATAGATTCAAAAAAAAAAAAAAAAACAAGAAATATTAAAGAGGCAAAAATATATAATTACTTGCCTAGATATTATTTGAATGAATATTCTTGTATAAACTACAATACACTTAATATTAAACACAATCTATTTGTCCATAATTTTAAAACCATACACTTAATACTAACACAGTTTATTTCTCTGTAATTAAAAATAATTAGTAATAAACAATTTCAGTTACCCAGCCAGCTGTTGTTACATATAAAATTGTTGCAACCAAATTGTTTAGGAAATTTTCCCGCTTGAACCATTAAGATCAGACCGTCTGTTGAGAATTCAGTACTTCTTTATGTAGTTAACCATTGAAGCAGTGCTTCACTGATGTTCATTAGTGTGCACTTTCTTGTTTTGTTTTGGTTATTTTTTTTTACTACCAATATGTAGACAGCTTTATTCTTTGTAATGTTGATACTATTGAAGAGGGCAGCATTTTTTGCACATCATCCTAACTCAAGAATGATTTTGACTTTTTTCAGGAACCAAGAGACAATTTGTTTGAGTAGAAATGTTTTCAGTGGAAGGGTTTGTTTTTAACTGATTTTATAGTCATAACAGTGTTTTGGTAAAGTGAGGGTGCCAGAAGCTAGACACTGAAGGGCAAGTAGAGTGGAGATAGTTCCCAAGGCAAAGATTAGGTTATAAACTGATCTGTAATCTGATGCAGGTAGTTATAAAAGCTAAGTCACTCCTTTCATTTTTGTCTGTTCCAAGAACTACTCAAGCAATTAAAAATGTTTGCATAGTTATCAAAATTTGATAACTATGCAAATATTAAATATTAAATATTAGATATGTACAGCATATCTGCTTAGTAAGCTCGTTATATGCATAAATTAAGATTATTCTGTCCTTTTGCTCGTTACAGTTGTGTTCTTGTTATTTCCATTTTCATTACAACAAAGTTTGACTGCATTATTTTATAGTTTATTAGTTTCACACACACTCTTCATAAGGGGGGGCTATTCTCCTTGGATTCCTCCCTCCCCTCCCCAAGCTTTATATTCCAGTGTTTTAGCTACTAGCTCAGAAAGGTTTGTCATTGCTATCCTATCTGTGTGTGTGTGTGTGTGTGTGTGTGTGTGTGTGTGTGTGTGTGTGTGTGTGTGTGTGTGTGTGTGTGTGTGTGTGTGTGTGTAAAAATGCTTTAAACTATTCAAGATTTTTACTTCATTTCCAAGCATTTAATGTCGATGTTTAGTGATTTTACTGCCGTTTCATATATGTAATTAGGACCCAAAATGCCAAGTAAATAATACAGATTATGGTGTTAATTTTGTTGTCTTTTTTTTGTATTATTTTAATATGTCTTCTCAAAAATTATTACAGTTGTTTGAGTGAAATTTTGTGCAACTGATTTTCTCTAGAGGCCGTCATGTTTTATGAAATAAGGGATGATCTTATGCGTTCATCAGAAGCAAAGTTAAGTTGTTGTTTTTTTTTAATCTATTAATGCAGTAGCTTGCTGTTAGAGATGTTCTTTTAGCTATAGTTTAACAGACTATTGCAATCAGACTGTAAAATCTAAAAATAATAAAGCAGAATCATCGCTGGCCTGGTTGGTTGAGTGGTTAGCATATCTGCTGTCCAGCAAAGAAGCTGTGGATTTGAATCCCTCCTAGGGCATGGATGTTTGTGATTGTGTTTCACCTTCATACATTTATCCAGACAAATATGTATACACTCTTCCAAAATGAAGTGGCTCACCATGGGAGAAGTGGACCCAACCCTTCTGCAATGGGATTTCAGCAGACCCTCCACAAAGCAAGACATAATGCTAGGAAAAGGAGAAGAAGAAAGCAGAATAATCATGATTTCATCATTAAACTTCTGTGAAATGGAGGATTCTTAATACTCTATTTCTAATGAAATGGAGTATTAAGAATTTATAGTAGTACCATTAAAGACATTGATACCTGACATTTTCAGATTTTTGTTTCATTGATTAATATCACTTATTGTGTGTGTATATGTGTTTTCTACATTGAACTTAACTGTTATTAGTAAAGGGAATCTATTTTCTTTTTAGACTCTTGATCAGTTTCCTCTTACCAATCCAGAACATTTTGGTACTCCAGTTATTGGCTCAAAATCTAAGAGGAAAAGGAGATCTACATTGAATTCCACCTCAGTGTAAGTTTTCTTAGAGAAAATTATTGAAGTTTCTTTAGGTATATATATTGTGTGTGTTAGGTAATCGTATGCTCTAATTGTTCTAATATATATAAATAATTTTTTGAACTATCTAAAACCACTGAAGAGAAAAAAGTATTCTATCTGATGAGCATATTGAGTCTCAGAACACTAAAATACTGAACAACATAAAGTCTGATATACTTCTATTTTCTACCAATGCATTTCTTAAACTAAGATCTACTGAAATCCATACATCTGTTTTATATATGTGTATGTCTTTTTCCTATGGACTTAAATCTAGCCTTGGTCTCCTAAATTCATTATCCCCTCCTTGCTTATCCAAAACCTGCTTTTCCATTTTGGTCAACAGAGTATGGCTTCACAGTTTTGACTAATGATATTTTTTCATCTTGTTCTTGCCTTTCCTTTTGGTCACTTACAAAAAAAAACTTCTTAGGATTGCAGTAGTCTTCTATTCTAAAAAGATGACCTGTCACTGTAACTTTTTTGAATTTAATTACACCAGATATTGCAAGTTATAATTACTTTGAAAGACTGCTAAATGAAACAAGCATTGTCAGCATAGAAAAATTCATCAAAAATCCTGAAATATGGAAAGTTAGTTACAGTAGATGAAATTTGAACAGAAATGTTCAAATATGAAGGTATAAAAGTTTTTCAGTGGTTTCATTGCATAATTTAGAAGACCTGGTCAGAGGGTTGAATTCTGGATGATTGGAGCAGAGCTCTCATACAACCCCTGGCAAAAAGTATCTGATTAGCGACTGTAACACTAACGTATATATATTGGGATTTATTTTTCCTCAGTACTTGTGAACAGTTTATAACTATTCAAATTTTGTTCAATTTGAACAGTTATAAAGATTAATGTGATTAACAAAGAAATAAAATTTATTACAAAAAATATTTTATAGTTTTAAGCAGAAATTAGGTGAATGGAAATCAAACACTGAAGAAAAAAGTATGTGATCATTCTTTGATCAGAAAATATATATCCGATCACCAAATTCAGTATTTTGTTATTCCTCCTTTAGCTCAAATGACGTCTTTCATCCTTCTTGGAATGGACTCAATAAGCTTTTGAAAGTCAGTTGGCAGAATTTCATTCCATCTTTCCATGATTGCTTGACATGATTCGACAGCATTTGTGAAAATTTTGGTGTTGGTTTTTCACTTTAAAATATTCAAAACATTTTTAATCGATTAAGGTCTGGGCTGTTTGAAGGCCAAGTCATAGTTTTAATTGGAGTATTCATTGTTTCACAGATAGTTTTTGATTCATCTGCTATGGTGACAAGATGCATTGTCATCTTGAAAAATGAAGTCATTGGAATCTTGGATCCATTCTTTGATACTAGGAACCAAAAATGCTCTAAAATTTCTTTGTAGACTTCAGAATTGACTGTACTTAACACAATACATACAATATCTTGTGATGTAATGCAATCCCAAACGGTAAACGAGAGTGAAAATTTAGCCTTGGTATTAATGTACTCATCAAAGAACTTTTCACCAACTCTTCTCCATACAACAGATATTATCACCAGTTTCAAGGCAAACTTGCGATTCGTCACTAAAAATGACATTTTTCCAGTCATCAAATTCCCAATTTACATGATTTTTACACCATTGGAAATGCACTTTTTTTATGTTGCTTTGTCAAAAAAGGCATAGTTTTTAGCTTTGCAAAAGTGAAATCCTTGACCATTTGGCTGATTTCATATTGTGTGGTCACATACCTTCACTCTGTAGTTCAACCATTCAGCATTAAATTGTTTGGATGTTGAACGCCACATGGTTTTGCAAGTTTGGCTAGTTTTCTGTTGTGTCTGCATGAGGTAGCATGTGAACCATCCACTTTGAGGGGTTTTTCGCGATATTTTTTCCGAATGTCACATGCAGTACTTTGAGCACATTTTAGTAATTTAACTTCAAGATATTCTGTCTTTCAGATATTCAATCATTCTCTTTTTTTAAATCCCTTGAAAGTTCTTTCACAGGAGCCATCCTTTAACACTGTAGACTTCAGATTTTGCAATCACAATTCTGCTCCATATAAACATTTTCTCAGTGCTTTATGCATGTGCAGACAATTATAGATTTGCATACTGGGGAATGATACTCGTTTGTTTCTTCAGCAGTCGCTTACTTTTTCCCCAACTGTCAACTTGATCAGATACTTTTTCTAACACAGATCATTTTTCTTTAAATCTTTGAATCATATACATAAACTTTCCAAGAAATATACGGTGTATATTGCAGTCGTTGTAGTGATAACAACATTGATCGGATTCATTTTTGCTAGGGTTGTAGTGCCCATCTATACAAAGGGAAATAAAACCGAATGTAAGAATTACAGAGGTATTTCCCTACTTAGTGTTACTAATAATATTTATGCCAGTATATTTGAAAAATGACTAAGAACTTGTGGAAGGGAAGCTTGGTGAAGAACAAGCTGGATTCTGGTCAAATAGAGGTTGTCAGGATTATAGATTTTTCAATTTAAGACAAATAGTTGAGAAATCTTGTGAATATAGCAAGGATTTGTTATTCGTTATCTATATAGATCACATTATGAAGGAAAGTGGTATTAAATCTGATATTAAAATTGGTGATATTAATCTTAGCTCTTTACTTTTCTCTTTACTTTATTCCCTTCCCTAACTAAAGCTGGCCTGGTTGGCTGAATAATTAGTGTATCTGCTCTCCAGCCAAAAGGCCGTGGGTTCGAATCCCGCGGTGGGCATAGATGTTTGTGATTGTCTTTGAAAATACTTGTGATGGTGGTGGGAGGTAGATGGCATTGATGTAGTTGCAGTTCATTGTAATAGGAGGATTGAATGGTGGAGACAGAGAGTTGTGGTGCCCTCCCTCGATGAGTCTTTGGACTCCCTGGATGTGTTGAATAATAATAATAATAAATTGAATAACTGATGTAATAAATTTACTATGAAAATCAGCAATAAAAAGACAGACGATGAAATAGATAGAAATATTGTAAACCTCAACTGTATCCTGAATGATGAACCTATAGAACAAGTAAAACATTTCAGCTATTTAGTCACAGTTTTTAGTGAAGATAGTAAATTAAATATGGAAATAAACAACTGAATTAGCAGAGCTGATATGGTAGGAAGTCAACTGAATAAATGCATATGAAATAGGTAAGAAATTAGTCAAAACACTAAATTAGCTGTATACAAGACAGTGTTCAAACCAATTTTAAATTGTGGATCTGAGAGCTAGGTTAGAAAAAAAACACTTGATCAAAGACTGAAGACTTCTGGTATGAGAGTTCTGAGAGAGATTAGTGGGGTGAACAGATAGCATCAATGGCAGTATGAGAATATTAGGAAAGAACTTGCCATTAGCATTCAGGAATGTGTTAATAGAGCTAATCTCAGGTGGTATGGTCACTTAAATAGAATGGGAGAGGAAAGATTAACAAAACAAGTGTTCTTTGGCAGGTTGGCAGGCAGAGGATCAAGATGTAGATAGATTGATACAGTAAAAAGTGAGTTAAAAGATAGAAATACAAGATTGGATGATGTTGCAGTCTTGACAGATAACAGATTAATTTGGAGGAAAATTGTTGATCAGAAGTTAGTAATAGTATAACTTTTTCATGTAGTACTATTGTAATTATACTGTAAACCTCCTGAGGATACATATTAGGAATTTAATGATGATCATTACAAGTTCTCTTATAGAGTTGATACAACTTATGGTTTCATCCAGAGCCAGATTAAGGGGCAGACTGACTGGGCACCTGTCTAGGGGTGCCAAAACTAAGATCAGCAACACTAGGGCCTTGGAGCCTGTGCTCCTTCCAAAAATACGGAAAATAATGATTTGCAAATTTCAAATTCAAAAATGACAGTTTAGTTTACTTCTGGAAATCATAAATTTGCCATTAGAAACTTTACAATTTTTAAAAGCAAGCAATTTGTAGAATATAGTTCCAAATACATGGGTCGCATTGAAAATTTTTTTGACAATTCCTATAATGGTAGCAACAGCTGAAAGAAGTTTTCTCAAATTAAAACTTATCAAAACATATTTGCGATCGATAATGAGGAGTCAGCGATTAAATTCTTTAGCTTTATCTGCTGAAAATGCTGTTGCTAAGAAAATGGATATTAGTGAAAGAATAAAAGCTTTCGAAGATTTAAAATCAAGAAAAAAATATCATCATCATCATCAAATTCCTGCCATGTACCCTCAAGGGGTGTACAGGATATGATAGTACTACATGAAAAAAATAATTACACCATTGCTAACTTCCTATCTACAATTTTCCTCCAAATCAGTCTGTTACTTGTCAAGACTCCAACATTATCAGATCTTATATTTCTATCATCTAAAGCACTTTGTACCGTATCATGCCACCTATATCTTGGTCTTCCTCTGGGTCGTTTTCCTGCCAACCTAGCAGAGAACACTTGTTTTGCTAATCTTTCTTCACCCATTCTAAATTATAATTGATTAAATTAAAATTACAGTGTAAAATCAATAATTTTTGTTTATAATAATTTTTATTTGTTTCTTTTTTATGTAGTATATATGAGTGAATAAAAATGATAAGTAGAAATAATGAAGGTATGAAATTGTTAATAATTTGAAAAAATACTTATACTTACAATTAGAAAATGCTTAAGTGTATATATATATATATATATGTGTGACGCTCAGCTTTTACTCGGTTGTTATACATTTCAAAAAATAGATTTAATGACTCCAAGACCGAGATAACATATAAAGATTTTAATGATAAATACTACTAGTTTCGGCATATAGCAGCCTTCTGAAGGCTGCTATATGCCGAAACTAGTAGTATTTATCATTAAAATCTTTATATGTTATCTCGGTCTTGGAGTCATTAAATCTATTTTTTGAAATATATATATATAAACTTAGGGGCATCACTCATGGAGTTTGCCCAGGGCTCAAAATTATCTTGGTCTGTCACTGGTTTCATCCAGTTCCTTCCAGTGTCATATCATTCACTGCATTATTTATTGCTCTAGGGGCTTTTCATTTAAAAGCTGAAATCATATTTTCTACCATCATTATTAAATATTCATGTTTCACATCTTTAGTGACAGTATATGAATTTATGTATTCATAACTTATTTGGGTGTTATCAAAGTAAGATTGTGGAAAAGGGTCCTGTTTTTGTATGTTAATAAAACAATCTCTGCCCTAACAAGGCCGAGATTGTTTTATTAGCATTGAAACTGACAGGGTTATCCCCTATTCCATTGAAGTTTGGTTTGAAGATCAGAATTTAGAATACTAGTAGTGCTAATTGGTGTTCTGGAGATTAATTTGTGTAGTGCCAAGTTTTACAAACGAAGGAATATACTGTTCTTTCATCAGTAAAAATGTCTATTAGATTTGCAAACCACTAGAGATTGTCATTGATGCATAGAAGGAAGAAAATTAGCGAAAGAAGTCTGTTGTGCCTTAGAAGACCGAATGTAAGATTTTAAACACCTTGTGTGTGTGTGTGTGTGTGTGTGTGTGTGTGTGTGTGTGTGTGTATATAAGGGTGGTCTGAAATGTTCTTGGCCTAACAATGAAGAAACGAGTTCATAATTTCAAAATTATTTTTATTTTTCAACATAATCTCCCTTAAGACTAATACATTTATTCCAGCAGTGCTCCAGTGCCATTATCCTGTCCCCGTAGTGGTTCTCAGTAAGATCTGCAAAATATCCCTCTGCAGTTTGCAATCACCTCTTGATTCGAAGAAAAATGCTGACTAGCAAGGAAGAGTTTTAGTTTTGGGAAGAGATAGACATCAGAAGGAGCCAAATCGAGAATAGGGTGGCTGTAACAATTCATAGTGCAAATCCCTTAATTTTCCCATTGCCAAAATACCTTTGTGGGCAGGTACATTGCCCTGATGAAAGATGATTTTTTTCTTCTACAAACTGGGTCTTTTTTCACGAATTTTTTCATCTAGTCTGGTTAAAAGATAAGAATAATATTGCTTAGTTATTGTTTTATCTTTTTCAAGATAATTAATAAACAAAATGCCTTTAGCATCCCAAAACACTGATGCCATGCCCTTTCCTGCTGATGGAAACGAATTTCTCTTCTTTGGTGCTGAAAAACCAGCTTCTGTTCTACTGTTTTGACTGCTGTTTGGATTCTGGTGTGTAATGGTGAATCCAAGACTCATCCATAGTAATAAATTGATGCACAAAATCAGTTTTATTCTTGTTAAAATGCTCCAAGCACTGTTCAGAGATTTTCATGCGAGTGCATTTTTGATCTGCTTTGAGCAAGTGTGTCACCCATCTTGCACAAAGCTTTTTCATTTGCACTTCTTCATGCAAAATATATCCTACACGTTCTTTTGAAATGCCTATAGTCTCTCAGCAATTTCACTCACTTTGACGTGCCGGTCATCCAACACCATATCTTGCACTTGATCAATGATTTCTGGTGTTGTTACACTTTTTGGACGTCCTTCACATGGATCATCCTCAAGGCTGGTACGGCCACGTTTAAACTCAGCAGCCCATTTCTTAATTGTTGAAAACAAAGGGGAAAGAGTGTCCATAAACTTTTATGAACTTCAAATGAATTTCTTTTGCCATTAAACCTTCTTTTACAAAGAATTTTATAACTGCACGATACTCAATTTTATCCACTTCAAGGGATACAGACAACACTTTTGCTTCAGACAACTGTATAAAACAAACCACTTGATAGAATGACTTGCAATTTCACATGGATGCTATGACAGATGTACCGACTTAAAAAAAAAAATCTTGCCAATAGTGTAGTGTTGCCATCTATGGTCGAGGCCAAGAACTTTTCAGACCACCTCATTTTTAAAGAATTAAGTGACATAAACCGAGAGAAAAGGAAAAAAGGTTTAATAATATCACACGACTAGTTTTGGCTTTTTATAACCTTCTTCAGGTGTTTTTATAAAAAAAAAAAAGAAAAACATTAAACATTAAAGATAAAAAAAACTGTGAACAGCACAGAAAAGTCGCTATACATATTTAACATGAAACCGTTGTAGTTAACGTATTCAAAGCTGTTCCTTCGTTAGCCACATTGTTGAGTGAGTGCGTGCATATAGCATCTCATGAGCGCCAGTATTTGATCACAGCAGAAAGACAGTCTGGGAGGTTGTAGCTCAAATTATTATTTAAATGTATACAGGGTTGAGGATGATTTCTCTAGATTCTACAGTTTTTCTCTCCAATTCGTCATGGCAATGGAAAATGTTGTTAGATCTATCCCAAAGGACTGTATGACTAGGGTTTTCATCATCAGAATCGGCTGAAAAAAAAGAACATGGCTGGACAAAGCACTGGCACTTGTTCTCTTATAAGCGATGTCCCTTCTATGCTCCTCCATACTCAATTCAATAGACTTGTCCGTCTGGCCAAAGTAAGGAATGTCGTAGTCACACTATATCTTGTACACACTGGGATATTTCAAATTGTGATGGCTAGGCTTTGGATGGCTCACTAGAGAGCGGATCTTAGGAAGCAGAGTAAATAAAGTTCTAATGTTATATTTTTTGAGAACCTTGGCTAATTTTTGAGAGACTGAGCTTATATATGGGATAGATATGTTGCCTTTAACATTATTCATTTCGTCAGTATGGTGACTAGGAGAATTAAAAAGGTATTTTTTTTAGTAATTTTTTGAGAATAACCATTAAGAAATCAATTTTCTTAGCTCTACTTTCAGACTGAATGATTATTCTCAAAAAAATACTAAAAAATACCTTTTTAATCCTCCTAGTCGCCATACTGACAAAATGAATAATGTTAAAGGCAACATATCTATCTCATATATAAGCTCAGTCTCTCAAAAATTAGCCAAGGTTCTCAAAAAATATAACATCAGAACTTTATTTACTCCTCTTCCTAAGATCCGCTCTCTAGTGAGCCGCCCAAAGCCTAGCCATCACAATCTAAAATATCCCGGTGTGTACAAGATATGGTGTGATTGCGACATTCCTTACTATTGAATTGTGTATGGAGGAGCATAGGAGGGACATTGCTTATAAGAGAACACATGCCAGTGCCTTTTTCCAGCCATGTCCTTTTTTCAGCCAATTCTGATGATGAAAACCATAGTCATATCATACAGTCCTTTGGGATAGATCTAACAACATTTTCCGTTGCTTATGACGAATTGGAGAGAAATATTGTAGAATCTAGAGAAATCATTCTCAACCCTGTACATTTAAATAATAATTTGAGCTACAACCTCCCAGACTGTCATTCTGCTGTGATCAAATACTGGCACTCACAAGATGCTATACGCATCACCCAACAATGTAGCTAATGAAGGAACAGCTTTGAATACGTTAACTACAACGTTTTCATGTTAAATATGTATGGGTATAGTGACTTTCCTGTGCTGTTCACAGTTTTTTATCTTCAATGTTTAATGTTTTTTCTTTTTTATAAAAACACCTAAAGAAGGCTATAAAAAGCCGAAACTAGTTGTGTGATACTATTAAACCTTTTTCCTTTTCTCGCGGTTTATGTCATTTAATTCTTTAAAAATATGTTTAACAACCAAGTAAATGAACTTCCATGCATATATATATATATATATAATAGATTAATTGTGAAGAAAATTGCACAGAAGCCAGGTGTAAATGCAAACTTAATTTAGTATTATCATAGCATTTTGTACACCTCTTGATGGAACATATCTGTAATGGATAACGAAAACTTTCTCTTTAATATCTCTCTCTCTGGTTGAAATCGGACCCTTGGAGGGTAATGGATGGCAATGCTGCAGCCAATGAAGCTCTAACTGAGGCTCGGCTATTGCTGTTACCCTCTTGCCATGATCAGAGCTTTAATAGCTCAATAACACCCTTACACTGTCCTCTACAGATAACGGGGAAGATGAAAAGCATTCTTGTTTCGCCCCATTAAGCCAGTCCTTATAAGGATATAATATCTCTCTCTATATATAACTCAGTGGTTATTTCTTTGAATCTCTGATATGACTTTTACTGTTCCTACCTTATATAATGTATAATTTATAATTTGAGAACTGCTTTTCTCAAATTACCTCACATTACTGTGAATTTTCCATTCCAATTTCATTGTGTTCTTGCTAAATTAAAAAACAGACTATGATGCTAATGCAGCACTATAATAAAGTTAGTGCTAGTCTTGTCTGCTTTGATATCATTTAAGAAATGGGCAAAATCATTATCACAGTGGTGCGCATTTGCTTGGTTGATGCAAGAGGTCATTGTGAATTAGATGAGTGAGGATAATTCTGACTTCGAGATAAAGAAAGTGTGTGTAAAGTGAAGAATAGTTGAAGGGTTTAAAAGGAAGGTAAATAGAAAGATTGCCAAGAAAAAGAAATTCCAACCTGCTAACTTTCTGTCTTGTATCGTATCCATTCTATTCCCACGCTCTGTGGACCAGCTGCATGGATTTTTATTATAGCTTAGTGTGTATTATTGATTGCATGGTCAATGATTACCTTATGTGCAGCTGCCCTTTCATTGAAACTTAGACTGTGCAACTTTTTACATAGTGTTCATCTATTAAGCTAAAACCCTATAGATTCATTGAATTCACACTTATCATTTTCAGATTTGACTGCCAAGATTTCCTTCCATCCTTCTGAAGCATCCTTGGGTGTTTTTTGTGTTTAGCTTCTTGAATTTACCTGTGCATTTGTTAGTTGAGGTGGCATCCTCACATTTCCTTCATTGATGTTGCTTGCAGTTGAGTGTGGTCGATGCTTGATGCTATCTTTTACTAATATCTCAAATGGATAAGCCACTGATATGACATCAGAGGATGTCTTATCATTGGCCTATCAGATGAAAGATTACAGATGAGCATGCTATTCCTAAATATGTGCCATCCAAAGATATAACTAAATTTTGCAGATGATAAAATTACTTCTTTTCACACAAACAGAGTGCACATTTTTTAAGTAATTAACTACAAATGAATTATTAACCAGATTTGATTCATTGACTTTTTATTAATTGAAACTTGAATGTTCCTGTGTAAGATCTGATAATATTGGAGGCTTGCCAGATAACAGGCTGATTTCGAGGAAAATTGTAGATAGGAAGTTAGTAATGATGTAAATTTTTCATGTAGTACTATCATATCCATACACCCTATATCCTATACAGACTATCATATCCTATACACCAGGAATTTGATGATGATGATGTTCCTGTGACATGTTTTGCTGTCTTTATGACAGCATCTTCATGAAGATATTTAACACAAACTAAAAAACTCAGATGTTTCTGACAACTGTTATTTCTATAAATCAAAAAATACTAGAGTGATAGTTGAATCATGTATATCATTAGGCATGTCATTCATGTTGTATACATTGTTGTGTAACCTCTGTATGTGATTCCTGGCATAAGAGAGGTTGCAAATGTTATATATGCTAATTAATGAATTCCAAATGTCATAAACCATAAATCCTTGCTTTTTGTTTAGTGTGCACTGTGAATGAATGACCTGGGAAGATTCCTTGATCAGTGACAAATAAGTAACTTCTTACTTAGAAGTAGTTGCTTCTAAGTAAGACACTCTTAAGGCACTTTTTACTGTATCAATCTAGAACTTGGTCTTCCTCTGGGTCATTTTCCTGCCAACCTGACCTGGCAAAAATTACCTTGCTAAGGTAATCTTTCTTCTCCCATTCTGTTTAAGTGACTTCTTACATCTCAGTATAAACAGTATTTTTTTAAAAAAGGAAATAACCAGAATTTATGCAATGGGTCAGGAATCACAACTTTTTGTTTCAATTGTTAAAAACATGCATCTTTAAAAAGAAGCAATTATGCCCAGTTTCAATGTTATTTCCTTCTTTGCTAATATGACCACAGAAGAGATATTACTTCTTTTAAAAGATAAGTTATCTAAACAAGTTGTCACTCCTGATCCATTGCATAAATTCTGGTGATTTTCTTTTTAAGAATACTATTTACAAAAGAGCTTTGGCTTGGCCATTGGCAACCCATTATCTCCAATATCAGCAAATTTATATTTAGAAGCCTTTGAGGAAAGAGCAGCCAATTCCTTCCCATTGAAACCAAGTTTATAAAGATTTCAAAACTAACACAAAAAAACTTTCAAAATTCTGTTTTAATACATTCGGCAAAAGTGATGATGATGCTGTTCGAGAAAGCAGAAATAATGCCGGTTTTCTTACAAGGTCAAATGTTTATAGTAATGAAGACTTAAAATATAAGTCTAATGTTTTTCCATTCTGTTTTATTTTTCATTTTGAATTAACTACTCTATTGCAAATTTTCCTTCTAAATTTAACTTTGGATATAAGGTTGTATGTCATGTGTTGGGTGTGTAGTATATACAAAAATTTGGTATGAATTATGCAATACTTAAAGAAAAGGAACATTATTTTATTAAGTTTTTTTAATATTAAGAAACAACATTAAGTAAAAAAATTTTTTTACTACTAAGAAACAACATTAAGTAAAAAGCTTGTGTATGAAATTTAATATCTTATTATGTATACTAGTAATGCCCAACTTGTAAGCTGGGTTCTGACCTTTAGAAAGAGTAACATATTTCATTTTTTAATCATCATCATCATCATCATCAAATTCCTGCCATATACCCTCAAGGGGTGTACACGATATGATAGTACTACATGAAAAAAATTACATCATTACTAACTTCCTATTTACAATTTTCCTCCAAATCAGTCTGTTACTTGTCAAGACTCCAACATTATCAGATCTTATATTTCTATCGTCTAAGGCACTTTGTGCCGTATCAATCCACCTATATCTTGGTCTTCCTCTGGGTCATTTTGCAGCCAACCTGGCAGGGAACGCATGTTTTGCCAATCTTTCTTTGCCCATTCTGTTTAAGTGACCATACCACCTGAGATTAGCTCTGCTAACGCATTCCTGGATGTTGACAATGTCAAGTTCTTTCCTAATATCCTCGTTTTTAATATGATATTGCCATTGATGCCATCTGTTCACACCTATAATTTTTCTCAGGACTCTCATATCTGAGGTCTGTAGTCTTTGGTCAAGTGCTTTACTTCTGACCCAGCTCTCAGATCCATAAGTTAAAACTGGTTTGAACACTGTCTTGTATACAGCTAATTTAGTGTTCCGACTAATTTCTCTCTTATTCCATATGAATTTATTCAATTGACTTCCTACCATACCAGCTTTGTTGATTCTGTTGTCTATTTCCATATTTAATTTACCATTTTCACTAAAAATCGTGCCTAAGTAGCTGAAATGTTTTACCTGTTCTATAAGTTCTCCATTCACAATGCAGTTGATATTTTCAATGTTTCTGCCTATTTTCATTGTCTTTGTCTTTTTATTGCTGACCTTCATACCATATCTATTACAACAGCTATTCAATTTAGTCAGAGAATCTTGCAGACTTGTAGCGGATTTATTTAGAAGTATAACATCATCTGCATAAAGCAAAGAGCTGACATTAACATCTCCAATTTTGATATCATGTTTAATACCACTTTCCTTCATAATGTGATCCATATAGATAATGAATAACAGAGGGGATAATGTACATCCTTGTCTCACACCAGTTTTAACATTAAACCATCTTCCTCTAGTTTCTTCAATTCTAACTGCTGACTTACAACTCAAATAAAGACTAAGTATTGCTTGATATAATGCCCCATTGAGACCATATAACTGCAGCGTATTGAATAGCTTCTCTCTTGGCACCTTGTCATATGCCTTTTCCAAATCATCAAAACTTAAATACAGATCTCTGTTATATTCCCATGCTTTCTCGACTATTTGTCGTAAAGTGAAGATCTGATCCTGACAGCCTCTCTTTGGTCTGAATCCAGCTTGTTCTTCACCAAGCTTTTCTTCCACAATTCTTCTCAACCGTTTCTCAAGTATACATGCATAGATCTTGCCAGGAATACTCAGTAGGGAAATACCTCTGTAATTCTCGCATTCAGTTTTATTTCCCTTTTTATATGTGGGTACTATGAGAGCTCTACTCCAATCATCGGGAATTCGTCCCTCTGTCCAGTCTTTCTGAACTATGCAGTGCAGCCATTGTAAGACTCTTATACCACCATACTTCAGCATTTCTGGTCAAATATCATCTACTCCTGCTGCTTTTCCACATTTCAAGCCTTTGGTAGCTTTTTCTACTTCAAGTATGGATGTGTATTCCTGACTGCATGCCTGGTCAGTGTTTTTTATGACTGTGCTGTCATCACTGCTTGTTTCATTTAGCAGTTTTTCAAAGTAATTACTCCATCCATACTTCAAGGATATCTTTTTCTCCTGTTTTCATGTCACCTTTATCACCTCTAACTCCTTTTACAGCACTCTTTCCTCCATTCCTAAGCTTCTTCAACAACCTCCAGAATATTTTGCCACCTTCTTGATATTTATTTTCTATATTCTTGCCAAAGTCCTCCCATGACTTTTGTTTAGCTAGTTTTACACAGTGTTTAGCATTCTTGCATTTGTCTCTGTATTCTCTAAGAGCACAAGCTGACTTATTTGACAGGAACTTTTGATATGCTTTCTTCTTTTCTTTCACTGCCTCTTTAACTTCCTGTGTCCACCAAGGAGTTCTGATTTTTTTTATCCTTGCAGACAACCTCACCACATGCCTCTCTGGCAGAATCAATCAATGTTTTCTTCAGAGTTTGCCACTGAATCTCCAAGGTTTGATTCCTGTTCTCAAACTCTTTCATTTTTTCTTCAATAACCTTTGTGTATTTTAGTCTACAGTTCACATTCTGAGAGCTGCTCAACTTTTATTCGCTTTAAAACTTTCTTACATGTTATTCTTTTCAATACGAAATTCAATTTAATCCTGCTCAAGACTAAATAGTGATCACTTCAAATTTCAAATCATCTGTACACTGGTGTACTGTACCAGTGTGAAAACATCACTATCAGCAATGACATAGTCAGTGAAACTTTTCTTATTCCTTGCCTCTTCTCTCCATGTGAATTTGTGCACATTTTTATGTTGGAACATTGTGTTAGTAATAACCAGTCCATGTCCTGAGCAGAAATCCAACAGATATTTGCTATTATTATTAGCTTTGCTCTTTATTCCAAATTTTCCCAAAATATTTTTGTATGTCTCACAATCATTTACTACTCTGCTATTTAGATCCCCAACAAGGACCAACTTTTCCTTTTTCATTGTGTGAGTTGTTTTTTCTAAAGCCTCAAAAAAATTCCTCCACTTCTACCTTAGTAGAACCTTCTGTGGGACCATAGGCACAAATAAGTCTCATTGTCCAGTTCCCCATTCTCATATTTGCCCACATTACTGTCTTAAGACTGACTGCCATTCAAGAAGATAATCTAAAAATTTTCATTTTTTAATACATTTTTAAAACCATTTTCCTTTTTTTATTCAAAAATTAATGTTTGTGGATGGTTATTTCAAATATCTGTTGGAGGAAGGAAGCGTTATATTTAAAACTTAAACTCTGAATTCATCTCCTTATCAGTTTCATATCTTGATTTCTATTTTGAAATGTTGTCTTGATTCTAGCCATTTTGAATAATAATATCTAATGACATAACATAAAAAAAAAAAAAAATTAAAAGCTGCTCTCCTGAGCATCCATAAATTGGACATTATATAAGTTTATGTGTTTAGTTGGTTTTCCAGCATCTTGGGGACTAAAGAATTTGATATTTTACATTCTAAAGTTTAATTAATTAATTTTAATTATTTACAGAGATGAGGATAGTAGTGATGAGGAATCATCACCCAAAAAGTCTAAAGAATCTCGTGGGAAAGAATGTGATCCTGACCTTGGTAAGGTTGTTTGTGTTGATTTTGGAGATAAAAGAAAAAAAGAAAGTTGGTATCCTGGTCTTGTTGTGTCAGCAGCTGCTCAAGATACTATTAAAATAAATTCCAAAGAAGATTACCTTGTGAGGTCGTTTAAAGATGGAAAATAGTAAGTTCAAGTTATTGTCATTGCAAAAAATTTACACATAAGCAGAAGACATGATGCAAAAATTAAAATACAAAATAATTTTTATTTTAACTCTTTTCCCTATCACTTCACATAAGCAGAATTTCAGCCCGCTTTCATAACCATTCTCAATGCACATGGGAAAAGAGTTAAAACAAATTATATTAATAATTAAATTAAAGCATTAATTGCAGGAGATGAGCTCCATCTATAAACTATTAGAATCCACAGAAACAAAAAAATAAATAGTACAAAAAGCATTGCAAATAACTTTTCATAACTCGGAAAGCCTCAACACTTGGCTTTCCCAGTTTTGAAAAGTTTGACTGATGGATGTGGACTTCACAGTTTTCTTTATAGTCTTTCTAATAAGAAATAACTTTTGTGTGTACCTTAAGTTTTTTATCCCAGTGGATTCTATGTGTAGTTAATGTAGTGTAATTGGCCAGACCTTCACCTATTAGGCTCCTGGATTAAGATCTAATTTTGATGTTCCTCTAAATGAATCAGAGCAGTCTGTCCATAATAAGAAAGGTCACACCAGCATGGAATTCTTTTAATACCAGGACAGAAAAAGTGGAGGATGTTTATCTTTCAGAGAGTAGAATGAATATAATTTCCGAACCAGGCAGAAAGAAACTTGAAGGAATAACCTTCATAGCACACACCCTTCACATATGGACTGGAAGTTCTAGAAATCCAGGGATAACATATTATTTTACTAACCTCCATGGAGTCACAAGACTCATCAGAAGAGGTCAACACAAACTCTATTGTACCACTCCTTAAACTTATCCACTGTTTACACGTTCATTATCCTCTCAGGCCTCTTTTACTCACCACTCCCCTTTGCAACTTCCAGAGGTGGCTCCTTGTCTTTCCTCCTTCCCCTCATTTTACTATATAAAAAATCTCCTCAGTAGTGTTAAGTTGTTTAAAAATACTTAAGTTTGCAACAGATAGTTGCAAACCCTGTAAAATCTCTTCAGCATTAAGTAGAATTTTATTGTGTGTATACAACTTCCTCTTTCCACTTTCCCAAAACTTGGGTTTTTTCTTGTGCAAACTAGGTAAACCAGAGAATGCATGGTTGAAGCCTTAGTTGTTTGGCATATTCCTAAACAATCATCAGCCATCTTTCCCTTTTAAAAAACTCTTCCTGCAACAAATACTTATCTCTTTGCAGTCCTAAGGATTTAGGACCGTTTTTATTTCAGAAATATTTTGCAGCATATACTAAAATATACAAGGCAAGGCTAAATAGTATTCATTTAATTTCATTATATTTTCCATTCTGTCTGGCATACAGCCAAATAGAATGGCATTCAAAATAAAACATGAGATAAAGAAAATATTATTATTTTTTCTTGTATTATATGTGTTAAATGAGGTTTAAAAAAAAGACAAAAATGTGAAAAATTAGAATTAAAATATGATAAAATAGTAAAAATAAATGAAAGCTTACAATCTAAATTTCTACTTATTTAACCTGTGAGAAATCTTAGTCTTTTTATGTAAACAGATCATCTGAAGATGTAAAGGTTATAGAAATTTCTGTAGAGAGCAAATATATTATTTATGTGTAGTTTACTTTTACAGTGTGATAGGAATTTCTATAGGGAAAATCTGCTAAGGGAAAGATTCTTTGTTGATATATGAATAAAACTTGCTTTACAGTGTAGGGAAAAAAAAGCTGAAAGTAATGTAACGTATTCAGTTGACAAGAAGTAACAAAACTAAATTACGATGAATGAATTTGTTTTTGTACCTTAGATTTTTGGTATATAAAACGATTTTATAAGTACTATAAACAGAATCAGAAATGATCAAGGTAACATGAAAACTGAAGATATTCTAGATTTCTGGAGTAATTACTTTGAAAGATTGCTAAATGAAACTAGCTGTGGTAGAAAACACCCAGCAGTAATGCAGTCAGAAATACATATCAGTACTTGAAATGGAGAAAGCCATCAAAAACCTGCAATGTGGAAAGGCAGCTAGGATAGATGATATTCAACTCAAAGTGCTCAGATATGGAGACATAAAAGTTTTACTGTGACCGCACTGTGTAATTCAGAAGGTGGTCAGAGGACCAAATTCCAGATGATTGGAGTAGAGCTCTCATAGTACAAATCATCATCATCATCATATTCCTGCCATGTATACTCAAGAGGTGTACAGGATATGATAGTACTACAGCATTACTAACTTCCTATCTACAATTTTCCTTCAGATCAGTCAGTTATTTGTTTCTATCATCTCAGGCACTTTGTACCATATCAATTCACCTATATCTTGCTCTTCCTCTGGGTCGTTTTCCTATTAACCTGGCATAGAATACTTGTTTTGCTAATCTTTCCTCGCCCATTCTGTTTAAGTGACCCTGAGATTAGCTCTGCTGACAATGTCAAGTTCTTTCCTAATATCCTCGTTTTTAATATGATATTTCCATCTGCTCACTCCTCTCATCTTTCTCAGGACTCTCATATCTGCAATATCTAGACTTTGGTCAAGTGTTTTGCTAATGACACAGCTCTCAGATCCATAAGTTAAAACTAGTTTGAACACTGTCTTGTATGCAGCTAATTTAGTGTTCCAACTAATTTCTCTCTTATTCCATATGTTGATGATGTGCTTGCTATTTGGCCACATGGCCCTGAGACATTGAAAACATTCTTAGCACATTTAAATAGCCAACATCCAAAAATCCACTTTACTATGGAACTGGAAGCCAACAACTGTCTGCCCTTCCTGGATACACTCATCACACGTCTCCCAGATGGTTCCTTATCATTTTCAGTTTTTAGAAAACCCACACATACTTGCACAAACAATCACACCATCATCCTTCTCAACAATATGGCATATTAAAAACGCTAACCCATAGAACGAGAGCAATCTGTTCCAATGACAAGGCTCTTACTGCTGAACTGACCCACTTACGTCACACCTTCTTGGCCAACGGCTACAATCCACATAAAATAAACAAAATACTAAACACTCCTAAGAAACCCCTCCCACCATCCACCACAGAGAACTACAACAAAACAGTCACCATCCCTTACATTAAATGCACATCCGAAAAGATCTCAAGAATTCTCAATAAACATAAACTACGCACTACATTCAGACCATGTAGCAAATTAGCCACCCTCATCTGCTCACCCAAGGACAGCATTCCTCCTTTATCACATCCAGGAGTCTACCAAGTACCCTGCTCATGCAATCAAGCCTACTACGGTCAAACAGGAAGAACTGTGAATATCCGCATCAGCGAACATAAACGATACGTCCGGAATTATCATTATGGGAAGTCGGGCCTAGCAGACCATGCTCTGGATACCCCTGCACACAGGATCAACTGGAAAAACACAAAAGTACTACACAGAAACCCTAAAACACACTCCAAATCTCAACAAATATGGCTGTATTAACTTGCCGAAGATCTGGGAGACAGTCATATTAAGAAAAAACTAGCACTTTTCTAGGACTCTAGTAATATATGATAGCTTTTTTTTTTTTTTTTTTTTTTTTTTTTTTTTTTTTTTTTTTTTCAGATAGAGGGTGCCAAAATCAGGACTTTAGTCTTTGTGTTGCTGCTACAATTTTGTTTAAGTATACCATGTTGTTTTAGTCTCACGTATTGTGACAAACAATGTTTTTGTGCTCTGAAGATGCTGGTTATAATACCAGTGAAATATCAGCATCAAGTTAATAAATTAATTATTTACTTAGTTTCTATGTTCTATTATACTGTTAAAATAATAAACAACATGTTCGACAAACACATAAGTCTGTCCACACTTTTTGATATTTATTTTCTATGTTCATTCCGAAGTCCTCCCATGACCTTTGTTTAGCTAGTTTTACACAGTGTTTAGCTTTCTTACATTTGTCTTTGTATTCTCGAAGAGCACAAGCTGACTTATTTACCAGGAACTTTTGATATGCTTTCTTCTTTTCCTTCACTGCCTCTTTAACTTCCCGTGTTCACCATGGAGTTCTGATTTTTCTATCCTTGCACACAACCTCACCATATGCCTCTCTGGCTGAATCAATCAGTGTTTTCTTCATGACTTGCCACTGAATCTCCAAGGTTTGGTTCCTACTCTCAAACTCTTTCAATTTTTCTTCAAAAATATTTGTGTATTTTAGTCTATAGTTTACATCTGAGAGCTTCTCAACTTTAATTTGCTTTAAAACTTTCTTATGTATTATTCTTTTCAATATGAAATTCAATTTTATCCTGCTCAAGACTAAATGGTGATCACTTCCAATTTCAAATCCTCTGTACACTGGTGTACTGTACCAGTGTGAAAACATCACTATCAACAATAACATAGTCAGTGAGACTTTTCTTATTCCTTGCCTCTTCTCTCCATGTGAATTTGTGCACATTTTTATGTTGGAACATGGTGTTAGTAATAACCAGTCCATGTCCTGAGCAGAAATCCAACAGGTATTTGCCATTATTATTAGCTTTGCTCTTTTCTCCAAATTTTCCCAAAATATTTTTGTATGTCTGACAATCATTTCCTACTCTGCTATTTAGATCCTTAACAAGGACCAACTTTTCCTTTTTCATTGTGTCAGTTGCTTTCTCTAAAGCCTCAGAAAATTCCTCCACTTCTACCTTAGTAGAATCTTTTGTGGGACCATAGGCAGAAATAAATTTCATTGTCCAGTTCCCCATTCTGATATTTGCCCACATCACTCTACTTGAGACTGCCTGTCATTCAAGAAGATTAGTCTCGTGTTTAGTGGTGAAGGCTACTCCTTTTCTTTTTCTTGATTATCTTTGCCAGAATATAACATTTTGTATTTATTGCACTTTTTTGTTTCAGTCACTTCTATTATGTCGATCTGGTACTTATCTAATTCCTCGGCTAGCTCCATTTGTTTGCCATTTAGGCTTCTTATGTTGATAGTACCGATCTTTAACTCTGGTGATGTTGATTTGGGGTGTGTTTTCAGATTTGTTCTAGTAACTGAATTTTTGCTGTTTTCACTGGTTCCTTGGCGAAAACAACAGGGCCTTGTTTAACCGAGCAACTCCCCAGCTGGCATGGAATTTTGTCATGTTGTACCATCATTTTGTATTTTGGTTTAAGCCAATAACAGTACAATTTGGTTGGTTAAATCCCAAATTGCAAGCCCATCCTCTTTCATTCAGTATCCTGGTAGATACCCAACACGGTGCACCACCAGAAGGTGAGGATTGGACATTAGGTCAGGAGCCTGGTCGCTTCTCCGCATTCCTTTAAAGGCTATGTGGAGGTCTCCTCTCAGTTATACAGCTTTGATCCTTAAGCACCTCCTACTCATCTATAAAAAAAACTAGTAAAAAATCTATTAAAAAAACTATAAAAGTACTCATCTATAAAAAAAATGGAAATGAAACTATGTGATAATTACAGAGGTATTTCACTAGAGTGTTCCTGGTAATATTTGTGAGGATACTTAAGAAATGGCTTAGAAAAATTGTGGTAAGGAAGCTTGGTGAAGAACAAGCCGTATTTAAGCCAAATAGAGCCTGTCAGGATTAGATTTTCAGTTTTCTACATATAGTTGAGTAATCATGGGAATATAACAAGAATCTGTATTTAAGTTTTGTAGATCTGGAAAAGGCATATGACAAGGTGCCAAGATGAAAGCTGTCCAAAATGTTAGTTATATGGCGTAAATGGAGCACTATATCAAACTGTACTGTTAGAATTGAATGAAGTACAGGAAGTTAGTTTGATGTTAAAAATGCTTTGAGACAAGAGTGCACATTATTTCCACAGTTAATCTCATTTCTTTACTTTGCAAATGATTTTATACTTCAAAATAAATCCATTATAAGTCTCATACTGTTGTAAAAAATTTGATATGAAAATCAGCAATAAAAAAAGAGAAAGACTATAGAACATATAAAACATTTCAGCTATTTAGGCAAAGTTTTTAGTGAAGATGGTAAATTAAATATGGAAATAGACAACAAAATTGGCAAATCTGATCTGGTAGGAAGTCCATTGAATAAATTTACATGGAATAAGAGAGAAATAAGTCAAAACAATAAACTAGCTATATACAAAACATTGTTTAACCTAATTTTAGCCTATATATCTGAGTGCGGGGTGCTTAAGGGTCAAAGCTGTATAACTTAGAGGAGACCTCCACATAGCCTTTAAAGGAATGCGGAGAACCGACCAGGGCTTCTGACCTAATGTCCAATCCTCACCTTCTCGTGGTGCACCCTGTTGGGTATCTACTTGAATACTGAACAGACGAGGATGGCTTGGCAATTTGGGATTTAGCTGACCAAATTGTATTCTTAATTGGTTAAACCAAAATATAGAATGATGGTACAACATGACAAAATTTCATGCCGGCTGGGGCGTCGCCCGGTTAAACAAGGCCTCCATTGTTTTGGTCAGGGAACCAGGGTGAACAGCGAAAAGTCAGCTACTGGAACAAATCTGAAAATAAACCCCAACTCAACATCACCAGAGTTAAAGATCGGTACTATCAATGTAAGAAGCCTGAATGGCAAAGAAATGGAGCTAGCTGAGGAATTAGATAAGTACCAGATTGACTGGTGATTGAAACAAAAAAGACCAAAACTGGTGAGATCTTTCTGAGCAATAAATTCAAAATGTTATATTCAGGCAATGACAATCAAGGAAAAGGAGGAGTAGCCATAGTATTCAACACAAAATACGAGGCTAATCTTCTGGAATGGCAGGCAGTCTCAAGTAGAGTAATGTGGACAAATATGAGAATGGGGAGCTGGACAATGAGACTTATTTGTGCCTATGGTCCCACAGAAGGTTCTACTAAGGTAGAAGTGGAGGAATTTTTTGAGGCTTTAGAAAAAGCAACTGACACAATGAAAAATGAAAAGTTGGTCCTTGTTGGGGATCTAAATAGCAGAGTAGGAAATGATTGTGAGACATACAAAAATATTTTGGGATAATTTGGAGAAAACAGCGAAGCTAATAATAATGGCAAATATCTGTTGGATTTCTGCTCAGGACATGGACTGGTTATTACTAACACCATGTTCCAACATAAAAATGTGCACAAATTCACATGGAGAGAAGAAGCTAGGAATAAGAAAAGTCTCATTGACTATGTTATTGTTGATAGATAGTGATGTTTTCTCCCTGGTGCCGGACACCAGAGTGTACAGAGGATTTGAAATTGGAAGCGATCACTATTTAGTCTTGAGCAGGATAAAATTGAATTTCATATTGAAAAGAATAACATGCAAGAAAGTTTTAAAGCGAATAAAAGTTGAGCAGCTCTCAGATGTGAACTGTAGACTAAAATGCACAAAGATTATTGAAGAAAAAATGAAAGAGTTTGAGAACAGGAACCAAACCTTGGAGATTCAATGGCAAGCCTTCAAGAAAACACTGATTGATTCAGCAAGAGAGGCATGTGGTGAGGTTGTCTGCAAGGATAGAAAAATCAGAACTCCCTGGTGGACACAGGAAGTTAAAGAGGCAGTGAAGGAAAAGAAGAAAGCATATCAAAAGTTCCTCTCAAATAAGTCAGCTTGTGCTCTTAGAGAATATAGAGACAAATGCAAGAATGCTAAACACTGTGTAAAACTAGCTAAACAAAAGTCATGGGAGGACTTTGGCAAGAATATAGAAAATAAATATCAAGAAGGTGGCAAAATATTCTGGAGGTTGTTGAAGAAGCTTAGGAATTTAGGAAAGAGTGCTGTAAAAGGAGTTAGAGATGATAAAGGTGACATGAAAACTGGAATAAAAGATATCCTTGAAGTATGGAGAAATTACTTTGAAAAACTGCTAAATGAAACAAGCAGTGATGACAGCACAGTGGTAAAAAACACTGACCAGGCATGCAGTCAGGAATACATATCCATACTTGAAGTAGAAAAAGCTACCAAAGGCTTGAAATGTGGAAAGGCAGCAGGAGTAGATGATATTCGACCAGAAATGCTGAAGTATGGTGGTATAAGAGTCTTACAGTGGCTGCACTGCATAGTTCAGAAAGACTGGACAGAGGGACGAATTCCCGATGATTGGAGTAGAGCTCTCATAGTACCCATATATAAAAAGGGAAATAAAACTGCATGTGAGAATTACAGAGGTATTTCCCTACTGAGTGTTCCTGGCAAGATCTATGCAAGTATACTTGAGAAACGGTTGAGAAGAATTGTGGAAGAAAAGCTTGGTGAAGAACAAGCTGGATTCAGCCAAACAGATGCTGTCAGGATCAGATCTTCACTTTACGACAAATAGTCGAGAAAGCATGGGAATATAATAAAGATCTGTATTTAAGTTTTGTTGATCTGGAAAAGGCATATGACAAGGTGCCAAGAGAGAAGCTATTCAATATGCTGCAGTTATGTGGTGTGAATGGGGCATTATATCAAGCAATACTTAGTCTTTATTTGAATTGTAAGTCAGCAGTTAGAATTTAAGGAAGTACAGGAAGATGGTTTAATGTTAAATCTGGTGTGAGACAAGGATGTACATTATCCCCTCTGTTATTCATTATCTATATGGATCACATTATGAAGGAAGGTGGTATTAAACATGATATCAAAATTGGAGATGTTAATGTCAGCTCTTTGCTTTATGCGGATGATGTTATACTTCTAAATAAATCTGCTACAAGTCTGCAAGATTCTCTGACTAAATTGAATAGCTGTTGTAATAGATATGGTATGAAGGTCAGCAATAAAAAGACAAAGACAATGAAAATAGGCAGAATTGTTGAAAATGTCAACTGCGTTGTGAACGGAGAACCTGTGAAACAAGTAAAACATTTCAGCTATTTAGGCACGATTTTTACTGAAGATGGTAAATTAAATATAGAAATAGACAACAGAATCAGCAAGGCTGGTATGGTGGGAAGTCAATTGAATAAATTCATATAGAATAAGAGAGAAATTAGTGGGAACACTAAATTAGCTGTATACAGGACAGTGTTCAAACCAGTTTTAACTTATGGATCTGCGAGCTGGGTCAGAAGTAAAACACTTGACCAAAGACTAGAGACCACAGATATGAGAGTCCTGAGAAAGATTATAGGCATGAACAGATGGCATCAATGGCAATATCATATTAAAAATGAGGATATTAAGAAAGAACTTGACATTGTGAGCATCCAGGAATGTGTTAGCAGAGCTAATCTCAGGTGGAATGGTCACTTAAACAGAATGGGCGAGGAAAGATTAGCAAAACAAGTGTTCTCTGCCAGATTGGCAGCAAAACGACCCAGAGGAAGACCAAGATATAGGTGGATTGATACAGTACAAAGTGCTTTAGACGATAGAAATATAAGATCTGATAATGTTGGAGTCTTGACAAGTAACAGACAGATTTGGAGGAAAATTGTCGATAGGAAATTAATAATGATGTAATTTTTTTCATGTAGTACTATCATATCCTGTACACCCCTTGAGGGTACATGGCAGGAATTTGATGATGATGATGATGATATCTGAGTGCTTGAGTTAGATAGAAAACACCAGAGAAAAGACTGGAAACCACAGACTGAGAAGGATTAGGGGAGTGAACAGATAGAACCAATGGCAATGCCATATTAAAACTAAGGATATTAAGAAAGAACTTACTATTGTTAACAGAGCTAATCTCAAATGTCATGAGGTGTCACTCTAATGGAATGGAGAAGAAAGTTTAGCAAAACAAGTGTTCTTTGCAGGTTGGATGGAAAAAGAATCTGAGTAAAACCAAGATCCAAGTGGATTGATTCAGTAAAAAGCCTTAGAAGACAGAAGTATAAGATCTGATAATATTGGAGTCTGGATAGATAGAAGATTAATTTTGAAGAAAATTGTCAAATCAGAAATTAATAACGATTTAAATTTTTCATGTAGTACTATCATAATATCCTGTATCCCCCCCCCCCTCGATGGTGCATATTCCAGTATGTACCATCGAGGTACATATTCCAATATGTTGGAATAGTGACAGCAAGGAATTGGAAACAATGACAGTTATTGAAAAAAATGAAAAAAAGGGTATGGGGGGGGGGAGAAATTAAAAGTCTTGTTGTCATGGTACAGTAGGAGCAAATTTATTTGCTCCTACTGTAGTCATTAAGAATTACACTTCATTGGATTTGTAATTATTATGTATTTGGAGAAAGTTTTGCTCACTGAAAGAAAGTTATTTGTCGGCATGTATCTGTGCACCATTGAGGAGAGTGACTGTGAGAATGATAATGATCAGAGAATACTGAATGAAGTTTCTCAGGTGTCGAATCTTAATGAGACAGTCAATAAACATATATGGACGTATATGGACCCAAGGGGATTAAAGTTCATGCATATTCAGCATGTCAGCAATCTATTTGCAACTTAATTTATAGCTGTTATTCTCTTGTGTATGTTTTGTATTTCTCTTTTCATATATTTTCACCTGATGAAGCCTTCTAAGAAGATGAAAGTAATTGTGCTTTCAAATAATTAATAGTTTTATTTTATTTCTAGTAATTAAATTTCTTCATTTATACACACACATAAAAACTATCATGAAAGGAATTCCTTATTTTTTCCCCTTACTCCATATCTTTATCTGTATAAGCATATTAAATTTGTGTAAAGTATTTCAGACATTCATTGAAAATGAGATTATTATTTACAGTTGAACATGCATATATCTGTGTATGTTATATTCAGCAAGAATATTTTGCATTTGTATGCTACTCAGCAAGTTATTTGTATTTAACGAATTATTTTAAATATTTTAAAAAATTGTTTAATAAAGTTACTGAATGAGTAAAGAAATGTGGCCTGTATAATAGCAAGCAGCATTTCATTTTAAGGAATTATTTGGAATTCATGTTTTCTCTAAGGACACTAAAGTATGCTTTTTTAGGAATTTTTTTAATTAGGATGTTTTCACTTATGCATGTCCACAGAAATTTTACATGTATTGATATTTTCTATCATAGTCCAGTATGCTACAAAATATAGAATATTTATTTCAGTATGGAAATATCATGAGTAGACATAATAATTAAAATTATAATAATGGAATAACTCATGTAAAAATATTATTTATTTGTAGAATTTTCGCCTGAGTATCACAGGCATCTTCAGTACATGTATAAAGCTAATTAAACAATAACTGACAATTCCAAAAGGTGCCACCTAAGTACTAATGTCATCATCAATTATCATCATGCTATCAAGGATTTAGGGCCTGTTCCAGCCTTAGAAGTCATCATTGAATCTTTGAAGAGAACGTCCTGGTTTTCTTTTTCCTAAGGCTTGTTTTGGTAATCTTTCTGTTTTCATTCTTTGAACATGTTCAATCCATTTATTATTATATTTTTTCATTTTTTTCTATTACTGATTCCTGGTTTAATTCTTTCATAATTTCTTCATTTCTTTTGTGATCAAACAGAGTATACCTTGCAATTTTTCTCATAAACTTCATTTCAGCTGTTATTAATCTTTGTTTGTCTTTTTGTTTTATTGTCCAGATTTCACTTCCATACATTAGGATTGGTAGGGCTAACGTATTGTATACTTTTAGTCTGGTTTGTTTTTGAACTAGGTTTGATTTAAATATAAAGTTAATTACACCTGTTATTTTCAAGTATTTTGCAACTTTTAGGTTTATATCTTTTTCATTTTCATATGTAATCATACAGCCTAGGTAGTTAAATGAATTCACCTGTTTTAAAATCTTGTTATCTTTACTATTTTAGTTCTTACTGGATCTTGTCCTTTAAAGGCCATAGTTTTTGATTTTTCTGTTGATATTATCATACCATAATCTTCAGGCTATCTCATTTAGATTTAAAATAGCTTTCTGTAAGTTATCTTCAGAATTTGTAATTATTATTTGTTCATCGGCAAAAAAAGGAGAGTGTTTAAGTTCACATTAGGAGAAAGTTTAATACCTTCATGGAAAATTTTAGTATTATTTCATTTAGGTAAATATTGAAAAGAGTTGCTGAGAGGGGGACATCCCTGTCGGACTACTTGGTTTATCTCTCTCTCGTATATGATAGCTCATGATTTAATCTTATTTGTATCTGATTATTTTCATATATACTTATCATAGCTTTTAGGATATTATTTGATATTTGTCTTTCTTTTAATATGTTAAATAAAATGCTTCTTTTAACTTTATCAAATGCTTTTTCAAAATCAATAAAGTAATATGTGTTTCTAAATTGTATTCTCTTCTTTTTTCTATGATTAATTTTAGGCAAAAGGCTGGGTCTATATAAGTAGCTAATGTAAGATAACTAAAAGAGGTCAATAAATTTTCTAACTTATTAAAAAAAAGTATATATTTATATATATATACACAATTAAAAAAAGTTAGGAAAGATTAGCCGATTTATAAAGTACTACTCCCACAAAGGGGGATAGACATAAACCATTGGATGTTTTAAGTTAGGATAGTGGAGTAAAGTTTCACATGTTTCTTTATAAAGCCGTTCAATAAGGAACTGACTTTTGTGAAGGACTCTTGTCTTGTTCCAGTGAACTCCATGTCTAGTATTGATAGCATGTTCTGAAGTCCAGACTGTTTAGGTTCAAGATATTGAATATAAGACTTGTGTTCTTCTAGACGAATAGAGGCAGATCTTCCTGTTTGTCCAAAATAAGATAATCCACAAGAGCAAGGAATCTGGTAGACACCTGGATAACTGAGATGTGGAAGTTGGTCCTTTGGAGAAGTGAAATATCTTATTTCGGACAAACAGGAAGATCTTCCTCTATTCATCTAGAAGAACACCAGTCTTATATTCAATATCTTGAACCTGAACAGTCTGGACTTGCAGAACATGCCATCAATACTAGACATAGAGTTCATTGGAACAAGACAAGAGTCCTTCACAAAAGTCGGTTCCTTATGGAACAGCTTTATAAAGAAACATGTGAAACTTTACTCCACTCTCCTAACTTAAACAGATCTGATGGTGGGAGATAGTACTTTATAAATCAGCTAATCTTTCCTAACTTTTTTAATTGTGTGTGTGTATATGTATGTGTATATATATATATATATATATATATTTATTTATTTTTTTTTTAATAAGTTAGAAATTTATCGACCTTTTTTAGTTATCTTACATTAGCTACTTAGATGGCACCTTTTGGAATTGTCAGTAATTATTTAATTGGCTTTATACATGTACTGAAGATGCCTGTGATACTCGGATGAAAATTCTACTAATAAATAATATTTTTACATGAGTTATTCCGTTATTATAATTTTAATTATTAGAATATTTATTAGGATTCATGTTTTTTGTGTTGTTTAGTTATCAGGTTCCAAAAAAAGAAGCCAGAGAATTTACTAAGGAAATTGCATCAAAGGTAGACAGTAATACATTAAAAACAGGTAAGATTATAACTCTTAGTGATTTAATTAAGCTTAATTTTTAATTTTACTGATTCACACTAATAAATTGTATTTTATGTGGGGTTTAATGATTTACATACTTTTTTGTGATGTTCTTCTCTTCTTCTTGAGTATTCTGCAATTGAGCAGGTTCTTCTCTTAGTAGCAAAAACTTTCCTTCCACTCTCTTCTGTTCTGAGCCTTCTCTTTCAAGGTTGTGTACCTATCTCCATTCGGCATGTTATCTAGCATTGTTTTCCTTACTCTTCCTGTGGGTCTTTTTCTGTCTATTTTTCCTTCGATGGAATCTCTGATGATTCCATTCCCTCTCAGAATATGTCCAATCTAGTTTCTCTTTCTTCTTTTTATCCTCCTTAACAGACTTCTTTCTTCTTCTACTCTTTTTTAAGATCTCTTCATTAGTTATTTTATCTGTCCATTTGATTTTTTTCATCCTTCTCCAAATCCACATCTCAAAGTGTTCCAAAATCTTAATTTCTTCTTTCTTCAATATCCAAGTTTCAGATGCATAGAGGGCAACACTCTACACATAACATTTTATTAGTCTTTTCTTTAGGTTGCTATCCATTTTACTTCTGAATAAAATCCATTTTCTATTAAAGGCATCTCTTCCCATCGCTGTTTTTATGTCACTTTTACATCTTACATCTGCTAATAACACTTCCTAGATATTTAAACATCTTTACTTGATTCAATTTTTTCCCATTTATTCTGATATCCATATTTGCCTCTTTCCTTGCTATTTTCATTAACTTTGTTTTTCTTATGTTAATTTTCATTTCATAATTGATACAGGATTCCAGTAATCTGTTTAACAGATGTTGGAGTCCTGTTTCAGTATTTGATAATAATGCCTTGTCATCTGCATATCTTTTTGCAAATATCTGTCTACCTCCAATATTTATTATTTCTTCCGGATTCTCCAGTGCTTCTTTTAACATTGCTTCGGAATACATGTTAAACAAAATTGGTGACAGAGAACAGTCCTTATCTTACTTCTCGTGCAATGATACCTAGTTCTGTTGTACCATGTATATCTCTCACCATGGCAGTTTGTCCCATATATAGTGAAATAGCCTTCTGTCTTTCCAATTTATACCAATCTTTTCCATTACTTCCACCATATTATCCCATTTTACAAAGTCAAAAGCTTTTTCGAAATCTATATAATGGATATTAACTTCTTTATTCACTTCCAAACTTCTTTCATTTACTATTCTTAACAGTCCAATCGCATCTCTTGTTCCCCTACCCTTCCTGAGACCAAACTGATCTTCTCCAAGAAATTCTTCCACTTTAGATGCAATTCTTTGTGTTAAGATTCTCATAAGTATTTTTGATGTATGGGAAATGAGACTTATTGTTCTGAAATCCTTGCAGTTCACTGCATTACTTTTCTTTGGTATAGGTATAAATATTAAGGTCATAAAATCTTTTGGTAATTCTCCTTTGTTATAAATTAAATTTATTATTTTGGTTATTTCTTCAGTTCCTTTCTTCTGAAGTTGTTTCAGGAAGTCTGCAGGTATTTCATCTATTCCTTCTGTCTTTCCACATTTTAGTTCTTTAATGGCCATTTCTACTTCTGTCTTGAAAATCTCTGGGCCTAGATCATCTTTATTTACCTTCTTTATATCTTCTAATGGCAACTCATTTGGTCTATTTTCTTTGTCATATAGATCTTCAATGTTTTCCTTCCATCTCATTAGGATTTTATCTTCTTCATTTATAATTTCTCCTTTCTTATTTTCTATGCCTCTAGCTCAAATTCCATTTCTCTTGTGATTTATGCTTCTTGCTTTTTCATACAAAAGATCATACCTTCCCACTCTCTCATAATTTTCCATTTCTTCACATTGTTTTATAAGCCAATTTTCTCTACTTTCTGCTTTCCTTCTCAATTTGTCATTCAGGGTTCTATATTGTATTTTCCCTTCTGGGTTGTCTTTATTTTTCCATTATCTTCTTTCTTCCATTAGTGAAATTATCTCATTAGTTATCCAAGGTTTTTTTATTCTTTTAGCTTCTTATATATCCAATTTCTTTTTCTGCAATCTTCTTTATTTTCTCTTTAACTTGTTCCCATTTCTTTTCTGAATCTTCAGTTTTGACAAAATTTGTTTCCTTTAATTCTTTCTCCAATCTATTTCCAAATTGCTTGGTAGTGTTTAAATTTCTCTAAGTTCCATTTTTTCCTTTTCATTGCTTCTTTTATTTTCTTTAGTTTCACATTTATTTCTATGAACAGTAGGTTGTGGTCAGAGTAAATATCAGCTCCAGGATACATGCATGCATTTTTTATACTATTCTTGTATCTTTGCTTTACTATAATGTAATCAATTTGATACCTTTCCTTATCTCCTGGTTTTTTCCATGTGTATAGTCTTCTCTTAGATTTTTTTAAAACCAGTATTCGTAATTATTAGCTTATTTTCTTTACAGAATTCCACTAACCTTTTTCCTCTCTCATTTCTGTTACCTAATCTGTATCTTCCTACTACACTCCCATCCTCTTCTTCTCCCACAACTCCATTCCAGTCTTCCATTATAATCATATAGGCTTTTCTTTTTTCTTTCTTTAGTTCTTGTAATTGCATGTACATTTGCTCTTTTTCCTCATCCGAATGGTCACTTGTTGGCATATATACCTGCATTATTGTTATGTCCACAGGTTCAGCCTTCAATTTTACCACCATAATCCTGTCATTCAGACATTTTATGCTAATGATGCTCTTTGCTGTTCTTTTATTAAAAACAAGTGCAACTCCTTTTTCCTTTTTATCTCCACCTGAGTAAATTACTCTTACTTTGTTAAAGGTTTGTGATGTTAAATCCATAAAAATGTTTCATTCTCTTTTCAAATAGAATTGATAAAATTGATCATTTTATAAAATCTTAAGTTATGTATAGAAAATAAATTTTTATTAATTGTATTTTTGATTAAATCAGCTTAAGTTGTTGTTGAACATATGGAAGGTCCATGCATTCTAAGATCAAAGGTAGAATGTGCACTAAACTCAGCTAAAAATGGTAAAGCCCTAGGATCAGATAGAAAATATCAACAGAAATAGTAAAGTTATTAGCAGGTGACAACATTAACATATTAGTAAAGCTATTTAATAAGATCTACGATACAGGCATAATCCCTCAAGACTGGTTACAGTCGAACTTCATCATGCTACCTAAAAAAGTAAATGCAAAAACTTTTAATGACTATAGAATGATCAGCCTAATGAGTCACATTCTCAAAATGTTTCTGAAAATAATTCAAAAAAGAATATGCAGAAAAAGTGAAGACACTATCAGTGATACCTAATTCGGCTTGGGAACAAGGGAGGCCCTTTTCTCTTCTCAGATCTTATTTCAAAAATGAATTGACCAAAACAAGGTAATATTCATTTGCTTCATCGACTTCGAGAAAGCATTTGACAAAGTCCAACATGCTAAAATGATTGTACTATTAAAAATAATTTGATTAGATGGTAAAGACATCAGGATCATTGAAAACTTATATTGGAACCAAATGTCATCTGTTCAAGTTGATGACATTATTACAGACTCCATTAACATCAAATGAGGAGTAAGGCAAGGATGTGTGCTGTCACCTCTTCTTTTTAACATCTACTCAGAAGCCATATTTCAAAAAGTCTTGGAAGGAAGAAAGGAAGGGATTAGTGTAAATGGTGAAATCATCAGTAACATCCGATATGCCGATGATACAGCTCTTCTGGCTAACAATATTCAGGATCTTCAAAATCTTTTGGAAACTAATAAATGAGGAGAGTGAAAAAATGGGATTAAAGATAAATATCACCAAAACTAAATTCATGGTCATAAGTAAGAAACCAATTCTTAATTTAGCACTTTCTTTAAATAGGAAACAAATAGAAAGAGTGGCAAAGTTTAAATATCTCGGATGCTTGTTAAATGAAGATTGCAATCCAGAAATGGAAATAAAAGTTAGAATTGAAATGGCAAGAAAAAATTTTCTCTTGATGAAATCAACGTTTAAACTTAGAGCTTAGAGTACGCATGGTTAAATGCTATGTATGGTCTGTACTGCTGTACTGTGCAGAAACTTGGACCTTAAAAACAACATCAATAAAAAGACTTGAAGCCTTTGAGATGTGGTTATACAGATGAATGTTAAAAATCCCATGGACAGCAAAAACATCCAATCGGGAAGTACTGGAACAAATGGGGAAATCACGTGAACTTATAGATACCATAAAAAGAAGGAAAACTGCATATCTTGGTTGCCTACTTCGTAATGAAAAATATAAGATACTTCAATTGATTATAAAAGGGAAGATAAATGGAAGAAGAGGACAAGGAAGATGAAGAAAATCTTGGCTGGCAGGCATCAGACAGTGGACTGGTATGAACTCTTAGAGACTGTTCAGAGTAGCTGAGAATCGCTCAAAATTTGCCAAGGTGGTCGCCGAAGTCTGATAGGAGATGGCACTCAAAGAAGAAGTTGTTGTTGTTGATTGTTTTTCCAGTTATTTTGCTTTCCATTTATTTTATTTCCCTCTTCATTCAAACATTCCTGTGATTTTTTTTTTTTTTAAATAACGAAACCTGTGGTGAGATCATAATTAAAAGAAACACATGTATTAACTAACCACAGTGAAAATTTAATGTAAATATTTCATCCTAAGTATCTTAGCACATCATCAGTACAAGTTTAAACAATAATTGGAATAACATACAGTTAGCTGCATGATTACAATAGAATATCATTAAACATGCGTAACGTGTTACAGAAGTAAAAAAAAAAAAAAATTATTATTTTAAACAATTTTGTATGTCAATTTCCCATACTTTATGAATTGTAAGAATGTCATTGCGGTTTAAATTTGGTCTGTGTAGCAGGGCTTCAGCACTTTCTTTATATGAATGTTCATGTTTATATAAAGATCTATTTAAAAGTTTAGACTTTTCCAAATGGATCCTACAGCTTGGATTTTCAATTCCATGTTGAGAGAGGCCAGATTTCTGTGGTTTAAAAAGATGAATGTGGTCTTGATATTCCCAGATGTGTTTCTGAACAGACCTGCCTGTCTATCCAAAGTAAGACAATTTGCATGAACATGGAATCTTATAAATGCCAGGTAACAAGTTGTAAATTTGGTTGATAGGTTTGTAAGTAGTGGCAAAATTGTATTTCTTCATAATTTTACAAAGACGTTCGGAGATGCCTTTGACGTAAGGTTTGGGAATCCTATGGACTTCTTATTGTTTGGTTTGATGTGTGGGAAAGTGACTGATGATTTTTTGAGTTGTTTTTGGATTATATCCATTTAGGATGGCTGTATTTTTGATTACTTCTAATTCTTGGTTTAGAGATTCTTTAGAGGAGCAGAATTTGTGTACCCTGGAAACTATCATCATCATCATCATCAAATTCCTGCCATGTACCCCCAAGGGGTGTACAGGATATTGATAGTACTACATGAAAAAATTATATCATTACTAACTTCCTATCTACAATTTTCCTCCAAATCAGTCTGTTACTTGTCAAGACTCCAACATTATCAGATCTTATATTTCTCTCGTCTAAGGCACATTGTACCTTATCAATCCACCTATATCTTGGTCTTCCTCTGGGTCGTTTTCCTGCCAACCTGGCAGAGAACACTTGTTTTGCTAATCTTTCCTTGCCCATTCTGTTTAGGTGACCATACCACCTGAGATTAGCTCTGCTAACGCATTCCTTGATGCAGACAATGTCAAGTTCTTTCCTAATATCCTCATTTTTAATATGATATTGCCATTGATGCCATCTGTTCACGCCTCTAATCTTTCTCAGGACTCTCATATCTGCGGTCTCTAGTCTTTGGTCAAGTGTTTTACTTCTGACCCAGCTCTCAGATCCATAAGTTAAAACTGGTTTGAACACTGTCTTTTATACAGCTAATTTAGTGTTCCCATTAATTTCTCTCTTATTCCATATGAATTTATTCAACTGACTTCCCGCCATACCAGCATTGCTGATTCTGTTGTCTATTTCCATATTTAATTTACCATCTTCGGTAAAAATCGTGCCTAAGTAGCTGAAATGTTTTACCTGTTCTATAAGTTCTCCATTCACAATGCAGTTGATATTTTCAATGTTTCTGCCTATTTTCATTGTCTTTGTCTTTTTATTGCTGACCTTCATACCATATCTATTACAGCAGCCATTCAATTTAGTCAGAGAATCTTGCAGACTTGTAGCGGATTTATTTAGAAGTATAACATCATCTGCATAAAGCAAAGAGCTGATATTAACATCTCCAATTTTGATATCATGTTTAATACCACTTTCCTTCATAATGTGATCCATATAGATAATGAATAACAGAGGGGATAATGTACATCCATGTCTCACACCAGATTTAACATTAAACCATCTTCCTGTACTTCCTTCAGTTCTAACTGCTGACTTACAACTCAAATAAAGACTAAGTATTGCTTGATATAATGCCCCATTAACACCATATAACTGCAGCGTATTGAATAGCTTCTCTCTTGGTACCTTCTCATATGCCTTTTCCAAATCGGCAAAACTTAAATACAGATCTTTGTTATATTCCCATGCTTTCTCGACTGTTTGTCGTAAAGTGAAGATCTGATCCTGACAGCCTCTGTTTGGCCTGAATCCAGCTTGTTCTTCACCGAGCTTTTCTTCCAGAATTCTTCTCAACCGTTTCTCAAGTATACTTGCATAGATTTTGCCAGGAACACTCAGTAGGGAAATACCTCTGTAATTCTCACATTCAGTTTTATTTCCCTTTTTATATATGGGTACTATGAGAGCTCTACTCCAATCATAGGGAATTCATCTCTCTGTCCAGGCTTTCTGAACTATGCAGTGCAGCCACTGTAAGACTTATACCACCATACTTCAACATTTCTGGTCGAATATCATCTACTCCAGCTGCCTTTCCACATTTCAAGCCTTTGATGGCTTTTTCTACTTCAAGTATGGATATGTATTCCTGACAGCATGCCTGGTCATTGTTTTTTACCACTGTGCTGTCATCACTGCTTGCTTCATTTAGCAGTTTTTCAAAGTAATTACTCCATACTACAAGGATATCTTTTATTCCAGTTTTCATGTCACCTTTATCATCTCTAACTCCTTTTACAGCACTCTTTCCTCCATTCCTAAGCTTCTTTATCAACCTCCAGAATATTCTGCCACCTTCTTGATATTTATTTTCTATACTCTTGCCAAAGTCCTCCCATGAATTTTGTTTAGCTAGTTTTACACAGTGTTTAGCATTCTTGCATTTGTCTCTATATTCTCTAAGAGCACAAGCTGACTTATTTGACAGGAACTTTTGATATGCTCTCTTCTTTTCCTTCACTGCCTCTTTAACTTCCTGTGTCCACCAGGGAGTTCTGATTTTTCTATCCTTGCAGACAACCTCACCACATGCCTCTCTTGCTGAATCAATCAGTGTTTTCTTGAAGGCTTGCCATTGAATCTCCAAGGTTTGGTTCCTGTTCTCAAACTCTTTCATTTTTTCTTCAATAACCTTTGTGTATTTTAGTCTACAGTTCACATCTGAGAGCTGCTCAACTTTTATTCGCTTTAAAACAATCTTACATGTTATTCTTTTCAATATGAAATTCAATTTTATCCTGCTCAAGACTAAATAATGATCACTTCCAATTTCAAATCCTCTGTACACTCTGGTGTCCTGCACCAGGGAGAAAACATCACTATCAACAATAACATAGTCAATGAGACTTTTCTTATTCCTAGCCTCTTCTCTCCATGTGAATTTGTGCACATTTTTATGTTGGAACATAGTGTTAGTAATAACCAGTCCATGTCCTGAGCAGAAATCCAACAGATATTTGCCATTATTATTAGCTTTGCTCTTTTCTCCAAATTTTCCCAAAATATTTTTGTGTGTCTGACAATCATTTCCTACTCTGCTATTTAGATCCCCAACAAGGACCAACTTTTCCTTTTTCATTGTGTGAGTTGTTTTTTCTAAAGCCTCAAAAAAATTCCTCCACTTCTACCTTAGTAGAACCTTCTGTGGGACCATAGGCACAAATAAGTCTCATTGTCCAGTTCCCCATTCTCATATTTGCCCACATTACTCTACTTGAGACTGCCTGCCATTCCAGAAGATTAGCCTCGTATTTTGTGTTGAATACTATGGCTACTCCTTCTTTTCCTTGATTATCATTGCCTGAATATAACATTTTGTATTTATTGCTCAGAAAGATCTCACCAGTTTTGGTCTTTTTTGTTTCAGTCACCCCTATTATATCGATCTGGTACTTATCTAATTCCTCAGCTAGCTCCATTTCTTTGCCATTCAGGCTTTTTACGTTTATAGTACCAATCTTTAACTCTGGTGATGTTGAGTTGGGGTTTGTTTTCAGATTTGTTCCAGTAGCTGACTTTTCGCTGTTCGCTCTGGTTCCCTGGCGAAAACAACGGGGGCCTTGTTTAACCGGGCGATGCCCCAGCCGGCATGAAATTTTGTCATGTTGTACCATCATTCTATATTTTGGTTTAACCAATAAGAATACAATTTGGTCGGCTAAATCCCAAATTGCCAGCCCATCCTCGTTCGTTCAGTATCCAAGTAGATACCCAACAGGGTGCACCACGAGAAGGTGAGGATTGGACATTAGGTCAGAAGCCCTGGTCGGGTCTCCACATTCCTTTAAAGGCTATGTGGAGGTCTCCTCTCAGTTATACAGCTTTGACCCTTAAGCATCCTCCCCTGGAAACTAGTGATTTAATAATGCCAGATTTCTGAGATGGATGATGAGCGGAAGAATTGTGAATGTAGTGACCTGAGAATGTAGGCTTGTGAAAGACAGAAGTGGCGATTTAACCGTGTTCTTTTCTTTGAATGTGTAAATCCAAAAAGGAGATATCCTGTAAATATTCTTTTTCTAATGTAAAGTTGATGCGATGATGAAGAAGGTTAATTTTATCTAGAAACAGTTGTAATTCATGTTCGGAATGATCCCAGACTGGAAATACATTGTCGACATATCTTAACCAAATTTTTGGTTTGTGTTCAAAAGTGAATATTTTTTCCTCAAGGTGTTCTAGAAACAAGTTTGCTAGGTTTAGTAATAAAGGAGATCCCATTGCTGTTCCTTCTTCTTGCTTGTAAATTTGACCTTTCCAGGTGAAGTAACCTGATGCAATAACAAACTTGAACAATTCAACTATATCAGACAGAAATTTTTGAGTTAGTTTCTATTGTTTCTTTATGGGGAATGTTCATGAAGAGGGAGACGATGTCGAAGCTGATTAATAAGTCAGTTTTTGACAGTTGAATGTCTTTCATTTCTAACAGCAGACGAATTAAATATTCTAGCAAGAGGCCATAAATTTGCGATTTCACTAAAATGTTTCCCATATTTAGACTTCATACATAATATAGAAAGAAACATCAATCATCAATCATCTCTCCAGTATTGAAGCCAACAGACTTCATTTTGAGGTAGCTAAAGTGATGTACAATGCCAAATCTTCAGAATTAAATATCCCACCATCAGAATTGAAAACTATTATATCCTTAAAATGTAATAAAAACATAATCATTACCAGAGCTGATAAAGGAACTACCACTGTGGTTCTTGATACCAATTCATATGAGCGATAAATGAATTTACTTCTTTGAGATCGTAATACTTACGCCAAATTGGATTATGATCCTACAAAACGTCAACTCAGAAAATTAAATAAGTTACTTAATGAAACTTCCTCCTTAGATGAAGAAACAATCAAACAACTTAAGACATACCATGCAAGACCTCCTAGAATTTATGGCTTACCTAAGCTACACAAAACTATTGTTCCACTCAGACCCGTCGTAGACCGTATCAGCAGTCCAACTTACAAGTTATCAAGATTCTTATCTAACCTTCTCCGTCCTCACATAGGCCACTCAGTCTCTTCAATCAAAAATTCTACAGAGTTTCACACAAAAATGAAAGACATTCAACTGTCAAAAAACTGACTTGTTAATCAGCTTCGACATCGTCTCCCTCTTCACGAACATTCCCCATAAGGAAACAATAGAATTACTAACTCAAAAATTTCCCTCTGATATAGTTGAATTGTTCAAGTTTGTTATTGCATCAGGTTACTTCACCTGGAAAGGTCAAATTTACAAGCAAGAAGAAGGAATAGCAATGGGATCTCCTTTATCACCAAACCTAGCAAACTTGTTTCTAGAACACCTTGAGGAAAAAATATTCACTTTTGAATCCAAACCAAAAATTTGGTTAAGATATGTCGACGATGTATTTGCAGTCTGGGATCATCCCGAACATGAATTACAACTGTTTCTAGATAAAATTAACCTTCTTCATCATCGCATCAACTTTACGTTAGAAAAAGAATATCCACAGGGTATCTCCTTTTTGGATTTACACATTCAGAGAAAAGAAGACAGTTCCATCGCCACTTCTGTCTTTTGCAAACCTACATTCTCAGGTCACTACATTCACAATTCTTCCACTCATCATCCATCTCAGAAATCTGACATTATTAAATCATTAGTTTCCAGAGCACACAAATTCTGCTCTTCTGAAGAATCTGTAAACCAAGAATTAGAAGTAATCAAAAATACAGCCATCCTAAATGGATATAATCCAAAAACAACTCAAAAAATCATCAGTCACTTTCCCACACATCAAACCAGAAGAAGAAGTCCATAGGATTCCCATACCTTACGTCAAAGGCATCTCCGAACGTCTTTCTAAAATTATGAAGAAATACAATTTTGCCACTACTTACAAACCTATCAACCAAATTTACAACTTGTTACCTTCTCCTAAGGACAAACTCTCACCTTTGGTGTTGCCTGGCATTTATGAGATTCCATGCTCATGCAAATTGTCTTACTTTGGACAGACAGGTAGGTCTGTTCAGAAACGCATCTCAGAACATTAAGACCACATTCATCTTTTTAAACCACAGAAATCTGGCCTCTCAAAACGAGTTGGAATTGAAATCACAGAATTGAAATCCAATTAAAATTAAAATTACTAAATCTATGTAAAAGTCTAAACTTTTACATAGATCTTTATATAAACACGAACATTTATATAAAGAAAGTTCTGAAGCCCTACTGCGCAGACCAAATTTAAACTGCAACGACGTTCTTACTATTCCTAAAGTATGGGAAATTGTCATACAAAATTGTGTAAAATAATTATTATTAGTTTTTTTTTTTTTTACTTCTGTAACACGTTACGCTCGTTTAATGAGATACTATTGTAATCATGCGCCCTAACTGTATGTTATTCCTATTATTGTTTAAACTTGTACTGATAATATCCTAAGATACTTAGGATGAAATATTTATATTAAATAATTTTCACTGTGGTTAATATGTGTGTTTCTTTTAATTAATTAATTCCTGTGATACTTATTAGCATTGTTTAAGTTTAAATAAACACCTGTAATTTTAGAGATTCATAGTAATTTCATATGATATTAATTTTATTTCTGTTTTCCTCCATCATACAAGATCCTTAACATCTTTCTGTTATCTGTTTTATGTTAAAAATTAATTAATTAATCTTTCTTCGTCTTTTTCATCAGTGCAGTTTGCTTGGAAATGAAATTACCAAATGATGAAATGGAACTTTATCGTATGCTGAAATTCCATTTATGGAATTTCTGTTCAACTTGAAGCTCCTTTTTGTAAATTCAGAATTGTTCTCAAAGCAAGAAATTATTTATACAAACTTACTAAAATAGTACACCTTAGAAACTGACTTTTGCTTCTCAGTAAATTGTTATTTGAAAGAGAGAGAAAATGGCAAGGCCATTTTCTCTCTCTCTCAAAAATTTAGTTAGTATATATTATGAATTAACTTTTCATTTTCATGCACATTTATACATTTCATGAACAAAAACTGCAAATAAACTGCACATCTCTACACTTTTCTGATTAAGTGCTTGCTCAATATAAAAATTACACAAGTGCGCTCAACTAATGCTAGTTAGAAACTGTCCTCCTCTTAGAAGATAGTATGCTGTATAAGCTGAGTTGTGAGAGGAGTGATGAGTTTTGTCATCTAAAACACATGGAGAAACTAAGCTGATAAGTCATATATAAGCTGTGGTTTGGCACACTATGACTTTTGTAGTCCATGAGCCAATAAGCCTTAAACCAACTAACCTTTACATGTGAATACCTCAGAAGGATAATCTTGAATGCTGCATCTTCTGTCCCAAATAAACAAAGAACTGACAATTTCTCGATTTGGTTCTTTAAGATTTGTTCCAAATAAACGGATGTCCCAATTAACACTAGATTCTCCTGTATATTATATATATATGTGAGTACCAGGTAAATGGAATATATTTATTCTTCTTATCTGGATTATTTCCCATTACATTTCTGTTGCTGCTTATCTCATTTAGTGATCTTTCAAAATAATTACTCCAGACATCCAAAATATCTTTTATTTTCAGTTTGTATATCACTTTTCTTCCTCCATTTTGAACTTTTATTTTTTATTTATTTATTTTTTTAACCTCCAGAACACTTTGTTTCCTTCGTGATATTTATCTTGGATATTCTGACTGAACTGTTCCCATGAATTATTTAGCTTAGCTCTTATACGTTTTTCTCTGTTATTCTCTCAAGGCATCTTCTGGCTTCTAAAAGCTGCTGAGCTTTTTATTTGTTTTAAAATTAAAATTTTAATAATACTGAATGTCTGTGTTAATTGTGTGTTCATCTGAAGATTTTCCCATAATTATGTTTCAGAATAGCCAGCTTACTTGGCTATGGCAGGCAGTTGAGCCTAACACAACAAAAGACGATGATGATGATGGGATCATTCATACAACCTCTGGAAACTTCATTATTCTGAACATGTCTTCTTTCATTATCCTTATCACATCAAATAAAATGGTTTTAAAACACTAGAACTCATGCACAATCTTAGTTTTATGCTAAAGACTATAACTTTTATAATCATGCTTCTTTTTTTATTAATGATATATGATATTTACACAGCTTAGTTAATTATGTACAAACACCGTTATAAAAAATTTATTCACTTTAACAAACCGCTGAAAAAGTTCGAGTCCAAATCCTATAAGCATAGTTCCATTTAAAAAAAAAAAAAAGTGCAATAGCAAACTATTGCTGTTAACCCTATGAGTTTGCTATATTCAGAGTTAACTCCACACTACTATGTAACATATATATACAGGTAGTCCTCGACTTATGAAGGGGTTCCGTTGGAACGGAACCCCTTCATAGGTCGAGGACCATTGTACCATTGTAAGTCGATTCTGACGTAAGTCACGGACTTTTTTTTTTCTTTTTTTTTTTAATTCTTAATTTGTTTGATTTCTGTTATAATATTTTCATAAATTAGATTTCTATTTAATTTAAAGTGGTTAAAAATGTATAAACTTACATAAACATATATAAATTATTTATTAGCACATATACATATAAATACAAAATTAAGAAAGAAAAATTTAAGAAAAAAATACATAAACACATATCAAAAATGGTGCACTTACTTTAATTTGAAATTCCTTTAAATATTAGTTAACATAAACAAAAAACTTATTAACAGTGTCTTTAATTAAACAGGTGAATAACTGTCACTCATTTGGAAAATATGGTTATTTTTTGCGATCAGGAGTAGCTTTTTTAATAAGAAAATTGTTTCATGTTGTCTGTTGGTTTTTTTCTTCATATATTTTGCGATAACATCTGACTGCTTCTTGAATTTGCTCTTTGACTTTGACGAAGCAATCGGTGTCTTGATCCACATTTTCGAGTAGCTGAAGTCCTTGATTTAGTTTAGAAAATACTTCTGCTAATCCTTTTACAGTACATTTTTTTAACAATTTCTCTTCATCTTCTTCATTATTCCTTTCTTCTTCTACAGTTCTTTTGTTTTGGAAAATCAAGTTTATCAGTCAGTTTATTTATCAATTTTCAATTTCAATTTTACCTTTGTGATTGCTAATTCTTCTATATCGGTAATATTGATTTCTAGATTCAGTTTTCTTGCAATTTCAATGATTTCCTTTTCAATTTGTTCTAACATACTATGCTCATTGTACTCTTCGAGTGTCTCCTGCGGTAGTGACTTCCTCGCATACATTGTTCTGATACTTCTTTCCATGAAGTTCCAATGTTCTGGATACATTGGTTAATATCGTAATTTTTCCAAAAATTGTATAATGTTATAGCATCGTTGTCCATTGCTGTTATTACTTGAGAAAAGCAATGGACAGCAATGGACAACGATGGATATTAGTTTTCAGATAACATGTCTTGAATGTTTCAATCAAACCTTGATTCATAGGTTGAATCATAACGGTTGTATTGGACAGTAGATACATCACATTTATATTTTCATTCTAAGCGCCCATGTGAAGAGGATGTACTGGAGCATTATCAAGCAGCAATAGAATTTTAAAAGGAATGTTTTTTTCAAGACAGTAGGCACGTACTTCTGGAATAAAATAATTTAAGAACCAATCTTCGAATAAAACAGTTGTCATCCAAGCCTTATGATTACTCCTGTAGTAAACCAGCAAACTTATTCTTGTCAGTGTTTTTCAAAGCTCTGGGGTTTTGTGAATGGTAAACAAGAAATGGTTTTAATTTAAAACCATCATTTCCTCCAAGAAGAAGAAGCATAATCCTATCTTTAAATGCCTTAAAACCAGGCTGCGATGTAGCTTCTCTGTGAATGTAAGTTTGTTCTGACATTCTTTTCCAGAACAGTCCAGTTTCATCTATCTTAAAAAAATCTGCTCTAGCAAATAGCCTTCATCTTTTATCGTCTCTTTCAGATTTTTCTCGAAAATTTCAGCAGTTTCAAAATCGGAACTAGCAGCTTCTCCCGTTATTCGTATGTTATGCAAGTTAAATCGGCTTTTGAATCGATAAAACCAACCTTTACTAGTGTTAAATGTATGTTCGCTGTATTTATGTTCTTGTTGTTTCCTTAAATTGTCAAATAGGCTGTGTGCTTTTGTTTGAATCGTAAACAAACTGAAAGGAATTCTATCCATATCATTAAAAGTTTCTCCATTTCATGAATTGGCCCTTTTTTTTTTTTTTGTTAAAATTGTACATTTCATATTAACTGCCCCTTTAGCTGCCTCCATTATTCTTAATTTATCTTTTATAATTGTTGAAACAGCTGAATGTGATAGTTTTTCTTCTCATGCTATTTTATCGACTTTCTTTCCTTTGTCATATTCTTTAATGACCTTCATTTTAATATCTAAACTTTAAGCTTTCCTCGCCTTCTTTTTTATGTTGGAATTTTCATCAGTAGTATTACTTCTCTTACTGGACATGATAGGGTTATGACGAGATAAAAATCGCAAAGAGAGAAACAAACACTTTGACTGCTGATTAGCAACTAACATGCCAAAGGCTATGATAAGTTAGAAGTGGGTGAATCATAGCAGTAACTATTGCTTATTGGTGATAGGTGTTGCTTGTCGACTGATGGCAATGCATATACAAAAGCAATGTAATATATGTATTTATATGCTGGTGGCAAAGTTAAATTAGAGAATTTTTAATAATAATTTTTGGCCATAAGTCGAGGACTACCTGTACATACATTTTAAATAAATAAATATTTGGTTCTTAAAGATACAGTCAACTCGCACTGTAGCATACCTTTGGTGCAAAAGGAATAGTTTGTTATTTTGGAAGTTTCTAGAGTGAATTGCCTTTACAGGTAGCATGATAAGCTGTCGACATACATACACACACACATATTGAAAAAGAAAATAACTTAAATATTTGGTTCTTAAGGCTGCAGTCAGCTCTTGTGTAGCAGACTTTGAAGAAACACAACAGTTTTCTATTTTTGGTTTATTGTAGTGAATTCCCTTTTTAGTAACACTGATAATATTTGTGTTATGAAACTTTGGCTGGACTTTTCAGTAATTTATTATAGTGAGTGAATTAGCTATAGTGGGAATCCAAAATTAACATTATTGACACAATGCCTGTCATATATCTCCTTAAAGATTGTTCACCAATAAAGCACTCATTCACTCCACTCATTTATCACTATCCAAGCAAAGATCTAGTACTTATATCCTTATTAATTCACTCATACACAACTTCCAGGAGTGACCAATTGTTTTCTCCCATCTAGTTATGTATATTGGAAAATTTCTTTAGCAGTTTACTCTATAAAATCCCTTTATCATCTTATGCTTCTATCATATCCCTCTTTTCTATCTGTTAGCTGAACTTTGTAACCCCCCCCCCCCACACACACACATTCACTCTATCTCCATAGGGAATAACTTAACAAAACAGTCACCATTTTGGTCACCCTCTTCTATCCTCTCCACTATTTCCACATCTCCAAGAAATCCAGGTGACCACATCCCAGATGTCATCATATTATAAAGAGGGATAATAACTTCCTTATCCCTACTTGTTGGTGTGATTCTTTGAGATATTTTGTCCTGATTTTTCTGTTCTTCAGGGTGAACAACCAGAGTTTCTGGAAGGGAAAATCCCTTTTGCCTTCATACGAGACCAGCTAACTCATCTATACCCAAAAATCGTGATAAAAGTTCATTGCATCTTACATGGAATTCAAACCTAGGTCTTCCCAACCAAAAGGTGTCAGCAATACCTACTGAGCAGTGGAGGAATTCTACCATTACAAAAGTGATGGTGGAATTCTTCCATTACACACCATGGTGGTGTAATAGCAAATTTATTCTTTTTCTAATGATCTTATGTTGTTGGATTATTCAAGTAGAATACTTTAGTTTTCATTTAATTACAGCCCTTTTTCTAACTTGTAATTTATAAATATTCTGTTTAGCTGTTTAAAATGATATTGATATAAATGAAGTGGATTTCATCTTAGTTTTTCATTCAATTAAATGAAAGCTAAAAACAGTACAAACAAAAATGCAATGAAAGCTCATTAGGTTCATTAATCTAAGTAGCCTTGAAAAGAAATTAGAAGAAAGTATAAAATTAAAGTATATTAATAATTCCTTATTAATAAATAAAGCTTATATGTTTCTTTGTTTCAAAAATTTTGAAAACCAGAAATGTTCATTAAATTTATTCTAAATATTAATTTACCTTTATATGATTGCATTTTTTAGCTGTTGAAAAAGCTGTAATGTATCTTGATAAAGAAGAATTACCTCCCCACTGGGATAGAGCTCTTTTGATGCGACTTGAGTTTCCATCTGCTGATGAAGATAGTCATGATTCTGACTCAGATGTGAGTAACCTCCCTTTGTGGAAGGGGCGAGACTAATTACTGTATGTTTTGGCTTTATTTGCTTTCGTAAAAGTGCACATACTTTTTTTACACCTTAATAACTTTAAGGTGCAACTTTGCATGAATATAATGGCCCATGTGAGTTTTTCTTCTGAAACACTGAAGACAACCATCCAGTTGATGAAGAATCAGCAGATCTAAAAAGGGCTCATTGGTTTTTTTGACCAAGAAATATATTATGGAATGCTTCACACAACTTCTTCTCAGCAGTATGTTTCTCTCATACCTAAATTTTGGTACAGATAGGTCAATGTCTTCTTTGCAGTTTGGAGTGGTTCTTCTGATCCAGAAAAGTTTTTAGACAGAATAAATATAGTTCATTCCAGAATACACTTTCTTTATAGAAAAAAGAAAAAAACTACTTAGCATTTTTGGATCTGCTGATTTTTTTCATCATTTGGATGGCAGTCTTGACTTCTCAGTGTTACAAGAAAAAACTCACACAAACTAAGGCACACTTTTTACTGTATCAATCCACCTATACCTTGGTCATCCTCTGGGTCTTTTTCTGCAAACCTGGCAGAGAACACTTGTTTTGCTAATCTTTCCTCTCCCATTCTGTTTAAGTGACCATACCACCTGAGATTAGCTTTGCTAACACATTCCTGGATTCTAATAATGTTAAGTTCTTTCCTAATATCCTAGTTTTTAATATTATAAAGAAATATCTTATATGTGTGAATATGTTAAAGAACTATCTAAACATACTGCAAAAATTTTAAAGCCTTTCAACATTTCTGTAGTGTTTGTTCTGTCAGAAAAATCTCCTCTTTTCTTTCTTCACCAAAAGATAAGCTTCTGCTAAATTTCCAAGCATCTTTCCATATCCTTGCTTTTGTGACCCACCTTATTTTGGACAATCTGGCCTTGCTGAACTGCTATCTACTAAGCACAGAATCCTGTGGAATAAGACAAATCCTACATAAGAGCAGATTGATTATGGAACACCTCTATTTAAAAAATAAAAAAAAAATTGTGAAATGTTACTACATTGTCCAAACTTAAATAGGCCTGATGGCCTACATTTATTTCCCTTATGGGAGATACTTTTTAAATCTGCTAATGTTTCCTTATAAATATATATATTTTTTTCCTCAAATTCAGAATTGGTTGACCATTTATTACCTAAAGTTATTGGGACACTTTCCAGAATATAGAAAGATTCTGGATATATTGTGCATTTTATGTTATATTATATTATTCTTATATTATTATGTTATGTTTTTCCCTTTTAGTTGTACTGAGTATTTCTTAGATACTTAGGTGAACTTCCTGTCAGCAGTGTTTCTCCAAATTAATCTGTTACCTGTTATGATGCCAGTATTATCGGATCTTGTGTCTCTTTATGCACTTCTTGCTGTATCAGTTCACCTAGATCTTGGTCTTCCTCTGGGTCTTTTTCTTGCCATCCTGAAAAGAAAGAAAGAGAAGAAAAAAAAAAACTTTCCTGTCCCATTCTGCTTAAGTGACCTGAGATTAGCTTTGCTCACATATTCTTGAATGCTAACAATGTCAAGTTCTCTCTTAATATATTCATTTTAATATGATACTTCCACTAATGCCATCTGTTCATTACCCTAATCTTTCTCTTATTCATTGGTCAAATCTCAAATCCATAAGTTAGAACTGGTTTGAACACTGTCTTCTTTAGCTAGTTTGGACTAATTTCTCTCTCTTGTTCCATGTAAATTTATACAGCACACTTGCTACCATACCAGCATTGTAATTCTGTTGTCTATTTCCGAATTTAATATGCCATTTCACTAAAAATTGTGCCTAAATAGCTGAAATGCTTTACTTGTCCTATAGGTTCTCTATTCAGGATGCAGTTTATGCTTTCTGTGTTTCTGCCTAATTTCATTATCTTTGTCTTTTTATTACTGACTTTCATACCAAATTTATCACAGCTGTGATAAATTTGATATAGTTGTGATGATATACAGTTGTGATGATATCACAACTGTTATTCAGTTTAGTCAGGGAATCCTACATACTAGTACCGAATTTATTTAGGAGTATAACATCATCTGCACAAAGTAAAGAGCTGAGATTAACATCTGCAATTTTGACATCCGATTTAATGCCATTTTCCTTCATAATGTGATCCATATAGATGATGTATACCCTTGTCTCACACCAGGTTTCCAACATCAACCATCTTCCTGTATCTTCTTCAGTTCTAACTGCAGACTCACAGCTCAAAGACCATGTAATTCTCAATATAATGTCTCATTTGCACCATGTAATTGCACTATTTTGAACAACTTTTCTTTTGGCACCGTGTCACATGCCTTTTTCATTTCTACAAAATTATTTGTCCTAAAGTGAAAATATCTGATCCCGACAACCTCTGTTTGGCTTGAACCCAACTATATTTCCCTTTTATAGATGGGCACCATGAGAGCTCTACTTTAATTACCTGGAATTTGAACCTCTAATCGGGTAATCCAAATTATGTAGTGTATACACTATTTAAATTAATATTATACATGTTGAAAAATAGAGCCTGAAAGTTTATATCAAAAGAGGAGGATACACAGACTGAACTCTCACTAATAGCCAACACATTATCACAAAATGGATATCCTCCGAATATCATCAAAAAATATCTATACGGTGACAACCCCAGACAAGAAGAATCAAGCTCCCAGCACATTTCTACTGTAGTGATCCCTTTCATCAGGTCAATTTCTTATCAAATAGCCAGAATACTAAGAGCCTACAACATCAGCGTGGTCTTCAAACCAACCACCAGCATCAGACAGGTTTTAGGATCCCCAAAAGATAAGGTGCCATTCTACAAATATCCAGGAGTATATTACATTCCTTGCTCCTGTGGTCTTGCCTTCATCGGACAAACTTCACCGAGTTTGGAGATCAGACAAAAAGAACATGTTGGTGATGTAAACCACAACAGAAGTATTTCTTCTGGCTTAGCACATCATTTCTGTACGTCTAGCCACACGATAGAGTGGCAAAACAGCTCCATGCCATATTTGGATGACGTATACCCTTGTCTACCCTTTGGGTAATCCAAATTATGTAGTGTATACACTGTTTAAATTAATATTATACATGTTGAAAAATAGAGCCTGAAAGTTTATATTAAAAGAGGAGGATACACAGACTGAACTCTCACTAATAGCCAACAATAGCCAACACATTATCACAAAATGGATATCCTCCGAATATCATCAAAAAATATCTATACGGTGACAACCCCAGACAAGAAGAATCAAGCTCCCAGCACATTTCTACTGTAGTGATCCCTTTCATCAGGTCAATTTCTTATCAAATAGCCAGAATACTAAGAGCCTACAACATCAGAGTGGTCCTCAAACCAACCACCAGCATCAGACAGCTTTTAGGATCCCCAAAAGATAAGGTGCCATTCTACAAATATCCAGGAGTATATTACATTCCTTGCTCCTGTGGTCGGGGTGGTTAAGGGTCAAAGCTGTATAACTGAGAGGAGACCTCCACATAGCCTTTAAAGGAATGCGGAGAACCGACCAGGGCTTCTGACCTAATGTCCAATCCTCACCTTCTCGTGGTGCACCCTGTTGGGTATCTACTTTGATACTGAACGAACGAGGATGGGCTGGCAATTTGGGATTTAGTCGACCAAATTGTATTCTTATTGGTTAAACCAAAATAAAAAATGATGGTACAACATGACAAAATTTCATGCCGGCTGGGGCGTCGCCCGGTTAAACAAGGCCCCCGTTGTTTTCGCCAGGGAACCAGGGTGAACAGCGAAAAGTCAGCTACTGGAACAAATCTGAAAACAAACCCCAACTCAACATCACCAGAGTTAAAGATCGGTACTATCAACGTAAGAAGCCTGAATGGCAAAGAAATGGAGCTAGCTGAGGAATTAGATAAGTACCAGATCGACATAATAGGGGTGACTGAAACAAAAAAGACCAAAACTGGTGAGATCTTTCTGAGCAATAAATACAAAATGTTATATTCAGGCAATGACAATCGAGGAAAAGAAGGAGTAGCCATAGTATTCAACACAAAATACGAGGCTAATCTTCTTGAATGGCAGTCAGTCTCAAGTAGAGTAATGTGGGCAAATATGAGAATGGGGAACTGGACAATGAGACTTATTTGTGCCTATGGTCCCACAGAAGGTTCTACTAAGGTAGAAGTGGAGGAATTTTTTGAGGCTTTAGAAAAAGCAACTGACACAATGAAAAAGGAAAAGTTGGTCCTTGTTGGGGATCTAAATAGTAGAGTAGGAAATGATTGTGAGACACACAAAAATATTTTGGGAAAATTTGGAGAAAAGAGCAAAGCTAATAATAATGGCAAATATCTGTTGGATTTCTGCTCAGGACATGGACTGGTTATTACTAACACCATGTTCCAACATAAAAATGTGCACAAATTCACATGGAGAGAGGAATAAGAAAAGTCTCATTGACTATGTTATTGTTGATAGTGATGTTTTCTCCCTGGTGCAGGACACAAGAGTGTACAGAGGATTTGAAATTGGAAGTGATCACTATTTAGTCTTGAGCAGGATAAAATTGAATTTCATATTGAAAAGAATAACATGTAAGAAAGTTTTAAAGCGAATAAAAGTTGAGCAGCTCTCAGATGTGAACTGTAGACTAAAATACAGAAATATTATTGAAAAGAAAATGAAAGAGTTTGAGAACAGGAATCAAACCTTGGAGATTCAGTGGCAAAGTCTGAAGGAAACATTGATTGATTCTGCCAGAGAGGCATGTGGTGAGGTTGTGTGCAAGGATAGAAAAATCAGAACTCCCTGGTGGACACAGGAAGTTAAAGAGGCAGTGAAGGAAAAGAAGAAAGCATATCAAAAGTTCCTGGCAAATAAGTCAGCTTTTACTCTTACAGAATACAGAGACAAATGTAAGAAAGCTAAACAGTGTGTAAAACTAGCTAAACAAAAGTCATGGGAGGACTTTGGCAAGAATATAGAAAATAAATATCAAGAAGGTGGCAAAATATTCTGGAGGTTGTTGAAGAAGCTTAGGAATGGAGGAAAGAGTGCTGTAAAAGGAATTAGAGATGATAAAGGTGAAATGAAAACAGGAGAAAAAGATATCCTTGAAGTATGGAGTAATTACTTTGGAAAACTGCTAAATGAAACAAGCAGTGATGACAGCACAGTGATAAAAAACACTGACCAGGCATGCAGTCAGGAATACATATCCATACTTGAAGTAGAAAAAGCCATCAAAGGCTTGAAATGTGGAAAGGCAGCAGGAGTAGATGATATTCGACCAGAAATGCTGAAGTATGGTGGTATAAGAGTCTTACAGTGGCTGCACTGCATAGTTCAGAAAGCCTGGACAGAGGGACGAATTCCCGATGATTGGAGTAGAGCTCTCATAGTACCCATATATAAAAAGGGAAATAAAACTGAATGTGAGAATTACAGAGGTATTTCCCTACTGAGTGTTCCTGGCAAGATCTATGCAAGTATACTTGAGAAATGGTTGAGAAGAATTGTGGAAGAAAAGCTTGGTGAAGAACAAGCTGGATTCAGGCCAAATAGAGGCTGTCAGGATCAGATCTTCACTGTACGGCAAATAGTCGAGAAAGCATGGGAATATAACAAAGATCTGTATTTAAGTTTTGTCGATTTGGAAAAGGCATATGACAAGGTGCCAAGAGAGAAGCTATTCAATACGCTGCAGTTATATGGTGTCAATGGGGCATTATATCAAGCAATACTTAGTCTTTATTTGAGTTGTGAGTCAGCATTTAGAATTGAAGGAAGTACAGGAAGATGGTTTAATGTTAAATCTGGTGTGAGACAAGGATGTACATTATCCCCTCTGTTATTCATTATCTATATGGATCACATTATGAAGGAATGTGGTATTAAACCTGATATCAAAATTGGAGATGTTAATGTCAGCTCTTTGCTTTATGCAGATGATGTTATACTTCTAAATAAATCCGCTACAAGTCTGCAAGATTCTCTGACTAAATTGAATAGCTGTTGTAATAGATATGGTATGAAGGTCAGCAATAAAAAGACAAAGACAATGAAAATAGGCAGAATCATTGAAAATGTCAACTGTGTTGTGAATGGAGAACCTGTGGAACAAGTAAAACATTTCAGCTTCTTAGGCACAATTTTTACTGAAGATGGTAAACTAAATATAGAAATAGACAACAGAATCAGCAAAGCTGGTATGGCAGGAAGTCAATTGAATAAATTCATATGGAATAAGAAAGAAATTAGTCGGAACACTAAATTAGCTGTATACAAGACAGTGTTCAAACCAATTTTAACTTATGGATCTGAGAGCTGGGTCAGAAGTAAAACACTTGACCAAAGACTAGAGACCGCAGATATGAGAGTCCTGAGAAAGATTAGAGGCGTGAACAGATGGCATCAATGGCAATATCATATTAAAAATGAGGATATTAGGAAAGAACTTGACATTGTCAGCATCCAGGAATGCGTTAGCAGAGCTAATCTCAGGTGGAATGGTCACTTAAACAGAATGGGCGAGGAAAGATTAGCAAAACAAGTGTTCTCTGCCAGATTGGCAGGAAAACGACCCAGAGGAAGACCAAGATATAGGTGGATTGATATGGTACAAAGTGCCTTAGACGATAGAAATATAAGATCTGATAATGTTGGGGTCTTGACAAGTAACAGACTGATTTGGAGGAAAATTGTAGATAGGAAGTTAGTAATGATGTAATTTTTTCATGTAGTACTGTCATATCCTGTACACCCCTTGAGGGTACATGGCAGGAATTTGATGATGAGTTATCTTTAAATGTGCTACAGACACACTACAATAATGAAGAAAAAAAAATAGCATTGCATTTTATAAAGTTATTAGAAAACAGTAAAGGAGTAACATTACATTGTAATACTGATTATAATGTAATTAATATTTTACAAGCCAATATCAAGAGGATCCTACTAACTGCGATAAGCAGTTAATTAATCAAAATTCTTAACATTTGGCATATAAATTTTAAAAACCAAGTAATAGTTTATTTCTAGGACCACAACTGTACTCAAGTAAATGTTACTTGAGTACAGTTGTGCAGTGGGCGAGGAAAGATTAGCAAAACAAGTGTTCTCTGCCAGATTGGCAGGAAAACGACCCAGAGGAAGACCAAGATATAGGTGGATTGATACAGTACAAAGTGCTTTAGACGATAGAAATATAAGATCTGATAATGAGTCTTGACAAGTAACAGACAGATTTGGAGGAAAATTGTCGATAGGAAATTAATAATGATGTAATTTTTTTCATGTAGTACTATCATATCCTGTACACCCCTTGAGGGTACATGGCAGGAATTTGATGATGATGATGCTCCTGTGGTCTTGCCTTCATCGGACAAACTTCACGGAGTTTGGAGATCAGACAAAAAGAACGTGTTGGTGATGTAAACCGCAACAGAAGTATTTCTTCCGGCTTAGCACATCATTTCTGTACGTCTAACCACACGATAGAGTGGCAAAACAGCTCCATGCCATATTTGGATGACGAATACAGACATCATTTATTCAAGGAAGCCACAATAGTGTTAATAACCGGCAGAAACCTCAACAGAAATCAGGGTACTATTCTGAACAGTTCGTGTTCAGAATAGTACCTGGTAAAACCTGATCCTCTTTCTAAATCCATCTGAACTACAGATAGCCAGTAATCACATTACGCGTTTACAACAAACACGCATGCGTGATAATGAATAAGAACAATAAGTCCTTTCAGTCTCTGTCACGCGTACGTGTAACCTTAGCTACTAGATTGTTTACAACATTTTTATGTTCCTTTCAATTTTCATTTACTAGTTTTTTTATGCTTTTCCTTTCCGTCAATGCCTTGAAAAAGCTAGACAGTTTGCTAGCGAAACTGGCAGGCAAAGAATGTAAGATGTTTGTACGCATTACAATATGGTCAGTATTAAAACAATAAATTTGTATAAAAATAAAATACTTTTATTATTAAAAGACCAGAAGATAAATGATAAAATATACAAAGAATTAAATTTGTATGTTTAGTGTATACACTGTGAAACTTTTGTACCCTCCATGTTTGATCATTTCTGGTCAAATATCTTGTACTCCAATTGCTATTTCACATTTCAGGTTTTCAATGATTTTTTTTTTTTGTTTTGTTTGTTTGTATGGCAAGTATTGATATGTACTCCTGATTGCATTTCTCTTGAATGTTTTTCAGCACTATGCTGTCACTGCTTGTTTCATTTAGTAATCATTGAAAGTAATTATTTCTGACATCTAGAATCTTTATCTTCAGTTTTCATGTCACCTTTATAATCTCTGATATCTTTTACAGTTCTCTTTCCTTTACGATTCTATGATTAAAATTAGTTTATTTACTTTTCTTTTTTTTTCTTTTCCTTTATTTCTGGTATAAGGTATAAAATCTCGAATGATAGCAGACTTATAAGAGTTTTCCTTACACATAATATGGCTCAATCAGAACACAATTTTTTATTCATATCAGATCCATTCAAAACTCCATTTCTGCTATGAGTCAGAGAGCATGGTTGTGTCAGCATCCCTGATAAGTGTTTATGTTCTCTTTAAAAGTCCACTAGTGTAATGTGTGATGATTGAGATGGGGGGAGGTGCACCATAAGACCACTCCTATCAATCCAGTGATATGGGAAATTTGCTAAGATAATCATGTATACTCCTCAGTGTGCATGACTGGCTGCTTCTTTCTAATGAAGAATGCTTCTAATTTCTGAAACTTTTTGTGCCATGATAGTGCTCATGGATGGTGTGAAGGCTTTTCAAAATGCATTAAAAATTGCATCTTGAGTGAATTTTGATTTGAAGTCTCCCCCCCACACACAGAGCTTTCTCTTGGCATCACCATTTTTAGTCTACTCAGTGATTCCTTTCTTGCACAGTGTTAGTGCTGGTTCAAATGGTGGTAGGAAAAACTTTGAGACTTTCTTTTAGTATAGGTCACAATTTTTTTTCCCATGCATAGCAACACTTCCTGACCTCCATACTGGAGGTCAGGAAGTGTTGCTATAGGAATGACCATTGGTGTTATAGGACTTTGAGCAGAAGTTGTTTGGTATCTTGCTGGAGCAGGAATTGATTTAATGGCAGTATGTGTGGAGGATGAGATGACTAAAGGCATAATGATCATTACATCACTGCTGTATTCATGTTTCTTGTTCAGAAAATTGGAAATTTTATCTTTTAAGATAAAATACATATATAATCTGAGAAGTGGTAACATTTACTTGAGTACAGTTGTGGTCCTAGAAATAAACTATTACTTGGTTTTTAAAATTTATATGCCAAATGTTAAGAATTTTGATTAATTAACTGCTTATCGCAGTTAGTAGGATCCTCTTGATATTGGCTTGTAAAATATTAATTACATTATAATCAGTATTACAATGTAATGTTACTCCTTTACTGTTTTCTAATAACTTTATAAAATGCAATGCTATTTTTTTTTCTTCATTATTGTAGTGTGTCTGTAGCACATTTAAAGATAACTCATCATCATCATCAAATTCCTGCCATGTACCCTCAAGGGGTGTACAGGATATGACAGTACTACATGAAAAAATTACATCATTACTAACTTCCTATCTACAATTTTCCTCCAAATCAGTCTGTTACTTGTCAAGACCCCAACATTATCAGATCTTATATTTCTATCGTCTAAGGCACTTTGTACCGTATCAATCCACCTATATCTTGGTCTTCCTCTGGGTCGTTTTCCTGCCAACCTGGCAGAGAACACTTGTTTTGCTAATCTTTCCTCTCCCATTCTATTTAAGTGACCATACCATCTGAGATTAGCTCTGCTAACGCATTCCTGGATGCTGACAATGTCAAGTTCTTTCCTAATATCCTCATTTTTAATATGATACTGCCATTGATGCCATCTGTTCACGCCTCTAATCTTTCTCAGGACTCTCATATCTGCGGTCTCTAGTCTTTGGTCAAGTGTTTTACTTCTGACCCAGCTCTCAGATCCATAAGTTAAAATTGGTTTGAACACAGTCTTGTATACAGCTAATTTAGTGTTATTTCTTTCTTATTCCATATGAATTTATTCAATTGACTTCCCACGATACCAGCTTTGCTGATTCTGTTGTCTATTTCTATATTTAGTTTACCATCTTCAGTAAAAATTGTGCCTAAAGATAACTCAACATTTGTAATTTAGTTGGAAATATCAACTTTGAATTATGACTAGGACACAAGAATTTAGGATAAAAGCATTGCAGTGAATTAGCCAGTTCCATAAAGAGAAGATAGAGTTTTAACACAAACTAGTCATAATACATTAATCACAATTGTTTTATTCAGGATTCTGGCCAATCCCAATTCTTTTATTATGAACCGCCTCCATGTAATATAGCAATAAAGTAATCAAACTGACTATTCATAATTATATATTAATATTTGTAGGCAAAATAAAAAAAAAAGATAATAAATAGAAATATTACAAAAATAAACATTAATTTTTTTTGAATATTTATTTTTTTTATAGTATTTATATTTTACATACTTGTTCATTAGGTAATTTTGGCGGTGCTGATTTAGGAAGGTAAGGTTCTAATCTTACAGCGATCAATATAGTTGATCGAAAATTCACATTAAGAGAATGTTGCTCTTCTCTCTTCTAGTCTAAAATAAGTTTAAAAATCTTATGTAAAACATTATTTAATTAAGGGGATATCATATCCCACATTGTTTTAAAACCGAATAAGAACCTCAAGGATCGGAATCGAAGAGTTTCATGCCGAATATAGTAACTATAAACGTATCGGCGACTACTAGCGTGAGCTAAAGCACGTAGTTCAAGTATATAGTACAAACCAGGGCAACTCGTTACAAAGGTGGAGAAACTACTCACAGTAGCAGTTGCCGATAAGTTTATAGTTACTATATTCGGCATGAAACTCTTCGATTCCAATCCTTGAGTTTCTTATTCGGTTTGAAAACAATGTGGGATCTAATATCCCCTTAATTACATTGAAATGAAGCCTATTGGCTCTTTATTTTAAATAATAATTTATGGATGCACCTTTTTAACAACTGATGTAGCAGAGTATATAAGTCTTTTCACTATACCCTTAGTATTGTACTTTGGTCTAGCTACTCACCGATGAGATCTCAATAAAGATCGAAACTGGTCTGGGTAGTGACCTCCCACTATAATGTATAACATCATACATCTCCTAGGAGATGGGTTTTACATTATGAAAAATATTAAGAATAGCGATCAGAAGTTTCTCCACCTTTGCGGCGAGTTGCCCTAGTTTGTATTACGTGCTTTAGCTCATGCCAGTAGTCGCCGATACGTTTATAGTTACTATATTCGGCATGAAATTCTTCGATTCTGATCCTTGAGTCTCTTATTCGGTTTTAAAACAATGTGGGATCTAATATCCCCTTAATTAAATAATGTTTTACATCGCCAAAATGAAGCCTATTGACTCTTTATTTTAAATAATAATCTTATGTAAAGTTTCACAATCTAAACCCAATTTGTTCCAATTATTGATTGGGGAGAGGAGGGGGGGGGTCAACAGACTGTAAGTTCAAATTCCACTGTAGTATGGATATTATGATTTTCTTTGGGCGATAGATGATTTTCATTACCCAGTGTGAAATCACTACTGTGCTTGTTAGTTGCCAGGTGTGAGTTTAAAAAAAAAATACTGTGTGTCATATCTGAAACAGACTTAAGCTTCTATGGTTGGAAGAATTGTCTTAAAAAAAGGAAAAATACATATTCACCCCCCCCCCCCCAATGGATTATGGTTTTTGCATGATGCTCCAAGAAGCTACCTAATGAATTTGCTATAATGCTAATGAACATTTCTAACTGAAATAAAAATAGCACTGTATTGCTATTCCCCATTTCTTCTTCCTTGAGCTGATCCTAACTTTTCTTCTAGCTCTGGCTAGTATGACCTGCAATAAATTGTGTAATTTAATTTTGTTACCGTTACTGTACACCTAGGGGTACAGGCCACTATGATAGTACTACATAATAAGTTTACATTATTGCTACCTTCCAATGAACAGTTTTGCTCTGAATAGGTCTTATGCTGTAATGTCAGATCTTATGCTTTGGGCTCTTCTAAGGCACATTGTTTGCATCAAACATCTGTTTTGCTACCCTTTTCTGAGCAGCTCTGAAGTGATCATACCACTGTAGATTAGTTCTGCTCGCACATTCCTGAATGCTAACAATGTCAGGTTTATTCCTAATCATTTTAATATGATTTTATCATTAATGTCATCTGTTCTTTCTCCTGATTATTCTCCATTTTCTTATATCTGCTGTCTTTTATCAACTGTTGTATGTCTAACCCATCTCTCAGATCCATAGGTCAGAATTGGTTTGGACACTGTCTTGTATATATCTGCTGTAGTGGTTTGATTAATTTCTCTCTTATTCTATATAAATTTATTCCTTTGACTCCCCTGTCAAATTATTCCATTATCAATTTCTATATTTAATTTTCCATTTTCAATTAAAAAAAAGACGTTAGCTAAATAGATGAAATGTTTTTCTTGTTCTATAGATTTTCATTTAGGATGGAGCTAATTTTCATGTGCCAAATTTGTTACATCAATGATTCAATTTAAATAAGAAATCTGTTGACTTATACAGGTTTTATTTAAGAGTATAACAATCATCTGCATAAAATAGAGCTGCAATTAATATCTCAAAATTTGATGTTAGGTTCAATGCCACTATCTACCTTACTGTGATTCATATAGATAATAAAAGTGGAGATAGTGTAGATTCTTGTCTTATACCTGATTTTACATATACCATATTCCAGCATCTCTTTCATTACTGCTGACATACAATTTAATTTCATTATAAGGTAAAATAATAATATCCGTGATATTTATTTTTTTCGCTTTTTATTAATCCTGACTGCACTTTTTTCATGCAATAATATAGACCATGCATTATAGCTCTGTGTCGTGTTCTGTTTACACATAATTGTAGCAAGTTGATCAGCTTTTCATTAGACTTCTTATGATAAGCCTTTTCCAGCTCTACAAATCTTGAATACAGATCCTTGATATATTACCATGATTTCTCATCTGTTTGACTTTGTCTTTTATGTGAAAATCTGTTCCTGACAATCATATTTGACAACCCAACTTGTTTTTCATCAAGAATTGTTTTTCCACAATCCAGCTGCCCTTCCATATTTCAGATTTTTTATTGCTTTTTTTACTTCATGCAATGATATGTGCTCATTGCATTATTGCATACCCTTTAGCATGCATGTTCATCAATTGTTTACTGTATAAAGTGTTTTTTGTTGAAAATTGTCTTCGTTTTCCCAGGAAAGGGCATTAAAATCATAAGTGTGTTAATCTCAAGCTGAGCACTTTATTTTCTAGTGAGTTACATACATAATTAATATGTAATCCTTTTTTTTATGTAAAAAAATGATTCTTATAGTAATGGCCACAACAACAAAAGGGAAAAACTAACATCGAAAATAAAATTCACTTCTATCGAAGAAAAAATTAAAATCATGGATTGGTTGAAAAATGGAGAAAAACCAGGAGTTGTTGCAAGGACTTTGAATTTAAATGAATCAATAATTCGAACAATCAAACAAATGAACATAAAATCCGAGAAAGTGTTCATTGCTGGGTCAAATAATAAGTGCAAACGATAAGTGCAAAACGCATTGCTCATGTACCCAATATTCTAATGGAAAAAATGGAGAAATCGCGAATGATTTGGATAGAAAATTGCACCCAAAAGAAAATTCCTTTGGATGGAAATCTTATTAAACAAAAAGCTCTCAAAGTTTATAAAAATTTATAGTGCAGACCAGGTGTTCAATGCGGATGAATTCGTGGAAAAAATGCAAAAATGCACCTATATTTCTAAAAATGAAAGGTCAGCTCCTGGATTCAAAGTTTCCAAAGACAGAATTACTTTACTGTTTTCTAGTAATGCATCAGGTGATTACATGACAAACCAATGTTTATTAACCGATCCTCACATCCTTGTGCAATGAAAGATTAAAATACTATATGCACTTTATTTTATTTTGCCTAAAAACATTTAATGATTATTTGCAATGAAGTTTACGTACAATTTGTAACTTTTATAATTTTATACTATGTATTTGTTTCATAGTTTGTTTCCTTAACTTACATGAATTACCTAAATTAAATAAAAATATATTTTTGTTGGATATGTCATTGTTGTTTATATAATTTAAAAAAAAAAACGATTTCAGAACATAACCCTACTTTTTCAATGTGATCTGAGTCTTGCATAACCTGAGACTCAGATCAGACTTTATATAACACGGAATTTCTATGGAACGTAACATCCGTGTTATACGAGGATTACCTGCACTTCAAACATCTAAAATATCTTTATATTCAGTTTTCATGTTGCCTCCTTTATAATTTCTGATTCCTTTTATAGTATTCTTTTTCAGTAGCCTCCCATTTGCACTTTACCACTCTCCTTATATATATGTGTGTATATACATATTTTAATATTCCTACCGATCTTTCCAGTTCGCTCGGTTAGTCGAGTGGCTATGCGCTCTGCAACCATATGCCTGGGAAAGGAGTGTCCTGGGTTCGATTCCTGTCGCCGACATGAGGAGCTTAAGGATTTTATTCAGACATAGCCAAGTTAGCCGGTCTTGGGCACAGACAGTAGGGTTTTTCTCCCCAGTTTATCTGTGGTTTTACCTCCTGCAAGCAGGCAAACTGGCCACGTGAACATACGCAGCTACAGTCATAAGAAATACCAGGAGGCATAGGACTAGTCACCTTATCCTTGAGACGGTACGACTTAGAAGGGCTAAAGATAGCTCTGTAACAGGCCAGTAGGCCTAATACGTAGTAGGGAGACCAATCTTTCCATATTTGTTTAGGTACTTTTACACATTATTTCTCTTTCTTTCATTTTTTTCTGTGCATTCTCATAGCACATGAAACTTTGAACTTTTGATGTGTTTTCTTATTTTCCATAACTGCCTCTTTAACGTCCCGATTCCACCAAGGAATTCTGGTTTTTCTGTCCATGCAAACAACATCATCATTCACCTCATTTGCTGAGTCAATGAGAACTTTCATAAAGTATCAAAAAATTCTTTTACTTGTTTCTTTCAGAATTAAGAAATTTTATGTGTTTTTTAGAAATCATTTTTGCACTTGTTCAGATCGTTTGTAGTTATCCTGTACTTGGTAATGTGTAATTTGTATATTTTGTAGAAAATTTAAATTCAGTTAGTGAGTTGTTTGTTCAAAGAGCTTAAGAATCAAATCCATATTACTGGAAGACTTCCACATAGCCTGAGATACTGAGAACCAACTGGTGTTTCTGATCACTCCTCACTGGTGTATTCCCATTATTAGGTATTCACATTCACATTCACATGGATACTAAACAAACAAGGATGGACTAGAAATTTAGGACTTAAATGAACCGATTATAAACAGATTCCTCCTTATCCTCTTGTCCACACATGACACTGATCTGCTGTAGGTTTTGTGACCTTTCATGTGCAAATCAGATATAAAAAACAGTAATAAAAAACCTAGCACAGCCTGAATGCTTTTTGTGGCTCCCACCTGTAAAAGGTTTATTTGTAAACCTGTAGTACATTTTTACTGTGGATGGGCTGAAGATTTTTTCTATTTTTTTATTGATTTTGTATATATATATTTGTCTCATCTCATCTTCCTTTTACTCTCTTTTACCTTGTGGTGTCGAGGGTTTATTAATCATCGGACCTCAAACTGTTCACAGGATAAGGTGGTCAGCCCTACACCCCAGTGTATCCTATGTCTGTAGTGTTCTCAAGGCCGGTTTGCCTGCTTTGCGGGATGAAAATTCCCAGGAGAAACTGGGGGGAAAACCCTACTGTCCATGCCCAAGCCCGACTAACTTGGCTATGGCCGAGGAAGATCCTTCAGCTCCTCACGTCTCCGATGGGAATCGAACCTAGGACACTCCTTACCCAGGCAGGTTGCGAAGCGCACAGCCACTAGGCTAACTGTGCGGACTATTATATATTTGTATTTTTATTTATTTTTTATATAGTCCAGAAGCCCTGCTCTATGCAGGGTGCTGGTCTCACTCTGGGTGATGAAATTCGTCTCCCACTAAAAGCTTTTACTTAACATTATATTGATCCAATTTCAAAATAGAGAAATGTGGTTCAAAAGTATTTAGGTAATTCTGGTGTTCCGTTTTATTATTTGCCATGTAAGCTATTCGATACTTGTCATCTATAAGCTCAGCAAATTTCTGATCCATAAACAATCTAGTATAGAGCCTACCTGGACTGGCTGTTTTTTCACACTTGACCAAACCATTAGATCTGCAGTTGTTCACAAAGAGCATCAGAACTACTTTAAATACCATGATCAAGAACAATGCAGTCTTTTCTGAACACAAAGCTCTGTGGAAAAAGATTGAAGTCTTATTTATATAAGAACAGCTTTTTTGAAACATTTGTGTTAAGAAATCTGTGAAGCTTTGCTTTCCCGCATAGCTCTAATTTTAGTTGATCTGATGAATTACTTTTCTGTTGTTGGAAGTGTTCTCCTTAATACTGCTCTTCTAAATTAATGAATAAATAGTTTTTTTAACATCATTAGAACTTCAGTGCAAATCATTTCATTTTTACCTTAAATTTTTTTCATATGTTTGCTTGTGGGCTTATTTCAGATTATTTAATTAAGGTGAAAAATTTTCATATTAAATAATATCCTATAATAAGTTATTTCTTTATATATTTCCTGTTTTTAATTATGCAGAGATTGCTTAACATAAAAAAAAAATATTTGAAATATGAGAGTTTATATATTTTTCTTGATATGATATACTGGTAATAAAGAAAAATGAATTTTTTTAGACTTCTGATGATGAACCTAGTGAAGAAAAAGATAGGTTTGTGGCTCAACTTTATAAGTTCATGGATGAACGTGGTAAGTGAAGTTTTGTTTTCACTTTCTTTTAATTTAACACTTTCCTTTAATTCTGAGCAATTTAGTTACGTATGAGGTGTATATTACTAGAACATGTGGAGGCATCTCTCAAGAAATACCGTATTTGCCAGCATATAAGACACACCCCCTTTTTTGTACACATTTTTTTAGGAAAAAAACTTTATCACTGAATATTATAATATATTTACAGTATTTCAAATATAAAGTAATAAGTAGGTCTACTTTCAACAAATACCTAATCTAACTAGGAAAGAGTACCCACCTTTTAATCTTCTTTGTCAAAACCCAGAAATTCATCTCCAGAGCTAAATGAAGAGACACTTCTTCTAAATCAGAATCTGAGTCCTCATACAACAAATTGTCCTCTGTACCATCCAGTGCATTACTAATGCCACACTTCTTAAATGATTTAACCACTGTCTCAGTTTTCACAGCATCCCATGAAGCTTTGACTCACTCACAAACTTGTGGAATGCTAGGCCTCTTTCTGATGGCGTAACCTCAAAATCTGAAGATTGCATCCAGCTGTTCCACTTCTCCTTCATAAATCCCTTCCATAACTTCATTCCTCCTCCATCCATCCAGCCTGGAACTGTAATGCTCTCACACGCTGCAAGGAAGCAAGAAAGAAATTGCGTAACTCAGAACAAATTTCCAGAAATGAAAGTAATAAAAAACTGAGTATTGCCATATAAGATGCACCCATTTTTCAGACCTATTTTCAAAGAAAAAAAGTACATCTTATATGCCGGCAAATACGGTATACACTTGAACACACGAGTTTTGTTTTCACTTTCCTTTAATTCTGAGCAATTTAGTTACACATAAGGTGTATATTACTAGAACATGTGGAGGCATCTCTTGAGAAACATGCACTTGAACACACATTTCTAGATGCTTCATCTTTTTTTTTTTTTTTTTTTTTTTTTTTTTTTTTTTTAAAGTGTATTTAACAGAAAGCAGTCTGTGTGTTTCTCGAGAGATGCCTCCACACGGCTTACTCATTAGACATAATGCCGACAAGCTGCCCAGAAGACA